>NC_134236.1:89077335-89683873 GCF_965152275.1 Natator depressus
TAAAAAATTCAAATGATCATCATGGACATTTTTCTGCAATAGTCATTCTATGCTAGTATTAGCAGCATATGCATCTGTGAGAATTCTCTTGGTGGGTGTGTTGCATTAGACACAGAGAAATAGCAACATCAGATACACTAGGAGAAGTAAAAGGATCTTCATATGTAGAGATAGTAGTTGCAGTTTGGGGAAAGTGAGGGGGATATGGGAAACTATATCACAGGCTGGAAAGGGATTATTAGCCAATTGATTAGATGTGCCAATTAATTATAATGCTTTGTCTGTAAGCAGATAGCAGTTTTCTTACATGTATTTGTTGTTTGATATTATTTGCAGTGTATCACCTAGAAATATTTTGAATAGTCACAATCGAGTTGTTTTGATTGGAGATGGGTCATACGGTATGTATAGATAGATGTAGCTAATTAATTGCATGTCGGCCACAGGTGTAAGACTGGGAGGCATCAGGCAATAATGGACACCTGGGCCTTGTAAAATGGGGAGAGAATTCAGGTTGAAGAGAGGAAACACAGGGAGCAGAGAGACTATTGTAACAGAATGTGAGCCAGAGTCTTCAAGCAAGCAGAGACCTCAGAGACACTCATTCTGAGAGACCAGTACTCAGTACTAGAGTTGGGGGTGAAAACTCCTCCGTAGCTGAAGAAGGAGATTGAAGATGGAGGGCTGAATTGCCCAGAGAGGCAGATGACCTGCAGGAGGTTCTAGAGATGCAGATTCCTGTAACATGATGCCCTGGTGAAAGGGGAGTGCTCTGGTGGTGAGCTACCATATCACATCCAAAGACTGATTTCTCCTTCAATTTTCTTATTATTTCCATTGTGGTAGCACCTAGAGGCCTCACAACCCCGTTGTCATAGGCTCTCTACAAACACATAGTGAGAGAAAGTCTATGCCTGTCACGACTGGGATGTGGGTGGTCTGACCAAATGATCAGAGCAAAAGTTACAAGTCAGGCCAGGTCACATGCCAGGGGACAAACCGAGAGTCAGGTGTCAGGAAGCAAGCAGAGTCTGGTTACCAGGAAATGAACAGCAGGAGCAGGCATTGCAGAGGAAGTATCCTGAGCTGGGAGAACGAAGCTACATGGACAACTTCCTATTCCTGTGCTTGAGACTGGAAACCAATCAGGACCCTAGGGTTTCACCAGTCAGTTCCCAGGACTGGAATCCTGTGTGAGAGTTCAGCTGCTATTTTAGGGCAGTGGGTGGCAGGTTGGGCCTGCCTAACTCTTAAAAGCCTTGTAGACCGGTGTTCAAGACCTGTGGGCCATGGCAGTGCCTCAGAAAGCATGCAATTATTTGTAGTAAGAGCCCCATTTTATAATGAGGAACTGAAGTATTGAGAGATTAAGTGATTTGCCCAAAGTCACAAAGAAGTGGAATAGCCAAGAACTGAACACAGATTTCCTGAGCTCTAATCAAGTGCTTTAAATCCTAATAACATCCTTTCTTTTTGTCTTGATTTGCTTTTCTTCATTTTCATTTGATTTGTGAGTAATTGCATGTAAACAGAGAGGAAATGAAGCTCCCACAAATATATCTCGTTCCACATACTTCCTTAAAACTTACAACACAGGCATTTTCCAGTGAGATGTAATATCTACAATCTCTAGAGCTACTACGCAAACAGGTATGAGCAATCTTCTCTATCTAGTGTCTAATTGTTATTCAAGTTAAAAATCACTTCAAGTTTGCTTTCTTGAGGGAGAGTTCTTGATGTTTCATTTCTGGGTAGTGAACGATATCACTCACTGAGAACTAGCCTAACTTCTTTCCTGTTTCATATTTAATTTTAATGCATGGGTTGAAAAGGATGAATAGACCTGTGTAACTTGCTGGATGAGACAATACCTTTTGTGGGACCAATTTCTGTTGGTGAAAGAGACAAGCTTTCAAACTACACAAAGCTCTTCTTTAGGCCTTGGGAAAGGTACTTAGAGTATGTCTACACTTAAAATACTGCAGAATCACAGCTGCAACCTTTGCTTTGAGTCTAAAGACTGAGAAGTCTCCATACCCTCCACAATACCTTCAAAATGCAAGCCTGGGAGCTTAAATTCATAACTTTGTTAGGCCCTAAAAAAAACACAGTCTTAATAAAGACACTGGATTTATGGCTTATCACAACAATCTGTAACCCCCCTTTTTGCCCTATGTCTGTAGGGGAATTAATAGGTCACTTCACCTTACAATAGGTCCCTTACAATATGTGTAAACGACTTATGCTAAACAATCTGTTCAACCTGGAATTTATCTGTGACATTCTGAGGGCACGGCTATACTAAAGACTTTACAGTGGCACAGCTCTCCCGTCGGCTTAACTACTCCAGCCTGCATGAGTGGTAGTAGCTATATTAGTGGGAGAAGCTCTCCTGCTGACATAACACTGTCTTATGTCAGTGTAATTTATGTTACTCAGGGTGGTAATTTATTCACCCCTCTCCCTGAGCAATATAAATTATGCCAACATAAACTGTAGTGTAGACATAGCCTGATCACCTTTCCCAGCTCTGAAATTGATCTCTGTGTAGCTCATAAGCTTGTCTCTTTCACCTACAGAAGTTAGTCCAATATGAGATATTACCTCACCCACCTTGTCTTTCTGATATTATAGGCCCAACAGGGCTACAACCCGGCAAATAACTTTCTAGATGTAGATAGTCTTTGATACTATCGGAATTTCCATTGATAATCTGGCGCATCAGTAGTTAAAGTGGTTACTAGCACCAACTAACAGTAATAAATGCAGCTCTGTTCAATATATCCTCTCTTTATGTACAACATTTTTTAAAAGGTGCTATTCTTTTTCAGTATATTTCAGAGTCTGCATTTTCCATCCTCAAAAGAGCTTGTATGAATATAAATAAGTAAAGTGGCATATCCTTAAAGGGGAAAAGTCTAGGGATTTTTTTTGTCTCTGAACTAATGAAGAGAACATTATTAAATCAAAATTTCACACTCTATGCCCCAGACTAATATTACACTGGCATCCACTTGGAATTGGCTACATACAGGAGCTCAGATATTATAGAAGTAGTGGGGAAAAAAAACACTGTTCAATTATTTTTCCTCCCACTACTTTCTTTTTTTCAAAATGAACCTGAAAAGAACTAAAAACACACAGTGTTGTGCCATGTGCAATACACCAAAACTTAAAACTTTACTATTCACTTCATGAAATCAGGCATATATTCACATTTGCCTTTAACCAACCAGATTTTTCTTATACTTTCAGTTAGGTAATCTATCTATCTATCTGCTAGGGAGACTATGACAAAGTTGTACTCCTTGCACTGTTGAACAATGGAATTTTGCATTCCAGTCCCTTGCTTTCCAGTCCTGTTGAGGTGTCTCTGTTTTTTGCATTTGAGATCTGATTCTGTTTCTCCAAGGATTGACTGTGTGCTGTAGAAAGGAAGACATTCACATGTTATACTAAAAAAAAAAAAGTTGGAAATCTATCCCAAGGCCATTTGAAATGTTTGCTCAAGACTTACCTGTTTGATCAGGCTTTTAGCTGATTGCTGTATCTTGTCTGATAAATGCTTCATGCAGCCCTTGAGGATCCTTATGTGAAGAAATGTGGGATAAGTTGGCCCCATCTGTGGAGAAGTCCTCAGGAGGGAAGGGCAGAACTCACAATGTTGATCTTGCTGATATTCCACACTGTCACCTTCTGGTCCTATACCCCACCAGTTGGGAATGGTCTCGGGCGGGGGGAGGGGGGGAAGGGAGGGGAAAGAGGAGGATTCACGGTCTCTTGATCCCATGGAACCTGAAGTTAAGTGCGAAAGAAATCCCAACTCCTTCCCAAATGCAAAGGTCCACAGAAAAACTGTTGATCCTCATTTTTCTAATGATTTTCCCCCAGTCCCTGTTACTTCTCAGTTGCTGTGGGAAGCAAATGTGAGATAATGCTGCTTCAAGTGGCAATAACTTCTGAATGCATTTCCACTTGGAATTCTGTTGGGTAAGAAGGTTACGGCAGAATGTAGCTGGTCTCCTTGTGATGGGGCATTGGCCCCATGCAGGTGTAAAAAGGGTTAATCTCAGCAGGGAACAGTGAAAATTACCCCAGAGAGGCCGTGTGGGGTGCAGTCAATCAGGGCGAGGCTGCAAGAAGCAGCCAATCAGGGCCCAGTGGGCTCCCATAAAAGAAGATGCAGGGCAGAGCAGAGATCAGTTGCTGCAGGGAGCCCAAGGGGTGAGGACTGTCCTAGCAGGCTGAAAGAAAGCTTGCACCACAAATAGGTCAGTTGTTTGCAGGGTCTGGGGGAGCAAGCGAGAGCTCCTGGCTGGCAGCAGGGATTGAGCAGCTGAGAGCCCTGAGACAGGGGCAGAAAAGGTGCTGGGGCCCTGGGGAAGTGGCCCAAGGGATCGTGGTGGTGAGAGGAACTAGAGGTGCAACAGAAGGCTGCTATCCACAGGGTCCCGGGGCTGGGATCCAAAGTAGTAGGGAGGCCCAGGTCCCACCCTCCTCCACTTGCCACTAGGGAAGTGGCATGATTATTAGACTGAGATATTAACCCCCAGAAGTGGGGAATACAGATGGTGACACTGCCAGAGTGTTGAGTTGTGAAGAGGGTGCTACGGTTCCTGAGGCTGCGAGAGGGATTGCAGGCAGACGCAATAACAGTGTGCAAGCTGTACACAGGAGGCGCTGGCCTCGAGCTAATCCCCAGAGTAACCAGGAGGAGGCACCAGTCCAGTGGTGAGCTATGAGCCCATGACACTCTTGTTCCATGTTCGCCTTGGCCTGCCCCAAAATTCCGTAGAGGCCCAGTTCTGGTGAAGAGAATTTACAGGCATTCCTAGGAGGAGGGAATGAAGCCAAGTACTTATGTCTTCCACTGCTTTGCATCCCTTACTGAAAAATGCTGGAGTTGAGTCCTCTCCACTTCCTAGCCCCCTCCTTCCCATATCTATATCTATAATTCCTGAATTGTACATTATTTATCAGAATCTTATTTCAGTTTAACATTTGAACACTGACATTTAAACACAATATAGATACCACAACAGCTCTCCATGTAACTTTGAAGACACCTTAATATCTACAATAATTGAAACAGAGGTGTAAATTCCTTCCAGAACTGTATTAAATACTACTTATAAATAAGTGAAACAGGAATCCTGATAATTCAATACACAAAATGGGTAAGAAATAATCTATTTTCTACCTAAGAAAGTGATACAATCTGATATTTTTTTAATTTCCAATGTTTTCTGCTATCGTTGGCATTGATAAGATTGGCTTTTGCTAGAGAATAACAATGCAGTGTCTGCACTGACACTGTATTGACCTGATTATGTTGACCGTGACTCTATGCCACAGTGTCACTAAATCGGCATAGAGAAGCACTTTCATCTGTGAGAGCCAAATTTAAGTTAAGACACTTCCACAGCTAGGTTCATACAAGGCAACTTACATTGACCTAACCCTGTAGGGTAGAGAAGAACTAAGAAAAGACAAAGTTTCCCACACTCTGAGTGTCCATGAGTAGTTATGTTAGGAGAATGAAGTTAAAAAATAAAAAAGAGAGAATCTTTTAAGAACAGGCTTGGGTCTGGGTGTTTTATCCAGAAATGGAGAGCCAACATGTCCATGAAACACTGAATCTTTTCTAGGACAGAGGGCATTCTGGCAAATTGTTCAGAGGCAATAAGTCACTTGTGTTGGAAAAGGGAATTTAGCTAATATAGAAATATAAAGCCTGAGTTTGCATCTTTATGTTTGTTTTCTGTGTAACTTGTGTTTTCTTTTCCTTACTATCTTACCTTTGAATCTGTGGGTTTTTTCTATGAAATAAACATAGGAGTTTTTTACCCCAAGCAGAACTCTGTTGTGCAAACTGTGTCCAGCGCATGTGCCAGAGTGAGCTGATAACTTGGGGAGAAGATTTCATTCCTTCAGCAATAATGATCCAGAGCGATAAGGTCTGAGTGCCTGGTAGTTAAGAACTTGAGGTACAGGGATCTGGGGAAACTTGGGACTGGACGGGCAGTTGGTGTCAATCTGCAAGGAGTAACTAGGCTGGTTGCAGCTGGGGTCAGACCTTTATGCTTTAGGCTGGCTACTGATCAGGGCTGTGAACCCTAGCAGCATAACATTAAGGCACCCAAGGTTACGGGGCAGGTGATAACTGAACCTCCTACTGGTCTGAGTGATCCCCAAAATGTCACATGTGGCTTTACACTAAGAATTTATACTATATAGGTTCTAATGGTATCACTCTTATCACCACATTATCTGAATACCTTCCAATAGTGCATTATTTGGTGACGTGACTATCAATGACATGTAGTTTTTCCTCTTGCTCATCCTCTCACTAGAACAAGCCTATCCTGGTGAATTGTATGTGGTTATGTTCATAGGTAATTTGCGTTGTTTGATCCTAGTCTATGGGCATGTTTGGAAGAGGTTTTCTGATCAGAACTATTTACAGTGTGATCAATTCCAAAGCTGATGGGTTCATATTGATGTCGAATCTATGTATTCGTTGGCTGGTCCATCTGAATGGAAATATAATATTGGCTCAAACATATGAATTCCCCTGTTAAAACATTTGCTTTCCTTTACAGTAGATCCATGTTGGTCCTGGTGTATGTCAGGCTGAAACTTTGCCAAGAGTGGTCCAGCCCAACATGTTCTGTGTCACCTTTTTTGGACCAAACCTTGAGTTTCTGGTTGTAATTTCTTTCCTGCATCTGCACTGGATGCAAGAAAACAACCTCTTTCCCTCCCACTGACTCCTGGATTTCAGTAAAGGTCCAGTCAATTGAAGTAGTAGCTTAGGAACTGTTCCTAGGTGACCTCATTTTAGCAAATGAACAATAAGTCAGTAGTCCTGTAATGCAATGAAAAAAAGGGATTAGGAAATTCTTCTATTACTACCTACTACTACTTCTTTAATAAGACTAAAAATGCTGATGAAGGCAGCAGTAGTGCATTGACTTCGAGTCTAACTGTAAACACAAATGAAGCTCTACCAGAATGGAATACAGTGAAGTTCCTACCATAGTTACAGTGAAACATGAAGATAATTCTTCAAAAGAAGATGTCTGTTTCTGATCAACAGCCAAAGATCAACTGGCTTGAAGTCTGGTTGGCAGATATGTGGAGTGCGAAGAAGAGGAATATTCTTGGTTGGCCTGCCATGATGGTAAGTTTTAATGTGTTATCTGTAGCAAAGGTTCATCTCTATCAGTATAAAAGCATTAAGGCCTTTCAATAATTGTAGAATGGTATCAGTTTTCTGTTTCTCTTTATGGAGGTAGTCAGAAGTTCAAATTAAGTTCTCTAAATTCTCTAAAGAAAATAAAGGAACACAAGGATTCAAGTGCATGTAAGTTAGCAGTACAAATGTCAAAAGAAGCCACCATTTTTTTTTTGAAAAAAAAAAAAAAAGATTGACAATATGAGAAAATCAGAGGTCGAAGCAACTGTGAAAGTAATTAGAATGGCGTATTACATTGCTAAAAATGACAGACCCTACTCCAACTATCCTGATTTCATTGAACTACAGATACTAAATAGTGTACTTATTGGAATAGGTCTGCATTCATAGTTCAGTGCTATAAACATTATAGACAATATCTCATCTGAAATGTGCTGAAAGGCATTTGCTGAGATCAAGAGAGTGAAGGAAAAATATCCATTACTATTGATGAATGAACTTCTCTGAGCAATGAAACAGAGTTATAATATATCTAATTTGTGAGACCTCAAAGGATGATGATCCTCACTTCATGTTTCTGGACCTGATTGAATCTGCAGATAAGGCTGCTTCATCTATTGTGGCCTGTGCGCAAAAATGCCTCAATAAGTACAATTTTGATGACAATTACCTTTAGAAATCTTGTGGCATTTGCAAGTGAAGGTGCTAATGTTCAAATGCTTGGCAAGAGATTTGATGTAGCTAGCTATATTGTGAAGAAGTACTCAAACATTATAGTGTGGCACTGTTTAAACCACAGGTTGGAATTAACAGTTGCTGTTCTGATAAATGAAGTAACAGCTGTAAATCACTTTGAAATCTTCTTTGATAAACTGTATACACTTTACAGCCATTCACCTAAAATCAAGGAAGAACTAAAATAATGTGCCAAAGATGTGGATGAGCAGCTAAGAAATATTGGGCCTGTTTTTGGAATCCGCTACTTCATATTGCACCATCTCTGCTGTTTGAGATCATTTTTAGTTATTGTGCCTTCACTTTGAGACTGCATCTCATGACATGCAAAGGGACAACAAAGAACAGTCTGTTTCTTGGGCTGTTGAAAAGAATTCAGTCACCTAAATTCTTGATTGATCTTGGCATAATGTATATTGCATTGTTTGAGCTGTCAAGTCTTTGTGAACTGCTTCAGCATTGAGGTGCTTTGGTGATGTACTGAAATAAACTGAGGTACAATACCATCCACATTCTGAATAAGAATGAAAAACTATGAAAGAAAAACCCAGCATAAAGATTCTTGAGTCCAGATGCGCAGCTAAAGAATGGAAATTCAAGACCATCACACTGAGAACCATCTTGTAAAAATGAATGGAAAACAATTTCTGAAAGTTGGAGCAATAAAATGAATGCTTGATTATTCTGCCCTATCTCATCAAATTATACAAATGATGGCACTGATACTAAGGAAGAGTCAATATGCCAATCTGTTGAAGCGGTTCTTCATTGTTGACAAAGAGAAATGGCCACCACATATGATTCCTGGATACGGTGAGGAGGCAGTGAGACAAATGTGCAAATGGTTTGGTCTACCAGCGATGAGAATTATTGATACCTATTGTGACTTTGATGATAGTGGTTCCCATAGAATTTCAACTCAAATTCAAGGTCTCGGTCCTTATCTTCATGGTGCCCTATGGCCTGGGACTAGGGTATCTAAAAGACCGCCTAAAGCTCCAGGATGAAGTCAGTGGTCAACAACTATGCTCCTCTGGCACGATGGAACTCTCTGCCAAAAGGATAAAGCCCATCTGTGCAGAAAACTAGAATTTTCTTAGTGCCCAATCTGAAACTGTAGAATGAACTCCTCCAAGAGCTAAGAACCATCCCAAACTTCACCAACTTCTCTTCCAAGTGCACAGTGTACTTCTTTAACCTTGCATCTCTAACATGAGCACATATCAATGTGTGTGTGTTTAAACCCTTTCATAACAAGACACTCAACTGCACATACTTCGTGTGCATGTGACACACATTAATTCCATTGCTAAATGCATTTCTGGTAGGCACTGAGGTACTATGATGATGAGCATGATAGAACAACCTATGTTCAACAGAACTCAAGTCAGGTAATGAATTAAAAATTGCCTTGTCTTCATACACAAATAACAAGGCTGATAGTGCAGGGGAAGACTGCTATGCAGAAAAGTGGAAGCATTGATCAAGACTGGGAGCATTGATATATAGCCACCAAGTAGCAGGAATAGGCCAAAGATAGGAAAATCTATCTAATCACCTCGTTTACATAAGTTGACGTCTCCTCTGACATGCTTATTTTCCACCCATATGGTGGCCATTTTTATTTTTCCACATTTGAGAGTAAGGGACCAATCAAACTGTCTGGAATCCTTGTACCATGCTATCCCTGTGATAGGCTGGAAGTGTTTACTGAAACTCCCCAGTCTATTAGTAAGCCTGCCCTGTAGCATCCCCTGCTGACCTAGTGTGGTACTCCAGGCACTCTCTGCCTTAATTTCCCTTCCCCCAGGGCTCCTTAAGAAAGTCAAAAGGGTGTACTGTGCTGGGTTTCTACTTTATTAAAGCCAAATAAACTTGAAATAAAATCTCTCTGCTTGGGTTCAGAGGGGTTGCACAGCTTTCCTCCTTGGGGCCTGCGTTCCCCTTGGCGCGCCTCTCCCTCAGGAAAGCTTTTTTCTCTCTCTGTGAGCACCCCCAACAACTGAGCCATGATAGCCTTTTTATCAGGCTTAGATGATTGTTTTTCTACTACCAGCTGCCTAGATGGGCTCATTCCCTTTAAGGTAGCTTGTCCTGGGTAGCCTGGGCCCAGACACCTCTTAAAGAGGCCAGGAATGCTGCGGCAGGATCCTGCTGGGAAAGTGCTAAATGGATTTTGCTGATTCACTGAGGCAAGTGGCTTGTTACCTCCACCTGAATATAAAACAGGTTTGAGGCATGCTTCAGAAAGAGAGGGAGGGTCTAGGGTGTGGACTGAATAGTCCCAATGTAGGATCACTGCCAGCACCCAAAGAAATTGTGAGTTTAAAATGTATATTGCGGTATTAATTAGTGTTAATAAAAACCAAACTCCAGGATGAGTGGGAGTTTAAACTCTACATAGTGTGTGGACTGTATTTGAGAAATTATACCTTCTCACAAGCCCCAGTTGTTGACTTGCCTACAAGAAACAAGTGAGTCGTGAGGTGGTTAGCATCATCAACAAGCAAATAGCATGTCTCTTGTCCACAGGATTGTATCTCACATACAGGTAGACTGGGTCTTTAATGTCAGGGCAAACTCTTCACAAAATAATAAAATCATAGCCTACATTATTGAGATATTCCCATTAGGAAGTACCTTCTATCACGATCCTCAAAGCTGCCTTTTCCCACCAATGCTTTGAGTAACTTTTGGTCATAATACTGCAATCCACCTGTGATTAGGCACTGGTAACGCCCCAAAATCTTGGGCCACTTGACTGCGCAGAGCTATATATCAGTGCCATCTCTTCAACAGTTATTCAGCAAAGTATTTATGCAGGTGCTTACGTCCATCCCTCTTCAAAGCACTGAAGCACATGCTTAACTTTAAATATATGTTTAGAGCCCATTAAAGTCAATGGAACTTAAATATGTGTTTTACTTCAAGCATACACATTCCTGAAAAGGGATGGTTTGCAGAAAGACAAAAGACCTCATGATCACAGATCAATTAACCTGACATCAATCCAGGGCAAAATAATGGGACAGTAAATTTGGGATTCTCTAAGCAAAGAATTAGAGGCTAAAACTATAATTAATGCCAATCAATATGGTTTCATGGAGAGCAGACTCCCTATTTTTATTTTATTGTGACAAGATTTCAGACCTGGCTAATAAAGGTAACATGTTGATATAGTATACTCGGATTTCTCCAAGGCATTTAACGTGGTATTATACATTTGCATTATATGGAAATAACAGGGCACACATTAGCTCACTGACAAGTCTCAAAATGTAGTTGTTAATAGAGAGAGATCAATGAGTGCAGCTATTACAAGCAGGGTCCTCAAAGAATCAGTTCTTGGTCCAATACTATTCAATATTTTTATCAATGATCTAGATGATATAAAACATTTGCTGGTAAAGTCTTCAGATGAAATAAAGATTGGTGGGATAGTAAATAATGAGGAGGACAAGGTACTGTTAGAGTGACCTGCATCACCTGGTTAACGGTCACAATCCAACAAGCTGCATTTTAATACAGCCAAAAGCAAGGTAACACAGCGGGGAACAAAGAATGCAGACTGTGCCTGCAGGTTAGGAGACTGTCTTGGAAAGCAGCAAGTCAGAGAAGGACTTAGGTGTCATGATGGATACCTGCACCAAAAGGAGTTAATGTGATCCTTGGCTATATAAAAAGGGGACTATCGAGCAGAAGTAGGGAAGTAAAAGTAGGGAAGTTGTGCCTTGACACAACATTGCTGAGACCACTACTAAAATACTGTGTCCAGCTCTGGTGTCTACACTTCAAGAAGGAGGTGAAAATACTGGAGAGAATTTAAAGGAGGGGCACAAAAATGATCCAGGGGTTGAAAAACAAGCCATACAATATGAGGCTTGAGGAGCTCTGTCCAGTCAGCTTACTGAAGAAAAGATTGATCATTGTGTGTAGCTCCTTACCAAGGGAAAAAAAAATCTAATAGTTGGGAGGGGGAGATCTGGGTGTCTTTCATTCCTGCACACAAAGGCATAACCAACAAGATATAATGACTGAAAGTTGAACAAATTCAACCTTGAAATAAGACATAGTAAGGATAATTAAACAATGGAACAGCTCGCCAAGCAGATGGTGGACTCACCATTGCTTGTAATCTTTAAAATGAGATTAGATATCTTTCTAAAAGACATGTTTTAATCCATCTTTTAGGAGAAATTCTATGGCTTGTGTATACAAGAGAAGTCAGAGTAGATGATCATAGCTATCCCTTTTGGCCTTAGAATCTATGAATCATCTGCCACCTTCTCTTCATTTTAATGCAGCCTGGTGCCCTTCTGTTTCATAGACTCATAGAAATGTAGGTGTGGAAGGGACTTCAGGAGTTCATCTAGTCAAAGCCCCCCATGCTGAGGCAGGACCAAGTATACCTAGAGAATCCCTGATGGGTGTTTATCTAACCTGTCACTGAAAATCTCCAATGATGGGGTTTCCATAACCTCATTTGATAACCTATTCCAGTACTTAACTCCTTATATTAGAAAGCTTTTCAATTAATTATATAGCAAAAACTGGGAGCTGGGCAAATGACATATCTCTGAAGGTATCCATGCTGGAAGTGGTCTTGGGTACTATGGGATTTGTGATCAAATGTCCCAAAATCCAAGGCAAAATGCAATTCCCAGAATGAATAACTCACAAAAGGGTTGCCATATTAGAAGTGTCCCAAAATTCTCAACTTCTCCAACTTCGTTTGTCTTGTGAACATGGTATGAAAATACTGAGTTGGGAAAAAATTATTCAGTTTTTAAAAACCTAAGCAAATTCCTCATGAGTCTTCTAAAAGGGGAGCATTTCTGTTCTCCTCCATGACCCACCTCTGTTCATACCTTCAGTAAGCTGGCCATCGGGCTTCCTGCATACATCATTCTTCCCAGCTCTTTGTGAATCATTTAAACATGGCTGCAGCACAATGAAGGGCAGCACAGAGAGTCAACCTCTGTGTGTATATAACATTTCTTTGTGATTAGAATACTAAAAAGTAACTGTTACCTCTTGGAGGATGGCTTCATCTTTGACAAGCAGCTTAGGATAAGACTGCACGTGAAAGGTAAATATGTTTGGGGGTATTTACATTTAAAACACTTCCAAACACGTATACATCTGCCAGTTTTGGTAACTTTTAACATTTAAAGTTCTCCTAATTGATCTTTAAGAATACTTTATCAAGCTTTTAAATAGCACTGAGATGATTTAATGTGGCTGGTATATGTTTATTCACTTCTAATTTGTGATATGCCATGTGAAGGACTACAGTTTCCCACCTTTAACCATACCCACTATACTATTACAACATGGGGTTTTTTTAAAATCATTTTTAACGTTCTATGTGGAAAGTTATTTTCATGTGTTAAATTATTTAGAGGGAGATTTTTCAAGGCACAAATGGCAGTTAAAATCTCCCCCCTTAATGCACATGCTTTTTACCACCCCCAGGGGCTCCCTGAAGCACCTCTTGGAACATCTTCATACCCTCTTCCCCATATCAAGCAGATGATCTTTTCACTTGAGAAAGACTGGATATGCCTCTTGGCATCATTGGTGCTGCTTCGTAGGTCACTGGACAGAAATAAAAGGAGCTTTTTCTCAGGGCCACACTCCCAGTGCTTGTTCTGAGTGTCTCCTTGGCCTTTTGCTTAGTCTCTCTGTTTCACACACACCCTCTTCTACCAAGCAACGCCCAGCCCCTGGGTCTCTATATGCTTCCCCAGGGAACCCCCTCGGGCCACATTGTTCAGCTTCTATGCAAGCTTTGCCAATTGCCTGTGCTTTAGGTGGCACCCCTATTGTTTCAACTTACCGGGTTCCATTAGGAAGCTCAATTGCTTTTACACTTATCCTGAACAAAAGGCAGCTGTTACACCTACCAGCTTCAACAAAATTAACCAAACCCATAAAACGGTGTTCCATTGTAGTTCTGAGGTGTATAATCTACTTTTCTAAGTGTATGTTAAGCGTGAGTTTCACCCATTTTTATAGTTTCTATATTCATCTTGTGAGTTTGCACTTGATCATCTTCACTTTTACACAACTGCTTGGTACACTATCTGCATGTAACACTGCTTTATATTCCATTTACTGGAACTTGACATTCAGTCAAATAATGTTTTACATATACAATATATGGATACTTATCCAAAAGAATCTCAGAGTTTTCTACAAACTGTAAGCCTGGTCCTGCTAACCCTCCTCATAACTCCCTTAATGGCTGCTCTGCACACAAGATATTAAAGTGCTCTTTATCTAAAGAAACATTTACTCTGTTCTAAGCCAGGATTCTCTGAGCAGCTATAAATAGGATTGTTCCATATTCCCCACTAAATGAGAAAATCCGTACCGATTTAAAGAGACAGATGAGCAAGTTATTGTATTGAGAGATGGAGAGACCACTGGAAAAAATCAGCTATTTCATAATCAAGATATATTTCTTGAAGATATATGTTCTTGAATTACAAAAGGGATGTTCTTAATCCCAAATAAACTGTGTTTTCAAAGCATTAACTAGTATGTCTGAAGGAACAAATAAAGCCACAAAGCCCCATGGGAAGAGATTCATATACTAACCAACCATGATCAGCATATTTCCCTTTCTACTCAAACAGTCTTTTGTATCTGAGCAGCCAGATACAAAACCAGCTTACTGAGTTCAACAGTTTTAGAAGGCTTCTGTCATCTGCAGCTGAGAGTCTGTCAGGTTTGTATTCACAGTAATGGTAATGGTAGATGAGTAAAATGACTTATAGCTTTATCTTACTTGTGGCAAAGTGGAATTATGGTTCTGAACAACAGGCCATAAAGTATTTTATTACATGATCATGAGTGTCATTTTCTCTGATGAAGCATGATAAGTCAGTGCTTTAAATTACCATTTTGTGAATTCACATGCACCAGCAGTCTCTGACCTAACTTTTATTGAAATGATCTCAAAGATCATGGCAGCATTACTGCAAGACTGTGTGTAAAATGACACTTGTAAAATATAAATGTTTACAGTATAATCACACCTGTACAGTAGGAGAAATCTTGGCCCCATTGGATATGTCTACATTGGAGCTGGGATCATGCCTGCCAGCCTTGGTAGCCTTTCATTAGCTCTGCTCAAATTAGCAAGCTACAAAAACAGCAATGTGGACATAGCAGCATAGGCAACTCTGGTTAGCTGCCTGAGCTAGGACCCAGGGAATAAGGCGGGTTTGGGCTTGGGTGGCTAGCCCAAGCCACCACCTGTTCCACGCTGTCCACACTGCTATTCTTAGTGCACTAATCTAAGCTTAGCTAGCATGAGTCTGTCTACCTGGGCTAGGAGGCATGCTCCCAGCTGCTGTTTAGACATACCCATTGAAGTCAGAGGGAGTTTTGCCATTGACGTTAATGGGGCCAGAATTCCACCTAGTGTTTCTTAAAAGAAATCTCGTGATGCTCAGCAATAAAGTAAAATTATGGGAGGTAAAGAAAATTATATGAGAGAGATAACTCAAAGGCATATGAATACAATCAGATAAAAGTCCAGCTAAACCCAGCATTCAGACACCAGCTAGTCCACCTAGAAAAATCACAACAGCCCTAAATGTCAATGACAAAAGATGGGATTTGTAACCTGCCTGAAAGGTTAATATACTGGTCAAACTCTGGTGGACCAAGAAGGAAAACAAATTCTGGAGCCAGTACCCCACCATGGGGGAAAAAACTTCCCCCTCTCCTTAAATTGAGGGGATCCCACTTGAGAATGTCTGCAGATGGTAACTGTGACAATACAGCATGGGACGACAGGCAGTATCTCAGATAAGATCTTAGACTGTGTACGGCTGTTTATGTTAAAAACATCACATTCAACTTTATCCAGAAACGTGGGGAAACTGTTGCAATACTTGGATTACCCATGCTCTATGTTCTGTGCATTCTGAACCACTCATTAGATGGATGGCTGCATTCTTCACTAGTTTGAGTTTCCAAGGGTTCGCATTGTGTAGACCCATCTGCAACACACTAGAACAGCTTAGTTTTGAAATGACAGATATGTGGATGATGAAATCAATGTCTTCATCTGACATGACAGGTCAGAGTCTCTCAGCTAGATTGAAATGAGAAAATGTGTTTCTTTGGATCCGATGAAGTGAGCTGTAGCTCACGAAAGCTTATGCTCAAATAAATTTGTTAGTCTCTAAGGTGCCACAAGTACTCCTTTTCTTCTAGCTGCTACATGGTTTTTCAAGGACAGCACCAGATATAGTAAAATGTCAAGACTGTGAATCTGAGTCACAAATGATGGATGTACTGCAAGCAGGGTACAGATATCACTCTTGCCAATTGTCTGGTTGCTTTCCCCCAAATTACTTCAGTCTTGTCTGTGTCAGCTTCAGCCAGCACTTCTTCACTCCTGTATATCAGTTTCATAACAATTCTTGATTTTGGTTATTCCTTCCACTTTACCAGCCAGGTCCAATATGATGAACATGTAAAATTGGGTATCATCAATATAACTAATACACTGCAGCCCCTGTTTTCTCACTAGCTCTCCTAACAGCCTTGTATATACACCAAATTAGTAATGGCTGTTAGGATATAGATATTCAGGCCTGTCTGTAAAGGCCTATACTCTAAGAATTTAGGTGTATTCTTATCACTTGGCTAGTTATAGAGGTACAAAAGAGAATCAAAATCACTGTCTGCCGGTGTAAGGGCCTTTTCTTACTGTGACAGTCTGAGGCCCTGTGCTTAGGCTAAGGCCTTTGGCTAAGCAGCAGAGGCAGCCATAAACTAGGAAGCGACAGGTCACATCCTCACATTCCAAACTAGTCACATTGAAAGAAGGTGCTATTGGGCTGTTAGGAATACAATCCTGTCCTGATAATGCCTATCACCTCCAGAGAAAGGGAAGTGCCTAGAAAATGTAAAAGGAAACAGCATCCTGTCTGGCAAGAACTCACTTATCAATACTGGGATGTGAAATCCTCACTTCTGTATTGTTTTGTCATTATAGTTCCCACTTTGCTATTGTTTGTCTGTATAATCTCTGTCTGGTTCTGTGATTGTTCCTGTCTGCTGTATAATTAATTTTGCTGGGTGTAAACTAATTAAGGTGGTGGGATATAATTGGTTACATAATCATGTTACAATATGTTAGGATTGGTTAGTTAAATTTCAGGAAAATGATTGGTTAAGGTATAGCTAAGCAGAACTCAAGTTTTACTATATAATCTGTAGTCAATGAGGAAGTGAGTGGGCGTGGGTGGGAGGGGGTGGGTGCGTGTGTGTGCGGGGGGAGATGGGAACAGGGAATGGGGTAAGGAAATTGCAATCATGTTTTGCTAAAGGGGGAAATGGGAACAGGGAATGGGAGTAAGGAAATTGGAATAATGTTTGGCTAAGGGCAGGAATGGGAACAGGGACACAGGTGTAAGGCTCTGTGGTGTCAGAGCTGGGAAGGGGGACACTAAGGAAGGAAACTGGAATCATGCTTGCTGGAAGTTCACCCCAATAAACATCGAATTGTTTGCACCTTTGGACTTCGGGTATTGTTGCTCTCTGTTCATGCGAGAAGGACCAGCAAAGTAAGTGGGTGAAGGAATAAGCCCCCTAACAATGGCATATGGTTCAAACTTCTTTACCGTCAAATATCACTAAGTGGCTATATTAGAATAACCTGAAAACCAGGCAGTCTCCTCCACATATCAGTGGACATGCTCTGACATCTCTTAACTAATCAAGAATATTGTTTTGGCTATTCTTATACAGTCTGAAAATTGTGATGCAATGATGAAAGATTATCAGCCTGAGCCTGGAAAACATACAGTATTCACAACAGTTTAAAAATGTAGTTTTGAAGAGTTCTTTGTGATAGAAGCATTTATAACATAAAATGAGCATCTCACTCACAGAGCTGGAATAAATGCATATTGGTTTGTCCCATTAGAATGATTTATAATTCTTTCAGGAAGTCTTCTTCACAGTCTATTGCAGTAATCCGACATGAGGAGATAAAGGCATGGATGAGAGTTTTGGCATAGTTATAGCATATCTGGCACGGCTGAGTTATGAGTCTTAATGTGATTTTGTAGGAGCTCTTAGCAAGGTTATAGACCATGAAGAAATGTCCCCTCCTATTCTTGTAAAATTTTTATTACAAATGCTAACCATAAAATATTCCTACTGAATAATAATTCATTTCTGCCAGGATTAAGCACAGTATTTTTGATTTAGAAACCCAAAAATATAGACTCTGGTTTGGGTTCTTTGGGAAACTTTGACGCTTGGGTTTAAACCTTTAATTAAAGATCCCAAATGAAATATTAGACTTTAAATTATTGCTTTAAGAGAGCGTGTTTTGAGATTTGATTGTTATGAAATCAATTGTTAGTCACCAGGAAATTATTAACATTCAAATAATACCCACATCCACCATAGCTGCTCCATTAAAAGAAAAATAAATCATCATTTACAGCTGTGAAATACCAATAATCACTTCAAAATCCATCATTATTTTAGTGAATGGCTAATTTCTTAGCACATTAACCTCCTTTTCCTTTAGGTCATTAAATAATTGACTGGTCATTAACTGCTGGTAAGCACCACTTTTGAGTGGATTATGGCCTAGTTAGTGTTCTGACTAGATTTGTTACTTTTCATTAAAATAACAAAAGAAAAATGAATAGAAGAAAACTTTAAGAGACATAGAAAAACAGTAGTTTTTACTGTAGGAGGAAAAGTTAAATTGAGAAGAAAGAAACGGCAACTATCAAGAGGGAGTTTGATTACTGAAGTCAAATGTATGTTGAGAATGAATAAGAGCAAAAAAATAAACAACTAAATAGTATCGAGAAAAGGAGTACTTGTGGCACCTTAGAGACTAACAAATTTATTTGAGCATAAGCTTTTGTGAGCTACAGCTCACTTCATCGGATGCATGCAGTGGAAAATACAGGGGGGAGATTTTATATATACAGAGAACATGAAACAATGGGTGTTACCATATACACTGTAAGGGAGTGATCAGATAAGGTGAGCTATTACCAACAGGAGAGAAAAAAAACTTTTTGTAGTGATAATCAAGGTGAGCCATTTCCAGCAGTTGACAAGAACATGTGAGGAACAGTGGTGGTCGGGGGAAATAAACATGGGGAAATAGTTTACTTTGTGTAATGACACATCCACTCCCAGTCTTTATTCAAACCTAAGTTAATGGTGTCCAGTTTGCAAATTAATTCCAATTCAGCAGTCTCTCGTTGGAATCTGTTTTTGAAGTTTTTTTGTTGAAGAATTGCCACTTTTAGGTCTGTAATCGAGTGACCAGAGAGATTGAAGTGTTCTCCGACTGGTTTTTGAATGTTATAATTCTTGACGTCTGATTTGTGTCCATTTATTCGTTTACATAGAGACTGTCCGGTTTGGCCAATGTACATGGCAGAGTTGCATTGCTGGCACATGATGGCATATATCACATTGGTAGATGTACAGGTAAATGAGCCTCTGATAGTGTGGCTAATGTGATTAGGCCCTATGATGGTGTCCCCGGAATAGATGAGTATATCAGTACATATGAGTATATCAGTATACTCACCAGCAACCACACACCACACAACAAAAACACTAACCCAGGAACCTATCCTTGCAACAAAGCCCATTGCCAACTGTGTCCACATATCTATGGAGAAGTCTCTGGCAACTTATCAGAGATGTTGTCCAGTAATTAATATAACCCAACAAGCTACGTAATGAAGTTACAACTGTGACAAAGCCTTGAGCATTAAAATATGGAATGGATTAGTTTTAAGATAATTTATATATTCCATTATATTTGTGGTTCATATATTTATTTAACCACAGCAAAAATTTACCTCACTTATTTTTAAAACTACCTTAACTTTGACTCAAAGGATATGTCTGCACTTATACCCAAGTTCAAGGAACCATATTCACGCTAGCTATCATTGAGCTAATGTAGCCATGGTAGTGTGATGGGCTAGCCCTCCCGAGTAAGCACCCATCTGTGCCTTGCTACTTCAACTTTTAGCATACTTGGTCAATGAGAGCTAGTGCAAATATGTCTCCATGAGTTCACACACACCCAGCTCAAAGTGTAGATGCACCCAAAGACATAGAGGGCTAGATCCTTGGCTAGTATAAATCTATGTAGTTCCTTTGAAATCACTGGACTTGTGCTAGTTTATAGTAGCTCAGGATACATCCCATACACTTTTCAAAAGACTATGTGATATAGTATATTTCTCAAAATCAGAGATACAGTCTATGTATACGAGGGAGACATTCATAAGTTTGTCTTGCAGCTCAGAGACAACATTTTTCTGTTAAATGTTTGAGAAATTATTACACGGAACCGTTGTCACTCACCAAATGTACGAAGTATGGACTCAGTTTTGCAAATCCTTATGTAACACTTAATCACATGAATAGTCACATTTAAGTTAATGGGAATAGTTTAATCAACAGGAATTTGTAGGATGAAGGCTAATAAGGCTAATGCAATGTGTATACATATTTAATATTAAAAAGTGTATTGGGGGAAGGACACATTTTACTTTTGTGTTTCTGGGTGTAGGTGAGAGGTAGCTGACACAAAACCAGTTCAGGCTCATAGTGACCAGAAATTGCTACCATACCATAGTTGTTGAAACAATGAGGAGTACTTGTGGCACCGTATAGACTAACAAATTTATTTGGGCATAAGCTTTCGTGGGCTAAAAACCACTTCATCAGATGCATGGTGTGGAAAATACAGTAGGAAGATATATAGAACAGTACATGAAAAGATGGGAGTGCCTTACCCAGTGGGGGAGGTCGAGACAAATCAGTTAAAGTGGGCTATTATTAACAGGATGAAAAATCACTTTTGTAGTGGTAATCAGGGTGGTTCATTTCAAACACTTAACAAGAAGGTGTGAGTAACAGTAGGATGTAGAAGCCCTCTACACCAACATTCCACACAAAGATGGATTACAAGCCGTCAGGAACAGTATCCCCAATAATGTCACGGCAAACCTTGTGGCTGAACTTTGTGACTTTGTCCTCACCCACAACTATTTCAGATCTGGGGACAATGTACACCTTCAAGTCAGCGTCACTGCTATGGGTACTTGCATGGCTGTACAGTATGCCAACATTTTTATGTTTGACTTAGAACAATGCTTCCTCAGCTCTCGTCCCCTAACACCCCTACTTTACTTGTGCTACATTGATGACATCTTCATCATCTGGACCCATGGGAAAGAAGCCCGTGAGGAATTCCACCAGGATTTCAACAATTTCCACCCCACCATCAACCTCAGTCTGGACCAATCCACACAAGAGATCCACTTCCTGGACACTACAGTGCAAATAAGTGAAGGTCACATAAACACCGCCCTATACAGGAAATCTACTGACTGCTATACCTACCTACATGCCTCCAGCTTTCATCCAGACCACATCACACGATCCATTGTCTACAGCCAAGCTCTAAGATACAACCACATTTGCTCCAATCCCTGAGACAGAGATAAACACCTACAGGATCTCTATCAAGCTTTCTTAAAATTACCATACCCACCAGCTGAAGTGAAGAAACAGATTGACAGAGCCAGAAGGCTACTCAGAAGTCACCTACTACAGGACAGGCCCAACAAAAAAAGTAACAGAATGCCACTAGACGTCACCTTCAGCCCCCAACTAAAACCTCTCCAGAGCATCATCAAGGATCTACAACCTATCCTGACGGATGATCCCTTAGTCTCACAGACCTTGGGAGACAGGCCAGTCCTTGGTTACAGACAGGTCTCCAACCTGAAGCAAATACTCATCAGCATCTACACACCACACAACAAAAACACTAACCCAGGAACCTATCCCTGCAACAAACCCAGTTGCCAACTCTGTCCACATATCTATTCAGGGAACACCATCATAGGACCTAACCACATTAGCCACACCATCAGGGGCTCGTTCACCTGCACATCTACCAATGTGATATATGGCATCATGCGCCAGCAATGCCCCTCTGCCATGTACATTAGCCAAACTGGACACTTTCTTCGCAAAAGAATAAATGGACACAAATCAGACGTCAAGAATTATAACATTCAAATACTGTGGGGTTTGGTCATCAAGTGGGTTATTACCAGTACAATTGTGATGTGAAAGTGGGATAGGGACATGTTAAATCTGTGGCACATTAAGGGGGGGGCAGCTGAAAGTGCTGCTCAGCCCAGCCTATAGAGACCAGGAGCACATAAGGGTGACAGCTTGAAGGTGCTGCTTAACCCAGCCCATTGAGTACAGGGACATATGAGGGTATCAGCTTGAGAGTGCTGATTGACACGGTCCGCTCAGACTTGCTCTGTTAGTGTGTGTGTGTGTGTGTGTGTGCGCGTGCGCGCGTTCATCTAGTTCCAGGGCTGGAGGAATCCAGTCCTGGGGAACCTAGGTACTGCAGGATAGCTCCATTGGGAGGGGACTTGCAGAAGGAAGGAGTAGAGCTCCATATGAACACGCAAGTGACATTAATAGAATTACAGAACACCCCCACCCCAGAAGAGTAACCCTAATAAATGAGCATACCCCAAAGTAATGGGCACATCTGGTAACAACACCCCTGAGCAACATAAGTTACATTTTCTTACAATGAAGTGAGCTGTAGCTCACCGAAAGCTTATGCTCAAATAAATTTGTTAGTCTCTAAGGTGCCACAAGTACTCCTTTTCTTTTTATTGACTTAAGCAGTAGTGTAGACCAGCCCTTAATTGGAGTTTTAAAGGGAAGAAAGGATTTCAAGGACCCGGAAGAAACCCAGACGGATGAGCCCTGTCTACAGCACAGTGATAACTAGCAAGGGCACAAAACTACTGAACTCCGGTAACCATTAATTCTTCTGCGAAACAAGGAGCAACTGAGGTAAGTAAATTAAATTGAAGCAAACTGATGCATACAGCAAATGGGACAATTTGTCCAAGAGGCTTTTGAGAAACCTTTATGAAGATTCTTTGCCGTATTAGCTAGTATTATTGGACTGTATTGTGTATTGATTATTCAAGAGAGGAAATTTAAGCTGAGATTTATGTTGGTAATACCATGTAATAAAAGCAAGGCTAAATGCTCCTGGTCAGTCTATTTACATTGGCATACCGCTGTCATTATTTATACCATTTATCTGTAAATTTACTAGTTTTATTCTAAACTTTGACACTGCGTGGATTTAATCCTATACACTATCTATGTTGCTGGTTGGTTTTGCAAATAAAAAAAATCTTACTATGTAGAGACACTGTATCAATAGTCCATTAAATTTATTATACATATACCAAAATAATTTGTAATGTTCGCGTGACTTAGGGTCTGATTCAGACTCCCATTGACGTCAATGGGGTTTGGATCAGACAGCCCCTTTGTGGATATCTTGCTATTGTATTTGAGGAATTTAAAACCACTTACAATGAGATTACCCCAGTTTTGCAAGACTTTAACCCCATGGTGCATAGAGGCGGACATCTCAGGGAATGGACAAGGCTACATAACAGAAGGTTGCTTTCTTTTCTGAATGTGCGTGAAGTGGATGCTTCATAAGCCCCTATTAGGTCTAGCAACCCAGCTGTGATGGGGAAATCAAGGCAGACGCTGCCACTACTGTTGCAGAATGTACTGAACTGGGAGGAGGGAGGAAAGAAGATATAAGAGGGTAGTTCAATTTGTTGTAGGATTTGAAACTCCAGATATAAGGAGAGTTTAGGTTACTTTCCTGGAAAACTCTCTGAGAAGCAGATGTAGTTCAGGAACACCTTTTCTTATTTTCCCCCCTTTTTCTTTTTCAGGTTTCCCTCAGTTCTCCTGCCTTAATTTGGGTATGCTGGGTCTCAATTACTGCAATTGTTGCCACTTCCCAGAAGCTAAGCTGGCTTTTCTAATGGCTATGCAACTGACATGAGACTTTTCTGGTGGGATAAATAGTATCATTACCTTTCCTTTTTTTATCTACATCTTCTTTTTCACTCCTTTTCTCCTTGTATTGTTTTTATTTGCTCTCCTTTTTCCATTATTTCTCACCCGCTCTCCATTGTCTTTTTTCTCTCAATCCCGAAAACTGAATCTTTTCTTCCATCCCCTCTATCTCTGATTTTTATCTTCTTTCACATCTTCAGCAGGCCTCATTGTCTCTCTCATCTTCTCTTGTACCAGTCATCTGTCTCCTCTGCATGTTCTGTTCCATTGACAAGCCTCAGCATGCCGCACTGAAGCAGTTTGGCTATAGACAGCATCTCCTGCAGTGAGAGAAATCATTGCACCTTGACATGTTGCAACACTTCTGTGGGCCATTGTTTTTAATATTCAGGACATATGGTTTGTTGCAAGAAGGTTCATGTTTCACGTTATTCTGGATAAATACATATACAAGAAAAACAGTCATTTTAAAAATGAAACTGCAAAACAAAATATACTTATAGCCTTAAGTCCTGTAGTTGGCTACTCTCCTGCAGGACTTCTTTTTTTTGCCACCAGCCGCTCCCTATCAGGCCTCACAAAGTTCTCTCCATGACACAACCTGTTTCTATAATCTCGTTATACAACCCAGTGCAGTAACCTCTATTTTTGTCCAGCAGCAGGACTGTAGAATCCATGATCCACTGCCCAACCAAACAAATTGAAATGTAAATATCATGCTTATACCATTAGGGCTTAGAGAAGCTCTCGCTCTACCGCAGATGTCAGTCCCTTGCATGAGCCATCTTCCAGGACTGGTGGAGCCTCTGCTGTTTATCTTTACCATTGCCTTGGAGATAGTAGCATATGCTAATCCCTTAATTACAGGTTTCAGAGTAGCAACCGTGTTAGTCTGTATCCGCAAAAAGAACAGGAGTACTTGTGGCACCTTAGAGACTAACCAATTTATTAGAGCATAAGCTTTCGTGGGCTACAGCCCACTTCATCGGATGCACAGAATGGAACATATAGTAAGAAGATATATATACATACAGAGAAGGTAGAAGTTGCCATATTTAATTAGGCATAATTAGCTTCTTACAGTTTGTATGGCAACTTCCACCTTCTCTGTATGTGTATGTATATCTTCTTACTATATGTTCCATTCTATGCATCCGATGAAATGGGCTGTAGCCCACGAAAGCTTATGCTCTAATAAATTGGTTAGTCTCTAAGGTGCCACAAGTGCTCCTAATCTCTTAATTGTCTCCTTACTAGAGGGGGGTAAAGAGCCGCAGTCTTAGTGTGGATTTAGACACTTGAAACCTGTCAATTTTGTCTGTACTCTTACCATGTTCCCAATATGAGCATCTTAGATTTTTTTTTTCAATTGCTAACCCCCTTGTATAACAGCTACCTTATATTATGCTCTAACCTTCATATTATCCTCAGCTCTTTGATCTGTTTCCTTTTTAGTTTATGCCAGGACAATTCTATTTAATTCCAGTTCATCTCTATTACTGTCTTCCACCCACCGTGTCTCATTATTCTTGCCAAATGTGAGATCTTATCTTTTCTAACATTAAATTACTATCTGCTACTATTCCCTCTCTACTCCTCATCTGTTCCTATCCTCCTGTAGCTGCAGTTTGTCCTCAGTGGTATCCACTATTCTTCCTGCAGATGATGTGAGGAAATTACAGAGTCATATAATGTATTGCTTTCTCCAAGGTTATTTATATCAATGTTAAATAGTATTGGCCCAAGGATCAAGCTCTGGGCTGCTCTGCTAATTACATTTGCCAATTTGCTTGAACCCATTTACTGCCTACCTACCGAATTCCACCCCCACCCAATCCAGTCAGTTTTCTTGCCAAGAAGTTATTGTCTCGCTGATTACAATTTACTTGTACGTTTTAAGTTCTTACATAATATTTTGGGGCCTTAAGAGCCAAGGACTGGATTTTCACAGGTGCAGATCCCCACAGCTCCCTTTGACTTCAATGGAAGTTGTGAGTACTTAGCATTTCTTAAAATCCCAAAGGAGTTAGTCAGCGCTCTAAAGTAAACTCTCAGATTTCTTTCTCCCAGTCACCATCCAGTCATAGTCCCTCTCTCCCCTATGGGAAAGTAACTGATGAGAGCTCAGCAGAGGCAAGGGTAAGGGGCAAGGCTCATAGAGATGCAGGGAAAACCACAGAAAGTTCTTGTGAACTGAACCTGGAGTTCATGCATCAGTGTTTAAGAGCTGCTATCTTATGTTTAATAAAGCCATTTCAGTTTACCTATCAAGAAGCTGACTGGGTTAATCATAGGTGAGTATTCTTTATGGCTTCCCCAGGGGATATACAACATCCCATGCATAGTCCTTCTGCTGAAAAATGGCAGTTTGAATTGAGACAGATATTGACTAGCTGCCACATGAGGTGCATTTTTATTCATGACATAGTCAAAGCCCTCCACGGGTGATCCTGTAAAAAACTAATAGCAGTTTGCAAAAGCTCTTAAAGAGAAATGAAAAATGTATACAGGGAACTTAGAGAAAATTTGGAAATAGCAAAACTTTGTATTTTTCTCCTTCACTTTCAGTGAACTAGATACAGTATACAACACATAGTCAGTCCTGTTGAGAACAATTAAAGGAATCCAAAATTATGAAGGATATATTGAAGTGTGATCCATCTTTCCTTTTACCCTATCACATCATCAGAGATGCCATGGGTTGGCTGTCCTTCAGAGTGAGATTTACAACCCGAAAGAGTGAGATTCAAGGCCAAAGAGTGAGAATTCCCCCCCCCCCCCCCCAAAAAAAGGGCCGGAGTGCCGCCCCTTGAAAAGTGTCACCCAAGCACGTGCTTGGTTTGCTGGTGCCTAGAGCCAGCCCTGAATAGTACAGGTTTTTAATCCAAACAGCACTTAATAGTTTGTTTTCAAATGTACACTGCTTAATATTGTATATGAAACACTTAAATGTCCTAATGCATACTAAAGTCTAGGGCACATAAGAATTCTGTATTCAGTGCAAACCAGTGGATTTTAATAAAAACAATTATTTGCTATTTGCAACAAAAACCTGGACGGTTGGAGATCCTCGAGGACCAGAGTTAATAAAGCTTAGTTAAATAGTTAGATAAATATTTAAAAAATAAACTGTTTTTATATAAACCTAACAAAAAAGCAAACTTTTATCAGTACAGCAATATTTTTTTTGCCTATTACCTTGTCAGAGTAATCATCTGTTTGAAAAAAAAACCCACTTTACAGGACAATTATTTGATGTGTATATTATTGCTCATATTACATTTATAACAAACTAAAATAATCAGATTCCAAAATAAATAAATGCAAAGAAAATTAAATAAATGTATTAAATAAAGTAAAACGCAACCAAACAATACATTAAATGAATGTAAAAATAAATAAAGTAATTAAATTGAATGTAATTAATTTGAAGCTAACAAATCATAGATAAAGGATTCAGATTCCACATTGCTTTTAATACCTAATTTGGTTTAACGTTTTATTCATGTGCGTTGTTATATTGCCGTATAGGCCCCTTTGCTGTTTTGAAACATGGCTCGGGATTTGCCAGCCTCACTTAGATAATGGAGCAGAGTGTCCCATCTAGTCCAACGTTTGGTCTGAATGGTGCCTCACTCTTTTGAAAAAGACTGAACACTCTCTCTTCTGCATTTGAGTGGGGTAAAACTAAGACAAGGCTAGCAACCCTGGCCAGCAATGGAAACTTGAGAAGACCACTAGGGCTTTTGACATTGCTAAGATATGCCCGCACAGTGTCCATCCTGTATTGCACAGTAGCATTATCTGTGTAAGTCTGTAGTGCTGCCTCAACCCACTGAAGGATATCTGACTTCTGCATCAACTGGTAATCAACAAACTCCTCTTGCCGCTTCTCTATCTCAGGTGGAGAGAGACTAAACATGTGCTGGTATCTGTCAACAAAGTGCTCAACCTGTTCAAAAGTGCAGTTTTCTCTAATATCAAAGTTTACAAATGCTGCCATCTTTAACATTTCATCATTAAAAGTAATTTCTCACATGCATACTTAGCTACACTAGTATAGAATGCTCTGGCTGCACAAAAAAACGTCCAATTTGCAAGAGGACTAATATCCCCTTGCTCTTCCAGCATCTGTACAGCCTGCTTTGTGACCAAACCTACAGACACTGTTTGTTGTCTTTTTCAGTGCCTAAGTAAAAATATTTTAAATCTTTATATATTTACTCAAAATGAGTGAGATAAGCTTAGTAATGTGTGCGAGAGTGAGATAGCATGCTAATGAGTGAGTCTCACACCCAGGGAGTGAGACTTGACATGTCTGCATTTCATATGAACAAGAGTAATTCAGTGAAAAGAATAGCTGGCCAACTTAGAACAAGTTAAAGGCGATACTATTTAATACAGTTAATGTCTAGAATTCACTGCTGTAGGAGGTCGTTAAGCAATTGTTCCCAACCCCAAGCATTCAAAAATCATGAGTTGGGACCCAAACAAAATTAGACTGGCTTAAAAATCATGAGATTTTAAAGATAATAAATGTTGGGTTCTTTTTATTTTCTTTGAGTTCTGAGCTATTTTGCATATTTTTTTCAAGATTTTCTCCACAATCCTAAGGGCTAAAATCTTATGAAAGAATATCATCACTTGACTCCTGGAGCTGGGGACTAAAGAGGAAAACAACACATATATTGGAAGATTCATGGTGACAACACTGTAATATTGAGACTGGACATAAATCAATGGACCATGTATAATTATAAAAGGACAAACAATTAAGCTTAGGGGAAATAAATGTCATGCTTCAGAGCCTATACTGATAGCTTGTAGGATTTAGGATGGAATTTTTTCCCCATACACAACACTGCTCAACCTTTCTTGGAAGCATCAGGATCAGTATTGGCACTTGTCAGAAGCAGAATATTGGACATGGTGGGCCAATGATCATATGTATTACTGTTTACAGTGTAATGATGTCAGTTTTCAAAAATTTTCAAACAAAAAATCTTTCCTAGCTTTGTCTGTGTTTTCCATTCAACTTTATCATATGTTTTCTTTGGCTTTGCTGTCAGTACAGTTTTTGTTATATTATATGATAAACATGAAATCTGTTTAGTGTCCCAAACTTTCAGATAAAGTGTATGTGTGCATATAAACACACACACACACCCACACATACACAGAGAAAAGGGAAGCTGTGGAATCCTTATCATTGAGATTAGACAAACATCTGTTAGGGATTGTCTAGGTATACTTAATCCTATTTCAGTGCAGAGGGATGGACTAGCTGACTCCTTGAAGTCTCTTCCAGTCCTACATATCTATAATATACACCAATAGACATTTTTCTGCTTTATGTAAAAGATAATGTACATTTCTGACTTTGCAGAGTCTGTGCATTAAGATTTCAATGACTGCTGTTTGATGTGGAAAATGCAGTGCCTGTACAATAATTGCTACCTCTGCGCAAGACTGTGTGGTTTGTTCTGTGCTATATGCAGTACACACAGACATAAAATAGTCTGGATATAGCCGGGGACACTCACACTGCTCAGATGTCTCAAGATGCACACTTTCAAAAACAGAAAGAAAACTAGTCAGTTTCAATATTTTTCACAGGCCTTTAGAGGCAGTCTCTGGTTAGCACTGATGAGTGGAAATACCTGGGAGTATGGATCAACAGTTCTTTAATAGCTAAAGAACACAAAGAAAATGTTATTTACATATCAGCCTCAAGCTGGGGGGATGCTGAGTCATATTTTGCTATTTTAAAATACAGCAGTATTACACTACAGAGATGTGATGATATCAGCAGACAAGCAGGTCTTTGGGGCCACAGCAACAGAGAACCTATCTGTGACCTCTATAAACAGGTGAAGTTACTATCCTTAGCAGAAAGGACAAAATGTCAATCAAGGGGCCAGGAACAGGGCAGGCCAGGGGGACATGGTATTTGGCAAATATCGAATAATACTATGAACAGGGAAAGGTGAAAGTGAAACAATGAGAGGTGCTAGGACAAAG
Organism: Natator depressus; assembly: GCF_965152275.1. Classification (NCBI taxonomy): domain Eukaryota; kingdom Metazoa; phylum Chordata; order Testudines; family Cheloniidae; genus Natator; species Natator depressus. The sequence continues at coordinate 89,107,253 of NC_134236.1, forward strand.
GAATGCCAGTTTGGGTTATCTGAGGGAAGGTGTTCAAAGGAGTAGACTTAGCCCTTTGGAGTCAGCAGGGTGCTAAGCAAGCATAAAACATTGCATTACATTGCACTGAAGAATGGCATGGTGCACTGGTCAGCATAGTTAGATTGTAGCTGCCCCTTTTAACTACTTAATACTTGGGATTTTGGTTTTTGTACTTAACTGAATACCTATATTATCAAAATATTGGATTTTGTACTCATAACTGAAGACCCAAATGCCTACATTTACTGTGGAGGGTATGCATGCCAGTGGAATCACTCTAGATCTAGGAAGCAATCTCACTTGGGCAATTAATGCACATTAACAATTAGGCAAATCTCTTCTCAAACCCATTCGTCAATGGAGAATGCCAGCACACAGAACTACTCCTTTCTTCTCCAAAAATCGTTGATTTTTTTTAAAGAGAACAATGCTTTTAAATAAAGCTTATTGCAGCATGAAGTATTAACTTTAACCTATATGCTCTCTCCTATAAATCTGAGGATTTTATTGTTCATTTCTACCTGGTATCACATCACGGTGTAGCCTGTCTTGTAGTCAGGGAATAGCTGAAGTATCATGGCATGCCCAAGAAGTTGTATAGCGATCATGAGATGGAATGTTTTCATAGACTCAGATTTGAAAGACCCGAAGGCCTCTTTGACCATCTAGTTTGATCTCCTGCATAACACAGGCCATAGACCACAAGCTGGTAATTTCTGCATCTAAAATATATACTATATATATATATTATAGCTCAAACAGAAGTTTAATTTGTCTTAAAGACTACAAAAATCCATCAGAGAATTCATCATATTCCTTGATACATTCTTCCAATGGTAAACGAACATCTCTTTTAAAAAGTACACCTTATTTCTGGTCTGAATTTGTCTAACTTCAGCTTCCAACCATTGAATCTTGTTCTGTCTTTCGTTACTTCTGCCTTTTTTTTTCTTTTTTTTTTGGACAGAAGGAGGATGCCTCTACAAATTCTCCCCTTTATGCCAATTCTTCTGAGCTAGTCTGGGCCCAGCCCATTTTGTCAGGTAGATGGTGTATGCCTGATCCTCAGGTAGAAGACTGGCAATGCCATACCTCAGTCCCCTGCTCTGTTTGGCAAACTTTTCAGATCCTTTCAATTCATAACCTTTGCTGAAGCCTAGCAAGTCAATGAAGCCATGAATTTCCTTCCTTAAATTCACTAATCAGTTACAAATGTTTCAGTAATCCCTGCTCCCACACCTTTTAAAATCTCTGTACACACTGCAGTAAACTATGCAATGGGGAAATTTCCATCTGAGTCTCTTTTTAAATAATAGCTTTATTCTGGCCATTTTCCAGTCTTCATGGACCTTTCTTGATCTGTGTAAGTTTGTCTAATTTCTTACAGTACTTTAGCCTGCTTAGATGTATGTTGTGAGGTCGTCATGCCTTATCAATTAACAGCTTATAACATTTTTAATGCTCGTTTCTGGTATAATATGTATACTTCCTACTTCCACATCCCATAAATGTGTTATTGGCAAATGTCCATTTTATTCATTTGCAGAAATAGATGGAGAGTAATTATTTAACCCTTGTAGTGCAGGATACACATTTTTATGATATTTCTACACAAGTGAACTGGGAGGAGCTATGGGCATTCAGCACTCAGCAGACTATATTTTTTCCTTAGGAAAAAATAGTATTTGTGGGTTTTTTAGTATTATAATTAAACTCACTAATCTAACGGCCCAATCCCGCAAACACTTATGAACAGGAGTAGTTTAATTCAGTTAATGCAGTTAGCTCAGTGGGACTAGTTACATGAAAAAAGTTATGAGTGGAAGTGTTTTCAGGATAAGAATTTAAAGAGTAAAGTGTATCATGTTTTCTGATTATCGTATTTCATAATTCTTGATTTGTATCTTTTAAAAATTCATTTTCAAATTGGAATTCCAGTGCTCTCATGCTACAGTGGTGGGTGCTACAGAAAACCCTTAGATAGCTCATCAGTCATTACATCATGACCACCTGATCAGTCATGCTCATTAATTTGTCATGAGTTTCCTGCTCATCTTAACTTGGCCTGGAAGTGTGGCAGTTAAAGGAGCAAATGCTTTAAAATTTAGCCCTAAGGGACAAATCCAGCCCTATGTCTGGACTCAGAATTTTGACTAAAGATCACAATTATGCAGTTAGCTCCACATGGACAGACCCCCGCCCAGATGTGACTTTCATCCCAAATGCATAGTGAACATCTCCAAAATATATAACAAAGAGCAACAATGATAGAGGGTGCTTATTGCAGTTGTTGTTTTGATATTTTTTTTTTAAATTTTGTTGTATTTCATTTTTTGTTTGGCTGTATGTAGAGTTACATGACAACACCCACTGAAAATTATTACAAGTGTTGAAGTGTAGCATCTGTATCTATGTCGTTTTATCAATAAAAGAAACCACAGCAGCTGCTGTTTGTTAATAGTTTTCCAGCTAAGAGGGTTTAGCTGAAGCACGATGCTTAGCACTCAAAAACTGCCAGGCCCAATGGCTTAACCAGCTTTAGTCATCTCTACTCCTTCCTCCATCTAGCTGTAATTTGTTATTTAGCTTGAGGGCATTTCTCCTACTGTTTATAAGATCAGGTTCAAGTACAAAGTCAGGACCATTTCCTCTTACTTCCCTCCCCTCCTGGGAATGTGGCATAGGCAGAACATTCAGGAGGCTGGCATGGAATAACTTAAAAGAAAGAGTTGAAATGCAGAGCATTCTGTATAATGCAGAGCAGATGAGATTTCTCTGTGCATATCCTATTGGGAGGGTACACATATTTTTTCCTCATCTTGCTCATTTTCCCCCCGAGTACATAAGATAAAACCCAATGAGAGTGTTTGGAATTCAGTCAAAATGCAGAACTGGTAGCTTTTTCATGTAAACTGGACTCTGAGATTCAGCATTTGGGATTTGAGGATCTCACAGCATTATTTTTTTAGTCTGAGTAAGAAGAGAGAAATCTACTTATCACACAATATTATATGTGAAGTTGTTATAGCCAAATGAAGTTATAGCTGTATTTGAGGAAAAGATAATCATTTAATTGGCTTGTTCGCATTACTGTATAATACTTTGAAGTAATTGTTGGTGGTAAGAGAAGGGCGTGGCTGTTTGGTCTGAACACAGGACTGGTAACCAGGAACTCCTGGGTTCTAATATCAGCCCTGTCATTGACTCTATATGTAGCTTTAGGCAAGATACAATTCTTGCCTCAGTTTCCCCATCTCTACAAAAGTGATACTTACCTAACCTGCTGTGCATGTCTCAGAAGCTGCAGCACAGGATCTAGCCCTGTGTAATCTTGTTCCCTGGTCTACACTGGGGGGTGGGGGGGATCGATCTAAGTTACGCAACTTCAGCTACGTGAATAACGTAGCTGAAGTCGACGTACTTAGACCTACTCACCACGGTGTCTTCACTATGGTGAGTCGACTGCTGCCGCTCCCCCGTCGACTCTGCCTGTGCCTCTCGCGGCAGTGGAGTACAGGAGTTGACAGGAGAGTGCTCGGGGATCGATTTATCGCATCTAGACTAGACACGATAAATCAACCCCAACTGGATCGATCACTGCCCGCCGATTTGGCGGGTAGTGTAGACATGCCCTTAGGCTGTGCAGCACTCAGGTTTAGGCAGCAAAGTCCGTTTGTGAATGTGGGCCTTATACTCTTACATACCTTTGGGGCTGTCCATCAGTTACGTAATGCAGTAGGGGATAGGTGGGTCCTGAACTCTGCGTGTTTGTTTCATTGTTGCAAGGGGTGGGTAGGTCTTGAAAAGCTCCAAAAAGTCTGTTACGTAATTTATGGACAGCCTTTTGGTTGAAGGAACTGAGTCTATTTTAACCTAGTTGTGATATCTTTTGGAGTTCCATTAGCTTTTGTCCTCAAGGGTTGGTTTTAATGCTTTCTTATGTGAGTAACTCCCCAATATTTGTTTTTTCTGACATCTAATACCTTTCTATGTTATTGAATTCTGTGCTCTGTGCAGGTTTCAAGTAACTGCTGTTCACTGATTCTGAACTCCTCTACTCACTCTCAAATTCTCCGTCAGAGCTTCACTAATGGTAAGGCCAGAATAGCTTCTCTCACTAGAGACTCCAGTTTCTTCGTCATAAAATTCTCTTCTGCACAGATTAAGAACCTATTTGATGATAATGCATGTTTTCATGTACTTTGTTTCCCAACATATATCATGTTAGAATCTCACATTACTACAATGCCCTGCAGTTTAGTTATGTGTTTTAGTAATTTTTTATTCTCACTTTCTTCCAGTCCTGGCAGCCCTACCATATTTCACTTATAGCTGCTAGGTCATAGATTCCACCATTTGGTATCACTCCTTGCTCTTGCTTGCTTCTTATGCTCCCAGAATGTGTGCGTAGGCAATTATTTTCTTATCTATTATTCTTAATACACATACCTCTTGGAGTTTGACTGAATCACGCATGGACTGACTGTTTCTCTTCTGCAAGCAAGGGGTCAGTCTCCTTATTTATTGAAGTAACATAGACCTAATTGAGCCTGAATCAACACAGTATCTGAGTTTCAAAGAAATATCACTTCAAGCTTACTTTGCACACTTGGGCCTGAGACTCAAAGTAAATGACAAACACCCCCTGTATGAGAGAGAGTACAGAGCATAAGGTAATATCCTATTTCTCCAGATGATTAGGTATCAGTTATGTGGAGCTCATTTCAATAAAACATCAGTAAGTTATAGAATGAGTATTAAGGTGACTAAAACCACAAATTCACCCCAAAATATTGATGACTCCCACCACTCAAAGCCATAAGTAGCCTGCCTTCTCCTGTTCCTTTAGAGCTAAATCTAAACTGGAATCCTTCAGAGCCACAAACTAATATACTAGAACTAGTTTTACCCCCTAATTGTCAAGTATGGGCCTATTTCATAAATAGCCTGTCCTCCATTTTTAATTCAAAGATAAGCTTTGCCACTGGGAGTAGTGAACAGCGGATGTGTATTAAAAAAAAAACGGACATGAAAGGAAACAGCAGAAACAGGAAAATGGCTAATTTGGAATAAAATACTGCCCCTACCCTATCTTAAATAGGAAGTGATGGAAGGGACAAATAAACAAACCTTTACTTGAAGTTCTTTAGAACAGGGGCATTTCAAATCCCCGTATCACTGAAACACCATTCACATTTCTGGCTTTCAGCTAAGTTTTTTGCCAGAAAAATCAATAAGTTACAAGCATTAATCAGACGCATAGTAGTATGGGGGGGAAGCACAGATTTCAGATAAACTAGATAGATGAAAAAGAATATGAAACATAATTGTCTAATAACCTGATCAAAGGATAAATTAGCAGGAATCAGCAAAATGCAAAGGCTTTTCACAACCTGCACATATTAGACAGCAATATCTTACCCTCCTCTTTTTAGATGAAGGCATATGGGAGCCAATAATCGATGAGCTTGTTTTTGAAGATCAGTTTCTTAGCAAAGATTGATAGCTCAGGATCAATTAAGTACAGGTTTAGTTAAGCTAATGTTAGTAAGGGGGCAACAGTGCCCTTACATCTCTCTGAAGTGGTGCAGGGAAGGGAAGAAATATAGTTAGAGTGATTGGTAAAGCTAATGGTGACCTGTAGCTAAATCAGGGCCTGACTGTAAAACCAACTTTAGCAGGACTCCTGCTGGTGGTATACATTGTCCTCACTCGTGTTTGCAAGACACTAGCATCTGATAATTTTCATTGTTACTTGGATTAAAAATAACTCTTTAGAGCAGTGGCTCTCAAACTGAGGGTCATGACCCCCCAGCGGGGTCACAGAGTTATTATGTGGGGGTCGTGAGCTGTCAGCCTCCACCCCAAATCCCACTTTGCCTCCAGCATTTATGATAGTTTTAAATATTTTAAAAGTATTTTTAATTTATGGGGGGCGGGGGGCTTGCTGTGTGAAAGGGGTCACCAAGACATAAAAGTCTGAGAACCACTGCTTTAGAGGAAACAGACAACTATGTATATGTTCTTGAAAATAATTGGACAATGGGATAAAGCCAACACAGTCTAAGTCTCACTGAAATCTCCTCCTGCTAAGGTTTCATTCTGCTAATTACAAATTGGATGGATTTGTACTCAATGAAGCATTAGGCTTCATCAGAATACAAAGGAACCAAACATCCCTTTCTCCCACAAAATATATACTCTACCAGCTATTGCCTGGGTTCTACTTTTTCTGACAAAGCCTTCGGCAATTCTGCAACTCTTTAGTTGGGGGGGAGAGAAAACCTTTTGTAGTGATAAACACCCATTTTTTCATGATTTGTGTGTATAAAAACAAACATCTTCTGTATTTTCCACAGTATGCATCCGATGAAGTGAGCTGTAGCTCACGAAAGCTTATGCTCAAATAAATTGGTTAGTCTCTAAGGGGCCACAAGTACTCCTTTTCTTTTTGCGAATACAGACTAACACGGCTGTTACTCTGAAACCTTTAGTTAAATGGAGTCTTAGCCTGTGTGCAATAGTAGTTTTTAGGAGTTATTTAAAATTGTAATTTAGTAAATAAAGTATAAATTTAAAATTTAATTCATTAACCTCATTACTTTGTACCTCATCTGATTAGCTGCAATACCTCATAGCTTTGCTACACAGTTTTAGGATGATGACATTCCGATTCAGCCCCCATCAACAAGTTTAACTTGCTCTTTCCTGTTTCCCTTTGTTATATATATAGAAGCATAAAAGCAGGCGAAATTGTAAGTGATTGAGCTGACTACTACATTGCAATCTGCCCTGTTTAGACTCCAGTGCCTCAAAATATGTGTAAGGGGACTGTTGCCCCCTTACTAACATTCAGTGGGGGTGTTTTAGTTTCTAGCTCCCAGTACTAAAACAGGGGGAAGGGTCGATGGGGAATCAGGACCCTGAGACTGACAGCCCCCAGGAACAATGGGGAGAGGCCAATGTCCCAAGTCAGCCTGAATGACAGGATGGGCAGGGTAATCAGGGAGTCAGAAGGCCAGGGAGGTCCCGTCCTCCGTGTGAGCTGGACTTGCCTGGGTCAGACAGAGTGGGACCAAGCTAAGGAGAAAGCAGGCGCCCAAGCTGAGCTAGGGAGCAGAGCTGGGCCAGATCCAGAGAGAGCAGCCCCTGTTGTGGGAGCAGAGCTGCAGCCCCAAAGCCAGAGGCACAGCCCAGAGAGAGCAGACTTGCCCTGGGAGGAGAGCTGCACCAACCAGAGCCAGAGGGGCCAGAAAAGCAGCCCACGAAGCAGGTCAGTGCTGGGAGCAGAGTCACAGAAGCAGCCTGCAGAGCAGACCTGTCCTGGGAGCAGAGCTGTAGCAACCAGAGTCAGAGGGGCCAGAGAAGCAGCCTAGGGAGCTGGAGGCAGAGCAGCAGCAGCAGCGCTGAGACCGAGTGGTGGAGCTGGGGCTGGAGCAGTCCAGAGCTGGGTGTGGTGAGCAGCTAGGGAGACTGAGGGGGACCCTGGGCAACGGGCCCAGCACAGGGAGACGCCTCAGCCTAGAGGCTCTGCAGGCCAGGCTTGGATCGTAACCCCGACAGGGCGGGGATGACACTGGGAAGAAGGGTCCTACCACTTAGATCCTGAGAGCATGTGGCCACCACCAGAGCAAGTGTCCAACCCACAGCATCCCTGCATTACAGCCAGGGCCTGAGAAGAAGGCCTGGGACTTACAAGGAACAGACTGTGAACGTTCCTGACCTGACATTCCAGAGACACTGTTTGTGATGTTCCCTGCCACAGAGCGGGTTGATGTGTTTCCTTTAACCTTTCCCATTTTTCCTTATTCTTTTAAAAAAATTAATTGTTGATTAAATAACTTGCATTTGCTTTAAATTGTACGTAATGGTCAGTGGGTCAGAGAAGTGCCCAGTGCAGAGAGAGTACCCCAGAGTGGGGACACCCTAGCCCCTGTCCTAGGTGACCACAGCAGGGTTGGGGGTCGAGCCCCCCAGGAATTCTGGGCCCAGCCTTGTTGGGGTTACAAGGACTCTGCCAGACAGGAGAGTGGACGGGGAGTCCTCAAGGGCAGGGAGGCCACTGGGTAAAGGAAGTGGGAGCGAGGACTCTGATCCTTTTGCTAGCCCACTTCACCAGGGTAGTGCAGAAGCCAGGAAAGTTCCCCACAATAGCAGGACTATTCCCCCGCTTACATATGGCTTCTTTACTGTCTACTACTCAGACCAAGTACTTCCTCTGGTTTGGGACGCTTGACTGGGAAAATGCAATAAAGCTGTCACAATAAGGCTGTAGTCTCCATTTAGGGATGAGCTGCAGTAGTGAGTCTGTGTAGAATGATAACGGAACCAGCTGGAATATTGTGAATTCCCCCATCTTTTGTCAATAGAAATTAATTCCCCAGAACAGTAGATGGTTTATGTTTCTCTCTCTCTCTCACACACACACACACATGCACATATACTCACTTGTTACAATATTAAGATGGTAAGTTGCAGGAGCACGTCCCACTTTGGGTTATTAGATCTGCTGAACTTAATCTCTTCTTCTGGGCTTTGCAGTTTCCATTTAACTATCATTTTTGTCTAGAAGTAAAGAGATGCTATACATGCCACTGCATGTGTTAAATGTTTCCTTGGTGCCGTTTTGTGGTATTTGCAGCCCTCTCTGACATTATCAAATGGATTGACATTTCAAATATTTGCAGTGCTCAGCGGGTACTAATTCAGTGAAGGTGAACCATGGGCTCCTCACATAGTGGCACAGCAAGTGATGTGTGTCTATTTAATCACAGCTGCTGAAATGAGATCAAAAGGCACTGTGTTGTTAAACCCTTGAAGCTGCTGTTACAGCAGAGAGATCGGGAGGGGCCCACTGCAGGAAGCTGAGCGCTGGAGAATAAACTTGGACCAGCAGCTAATTTAACCCCACTAAAGTGCTGTAGCCAATGTCTCAACCTTTCGATTTACAAAGAGGCTCCATGTTTTAAATGTAAATTACTGTGTGCAGATGTTCAGAATGAAGACTGCTCAGGTGAACCTTTAGCTATTCAGGATTTAAAAGAAATTAACTAGTTCATTAAGGGGCCTCATTAATGTTCTGTGAATAATTTATATGATCCATTTTGTCCATCAAAAACATTTACCAATAAGATTTTTTTCCTTGCTAAGCTAATGTTTGTTTTCATTATGATCTACTTTTATCAGGCTTAGCAAAATATACATATTTTAATTGTAACACTTGGTCTAGGTCTTGAGTGGTCACTGTGCTTCACCTTCAGGCTGTTTGGTACTTCGCTGTTAGCAGTGGCTGATCTCAGAGCCTCCTGCCCCAATGCACAAGCTCCTATTACTTGATTCTCTTTTAGGTGCTGGAAGTTTATGCAGTTGAGCAGTTCCGATTCTTGCCAGTAGAGGGCAAAAGCATACAGACTCACCAGTTCTTGTTTGAGGGCTCTTCCATACATATATTCCAAGGTGAATAACTCACACTCTGTCTGGTCTCAGACACATAGAATTATTACAAGTAGTGTCCATTGGTCCACACCCACACCCTGGCTCTTCTCTTGCTTTGAACGGGGTGGGGAGGACCAATGCCTCTTCAGTTCCTTCTTACCACTACATGGCCTGAATCAGAATCTCCAGTGTATGGAGCCTTTCCTTCTGCCTTTTTTGTCTTCAAATCCCTAAATATTTCAAAGTTTTATACCATTATTTTATACAGTTATATAGAACTGCCTGGCCTCCCTGGTATGGGACTTACTTTATTCCAGGAATGTCAGCCTTTAAGAACTGTGTCTCCTGTCCCTGGGTAGCGACGATCACCACCACTGTCTTAGAGAAGCTCATATCTCTGCTGTTTTCCCACCAGACTTAGCAGGCATGAGAACTCCAGCTGAGGAAGCACCTCATGGAGAAAGCAATGAGGCCACAATCAGACCAAGGCCAGGGACACCCCCAGCCAGAATCATCAAACGGCTTGCCTCTTCGCAAGAGATCTGATGTAGAATCAGAAAGCAGAAAACTCAGGGACCCTTCACCGGGGTTCCAAGTATAAGAGAAGATTCCCCGCTAAGTCCACTCCAAAGAGACTGGATCCCTCCTTCACTCTGTCCAGGTCAGGTGAGACTTCACGCCCACCTTCTGAGAATGCAAACTGTCTTAAACCTTTTATCAGGGTCATGATAAAAAGGTGCTCAGGAGCAAGGATCCTCTGACACCAGACTCCACACCAGGAATGGTGCCATCTGTGGTAACATCCAGGTCAAAGGACTGAGATTCCTTGTACTGACAAAAAGCATCTGATAAGAACTTCATTCACTGGCCATGATCCCTTATATATTGGCCTTCTGAGGAGGACTCTTTAGTTTTCCTAGATCCACAGTCTCCCTTGTTGATGGAACTGATCTTTGGGAGGGAGATTTTAACCCTGCCCGGAGACATGGATTCTGGGAGAAGAAGTCCATCCACTATCCCCACCTACCAGCTGCAGCGTTCCGTGAATGGTACTGACGGCACCACCGATTGAGCTGGAGCCAATCTTTTCAGCATCAGTAGAATCAAATGCAGGAGGAACCATCATCACTTCCACCAAGGGAGATTAGTTCAGATGGGAGATCAAGACCTTCCTGGCACCACCCTCGTCCACCCACCTTGGGACACCTTCCTCATTATCAGTGGTACCTCATTCCTCGGAGACCCCCACAACCCAGATTCGACCCCTCGTACAGGTCTTACTGGAGCCCATGGGACCCATACACATGACCACCAGGGTCTGTGTGATCTAATAGGGAGTTATACCACTCTTTCCCTCCAAAAGAAAAACTAGAACTTGCTACTGAGCTCGTAGAAGATAAAGTATGAGCTGGATACAGTGGTTTCACCAGTACCAACAGGGGTATCCTCCTCATCTCCTGATGAGGCAATCACTCCAGCCTTGCCGACTCCTCCAGATGACCATAAGCAATTGCAGGAGCTGCTATTAAAGATGGCAGAAGAGCTCCAAATCTCCTTAGAGAAGGTCTAGGACACACAACATAAGCTCCTGGACATGGTGAAACCCATGGGTTCCCGCTGAATAGCACTCCCAGTGAACAAAATCACACTCGAACCATCAAGTGCTGTATGGCATACACCAACAACATACGCCCCTATTCCCAAGAGGGCAGAGAAGCATTACTTTGTCCCGGCAAAGGGAGCAGAGTTTCTATGTACCCACCTTCCACCTAACCCGTCAGTTGTTCAAGCACCACAGAAAAATCAAGATACCAACACCCAAAAGCCACCCCCACAGATAAGGAGGCCAAGTGTCTTGATCTGCTGGGGAGGAAGGTGTTTAAATCTATTAGCCTCCAGTTTAGAATATTAAGCACTGTAGGCTAAGTGTGATTTTCTAAATTATTCTAAGTTCCTAGACTTTACAAACAAATTACACCAGCAGGACAGATCTCAAAATCTTCATGAAATCAATGGCTATTGCCATTGTGATGTGAGGGGAATCAAGGCTTCACTCTTCAGGGTTACCCAGCGAAGTCCAGAACATTATTCAGGATTTGCTCTTCTATAAAGCCAATCTTTTTTTACAAAAAGATGGATGAATCTTTGCACACACTAAAAGACTCTAGGGCAACCCTCTACTCCCTGGGTATGTAGATGCCAGCCCTGAAGAGGAAATTCCATAAGCAACCATATAAACCAAGGCCTGTACTGCAACCATTCTACCATCAGAATTCTTGTGAACCACTCCATAAGTTACTGAAGGTGCAAAGGTCATCATATCCTGCACCTTCCATTTCCACGGGATCGAACTAATCTCCCCTGGCCAAAAGATATTTTGGACAGGACGCTTGAGAGTTGCAAATCGGTAGTGTTGCCATCCGTAGCTGATCCCCAGGTCTCTTTTGGTGACCACCTAGCATTTTTCCCCCCACAACTGGAGGGTGTTAATGTCAGACAAGTAAGTGCCAGATATCATCTATTCTGGCTAGACCACTGAGTTTCTCTCTCCCCAACCCCTCCAAAGCCCCTTATCACATTCCTCTTCAGGGACCACTCTCAGTAGGAGGTACGAGGAGGCAGAGTCTCTTCTCCAACAGGGAGCAATATAGCAGGTACCTCTTCAGCATCAGGGAAAAGGGTTCTATTCAAAATATTTTCTAGTGCCCCCAAAAGAACGGAGGGTGTAGACCTATTCTTGATCTGCAATGTTTTTATTCACAAACAAAAATTCCACAAGGTTACATTGGTTTCAGTAATACTATCCCTGGAAAAGGACATGTTCACAGCTCTTGATATGAAAGATGTATATTTTCACATGGACATTTACCATTCCCACAAAAGATTCCAGAGTTTTGTTGCAGGTTCCAACCACTATCATTACACGGTACTTCCATCCAGTCTACCAATAGCCCCCAAGGTCTTCATGAAAGTGTTTTCAGTGGTAGCAGCACTACTCAGATGGGGCAGTTACACCATATTTCCATATGTAGACAACTGGCTTCTCACAGGCAGAACATGCCTATAAGTCCTGACATCAACCTCATCCCTGCTCTGGAAATCAGTATGAACATAGAAAAAGTCTACCCTGACTGATGCAGATTATAGAATTTATAAATCTATCCATACGGAGACAAGGGCTTGTCTCCCTATGGACAGATTTCACACCATGAACAACTTGATAGATCCCATTATGCTCAACCCTTGAACATTAGTTCAGATTTGTCTATTCTCCTAATGCACATAGCATCATGTGTGTGTGTAACGCTATTCACCAGACTCCACTTCTGTTGTCTACAAGCTTGGTTTTGGACAGTAAATATATCAAGTAAACATGACATGAACACCATAGTAACTGTTTCAGTCAAGGTGAGGGTCTTTGACTTGGTGGAAAGATTCTGGGCAAGTGTGTGTGGGTGCTCCTTTTCTATCATCCACACCTGATAGGACAATATTTACAGACACCTCCTTGTTAGGCTGTAGGGCTAACATGGATGGTCACACAGCTTAGGCACCAAGATGTCCTGGAAAACCAGGAAGCACATAAATCTTCTGGAATTCAGAATTGTCCAAGAAGCCTGCAAAGCATTCCTACCATTCACCCAATCTCATTATATCCTCAATGTCAGACAATATAATAACTGTATTTAACATAAACAAACAGGGAGGGGTGAGATCCACTCTCCTGTGTGTAGAAGTGATCAAATTACAGAACTGGTGTATCAGAAACCATGTCACCCTATTGACAGGGCATCTTCCAGCAACCCAGAATTCACTGGCAGACAGCCTCAGCAGGCATTTTGCTGTTGATCATTCATGCAAGTTACACAATGTAATTGTGAACAGTATCTTCACTTAGTAAGGAACCCCTCACCTGAGACCTGTTCATATCCCAAGTGAACAGAAAGTGAAATATATACTGCTCCAAGGGAGCTCAAGACCATTATTCCAGAGGTGATTCTATCCTACTTCTTCAGACAGACCACTTCAGCTATGTCTTTCATCCTTATCTCACTGCTACCTCGGTTTTGGGCATGAATCATCGTCATCACACTCAAATGGCTCAGACAGTTCTGGTTTCTGAGTCTCCTACAAATGTCAACCCATCCAACCATCATCATTCAAACTTTCCCAGATCTCTTGACTCAAGAGAATGGCAGGGCCAGACATCCAAGCCCAAGTGCCCTTCACCTCACAGATTGGTATTTGGGTGGACATCAGACTTACAATGTTACTGATCCAAAGCTGTGGAAGTTGTTCTTAGTAAAAAATGAAATTAATGGGCAGCAGGTTTAAAACAAATAAAAGGAAGTTCTTCTTCACTCAGCGCACAGTCAACCTGTGGAACTCCTTGCCTGAAGAGGTTGTAAAGGCTAGGACTATAACAGGGTTTAAAAGAGAACTGGATAAATTCATGGAGGTTAAGTCCATTAATGGCTATTAGCCAGGATGGGTAAGGAATGGTGTCCCTAGCCTCTGTTTGTCAGAGGGTGGAGATGGATGCAGGAGAGAGATCACTTGATCATTAGCTGTTAGGTTCCCTCCCTCTAGGGCACCTGGCATTGGCCACTGTTGGTAGACAGGATACTGGGCTGGATGGACCTTTGGTCTGACCAGTATGGCCGTTCTTATGTTCTTAATAGCAGAAAGGATTCCAACAGAAAATGTTATCTATCTGGGCATAGCAGTATTACGTGTCTCCAAAGACAGCAGGAATTCCTGTCATTCTGGATTACCTCCCTATCCTTAAGATGACAAGTCTTAGCTTACTATGGGTTTACCTGGCAGCAATCAACTCCTGTGATCCACCAACAGACAATTACTCTCACTTTACTCACCCAGCCACATCTAGTTTCTTAAAATGTTTACTTAGAACATTTCCATTGGTAATGAAGCCAACCCCTCCCTAAGAGCTTAATTTAGTACTTTCACACTCAATATCCCACATGTTGATGTGCTACATGTTTGATGTTTCACCTGTCAATAAATGTCCCTTCCTTGTTGACTCATTGCCAACACCTCAGCCAGGCAGGTGGGTGAAGTTGGAGCCCTAATGGCAAACCCACCATACACAATATTCCATAAAGACAATGTCTCGCTATGACTACACCTGAAATCCACTCCTAAGGTAATTGTGGTGTTTCATAAAAATCAGACTATTCACTTACCTCTGTTATCCCTGAAGTCTCATGCTTCCAGTGAAGAGAAGAGACTTCATTCCCTCAGTGTACGGTGAGCATTGGCATTTTACCTGCAGAGAACAAAACAAATCAGAAAGTAACCTAGAGTGTGTATTGCCATAGCTAAACAAGTCATAGGACAGATTTCTAAATGGATCTCAGATTCTATCCTAGAATCAGTTGGTACATCTCCCTTTCCCCTAAGGGGTATGGGCTCACTCTACAAGATTGCAAGCAACCTCAGTAGCATCACTTCAAATGGTACGTGGGCTTGATATTTGCAAGGCAGCAACTGGAGAGATGGTTGATCTGCACTGCCCTTTATACCCTTGGCACAGAGCATGAAGAGAACAAGGGCATGGGTGTGGACCAACAGACACTACTTACAAGAAGTCTCCAGTCTCAGGCGCATAAAGCACAGGCATGCCCCATAGTGGAATACAGATAGGAACACACATCTTGAAGAACTGCATTTACAAAGGGTACATAACTTCTCTTTCTTGACAGTACTATGGAGCATCAGAAGTCATAGGTTAAGTTTGGTGGGCAGGGGTGACTTGCATGGAGAAGGGATAACTGAAGAAGGAAAATGTGGTAAGGGTGAAGTGGTTGCCTCTTTTAACTGTTCTCTTCCAGATTTTCATGCTTTTGAGGGGTTTCTTAAGGTAGAAGGCTTACTCTGTTGAAAATGATAGTATTTTCTGGGCTCAAGCAGACTTCACTGCTACACACTTTCAACCTTAATTGTTTCCTAATTACAGGTTTCAGAGTAGCAGCCGTGTTAGTCTGTATCCGCAAAAAGAACAGGAGTACTTGTGGCACCTTAGAGACTAACAAATTTATTAGAGTATAAGCTTTTGTGGGCTACAGCCCACTTCATCGGATGCATAGAATGGAACATATAGTAAGAAGATATATATATATATACATACAGATAAGTTGTAAATTGCCATACAAACTGTGAGAGGCTAATTAGTTAAGATGAGCTATTATCAGCAGGATTGTTTCCTTAATTGTTTCCTAATGTTGTTTTGGGATTACTGATCATATCTCACTAGTGCCTGTAGAAAGTTTTCAGATATGAAACTCACAAGCGTCTGAGCTGTATTATATATAGTATGTATACTGTAGTATATTATAATATGTCTATATGGCTTCACTGGCCAGTACACACAGTTCTTCATCTCCACCAAGAGCAAGACAAGAAGTAAATGACTTAGTTTGCAGCAAGGGAGATTTAGGTTAGCAATTATAAAAAAAAACCAAACAACTCTGTGTGTGTGTGTGTGTGTGTGTGTGTGTGTGTGTGTGTGTGTGTGTGTGGTTAAGCATTGGAACACATTACTTAGGGAGGTTGTGGAATCCTTGTTATTGGAGGTTTTTAAGAAGAGGTTAGACAAACCACTGTTAAGGATGGTCTAATTATACTTAATTCTGCTTCAGCACATTGGGATGCCCTAGATAACCATTTGAGGTCCTTATCAGCCCTACGTTTCCATGAATCTAGAATTCTATGATTATTTTGTCAATCGAGTCACAGGATTAATAAAAAGAAAAGGAGTACTTGTGGCACCTTAGAGACTAACCAATTTATTTGAGCATAAGCTTTCGTGAGCTACAGCTCACTTCATCGGATGCATACTGTGGAAAGTGTAGAAGATCTTTTTATATACACACAAAGCATGAAAAAATACCTCCTCCCACCCCACTCTCCTGCTGGTAATAGCTTATCTAAAGTGATCACTCTCCTTACAATGTGTATGATAATCAAGTTGGGCTATTTCCAGCACAAATCCAGGTTTTCTCACCCCCCCCTCCACACACATACAAACCCACTCTCCTGCTGGTAATAGCTTATCTAAAGTGACCACTTTCCTTACAATGTGTATGATAATCAAGGTGGGCCATTTCCAGCACAAATCCAGGGTTTAACAAGAACGTCTGAGGAGGGGGTGGGGGGTAGGAAAAAACAAGGGGAAATAGGTTACCTTGCATAGTGCCACAAGTACTCCTTTTCTTTTTGCGAATACAGACTAACACAGCTGTTACTCTGAAACAGGATTAATAGAACTTTTTCTGACTAAATATTTCTGTTCCTCCCAAAGACCACAAGAAATAAAAAAATGAAGGAAAGGGTAAGTAAGCAAATGCTGCTGCATTTCTCTAAATCTCAAGGGCTCATCCATTTTATGACCATGTGAATAATAAGGGCCAGATCCTGTCACCATTATTCATGCTGAATATTTAATTACTCTGCACGTAACCCCACTGAACTACCCATTATGAAGAAGGATAGCAAAATCAAGTCCTTAGGAGCGAATTCAAGCACAGGCTGTCAGAACACGTGGAGCAGAACCCTCCACTTTTCTTTGCTGAGGCCCCAATATTTCCACCCTTACTCATTTTGAATAGCACTTTATGCTGTGAGTTTCCCACAGATGCTACTCAATATACAGATGACGGAATCTGTCAGAGTGTCTTTTTTTAAGTAAAAATATTATGATTATTTATTTAAATATGTAAAGGTAATTTGTACCCATAGCATTCCCATTTCCATTAGAAAAGGTGTAAGCACAATTTTAAAATCAAGCTGGAGGGTACTGCTGAAATATCTGTTGTTTTTTTCTGAGCTGTCTTTGCTTAAGCAACAAACAGGGCATATGTCAAATAATAAAAACAAATCAATCTACATTTTATTCATATTATAAACAAACAGGAAGCTCAGTGTTTCAGCCACAAACTGCCTTATTTTATAACATTGAAAACGTTTCCAAAATATAGGAGTCTGGAGCAAATGTTGCTCTTGTGTATATCAACCTAAATCAAGACTAACTCAGCTGACTTCATTGAAATTATGCAGATATACTTGAGAGCAGAACTTGCTCCTTAACCCATATTCAAGTATCTGCAAGAGCAATATAATTACAATTAGGAAAGGAGGAAGGGAATCATTTAGATCAAACAGTAGTTGTCCTGCTCCATCCCTCACCTACATTTCTATATCTTTTCTTTCCAATCTGAGTCAGTTTTGTCGTGAATACAGTATTTAACCTTTATCACACAGCATCTGCCAAGTGTATCTTTCACACCCTCCGAATACCTGAAAAGCCCATTCATACAACTAGGCATATATCTATATGAAATTACATTAATCATTTGCATACACAAAGAAAGCGGGGGAAACCCAGGAGTGTGTCAGACTCTGGATCTGAGCGTGTTGCCAGATCAGTAGGTTGGCACCAGAATGGAAGTCTATCAGCATGGAAACAGGTGTTGCAGTCTTGCTGCTACAGTACCAGAGGGCATCATTATTAAAAACAGTGGCAACAAAGGAGCTATTGTTAGGAATATAGAATAAAAGGCTTGCACACTAGGGTTAACATGCGAGGAAGTAAGCAAAATAATTGTGGAGGATTTGTCATATGCTTCAGATTTTCCTTTCATTAGTATGAAAATAAAAACCTAGCCTGAGTCCGGGTAACAGCAGGCATATCAGACAGTGAGAATGTGATTCAAACAAGGAATCATATTTTCTCTTTTGTAAGGATCTAAACAGCAAGTCAGATAAAAGTGAAGTTTTTGGCTCATGTTTTAGTTATAGCAGGTTGAGCAGTTTGGTTCAGATGCATATTTGTGTGGGATCCAGATGTTCATCCTCATGTTCTGAGACTCTTTAGTCCACAAAATAT
This sequence comes from Natator depressus, assembly GCF_965152275.1. NCBI lineage: Eukaryota > Metazoa > Chordata > Testudines > Cheloniidae > Natator > Natator depressus. The sequence goes on from NC_134236.1 coordinate 89,125,617, forward strand.
GGTTGAAGAGCTGGCAAAAACAGGCTCTCCTGTGATATTTCCACTTCTTACTTCTAGTCTATTCAGATTCTTACACCTTGCTCAATATCTTAGTGTATGAGTGACTTCCAGCTGTGTGTTAAGCAATCGTGGCAACACATCCGTCACACGTTGTTTGGTCTCTCATCACCTCTCCAGAGGGAAAAGCATGTGCAGGGAGATTTCTTGTTTTGGTAGCGTGGGTTGGTTTCTTTTTAATTTTTTTTTTCAAACATAAATGTGCCTTTTGCTATTTGTTTATATTATTGATGGCAAGGTCAAAGAAATGGGCTTGTACTCAAAGCAGAAAGTGGAGATGTTTGTGATTGCCCTTAGCTCTTGGCAGGAGTTCTTGGACTGCACTCAGAGAAAGTTCTGTCTCCCACAAAGATTAGCTTTACTCTTATTGTTGAGAGTTCCATTATGCCAGAGGGAAGAAGTTGTCAACCACAGCTTTAGGTAGTTTTTTTAGATATCTTAGGCCCAGCCCATGGAGTGCATTGAAGATAAGGACCAAGTCCTTGAACTTGATTCAAAATTCTATGGGAAGTTGGCACACAGAGCAGAGTACTGGGTTGATGTGTTTTCAGGAGCCTGTGGTGCTGAGGAGACTCTGTAGCATTCTGAACTAGTTGGAGTTCTGATTCCTGGAGTGCTCATGGCTTCATGCCCAAGTATATTGGACTGCTGTAGTTCACCTGAGAGGTGATGAAGGTGTGAGTAACTAAGGCCAGGTCTTCATCAGCTAGGAAGGGAGAGTATCTCCCAGCATCAGCAAGGAATCCAAGAGTACTCCTTTACTACAGACTGAATTGGTCAGTTGTGGATGTATATCTTCAACCAATGAAGACTGCACCATGGTTGCAAGCTCTTCAAAATACTTTCCTCTGGTGTAGTTGGAAATATTTTTTGTGGTATTTTGACACTCTCTCTCAGGAACTTGAAGTAACGTACCAATAGTTTTGGGTCAAGGTTCACAGTTTAGGTGAAGGTCTGAGTTGGTTCTTATATTGTCTGAATTTATTTGCCTATATTTGGTTTCTCATTTATTTTTAATTACGTGGAAAGGAAATGATAATTGCATCAAATGTGTTACAGAATTGTTACAAAATCCCATGTTCAGATGAATGCAAGGCTAATATAATCAGATCCAATGTTTTATATTTGAAGTCTAATACCTATGACAAACAAGAGATGGGTTTAGGTTGCAGTGTCAGGATCAAGCCGTCTCCAAAATATGCTCTAGTTTAGGCCCTTAATCTACCAGAATAACATGGTGTTCCCCCAAGAAAGAATTTTACCTCTTCTTCAAAAACATCAGGGGAGCAGATAATCTGGACTGTCAGAAAGTGGTAAAATACTGTAGGGTATCAGAAAACACCATCACTGCATGAAAGCTTTTGGAAAGTGTGTCATGGAAATGGAAATTTTATCAAAAGCATTCACTTACACAGTTACTTCAGTGAAGAGCAAAGATATTCACCTGCAGCCCAAGTTGAAATTCAGATGTATTTTTATCCTCATCATGCAATAGAATTTCCCTGTCCTTTATTTCGTGGAATGAATTGTCACTGACCTATATTTCTCTTCCCATATCACAAGAAGATTCAGATGGTAATAACACAAATGTACATTCATATATAGTCTGCAGAGATATCCTGCTTGGAGCAGTTCTTCACAAATCTGAAGAAATGTTTGCACACCCCATGGGGAAGGATGAGAAAATAATGTATACTGCAGTCTGCTAGTTGTAGCAGGTTTCTGCAGGGCTTGGGTAAAAATAAGTTCTCTACCAGGAAAGAGGTGTGTGATTTAAGCAAACAATGTTATGTTGAGCTTGCTGTGTTTCAGTCATGTTACTATGGCTGGCTCTAGCTTAATAATGAGCACTAAGGTCACACACTGAGGATAGATACATTTTGCTATGAAGTGACAGAAAAAGTAAATAGGGAAAAAATGGATTAAAAAGCCAGAGGCTGAACAGGGTGCCTTCCAGTACTAAAGCTCAGATGTCATAGTGATGAGTGTGATAAACAGATAGCTAAAGTTAGGCAAGCACTGAAATACCTGTGACAAGTCTGTCCAACTTTTCCAGGTTCTACCTCTACTTGAGTATATTTTTACACTACTGACAGTTGGTAGTGTACTATTATCCCCACTGTATAGCAGGCACTGCCTATTTAATATAGTGAGACATACCTGAAGATGTTCGTAGACATGTTTATAACAATCAGTAGAAGGTAAGGTAGGTAGATCGCATTTAAAAATGTGCTTATTGCCCTACACGACCGAATAACATTACCTCAGAATTTGCAGTATTCCCTAGCTGTTTCCCGTAGTAAGTACTGTATAGGGAAATACAGAGAACCCTACAAATAATGAGGTAGTGTTTCCTGTTTACCTAAAGGACACTTAACATGTTTGATAGAGTAACTGTTGTATGCAAAATTAGAGGAAGTGAAATACCTCTGGCTTATACTCAAGTTTTTGGACTCCCCACAGAGGTAACTGAATGAAACACTACGACCTGTGTTATACAGGAGATCAGACTAGATGATATAGTGGTCCCTTCTGGCCTTCACATCTATGAGTATGAATCTATTAATATAACTAAAATGGGACTACTCCTGTTCATAAGACTAAGCGAGCACGTAAGTGTTTACAGGATCAAGGCCCAAGAGAGATGAGTGCTAGCTGCTATATCACCAACCCCATTTTCTGCATCATCTGGGTGTTCCTTTGATGTTTCTTATTCAAGAACTGACTAGGCCCAGACATGCTTATCATGTGTCATCCTTTTTTGTAACTAAGCAGTTTATCCCCTGGTTTGTGACTACACAACTTGCAAATTATGTGTAGTGAGGGTCAGACAGGCCTATGAGATGTTCAGATTCTTTTCAGAGTGCAAAAAAAAAGAGCTACACATATGCACAGGCAGATATGCTGTAGTTCCTCCATAATCATGGTGTTTTGGAAGCTCTCGTGGCTTTTAACTTTTTTTTTTTTTAGAAAAAAAGTTTCACTAACAATCAACAGTAGTTTATAAACAGAGACTTTTTCCTTCCAGCCCCTTGTGTTTTCTGTTTCATCTCACTGAAAAATGTATCGTATTATTTTGCATCATTTCCTATGGGGTATTTCTATTTCTCCTTTGTCTCCGGTGACAAACACCACCATGCTGCATGTAGTGTTTATTGTAGAACTAAATGAAGCATGCAGTGCAGCATCTGAAAACAATTAGAAAATAATTGAAATGAGCCATGGACTCTAGTTAGTCCCATTACATTTTAGTTTTCGTAAGTAACGTTATTTGGGAATTAGAGCTGAACCTTCGCGGTCCCTCTGGTTGCTGGCTGGCTGGCAACCACAGTCCCCTTGCTGGTGCAAAGAAGTCGGATTTTAAACAAAAATGGAGAAGAGCTGCTGTTGTTGCACAAAATAAACTGAGCTGCTGGAGGGGCAGGAATCTGTCAGAGGTTAGGGAAGAGGCACTTCTTATGTGCCCTCACGTGGGAGGAGACTGAGTCCTCCACTCTCTGCCTTTGCAGCAGCTGCTTTATGAATTAATAAAGAGATGTTGCCATGAATATGCACACAAGGTCCTTTCATTAATAATTCAGCAGGCCATCAATCAGGCAGCTGCACATTCCGCACAGGAAATTGAGGTTAGGCCTGTTTTGCCCCTGCTCTTTGAATTACAGCTGAGAAGCCGGGTAGCAAAAGGGCCTTATTTTGTTTATCAAACAAGGGGCGGGGAACAGAAATCCCACACACTGCAAAAAAGTGAGTAAGAAAGAATGCTTAAAATAAAAGTATGTTGTACCTGGCCAGGGAACTCCCTTCCCCCACCGCAAAAAGCCAAGTGCTTTTCTATGCTGTTTGCTACAGTACTTCTTAAAGACTTGTAAGGATGCAATGCTACTTTGATCCTCTGATAGCAAGAACACCTTCAAGACAGACTGTCAGGATTGTGGAAAGTGATTCACATCTTTCTAACAAAGAGGACAACTGAACTGTTGTTTGTAATTATTATTTCTATTAACTGGGATTATGCTCTGGGAAAGAATTAAATGGATGTTCTTGAGGGGTAAAAACTTGAGCCCAATCCTGAAAAGAGTTCAGGATGTGAATAATTTTATGTATATGAAAATGGGACAACTCGTGGGTACAGTTACTCCTAAGTTCACAGGATCAGAGCCTTGATAGTTTTTAAACAAGCAAGCAAGTTCACCTGCGAGGAGAAATTTTTAAAATCCAGTAATTTAGCGCCTGATTCAAGACCCCTGAAGTCAATACGAACCTTTCTCCTGACTTTAATACATTTTGGATCAGGCCCTTAATGCCTGGTTGATATAGCTTTAATTCTTCAGGTGGCACATGCTCAGCAGCCTTTTGTATATCATTGCATTTAATTCATTATTTAGTTTAGATGACCAGGTAGTATCAGTTGGAGAAGAAGCCTCTTCCATCTGCAGTGTGCTAGGAAACTTTGCCTCCATGTGTACACTACCTCCAGGCAGGATTATTTTAACTCACTGTCTACCGGCAAGGAGGTGGGCACAAAGAAGAAGCTGTTTTTTGGGTAGAATCCAGTCACCCTCTCCCTAGATGGGACAAAATGGCAGGAGCATACCACACCTGTGCTTCAATCCCACCACTGGCTCCCAGTACATTTTCATGATCAGCTTAAATACTTGGTCTTGGACTCCAACGCCATCAACAGATCAGGCCCAGTTGCATCAGCACCCACGTCTCCAGCCGTTACATCTGTGCTTTTCTCGGCCAAAGCAAATTACAAAGCTGCAGGATGAAGCGTGTGAGAGGTAGAGGTAATGAATTCTCTATCAAGGGGTTTCTATTCCAAATGAGTTTCTAGATAAAAAAACCTTATACAGAAACTGACCACTTTCAGAATATGCTGAAAAATCCTGTTCTTTAGAAAGCATTTCCACAGTAACAGGCACAAGGTTTTTAAGTTCTATACAGTGGTGCCACTTCAACGTTCATTCTGGTATTCAAGTTCTACAGATATTACCTGGTCCAGTGGCATTTCCCATTTTAAGTATAGATAATAACACAGAAAACAGAGTGAACTTTTAACCTGAACGTAATGGGGTATACTGGCTCTTTAAGACTAGTGGAATAAACGCAGGCCCTGGAAATGGCCATGTAGCAGGAAGAGAAGAAGCAGGCCCTAGTAATTGGGTGGAAAGACCCAGGATACCGTCGCTTTAAGGGCCAGGTACCATGAGCCCTATAGTACAGGGTGGAACAGGGCTCCCCTCTCTCCCAACCAATGAGAGAGAAGGTCTCCAAAAGAGGGCGGTATAGATGCTGCCTTCTCACTCAGAATAGAGTGTGTGCTGAGAGAAAGAAGGAAGCCAGAGCCAGAAGGCTGAGCTCCCATCGGGAAGGACAGGATCAGCGGCTCCATAGACAAGGGTCTGGGGCAAAGTAAGAGCTCAGTTTGCAGCAGAAGAGCTGAAGATGAGTAGAAACTTTTGCATTGCTGTAATGGCCTTTATTTTGGGGACATTGAGGATTATTTTGAACTACTTTTGGCTATTAACCCAGCCCTAGGCAGTGGCTCATGCTAATCTCAAGAAAGGGCCCTGAAAAGGGGAAAACAGAGCAAAGGCACTGCAGAGGCACCTCTGGCTATGAAGGGGTGATCAGTAAACAGCAACCAGCAGTCCTACTAGAGTGCACCATGGGCACACGCTTGTATGCAGACATATACAGTTTCTAACCAGAGAAATGAGAAGAGACAGAATCTCCACGAAGTCCTCTAAGAATCTTACTGCGGCAATACAATTTACCTGGAAAGCAACTCGATATTACCACGATGGGTGCTACAGATGGTGGGTCTGATTGTCTGAACATCTTTGAATTATGATGTAGACTGAGCGTGGCAAATACTGCTTGAACAAAAAGCTGAAAGAGTAGACTCACAAAATGCTGTAGAACCCAACTACTCGAGAGCATATTAAGAACAAACTAGTTATCCTGGTGATTTAGATCCAATGGAATGATCAGGGATGGATCATGTCAGAAATAAAATAAAATAGATTCATAGATATTAAGGTCAGAAGGGACCATTATGATCATCTAGTCTGACCTCCTGCACAATACAGGCCACAGAATCTCACCCACCCACTCCTGCGAAAAACCTCTCACCTATGTCTGAGCTATTGAAGTCCTCAAATCGTGGTTTAAAGACTTCGAGGAGCAGAGAATCCTCCAGCAAGTGACCCGTGCCCCATGCTACAGAGGAAGGCGAAAAACCTCCAGGGCCTCTTCCAATCTGCCCTGGAGGAAAATTCCTTCGCGGCCCCCAAATACAGCAATCAGCTAAACCCTGAGCATATGGGCAAGATTCACCAGCCAGGTACCCAGGAAAGAATTTTCTGTAGTAACTCAGATCCCACCCCATCTAACATCCCATCACAGGCCATTGGGCCTATTTACCATGAATATTTAAAGATCAATTAATTACCAAAATCATGTTATCCCATCATACCATCTCCTCCATAAACTTATCGAGTTTAAGCTTAAAACCAGATAGGTCTTTTGCCCCCACTGCTTCCCTTGGAAGGCTATTCCAAAAGTTCACTCCTCTGATGGTTAGAAATCTTCGTCTAATTTCAAGTCTAAACTTGAATAAATAAATAAAGTATATTGGATCAAAATACTTTTGTGTCCTCTATAAGTACTTCTATTGTCTATAAACTTGACAATAGAAGTGAAATATACCCTGGCTTTCTGCATCGGTTTTATACTTTTTATAAATTAAATATAAAAGCACTTTTTTTTGTACCCTATGACTGTTTAGAAAAATGGGCCTTTTCAAAGTTTCCCTGCTGGCATGTCCTGTTGCAATATTTCTCATTGATTGCGTAGTTCCTGTTACATGACATTATGTCACATAACCCAATACAGTGGACAGGACATGTCACAATATAGTGGGGTAATATTCATCACAGTGTGCAGGGGAATTAGGTACACATCTCCTCCCCTTCTGGTATTGTTAACAGCAACTGCACATCACATTCCCCTGCACATCACACAAGGCACATTTACCCCAAGTTATGTTCCAAGTCAAGAAATATGGTTTCTTGAGGAAAAATGGTAAAAATAAGTAAATCACAAAGGAAAAAAAACCTGTTTATAAGTCACTTTTTACAATGTAATCATTTCCAGTAAAGCACAATGGATGGAAGTTAAAGCCAGACAAATTCAAATTAAAGATAAAGCACATTTTTTTGTAATAGGGAGAGTGATAAACCTTTGGAATAAACTACGGAGGGAAGTGCTGGATTTTCAATCTCTATGTTTTCAAATAAAGATGAGGATGCCTTTCTGGAAGATATGATTTAGTCAAACAAGTTATTGGGCTCAAATGGATGAAATTCTATGGCCTGTGCCCTACAGGAGGTCAGTCTAGATGATCTGGTAGTCTCTTTTGGCTTTAAAAATCTATGAATCTGTATTAAATTGTATTATAATTGTAAAAGGTGTAATTACACTGGATATACCAGACTTGAAAAGATGTCATAAGAACTTACCAGTCCACATGCAAAATCTGCTTATGCACCAGCAGCAAGATGCTGATGATGAAGAAAATAATGATTTCTACTTAACTGTCAAAAACAAGCAAACAAAACCCTACCCACTCGGGACAAGTAGAACTTTGCATGGCTGGAAAATCCACAGGTCTTTTTAGCTATGAAGAAGGTTAAGGAAAAGGACCTGGGGTTACAGTGGACGAGAAGCTGGATATGAGTCAGCAGTGTGCCCTTGTTGCCAAGAAGGCCAATGGCATTTTGGGATGTATAAGTAGGGGCATAGCGAGCAGATCGAGGGACGTGATCGTTCCCCTCTATTCGACATTGGTGAGGCCTCATCTGGAGTACTGTGTCCAGTTTTGGGCCCCACACTACAAGAAGGATGTGGATAAATTGGAGAGAGTCCAGCGAAGGGCAACAAAAATGATTAGGGGTCTGGAACACATGACTTATGAGGAGAGGCTGAGGGAACTGGGATTGTTTAGTCCGCGGAAGAGAAGAATGAGGGGGGATTTGATAGCTGCTTTCAACTACCTGAAAGGGGGTTCCAAAGAGGATGGATGGTAGCAGATGACAGAACAAGCAGTAATGGTCTCAAGTTGCAGTGGGGGAGGTTTAGGTTGGATATTAGGAAAAACTTTTTCACTAGGAGGGTGGTGAAACACTGGAATGCGTTACCTAGGGAGGTGGTAGAATCTCCTTCCTTGGAAGTTTTTAAGGTCAGGCTTGACAGAGCCTTGGCTGGGATGATTTGATTGGGGATTGGTCCTGCTTTGAGCAGGGGGTTGGACTAGATGACCTCCTGAGGTCCCTTCCAACCCTGATATTCTATGATTCTACGATTCTAATTGCCATCAGCTAACCAAGAAGAATGGAATAAAACTGGTATAAATGAGATAGAAATTTGGCCTATCTAGCAAAAGCCACTACTCAGAATAGTAGAGAGGCAAGGTGGGTGAGAAATATCTTTTATTGGACCAACTTCTATGGTGAGAGAGACAACAGAAGTTGATCCAGTAAAAAGATATTACCTCACCTACCTTGTCTCTCTAATATCCTGAGACCTACACAGCTACAACTACACTGCATCCTATTCAGAATATGTTATTGCTTCTCATTCTGAATTGTTTTAAATTACATTTTTTTTAATTAAAGACATATTATGTGTATTTTAATTGGTGATTAGGACACAAAAATACATTGCCTTTATTTAAAGCAAATTTTCAATTTTCATTATTAAATCTTTTTTTTTTCCAGGCATACATCTAGGGCCAGATTTTACTGACATTCACTCCATGGGTAGTTCTGTGGAAATGAACAGAACTATCTGCAAAGTAAAGCACTACTGGGTAAGCATACCAGAATTTGGCCCATAAAGTACACTAGACTTCAGCACGTGGCTATTTGCCAAACAGAGTTTTTCCACTCACAGCTGCAAGCCAAAATTGTAAACTGCAAGGTGTAACTCTCTACTACTGTTTCAGCTTCTGTTTCCATGGAAATGGGATATGGATGCCTCCCCAAAAAGTTGTAAATGTTCTAAAATAACAACTACTTAAAAATTTCATTTACTGTGATTTTTTACTAGTCTTGTTTCCACTAAAAAAAAAAAAAAAGTAAGCAGCTGAAATTTTCATTTGTCCATTTCGGTTGCTAGTTGCCTGCTGAGGGGTCAAAGTGATATTTGATTTCTATAGCACTTCACAGAAAAGGCAGACAAAAAACCCCACCTAAACATAAAAATTGTAGGGAAACTATTTTCTCTAGCATTTTTTCCTTTTGATTTGAGTAGGACTTTGGGGGAAGGCAAATTAGCTCATCAAATCAATCCTGAGTTGTTATATTAGATATCAACCCAGTCAGAATCTTCATTAGCCTCCCATATGGCCAGTTTATAAATTTAAATTCTGGAGAAGAGGTAAACCTATACTAAACACCCTTGTTACCACACGTAACCCTATGACCCCTTTAAACTACCCCATAGGTTTCTAGTCCTGTTTTGTCCAGCTGTTAGTCAAGGACCCCATTTACTAGGCAAATGATTGTACTGGTCCTTTGGGTCACATAGGACAGGTTTCATTCTCTGTGTGTATGAGCATGCACATACACATGTTTAAAATATGTATTAACGGCCTACAGAAACACAGTCTATACCCCGCCAATATTTTGGCCTGCAAGGCTAACTGAACGGGCTGCCCTGTTTACCAGATCCAGTCCATCTCTAGCCATTGCCCTGTGAAGCTTAACTCCACAGTAGTCTGGGAAAGTCATCACAGTTGCTGTGTTCAGTCTCACCATCCATCTTTAGATATTTTCAGTTAATAAAACAAGAAATGCCTATTAAAAGAAAAAACATTGCCTTTTGCTTCTGCAGGACACCTTTGATAAGAAGCCCACAGGACTCAATCATTGCTTTCAATGGAAGAGAGATGGGGCAGAAGAGTACTGTAATATCTCTGACTCAGGAAGCTGCTGGGAGCTAATTCTCCCCATTTAAACGACCTTACATGGTTCAGTAACAATCCACTGCAGGAATCACTGACATGGATGATTGTTTTTTGACTTTTTAACCTCCAGGTAATAGAGATTAAGTGCTAGTTGGATGGAGACAATGTTTTCTAGTACAGTATTGAGACTCAAATAACTACACTGTATTTTACAGTGGAAAATAATGGAGTTACAGCAGTAAGCTATCTTTCCTTTTGCCCCTGTTGTAAATGGATTGCATCCATAGGATCCTGATCTACTCAAATGCAATGTAAATAGATTGAGAATTTTCACATATACTGTGTGCAAACTGTTTAATACATCTGGAGTTTTGTAGTAATTGTTAATCTGCAGTTAAACAACAGATCCACAAATCAGGAGCTCAGACTTTTTAGTAAAGTCAAACGACAGAGGAAGTAAGAATATAATATTGTATGTTTCCATAAATTAGATGAGAATAGGACAGGATTTGGTTAAGGGCCGGAGGTGAAGAATCAGTGATTTTTTTTAAACTAATAATAATATGCTATATGTAAGTACTCATTGCTGCTATAAATCCTTTATTGCTGTTATAAATTCTATTTTCTCTTAAAAGAATACATTGTTTCCCTTAACATTTGATTAACTCCTCCTCCTTTATGAGACTGCATTATTTGCTAAAGCTCTGGGATCCTCTGCAGTGCAATTTACCCACACCAAGCCCCCAGTGTACCTCAGCTCTGTGAGGGAGGAACCAGGGAAGAGATGAGTATGAGTTTCCATGCTGATTCAGCCTTTGCCTCTCTGCTGAGATTGTAAACAAGCACCATGTGTCAACTGGTGTCAGTGATAATCTGTACATCTGTCCTGGGCTAAGACCACCAACTCATTTCACATGAGCCACAACACGGCCTTCAGATGATAGAGGACTTTTGGTCACTACTATACTACAGTAGATCTGAATCAGTGAGCTACAGGTGACAGAATCCACAGCCCATTACCAGTCTCCAGAGCCAACTGTTTCCCTTTCTATTCCATTTGCTTGTTCTTGCAAGAAACTTTCTCTTTTGCCATGTTATTTAAGCAACATATTGCAATGTGCCTAAATAATGAATTCTGCCTCCCTGCTGAAAATGGAAAGTAATGCACACCTACTGCACTCTCAACTCAGAAAACCACAGTTAGTTCATTTAAGATTCATGATGCACAAATTTCCTGTTACACTTTGTTGACCTAATGTGAAATCTGGTAGAAGGAGATTAGCCCATACCTGACTATGTAGTCTCATATTGTGGTATATAATACATTACATTATCTCATGTTACCATTTTTTTAACTAGTACATGCAGGACAGGTAGCACTGTGAAATATTAAAGATGAATGGTTAGGATCTGACGCTCACTATTCCCTTATCACATATATAGTGAAGGTTGAACTCAAATTTACTCTGGTGGATGTGCTGGGCTGCCCAGAAAATCATCCTCTCTATCTGTGGATCAGCAGATGACACAGTTCACTACCCTTTCTGCTCATTTTCCTGGGGTTTAACATAGTTCTGAATCCATAAATCTTTTCTTTATACTGTAGGGCAATAAAACATGCAACGAAAAAATGCATCCAGTTTCTGCTATGAGGAAGGGACCAGCCCCTGCATGCTTAATACACATGTGTGCTGCTCAGTGCCACTGAAAACCATGAATATCCCAAGTATTGTAGAATGAATACACTGCTGACAGTCTGGAGGTTGTTGATTGGCCGGGGAGAAAGGGTAGAGAAGAGAAAAGACAATATTTTTCTATGGGCTGTAAAAACAGGAGATATACTTCCTGTTTTGAAAAAATAACATCACTGACTAACTTTGATGCCCTGGGGGACAGTAATGAAATAAAGCATAAATCAGTGGAGTAAACTAAGACACGAGATGAGCCAATAAAAGAATGACTTTTCCCTGGTCACGACCTGGAGGAACACAAATGCTTTGTCTCAGGGAGGAAATAAAATCTCTTTTCCATGGCTAAGCAAGGAGGAAACTTTATTTCTCATCAAACCTGGAAACACAACAATACTTCCTGACTCCCAAACCAAGGTATGCAAACTACAGAGGCAAGTGTGTCGTGGATACAAGACTCAGTGCTATGCAGAACACTCCTGGGTTGGTACCGGTGTTACTGAACAGCCCAATCTTCCACACTGAGTAAAAGAAACTTCAGCATTAATGTGTAGTACAAATACCAGTAATTATAATAAAATCCAACCCCACTAACATTATATTGACATCATGTCTACTAATCTACAGAGGAAGTAGAGAATATAAGGGGAAATATGATATTTTACAGACCTTCATTAGACAAAATTAAAGGCAATAAAAATGCCCATAATGTTTCAAATAAAGAAACCTTTTGCTCCTTCCTTCTTTTTTTAAAATTTAACATGCACTTAAAGATCAGGAATTACAGAAAATTCATGTTCAGGTTGAATATTGAAAGAACAGAGGGCTGACATGATCATTTTAAATGTACTTCTGGAAACTGTTCAGATACTGCAGTGATGAGGGCAATGTATGAACTTGATTAGAATAGACTAGACTAGAATAGTGCTGCTTTGGCACAGAATTTTACTTCAGCTGCTAAGGATTTTTCCCACTTGCATCTGTGTCACTTTTATTTCACTACTTAGCAAAGGGGCAAGTGGAGCTTCTTTCATTATTTGATATTTACCACACCAGTGATAAATAAATTGCTGTCAATACTCCCTGAAATCTTGCATCGTTATGTCCCAAGTGCTTCTGAATATCCCACTCAACATCTCTTTGCATTTTTATACACCTAAATACCTTTTAAAATCTGTCCATCAGTCACTTTTGGAAATGGAACTTGGGTGCCTAATTCACTTACGCATTTTTTGAGAATTTCACCCATGGAATTTCACCAAAGGCATTTCCATTAAATCCCTTTGGATAAAAGCTGTGCTCACATTTGTGTGCACAAATATCTGTAGCTAGATATCTAATACCTATTTTCAACTGTAACTCAGATAGTTAGATGTTTACTAATATGTGCACCTGCAATTTATTGATGGTTAAAAATAATGCAACATTTTGCACATGCAATAAAAAATAAACGGAAAAAAGCACATCCAAAAATGGACTCGAAATGTCTTTGATCATAGTTAAGTAATAGGGATTGCAAGAGCCAAAGAGCAGATAGATGGTCCTTGAAAGCAGTGCAGGTATGGAATTGGTCTTCTCACAGAACTGCAGCATGAGAAAAACACAATTATGAGCCACTGCATGAATTGTTTTAACTCAGTGAGTGCCTTCACTCCAGAGATATAAAACTAGCTGCAGAAGAAGAAAAAAGAGATTCAAAATAAAATCAATATCATCTGTTATAACTGTTCTCCAAGAAATACTGCAATGTTTGGGAATACTGTGGGAAGAGAACATAAAATTCCCCACTGACTTTTCTATGATTTCTGGTTATTTAGGTTTACCTTTCTTAATTCTTTGTATTTCAGATTTCTTCACCAAAGCCCAACAGTTAGAAAGTAAATTGTATTTGTTTCCTTAAACATTTTCTATCTCTCCGATTTCACCTCTTATTTCCTTCTGCTACCAGGTACAAGCCATTGTTTCAGTATTGTAAATGGTTACTTCATGTGCATTGAAAGAAGAGCTTTTGAAAGGTAATATATAATGAAAAAAGTAGATCAAGCTGCTGTGTCCTCCCTACGGGATAACAGATTTCTCTCACATTTGACTGAAAACGGTGGTGCCTAAATTCAATGGTAAAGTAATAATGGCTTATTTCTTCAAGTTAACTCCAGCTGGGAAGAAATGTTTTTTTTTCCCCTAAGATTTAAGCATTTATTCCAGAATCCATTTCAAATGGACAAAGAAGGTTTAAGGATCCACAACTGCATGAAATATGATTTACGTTATTGCCTAATGATGATATTATGCCTGGCACTGTACAATATAAAGACAACATTGCCCCTGCTTCAAAGGTCTTTCAACCCAAATGAGACAGGCAAGGCAGACAGTAAACTGCTTGGTCAAATAAGATCCCATTTTCAATGCACAAATGCTGTATGTAAGTAAACTAGTAGGAATGTTATATAAATCCTCAGTACACATACATTTGCTACTGATAAACTTCAAAACCAAATAGTAAGTGCACATATCATTTACACAGAAGTTGACATCACCACCATCCCAAGGAGTAAAATGATATAACCTACCGATAAAGTTAATTTTACCCACACTGACCTTATTAAATAGGCAAGTATTGCATATTACACACACTGTAAATATTTATTTTAAAATCTTGGTTGACATATATACTATACATAGGTGTTAACAAATATATAAGACAGACATCCAGGGATATCAGTTTAAGTTACTAGTTTACAGCATATACATATGGAATTGCCAAAATTTTCAGAATTGGCCACCTAAATTTTGCTCCTCCCCCAAAAAACTGTTCAATCACATGGCCCACAAAAGCTATAAATGTATAATTTGAAGACAAAGAGGACGATGCTGTCAGTGACCAGTGCTGTGTTTGCAAATGCTCATCCTGATGCACTGAGGTGGGGCTTTGGCAATACTGGCTGGGGAGGAGAAGACCTAGAATCCTGTGCCCTGCTCTTACTCCCATCCATTACAAAGTTGGGCACCCAGTCATGGGGACTGGCCAGTCAAATTCCACTGGTCATGTCACTGGTTTCCTCACTCTTCTTATTTGATAGGAGAGGGTAGAATTGTATGTTGGGACCAGAAGAACCATACTGGCTCCAAGTGGACAAAGTGTCAACATGAAAAGAGGCATGTGATAGAAGGTTCCAGCAAGCACCTGGTATTTGACCGTGACACATAAAGGCCAGCCAGCCAGAGGTAAGGGCAGGAAGTCAAAATGATCAGCTGTCCTTCCACAAAAGCCAGACAAAGGGCTTCTCCAGGTGCATGCCTGACTGACCTGGCAGATGGCCGATCAGCAGTACCCATAGTGAGTCTAGTCTGTGAAAAAAGCTTATTGGAACATCTCTGAGGGTGAGATTTTATTTGTATTCAGTTTCCTACTGTATTAGGCTTAGACTTGCATGTTTTATTTTATTTTGCTTGGTAATTCACTTTGTTCTGGCTGTTATTACTTGAAACCACTTAAATCCTACTTTTTATATTTAATAAAATCACTTTTTGCTTACTAATTAACCCAGAGGAAGTATTAATACCTGGGAGACCAAACAGCTGTACGTATCTCTCTATCAGTGTTATAGAGGGCCGACAATTTATGAGTTTACCCTATATAAGCTGTATACAGAGTAAAACAGATTTATTTGGGGTTTGGATCCCATTGGGAACTGGGTATCTGGGTGCTAGATACAGAAGCACTTCTTAAGCTGTTTTCAGTTAAGCCTGCAGCTTTTGGGGGATGTGGTTCAGACTTGGGTCTGTGTTTGCAGCAGGCTAGCGTGTCTGGCTCAACAAGACAGGGTACTGAAGTCCCAAGCTGGCAGGGAAAACAGGTTCAGAGGTAGTCTCAGCACATCAGGTGACAGTCTCAAGAGGGTTTCTGTGACCCAACCCATCACAGCTACTCTCACATACTACATCATCAACAGGAACATTCTGGCCCCAAGGCCTTGTGGAATGGGGCCGGGGTGCATGCCCTGTCTCCAGCACCCTCTCTCCTTCTGATATCAATTAGCATTTTTCTCAGAATGTATATTGGTGTTCATTGTGAATGATACAATACTCAGTTTTAATATGACCCGCCAGACATCAAACCTGTCATCTGTTCTGTACACTTACTTCCCATTGAATCTTGAATCAACCTCAAGGTCTCAGTCTTTGTCTCCAAAGCTGTCAATGGCAGGGCCCTGCATTTATAAAAGTTCATGTAAAGTTCTGAGGTGAGGACTGTGGGCAACAACTCTGCTCCTCAGCCTCAATGGAACTTTCTACCTCAAGGGTAAAGTGTGATACTGTTTGAAATATGGGAGATACTTTATGATATTGTTGATACCAATATTATAAAATTGCAAGGAATCTGACAAGATATGCCATGTAAGGTATCTATGAAAATGTTATGATTTGCCAAGTAAGATAATCTTGTTTATATGTTTTATCACCTTTGTATTGTGAGTTATAGATATGTAGGGTATATCTGTATTTCAAAGTTGTGCTGTGTTTCTGGGTGACACCCCCAGACAGAATGGCATCAGCACTAAACCTGCTTGATGGCCCATCAAGAAACATCAGCTGTACAATGAACCCATTGAAAAAAAGCCAGTGACTAACCATATGAGTCAGCAAGAGATGTAGGGGCATGCCTATGGACAGAACTCTAAGACTTTTTCATTCCATGTGCTGTGAAACTTGTGTTTGGGACACAGGAATTATAAGTCACATGGCAAACGATATAAAAGACAGCTGCATCATCTCCATTTTGTCTTTAATCCTGCTTCCTACCTCTGGAGCAACTTCTCTACAAACTGAAGCTCTGAACAAAAGGACAATGACCCATCAAGCTGTGGATGTGCTCCAGAGGGACTTTCAAGCCAGCAAACTCACTAACATTGGTGAGAACCTGATATATGGACTTTGAAATCTTATGCATATATCTGATTGCTTGACCATTTAAAAACTCTCTTCTTGTTCTTTCTTTCATTTATAATAAACCTTTAGTTTTAGATGCTAAAGGATTGTCTGGCAGTGTGGTATTTTGGGTAAGATCAAACTAATATTGACCTGGTAATGTGGCTGCACCTTTAAGGTCTGAAGAACATTTTGTGTAGTGAGCAGAGTTTTTAAATAACTTCTCACTGTACTGGACCTATGTTCTGATTGGGAGCCAGAGAATTGGAATACAATAAATGAGGCTGTGTTATTTCTTTTTTCAGCTTTTTGATAACCCGTGGGGGAGAGGAGAGATCAGGAGCACAGTTTGTGACTGGTTGGTGAGTCTAACTTCAGTGTTAACCATCAGTTTTGGGAGAATCTGCTCTCCTTCTTGCAACTGCCCTGACCTTGGCATTTTCAGGGAGGGCTACCTGGGTCACATAAAGCTGGTCTGTGCAGGAAACAGAGCTGTCTAGGTGGTGAGTCTGAAACTGTGGAACAACCTCCCCACAAGACTATTCCAAACCTTATTTCCTTCCTCTCCAAGTGCAAAGTGTTCTTCTTCCACCTGCCTTCTCTTAAAGAAACCTGAAACAGCATGTACATTTTAAAAAATCCTCAAAATCTTACCAAAACAAAAACTACACTGCACGCACAATTTTCCTCAAGAGATAAGACAAGATAAGAGAGAGAATGAACTCTCCATGACAGATGCTAGTCATGTCACTTAATGCACTACTGGAGGGCACTCAGATCCCACAGTGATGAAGGCAGTTAACAAGAAGTAGAAGTGAGGCCAGAAGTGCAGTTTGGAGTATTGAGCTACAACACAGAAACACAAAGTAAGGCATCTTGTGAGTGTCCTAATTCTTCACACACTGAAAGGATTGAATAGAGATTTTCAGTATGAGGCTAGATGCTGATGGTTTGATATAGAGAAAGAAAGCCCTGGGTGGCTTTTCTCTGGTGGTTAAGGGCCTTATTGCCTATTATTAATTATGGTGCTCCACCTGGACATATTCACTCTGGGTAAGATCCGTGGGGAGTTTAATAATTAAAGTGCTCAGTAACAAAGTTTGGTTATTTGGTTAATAAAGTTGTGGCCATCCATTTTAAACCATAAACCATCTATGAGGCATATTTTTACTCCACCTTCCATGCCCATGCCAACTCCAGGTAGCATTTGCCAAAATGGGATTTGCAGGCAGCCATACACACAAATTTTGAAAGCACAGTATAGGCGGTCAGTTTTGAGAATCTGGACCACAATAAAAATCTTATTTTGCATGCAATGGCAGTTGCAGGCAACTCTCCCCCTTCCTTCTTCCATATCCACCAAACAAATGCTGCACGAAAGAGGAAACTGGAGTTCCTTGGTTAACATTTTCCACCTATTACAATCACAGATAAACCCCAGGCTGCCTATTTAAATTAGAAACCAATGACTCCCTGGTACTGTAGTTGCTTCATCGTTGCTTTTACTTTTTTATCAGGAACTGACAATGCCTTATTTTCAAGAGCTGCATGCCAAAGAATTGTAAAGAATTAATAATATATAAACACATAACAGATAGTGTACAGCACTGCATAAATGCCTTACATATAATTTATGGTATATTTGCAGCACAGAATAGTTTTAAACACATCAACCATTGCAGTTATTTTATTTTAAAGGTATGTATTCCATTATAAATGGCTTGTTAAATAATTAGGGAACGCTGATATCTGCGTGCTTTCTGGGAATGGTTTATAAAGGAGTTATAAATGGGTCCAGCACTACTGAAAATGCATTTACTGTGTTTTAAGAATGGTGTGTTTGATTATAAAATGCTTACTGAACATAAATTCACCACTTGGAATAAAATGTGAAGCCCTATTTTAATAGTAAATGCCTTTACAACAGAATTATGACCTATCTGTAGCAGACATATAAATATTAATGATGAGTGAACTTCTTTGCATAAGAAGTGACCTGAACCTTCACATTCAGCACATGGTCAAACACTTGTTAAGTTTAGGGAAGTATGGTTAACTTTTATAATTGCATTTCATTTTTTTATTTGCCTCCGTTCAGCCTGATTCAAACCAAGACTCAGAGTAAATGTGCAAGGAAAGGAAAGCAAGCCTCACAGTATCTACTACTTGAAAGGGAGCAGGAATTACAGTGAATCTCTCATGAGACTGCCAACTCCCAACTCAATGCTCCTTTTCCCAACTCCTTCCTTTTGTATCCCTGGCCAATTGCCTGATTACAGAGGCATCCCAGTACTAGCTCCATCTCTTGAATTTACACTGACCCAGAGGTTGTGCCATGCCCATCATTGTTAGCTTTCTATTGCCGTGAACTCTGGATCAAAACTGACCATTGATTGCCTGTCTGGTTATCTTGGCCATCACTTCATTATCCACACACTCCTGCTCTTTACACAGCTCCAGTGATAAAAGCTTAAATGGGATCTCGCTTCCTCCTTATCACCCTCAACAATATCCTTATTCCTCTGCAAATCCTTAAATCTCTCACCCAAACTCCAACAGATGTTCTGTCTTTGGGAGCATTTCATTAGGAGGCCTCTCTTCTTATTTTGACACTGCTGGTCTTTAACAGCACTCTGTTTAAATGTCATGTTCAGGAGCTTTCCACTAGTATACTAGTGCTGAAGAATGCATTGCAACATCCTATCTTCCCTTTCCGATACAAACCCAAGAACTCACACCCCAGAAGAAACTCAATATATATTTTAGTAAAACAGATTTTACCTTGGGACGTGTACAGATCAAAAAAGACTGAAGGTGTTTGTGTGGCACAAAAGTATGTGAACCTAAAGAGTTTGTAGTTTGTTTGAGATTCAGGATGGTTCTACAGTTTTCTTTGCTTATGGACTATGTTTAAATATGATGCTAAAATCAAATAACAGAAGGAAGAAAGTTATGCACTTGGGGACTTGAAGACTCAAAATTTTAAATACAAAAAGAACCTGTAAAATCCATGCTGAAATTAACTGGAATACAAAAACTAATATTTGCAAAGACCTTTTTTTAAAAGAGAACCAGCTATATATACGTTCTTTTAGAAACAGTTTCCCTTGTTTCTTCAAAACTGTTGAAATTTTGTTTTAACAATATGTTTGGAAAAGGAATAAAGAAGCATTTTCTTTGGCTTGAGAAACAAAGACAAGCATTTGGCATCAGGACAAATGCATTGCCTAGAATGAATCAGATCTAACAGGGAATCTGACTACATGCACCAAAGAAGTCATAAAAAAAATCCTTCATTGTGCTACTTTTCTGATTACAAGATAGTGTTACAATAAAAGTAGCTGACTGCACACTAAGGAGGTCTATAACATAAAAGTGACAATTTCCCAGTCACAAAGATGCTCAGTAGGTAGTAAGCCTGTTTAAAAACTATACAATTCTGAAACCCTCAGTTGCTTCATTACAATTATAAAATAGCAAACAAGAGAATTTAAAGGTTTTAAAGCCTTTGAGCATTAGTATATTAATGTGGTAAATGGGAATACAAAGCAGAAAGTAAAAACATTTACCATTATCCCTGATCTATGATTTTTATAGAGAGGAGGAGGAAAGTAAAGTGTATGAAGGAATAACACAATACACAAGACCATATGATATGTGAAATTCACATATCACAATACACAAGACCATATGATATGTGAAATCCCAAGAAATACAACCAAAAAACTACAAGACTGTTTTGTAGTTACTTCAACCAGTCATGGAAAACACAAACTACACACACACACACACACACACACACACACACACACCAATCAGGACATAAAATAGTTTTTGTCCTACCTGGTCCTTTGGATCATTTTTACAGTGTCAGTCTGGACAACATGCGGGATTAGGAAGTTGTCCTCATCTAAACAACTCTGGTGTGTATATGCCCATATTGAGTAGCCTAATATCCTGCTGGATTTCCAGTCTAAGTAATCTCATTCTACTCACCTTCCTGAAGTTTCAGTTGAATACAGTACTCTTCTTCACTTCCTGCCCTAAATGTGTGTGTAGTGTTAAAACAGCTGCTATGAATACACTTGGGATGGTTGCATTTCAGTGGCAGGGTGAAATGACTGCTGTAGATAGTATTTGTAAAGTGCTTTGATAGGAATACTTCAGCATAAAAGATATGCTGTCCACTGGGAAGGACAGAGTTCCACTGAGAATGAAGGGGGTAAAACGTTTTCAGGAGTAAGTTCTCAGACAACATGGGAAAACAATTGTGTGCATAAAATCTACACATAGTTACGCTGATTGCAGAGACAAATCAGGTACCTACATGTACAAACATGTCTAATTACCATTGTTGGCCCTCACCTGATTTGATTTTAGAGGATGAAAAAACTGAAGAAAAACATCTTGTTCTACTGTAAAATCACTTAGAAGGCCAGTCCCACAGCTGGAGTAAAGGAACCCATGAAGACCTGGCTATAACATTTTATCGTGCATTCATTGTAAAACAGATCTTTGAGGTTTGCAAGTTTAACGTTTTCAGATAACGAGTCTCCACTGGCCTCTAGCCCAATGTGCACAAACAAAACAAAACAAAACAAAAAATCTATCTATGGTACTGTGAGGTAGGGAAGTGCTATTGTTTTACTATTACATTTGACAGATGGGAAAGTGAGGCACAGAGTGACTTTCCTGAGGTCACACACAAAGTCAGTGGTAGACCAGTGAGTCCCAGGCAACACCCTTAACCACTGGATCAAGCTTCCTCTCTAAAACCTTCTGTTTTAAGGCATTTTAAAATCAGTGCTGTCCGAGAGCTTTATGAAATTATCACTTCAGTAATATATAGTTACAATATTGTTTGACTATAAAAATTTATTAGTACTTAGGGCCAAATTTTCTTTTAAAAATGGCCTCTGTTTTGTAGGTATAGCTTACCCTGCAAAATTTCCACCTACATATTTCACTTGCAGCTGAAGGGGGCTAGGACTTAACTTATAAGACCTACCCCATAATATAAATTATAGCTTGTTATTTACTGTTATATTGTGGAGATTCTACTTCCATATATGAGCTTCTCATAAACAAACTAGGGAAATACAACCTAGATGGAGCTACTATAAGTGGTTGGAAAACCATTTCCAGAGAGTAATCAGTGGTTCACAGTCAAGCTGGAAGGGCATATCAAGTGGGGTCCCACAGGGATCAGTTCTGGATCTGGTCTGTTCAATATCTTCATCAATGATTTAGATAATGGCAGGGAGAGAACACTTATAAAGTTTGAGACTGATATCAAGCTGGGAGGGGTTGCAAGTGCTTTGGAGGGTATCATTCAAATTCAAAATGATCTGGAGAAATGGTCTGAAGTAAATGGGAAGAAATTCAGTAAGGACAAATGCAAAGTACTCCACTTAGGAAGGAACAATGACTACCTAGGAAGGAGTACTGTGAAAAGGGTTCTTGGGGGATATAGTGGATCACAAACTAAATATGTGTGAACGCTGTTGCAAAAAAAAAAAAAGAAACAGCATTCTAGGATGTATTAGAGGAGTGTTGTAAGCAAGACACAAGAAGTAATTCTTCCGCTCTGCTTCATGTTGATTAGGCCTCAACTGGAGTATCGTGTCCAGTTCTGGGTGCAACATTTCAAGAAAGATGTGGATAAATTAAGGACCATCCAGAGAAGAGCAACAAAAAAGATGAAAGGTCTACAAAACATGACCTATGAGGGAAGATTGAAAAAACTGGGTTTGTTTAGTCTGGAGAAGAGAAGACAGCGGGGACATGATAACAGTTTTCAAGTACACAAAAAGTTGTTACAAAGAGGAGGGGGGCGGTATTGTTCTCCTTAACCTCTGAGAATAAGACAAAAAAACAATGGTCTTAAATTGCAGCAAGTTGTGGTTTAGGTTGGGCATTAGGATAAACTTCCTAACTGTCAGGGTGGTTAAGTACTGGAATACATTGCCTAGAGAGGAATCATTGGAGATTTTAAGAGCAGATTGGACAAAGATCTGTCAGGGATGGTCTATAATAGTTAGTCCTGCCATGAGTCTAGGGGACTAGACTAAGTGACCTGTCAAGGTCCCTTCAGTCCTACAATTCTATGATTCTCTGATTGACAGTGCAGCTGTAAAAGGGGGATTATGACATCAATCTGTTTTTCTTTAAAAAAAAATTAAATACAAAATTTACAGTAAAAACCCTGTAGCTGATTTCACAAAATACAATATATGTCTGCATATCTAATATCAGAATCAGGTCTAAAGTTCACTGTGTCACTGTCAATGTGTTCTTGTAGAGGCTTCTGAACTCAGCTGATAGTTTTCCAAGCCAGTATACGGTTGTATGTGAAACCAGATATAGGAACAGTTAAGTGGCTGCAGGCTGGAACAAAAGTTTCAAGCAGCCACTTACAAAACCAGATTAATGAATGGAGAGGCTGTTAGAAATGAGAGTTGAAGATATGTATAAGGGAGCTACTTTACTCCAAATTAATGCCAACATTTTGGAGGCTCATCTCGAAATATCCAAACTCAGCATCTTCACTTTTCACTAGTTGGTTCAAACATTTTCCATAGTATTGATCTATGTTGTTTACCCCCACTGAATTTCACTTTAAGCTTTGGATCTGAAGAATGAGCAAAAGGAAACTTAGTTGAAATCACCATAACAATGAAAATTTGTGAATTTTAATATGACTTAATTGCAAACGGAAAAGCTGACCAGTTTGCTACTGTTCACTTATGAATGCATGATGCTTAGCAAACATTCTAATAAACTTGTGTTAGTAACTCTTTATTATTGTTAGTAATAAGTGTCTGCATAAAACTCCTCTCCAATGTGATATTATGAGATCAGATCCATTTTAGGTCCTGATTCTGCAGCAGAATATCTCATGTAAGTTTTACTCAGTGGGAGTGTGGGTTGCAGAATCAAGCCCTTAAAGGGGAAAAGAGGCATCCTGCACTGGTAGGAGAAATGAAAACAAACACATTATTTTTTCTTAGATCATTTGGAGAACTGCAGAATGAGGTCTGCTATGTGTGATTATACAAAATGCCTTCCTCGGGGTCCTTAAGATCAAAGTAGGAGCTGCAGCCTGCTTGGTTTTCAGGAGTCCTTTATTTCTGCTATTCTGCCAGTGGACAGTATGCGACAGCAATGGTGGGAGTCAATGAGTCGTGGATAATTTGGTATTTCTGCAGTTCTTTTGCTGAATATTTTTCTCTCATTCTCTTTACTGAATTATTGATTTTTAAAAATGCATGAAGTTCTTAAAGGGGCATGATCTTCTATTTGGCAACTTAAAAATTAACTTCCTCTTCCTCATTGTGCCACCATTTCATGCATCTCAAACTCAAAACCATTCTGTTATAAAATCTTGCTGTAAGGAAACATCCAATATATCTTGTGATTAGCCTCATATTGTAGAATAAGGAATAAGTCAAAATCTTTTCATGAAAAGATCTGGATGTGTACAGCACAGACTTTCAGACATTTACCAAGCCAGATTCAATGCACTTCTATGCAGAACTACAATCTATACTGGCACTGGGAGTGTGTGTGTGTGTGGGGGGGAAACAAACAAAGTTAACTGAATCAGATATGTTTCAGAGTAGCAGCCATGTTAGTCTGTATTCGCAAAAAGAAAAGGAGTACTTGTGGCACCTTAGAGACTAATCAATTTATTTGAGCATCAGCTTTCGTGAGCTACAGCTCACTTCATCGGATGCATTCAGTGGAAAATACAGTGGGGAGATTTATATACATAGGATTTATATACATGTCTATGTATATAAATCTCCCCACTGTATTTTCCACTGAATGCATCCGATGAAGTGAGCTGTAGCTCACGAAAGCTTATGCTCAAATAAATCTGTTAGTCTCTAAGGTGCCACAAGTACTCCTTTTCTTTTTGTAAATCAGATACAATAGTGAAAACTAAAAAGTGTGAAAAGCCAAACAAATGTACTGGTGTGCAGCTGTCACACTGCCTGGATTCACTTTTACTTCAACGTCAAATTGCTGAATGCTGGTGCTCAGAGAAATGACAAAGCTACAATGAAGCTTTAGGAGGAGAGGACAGCAGTTTTGGTCTCATGGACTTCTAGAAGATGAGAGGTGGTCACTACAAGCAGCCAGAAGAAAGAAAAGGAAAAACATAAGATCCCCTAGAGGGCGCACATGGAAGAAAACAGTAACAAGAAAACTACCAAGAAGTAGCAAAGGATCATCCTTTATATCATTTTGCATGAACCCAAGATAAATGAAATCATCCTTCCTCTTTAATCCCAGATAGATATACATGTAGTTCCCAAACAAGCAGAATAAATGGTTTAAAGTTCAAAGAAGATGATGTTTGGGCATCAGATATATTAACACTGAGTAGGCATAGTTAGACACACTTTAATTATGGAACTCCATTAGAAGTTTAATTTATTATTTTTGATTATTTATTTATTTATTATTTTTGATAATATCTTGCAAGAGGCTGTTAAGGAAATCTGATAACATAGTGAACAACAGGTTCATTCAAGGTTAATTGATAATCTGAAAGATGGGCTGGATGATCACAGGAGCTGGTCCCAACCCTTCTATTTAGGTTTCTTAACATTTTCCATTATCACATTTTTTTCCTTTGAGAAGCTGTAATGCCCTCCCTTATTTTCAAGCCTTTGATATTTGACAGGAGGAAAGTCTTCAGGCTAGAAAACTGCCCTTTCTTTGTGCAATAAAATTACCTGCAGGTTTAGCTGATCTAGAAACTGGTAAAAAACATCATCTTTTCCCTTCACTCACTTGCATTCCTCACGAAAATTCCAGCAGCCTGACAAAATAATAATAAACTTGAGCCAGGCCCATGTCACCACCAAAGCAGCAGCACGCACTGTGCTGGGAATGGCTAGGTAATGATAGATCAGTTGTGTGGTGGCTGCGGGGATCCTGTAGGTCAGGGATCAGCAGCCTTTGGCACGTGGCCCGTCAGTGAAATCTGCTGCCGGGCCGGGCCGGTTTGTTTACCTGCAACGTCTGCAGGTTCGGCCGATCGCAGCTCCCACTGGCTGCAGTTCACCGTTCCAGGCCAATTACAGTGATAACTGTGTACACTTGGCTGTTGAATTTTGGGAAACATAATAACAGCCAGTAGTTACTTTAGCTGTCAGTTTCTTTTCCTAGTGAAACAGTAATTAAAGAATATAAAAACAAAGCACCTAAATTCTGCATAGAAAATAAATAGGCAGGCAGATTGAGTACTAAGTATTGATTTCTGAGAACAAGCATTACACTTAGTTTCCTTTCCCCAAAGATATACCTCCTGTACACTCTTATTAAAAATTATTAGATCATTATGACCCAGTTTTCCAAAACAAGACATCCCTAATCCTCCCACAACTAAAATTTGACCACCAGCCATACCCATCTACTTATTCCTTCCCTCCTTTCCTCAACTGACACTACTCAGAGAAAGCATGGCAAAAAAACAGGCCTGGCATCATATCTTGAAGGACAACAAACAAGGGCTCTGGTGAACTCACAATATTATCTACATTTTTTCCATGTATTTCCTTCATCCTATCAGCAGAATCTCTGAATCACCAAGCAACCAGTTTGCCCTTATCCAAGCCCTAATCCAACAGAACTCTAGGCAAGCCATGCAATTGCACCAGTCAGATCTGACAAACAAGAGATATAGAACTGAGCATGATCTAATAATGGAGATATTATAGTCCATACAACATGGCCTTCTCATCTCCTCCAACAGTCTCTCATACACATTGCACAGGAAGGGCAACAGAATAGAGCCCTATGATACCGCATGTGAGAGAGCCTCAAAGCTGACAGCCATGGACACAAACCATGAAAAAGTAACTCCACCTATCCTGGCCAAGGGCTGCAGTCATGTGTACACCACTTTTTGGGTCAAAAATATCTGACAGATCTGAAAGCATCAGCACTGGTTCTTGGGTTATGTCATCACCAGCAGCAATCCACCAACCAACATAAATAAGACACAGTCCATACTACAGCTCGTCAAAACATTGTAAAGATTTTTCATGAAAACTTCTGAAAAAGCAACATAGTTTTCATTCCATGAGTTTGTAAAATGAATAATTTCTCATTTATACAGTTTTTATTTCCAAAAATAATCACATTTTCAGTTTCTCCCTTTTCCCTCCTTTCCACCCCTTTTTTTCTTCTCTTCCCACCCCTCCCCTTCTTTGTTTTGTTTTTTGTTTCTCCATTTTATATATATAACATTCCACTGGTGTTAACTGCTAGGTCACGCCAATCCTCGACTCTGGGAGCCAGCCTTACCCTGCGCCGCTGTGAGAACCCTCACTCCTGGGCTGTTCACGCACAGCCTCTAGCATTAAGCTGCCCCCAGCTAAATGAGTGAGCACATTTGGCCAGCCGTTGCTTGGATTGTGCAACCGAATGACACTAGCCAATATCCCCAGAGCCAGATGCAACCCTAGAGCCTCCATCTTGCAGTGTCCAGTTATGCCCACTGGACGCTGCAAGCTTATATGAGTACGTCAATTTAACAAAGAAATTGATATGTACCAGGCTTGTTATCCCAAGGGGAATCTCTGAAATGCTTCAAACCAAACACACTGCTTCAGGTAGAATAAACAAACAAATGTATTAACTACAAAAGATTTTAAGTGATTATAAGTCAAAACACAACAAGTTAGATTTGGTCAAATGAAATAAAAGCAAAACACATTCTACGCTGGCAAACTCCTTCTGTTAGCTGCTGTGCTGTTCGCTGCTCAGCTGGTTCACAGCTGACTGGCTTTTTATACAGTCAGGCCCACTTAAGGCTCACCTGGAACAAAGCCCTCCCAGTTCCCGCCCTTTTCAAACAACCAATCAAGCACACGGTCAAACTGTCCTCACAACAAACACTCAGATACTCACCAACACAGCCTCCTTAATGCAGCCCTTAGCGTACCTCCTCTCAGGCAGATCCCAGGCAAACTCCTTCTGTTAGCTGCTGTGCTGTTCGCTGCTCAGCTGGTTCGCAGCTAGCAAGAGATGTTAAGAGTAACAAGAAGGGTTTCTTCAGGTATGTTAGCAACAACAAGAAAGTCAAGGAAAGTGTGGGCCCCTTACTGAATGAGGGAGGCAACCTAGTGACGGAGGATGTGGAAAAAGCTAATGTACTCAATGCTTTTTTTGCCTCTGTCTTCACGAACAAGGTCAGCTCCCAGACTACTGCACTGGGCAGCACAGCATGGGGAGGAGGGATCAGCCCTCTGTGGAGAAGGAAGTGGTTTGGGACTATTTAGAAAAGCTGGACGTGCACAAGTCCATGGGGCCGGATGCGTTGCATCCGAGAGTGCTAAAGGAGTTGGCGGATGTGATTGCAGAGCCATTGGCCATTATCTTTGAAAACTCATGGCGATCGGGGGAAGTCCCGGACGACTGGAAAAAGGCTAATGTAGTGCCCATCTTTAAAACAGGGAAGGAGGAGGATCCGGGGAACTACAGCCTCACCTCAGTCCCTGGAAAAATCATGGAGCAGGTCCTCAAGGAATCAATTCTGAAGCACTTAGAGGAGAGAAAAGTGATCAGGAACAGTCAGCATGGATTCACCAAGGGCAAGTCATGCCTGACTAATCTAATTGCCTTCTATGACGAGATAACTGGTTCTGTGGATGAAGGGAAAGCAGTGAACGTGTTGTTCCTTGACTTTAGCAAAGCTTTTGACACGGTCTCCCACAGTATTCTTGCCAGAAAGTTAAAGAAGTATGGGCTGGAGGAATGGACTATAAGGTGGATAGAAAGCTGGCTAGATTGTTGGGCTCAATGGGTAGTGATCAATGGCTCCATGTCTAGTTGGCAGCCGATAACAAGTGGAGTGCCCCAAGGGTCGATCCTAGGGCCGGTTTTGTTCAATATCTTCATAAATGATCTGGAGGATGGTGTGGATTGCACCCTCAGCAAGTTTGCAGATGACACTAAATTGGGAGGAGAGTAGATATGCTGGAGGGTAGGGATAGGATACAGAGGGCCCTAGACAAATTGGAGGATTGGGCCAAAAGAAATCTGATGAGGTTCAAAAAGGACACGTGCAGAGTCCTGCACTTAGGACAGAAGAATCCCATGCACCGCTACAGACTAGGGACAGAATGGCTCGGCAGCAGTTCTGCAGAAAAGGATCTAGGGGTTACAGTGGACGAGAAGCTGGATATGAGTCAACAGTGTGCCCTTGTTGCCAAGAAAGCCAATGGCATTTTGGGATGTATAAGTAGGGGCATTGCCAGCAGATCGAGGGACGTGATCGTTCCCCTCTATTCGACATTGGTGAGGCCTCATCTGGAGTACTGTGTCCAGTTTTGGGCCCCACGCTACAAGAAGGATGTGGAAAAATTGGAAAGAGTCCAGCGGAGGGCAACAAAAATGATTAGGGGACTGGAGCACATGACTTATGAGGAGAGGCTGAGGGAACTGGGGATGTTTAGTCTACGGAAGAGAAGAAAGAGGGGGGATTTGAGAGCTGCTTTCAACTACCTGAAAGGGGGTTCCAAAGAGGATGGATCTAGACTGTTCTCAGTGGTAGCAGATGACAGAACAAGGAGTAGTGGTCTCAAGTTGCAGTGGGGGAGATTTAGGTTGGATATTAGGAAAAACTTTTTCACTAGGAGGGTGGTGAAGCACTGGAATGCGTTACCTAGGGAGGTGGTGGAATCTCCTTCCTTAAAAGTTTTTAAGCTCAGGCTTGACAAAGCCCTGGCTGGGATGATTTAGTTGGGGATCGGTCCTGCTTTGAGCAGGGGGTTGGAGTAGATGACCTCCTGAGGTCCCTTCCAACCCTGATATTCTATGATTCTATTATTCTATGCAGCTGATTTTAACACTTCCAGTGCCCTTAGAAACTTAGAAGCTTCTCAACATAGGCTGGCTGTTTGCCCTTTAGCCAAGCTCTCCCCTTTGATCAGCGCTTCAGTGCCTTGGTGGTGGTGTCTGTAGATGGAAGTGGAAGAGAGAGAGCATGGCAAATGTGTCTCCTTTTTATCCTTTCTTCCCTCTTGGCTTTGCCTTCTCCCCCTTTCAGAGTCAGGTGAGCATTACCTCATCGCAGTTCCAAACTGAGTAAGGGAAGGGGGGTGACTCACTCAAGAGTCCACCGGATCCTTTGTTGTTGCCTAGGCCAGTGCCTTCTGTTCCTGTGAGGCTGTGCTGGATTTGTCCCATACCGACCTTGATGAGGTGTGAACTGCCCCTCTGCTGCTGGAGAGTTTTCCTGGGCTTGTTTTAAGCCATGATGACACATTTTCAGCCTCATAACTACATACATGAAATTACAACCTATAACATTACTATAACAACAATGCTCAGTGAATCATGAGCCCTCTGAAGACACCTGACATGACAAACTGACAAATTTTGCATTGGATACTACACAATTTTATTATAAGGATGAACATGGGAGTGCAGCGTGTTCCCCCGAGGTACAGAGTGTCTAAATATATTATACGTACATATAGGCACTGAGAAAAGTAAAAGGGAAAATGGAGGAAAATTGAAAAACAAACAAACAAAAAGATTGAAAAGGGACAAAATCATTGAAGTTTCCACAAAAAAACCTGAATTAAAAAAAGGAAAAGTATTATTGTTTGAAAAAAGCATAACCTATGCTAGTTCATACCACACTCAGCCTAAAATTGGAATGACAAGGATCAGGTAAGTCTGAGGGCTCAAGCTATTGTGACAGTTGTCTTGTACCACATTTTCTCTAAAATTACTGTAAAAAGAAAGATGAGAGACTAGACAATAATTAATCAAATGTCAGTATCATCGATGGAGTGGCTCTGGGTTTACACTGCTGTCACTGAGATAAGAAAATAGCTCTTCAAGTGAAACTCAGTTTAAGTCAAAACCATGAACCAGCTTATGCCTCCTTCACAAAGCCCCAAGAGCTACTTTACTTTTTTGGTCTCCTGAACAACTTATTTTATGTGCATGTGCTACAATATTAATGGAAAACAAATTTAAGATTAGTGATTGTAAGTTTCTATTGGTTTTAACAGTTATGTTTAGGCTGAAAGAACAGAAACATACTATGTGATTTATGTGTCCAACAGAAAGAGCTCAAATTTTGAATTGAAAATATCAAATACACATAGAATGTACATGGAAAACTTTTCAAGCAGCCCATAGGCTGAAATACATTTGCATAAAATATTTGTTGAATAATTTTGAACAATGTACACATTCACATTCAGTTGCAGACAACTCACAAGCAGTACAAAAGAGTTAACTTCAATGAATAAATTGTTTGCAATGCACACTTCTCCCAGTTGTAGTCACAAAGACAATAAGCAGCATTAGACTAGATTATATGTATAATACAAACAAGCAACCACCTGCTGCTAGATTATGTAAATATCCTAAACAGGAGAGGAGTAATATCCACTTTCCAAGCAGCAGCATTTTTTTTTCTGCTAAGACAGTATTATCCCAAATGTAATACTCTGTGTGGCTCCTATTTGCTGGCAGCTCATAGGGCGGTATGATCGTAGCTCCTATAACAGATTTAAAGTTCTTGCTTTAACCATTATTAATTGACCAAAATGTTTTAGTGATCATAGAATCATAGAATATCAGGGTTGGAAGGGACCTCAGGAGGTCATCTACTCCAAGCCCCTGCTCAAAGCAGGACCAATCCCCAACTAAATCATCCCAGCCAGGGCTTTGTCAAGCCTGAGCTTAAAAACTTCTAAGGATGGAAATTCCACCACCTCCCTAGGTAACGCATTCCAGTGCTTCACCACCATCCTAGTGAAAAAAGTTTTTCCTAATATCCAACCTAAATCTCCCCCACTGCAACTTGAGACCATTACTCCTTGTTCTGTCATCTGCTACCACTGAGAACAGTCTAGATCCATCCTCTTTGGAACCCCCTTTCAGGTAGTTGAAAGCAGCTCTCAAATCCCCCCTCTTTCTTCTCTTCCGTAGACTAAACATCCCCAGTTCCCTCAGCCTCTCCTCATAAGTCATGTGCTCCAGTCCCCTAATCATTTTTGTTGCCCTCCGCTGGACTCTTTCCAATTTTTCCACATCCTTCTTGTAGCGTGGGGCCCAAAACTGGACACAGTACTCCAGATGAGGCCTCACCAATGTCGAATAGAGGGGAATGATCACGTCCCTCGATCTGCTGGTAATGCCCCTACTTATACATCCCAAAATGCCATTGGCCTTCTTGGCAACAAGGGCACACTGTTGACTCATATCCAGCTTCTCGTCCACTGTAACCCCTAGATCCTTTTCTGCAGAACTGCTGCCGAGCCATTCTGTCCCTAGTCTGTAGCGGTGCATGGGATTCTTCTGTCCTAAGTGCAGGACTCTGCACTTGTCCTTGTTGAACCTCATCAGATTTCTTTTGGCCCAATCCTCTAATTTGTCTAGGTCCCTCTGTATCCTATCTCCACCATCCAGCATATCTACCTCTCCTCCCAATTTAGCGTCATCTGCCAACTTGCTGAGGTGCAATCCATACCATCCTCCAGATCATTAATGAAGATATTGAACAAAACCAGCCCCAGGACTGACCCTTGGGGCACTCCACTTGTTATCGGCTGCCAACTAGACATGGAGCCATTGATCACTACCCGTTGAGTCCAACAATCTAGCCAGCTTTCTATCCACCTTATAGTCCATTCATTCAGCCCATACTTCTTTAACTTTCTGGCAAGAATACTGTGGGAGACCGTATCAAAAGCTTTGCTAAAGTCAAGGAATAACATGTCCACTGTTTTTTCCTCATCCACAGAGCCAGTTATCTCATCATAGAAGGCATAGAAGGTTAGTCAGGCATGACTTGCCCTTGGTGAATCCATGCTGACTGTTCCTGATCATTTTCCTCTCCTCTAAGTGCTTCAAAATTGATTCCTTGAGGACTTGCTCCATGATTTTTCCAGGAACTGAGGTGAGGCTGACTGGCCTGTAATTCCCCGGATCCTCCTTCTTCCCTTTTTTAAAGATGGGCACGACATTAGCCTTTTTCCAGTTATCTGGGACCTCCCCCAATCGCCATGAGTTTTCAAAGATAATGGCCAATGGCTCTGCAATCACATCCGCCAACTCCTTCAGCACCCTTGGATGCAGCGCATCCGGCCCCATGGACTTGTCAACTCAGAAACATTCCACATGTAAATGAAATCTTTAGAGCTATTAATTTTGGCTGAGATTTTAAAAAGCGCTCCATGTTAGCCTAAATCTGTTTCCAAAGAAGTCAATGGCAAAATTCTCATTGACTTCAGTGAGAGTAAAAGGCCAACACTGAACCCTTTTGAAAATCTCATGCTTAAAAGTCTCTGTGTTCCTTTCTATTTCTTCTAGACATAATCTGTACTGTCTACCTCTCAAATATAGATTGACAATGTGTCCCATATTTTAAAAATACTCTCGTTATTTCACACCACACCCCGTAGCTATTTTTTTCCCTATTCAAAGGCTGTTTTCAAGGTATTCACTATGTCTGACTGGTCATCTTGGACATATGACATTGTTTCTCTTTCATGACTGGACACTTCAGAGTTTTTAAACAGAAGAAAATGAACGGTGAATTGTGAATAATGCATAATGAATACTCTTTGTTCATGCACAAATATGGGTATTTGTATAAATAGCAGCCATTATGCAACCATTTGGACAAACAAAAACTGATCATCTGATTGTTCAAGAAAAAATAAAGAGAGGCATGAATCTGAATCGCAGCATGAATATGATTTGTGAACACATTCCGGAATATATGTTGCCATTAATTGATGGCTCTAACTTTAATTCTTTGAGCTGCCCATATCTACCACAAGTTTTTCAGGTAATTCAGGTGCTACTGAATGGCTTGCTACTTTTCTTTGTTTTAAATCAGGAATCATAGTACACAGTTTGATTAACTCTTTACCCAGTCTATTGCCTAGAGCAAAGTGGCTTCAGTTCTTCATTCTGATAGCATCTGGATATATCTTATGGCAAAATAACTCTTGCAAATGTGCTTCATGCAGAATAAAGAAAAGTGCACATGAAACATAGCATAGGTGTTTGCAACATAAAGATAGGAAAATAACTGGGGAATATGTATTCATAGAAGAAAACTCATTTAACCAGTCACATTTATGTAGACAACTGAATACTTGTTACGTGCAAGTAAAACAGGAGGAATGAACGGCAATGTGATACCAGATGTCAAAGTATATGGGGATGGATACTATCTTCAGATCTGGCAACTTTGTGCCACTTGGCTCAAAGGGGCTAGAAACAGACCACAAATGGCTTGCAGAGAATTCCCCTGTGTGAAGATAACTCTTTGATGGTGCAAAGGGACTGTCTCTGGGCCCCTGCACCTGCTGTACCATTCTTCACAGTAAGAGGTGGAAGGGTGTGGGCTCAGCGGCACTCTGCTTGGTCACAGCAAGCCTACCTTGGTGCAGGGTCTAATCAGGACTGTGTCAGTGGAAGAAGTTAGCTGCTAGGAAGTGGCT
This sequence comes from Natator depressus, assembly GCF_965152275.1. Lineage (NCBI taxonomy): Eukaryota > Metazoa > Chordata > Testudines > Cheloniidae > Natator > Natator depressus. The sequence goes on from NC_134236.1 coordinate 89,159,759, forward strand.
CTATCTCTTTGCTGGGGCTGGCCATAAGAATCAGTTCCCTGTTGATCCCTCCTTTCTGCGTCCTGCAGTAAGCAGAGCCTGGGCACAGGAGAGAATCAAACCCATGGTTTCAAAAATGTTGATTTCCACATGCAAAGTCATTAAAAATTAACTATCTAGGGCCCAGACAAACTCATCTCTGTACTTCCAGGAATGGAACTTCTCTCATAAAAGCTTGAGGAGTTACTGCAGCCATGTTGTTTCTGGTAGTGCTCTACCACATTCCAGAGATATGGCTTCTTGGGAGGAAACACTAGCAAAGTGATTGTGACTTCCACTTGCCTGAAACCTCAGCAGATTAGTTATGTTTTTAGAAAACACTTGTGAGTGTTGTGTGTTGCTTGGCCTCTCTTTAGGCTTGGTGCCTCTGAGTAAAGTACTCAGAAATAGAATATATGTCCATAAGATGTACTTTCTGCTATTGTGAGAGGATGCAGACTCATAATATCTATGGTTGGAGACTGTGGGTCAATCAATCTCCTCAGGAGGCAGGCAGCAGAACATTCCATATAATTATGCTAGGAGGAAAGAAGGGGGTGGGAGGGACTGGGACCAAGGAAGATGCTATATCCACTTACTCCCTCCCTCTTGCAATAACCCAGACTTTTATTATTATTATTATTATTCCTTTGTTTGTTTTATAAATGTTGCACTCTAAGGCCACTGAGAAATAAGAGTTTTGAGGAAAAATTTGATCAGCCTATAAGGCTATTTGGTTGTGGAAGTTAGACAGTGAATCATTACACAAGCCTACAAATATCTCAGACAATGTAATGTAGATTAGGTGAGAAAACAAATGCTGGGAGAATAATTCATTCAGAAGTACATCGCTTCCTGCACTTCTTCCTTTGGCAAGCCTAGTGCCACTCTAAGTACTAGCCTGGATGCAAGGACTGTGATACCATCTAACTCTTGTGCACAGGAGCACAAACAAAGGAGGTTGGCAATCCCCATTCCACCCCTCAAATATACCAGCAGCACCACTGCCCTCCATTGAGCACCGGTGCAGAGTTTTGCTAGTTTTATTTTTTGTATCTTCTTTGTAAGTGTGAATCTCTCTTGTTTTGACAGAAGACAAAGAAAAGAGAATCAACAAAGATTTTCAGACTTAATTTGAAACATTTCTCATTTGGGATTTCATTATTTCAATCCTATGATCTGATTGTCTCATCTCTTAACGCTCTCGATAATCTCAAAGGAAAACAACTCGCAGGCCACTGTGATGCCTCTATAAATCTTCAAAATCCTGCATCTGAGTTTGTTTCATCTGTTGTAAACCTGCAGCTTTGCACAGGTGAGTAATCATCCATGCCCTAATAAAGTTGGTAATGTAATTCAAAATGAAATTGATTCCTCCCTTTTAGGAAGGAGCAATATTATTTGAAAATGAAAATAGCAGTCCATTTGTTTGACTGATTCTCCGTTATAGAAAATCATCCCTCCTCTGTGCACAATAAGAGCAAAACACAAGGAACTGTTGTCTTTCCATGAGGAATATGATTTGATAATTGCGCAAGTAATTGGCAATCCTAATTTTGTTAGGTGATATTAGTAAGCAGATGGTGCTTGGGAAATCACTCTCCTGGCAAAAGTAAAATTCTACTGTTATATTTCATATGAGTTTTAAGGTGACAGTTCTACAAGCTTAAGGGTAAATACATATTTAACATTACAGTTGGAGTTGGTAGTGCATGGTATACACATCTACAGATAAACTCTTATTCCTAGAGCAATAGTTGAGAGGATAATGCAGGCACATAAAGCAGAAAACCTACATTCATCCAAAGTAACTTTAATGTATCTGTTAACTATTAAGTATTCACAACTTTGACACAATGTGGCTTCAAGACAAAGGAAACAACCATTCTCTAGCTAATAGTATGCAGGAATTGAAATGTAATATAAAGGGCCAAGTCCTCAGGGTGCAAACCAGGAAAACTCCATTGAAGTCAGTGGAGATATGCTGTTCTACACGAGTTGAGAGACTAGCCCAAATATTCTCCAGAAATGTTGTATAAGAAACCCTCATTGAAATCGGAGGTGCCCTTTGCTGCTATTTTTGATATTGTATATAATACTTGTAAACTGTTATGGGTGAGATTCTTAGCTGGTGTAAATTGGCTAAATTCCTTTGAGGTCAAGGAGGTTTACAAGCTGAGGCTCTCACCCATATATATGTGCTATTTACTTTGTATTAAGGTATCTGATAAAAATTGAATGCCTGATTATTTAAAAACTAGAGATAAATGGATGAATGCTTCCAAAAAAATCTGCATGTACTCATTCATATTTAATAATGAAGTCCCTTTATCCAGGTTGCTGTCTTTTATATGTTTGCTCACAATAACCATTCAAGCAACTGAGTTTTTCCTGCACCAGAATATATAACACTGGACACTGTTTTCTTAGTCTTCAGGCAGTTTCCCCAAAACTCTTCACTACAACCTAGTGAAAAAAACAATTAAACAAGCCAGGGAGGCATCTGATTCCACCCTCCCTTCACAATTACTACAACAAATGTGCATGCAATTACTTTGTGAGAAGTTGATGTGAGAAAATTAAATTTAAGATCTGCACCGAACCAATAAGTTTTCAGTGGTCTAGTTTTTCTAGGAAAGATACCTTGTGCAAGTCCTGTGTGTCACAGAAAGGAAAAGATTATTTTCCCCTCTAGAATTCCTTAAATCTGCTTATCTGCTACTGGTATCTCTCCCTCAGAGTGGGTTTTTTCCCCTGCCCCAAGTCCTCCTCCTGCTTAAAGCAGTTATGGTCAGCCAATTAGAGAACAGAAACAATATCATCTGATTTAGGTTACCAGTGATAACCAATGAACATGGTTACATTTCAGATGGATACTCATAACTAATTGATCAATCCATCCAAAAATTCCTAAAAAAATGAAAAATTTAAGTAATCTGAATGATAAATATTCAAAAAACTCGTGATCCGCTCGTAGACATTATGCGATTTGAAACAGAAACTTAATTTGCTGAGTAAATTATTCGCTCAGTTCTACATAGAACTGTAAAATGAGGAGACACATCTGGCTTCTTCAATGTAGTCAAAATACCTGTTTCTGAAATATGTGATTATTCCAGCAGTTCTGACATTGAGTGGGTATATAATCTCCTCAATATGAATTCAAAAAACTTAATATTAATCACACATATAAGTATCTTGACAGAAGAATAGGCTAGTATGATTTTAAGATCTTCAGAATCCCTCACTATATTTTAAAGTCTTTTCTCTCAGAGTTTCTCTACTTATTTGATAGAAGGCCCCAAGACATCCAGGCAGGCATCTGAATACTCTATCATCTGATTAAAATTTAACATGTCAAGCAAATGGTTAAGACAGATGAACAAAGTGAAATCAAATATAGGAAAACATTCCTTTCCCCAGAGGGCTTTTGACCAATGAAGCTCTGAGTTCTGTTTTGCTAAATACATGTAGGAGGCTCTTTTAAGACAATGTTGCAGCAAAAACTCAGTCATGTATAGTGTGCAGCTGTTATAACTGAAAGCGTGTATTTCAATGTTTTGTTTTGTTATCTGTCTTAATTGACTTAATCTGTTCCTTTATTTAAATGAAGTTATTTTGCTATTTTATATTTTCAGTTGTAAAAGTGTTGGAAATGACATATTAGCTACTTGCTAAAATAAGTGAAGCAGTTATTGTCTTGTGATCTTGACTTTAAGTGGCAAGTGGGATCTCTATGGTGAAAATATATTTACTTGATATAAAATGGATAAATCAGGAACCTACCATTCAAACACCTCTTGGCTTCTAAAATTAATACACCAGCATTCCCATGGTTTGGATTTTAGGTTAGATCCCAAATTAGAAAAGCCCAATTTCCCTGTTTGGATGCAGCCAAAATATTTCATGAGTTTCCTTTCTAGAGAAATTTCAGCTTAAGATGTCAAACATCTTTCAAAACCAACTAATCTTTCAAGATTTGTGATATTTCAGGTAAAAACTAAAAAAAAAAAAAAGAGCTTGTGAAGTTACAGCATTATCATATTTAAACCTTAACACAGGTAGGTCTATTCGGATTCTGAAACAGTATTAGTGCCATTTTAGCAAGAATATTTTTTTAATCAGGTTTCTCTGCCTAACACAATTTGAACACTAGTGAAAATATTTTCTCTGACAGAAGTTATCAAAGTGTAGTTCAAAGTAGTCTCCAAATAGAATTGAGGAAATAAATTGTCATTAATAAACTTATATGAATGCCACTTCCTTTTTATGATCATAAAATGTCTGGAAATGAATCATGATTTCCTTAGATGCATTAAATACCTGGACTTTAGCAAGGTTTTTGACACATTCCCACATGACATTCTGATAAGTAAGCTGGAGAAATTCAGTCTCAGCGGAACTACCATTAAGCGGAAACATAATTGGTTAAACAACCACAAACAAAGAGTAACTATTAATGGAATGATGTCAGATTGGAAGGAGGTCTCAAGTGAGGTTCCACAGGGATCTGTTCTGGGTCTGGTGTTATTAAACATCTTTATTAATGACCTGGATGTAGGACTAGAGAGCTTACTGATCCTGTTTGCATATGACACAAAGCTGGGGGTGGGGGGCATTGCAAACACTTTAGAGGATAGAGCTAAAATTCCAAGGGATCTTGATAAATTGGAGAACTGGGCTATAGACAACAAAATACAATTCAACAAAGACAAATGTAAGGTACTATACTTTGGGAAGAACAACCAAATGTACAAATACAGAATAGGGGATAACTGGCTTGGCAGCAGTACTGCTGAAAAGGATCTAGGAGTTGTGGATCACAACCTCAACTTGAGTCAGCAAAAAAAAAAAAAGCAAATGCAGTTTTTGGTTTCATTAATAGAGGCATAGCATGCAAATTAAGGGATTTGCCACTATTTGGTGCTGGTTAGGCTTCAGCTACAGTACTGTGTTCAGTTTTGGTCACCAATGTGTAGAAAGAATTTAGAGAAACTGGAAAGGATCCAGAGGTGAACGACCAGGTTGATCAAAGGGAAGGAATGCAAGCTATATGAGCAAAGGCTGAAGGAAAGGGGTATGTTTAGTTTGGAAAAAAGGAGATTAAGGGGGAGACATGATAGTGGTCTCCAAATATTTGAAAGGCTGCCACAAAAGATGAAAATTTGTTCTCTTGCCACAGAGGGCAGGACAAGAGGCAGTGGGTTCAAACAGCACAGCAGGTGTAGATTAAATCTCTGGAAAAACTTCCTAACTGTAAGAACAATGGACAATGGAACAGACTGCCGAGGGAGGTCGTGGAAGCTCCTTCACAGGAGGTTTTCAAAAGGAGGCTGAATAGCCATCTGTCTTGGATAGTTTAGACCCTTTGGGGCCCTTCTAACCCTATGTCTCTATGATTACTTATCCTAAGTTATTCTCCAAACAATTTCACTGAATAATTCTTGGTCTGTTAATGAATGGCTTTTGAGAATTCAAATTTTGGGCATGCAGGTCATGCGATATATTTGCATGGCCTGATTGGATGAGCATAACAATGAGAATACTTGCACTTATGAATACAAAATTTGTCTTCTGTGAATATTTTGTAATGTTCATAGGCAGTAAGCTTTTTGGAGCAAGGTCTGTCTGTTTGCTACGTGTATATAGAATGCCTACCATGATGGCACAAACAGGGCCTCTGACACTACTAGAGTAAATTAACAGCACTTCAAATTCACTTTTTCAGTTAACGTTCGTGACATTGACTAGAAAATTCATGAAAAATGAATGCAAAAGGGAGACAGATAAATGTGAAGCGAATACTTTTAAATATTTGAATATTCAAAATTTTGTGTTTACTGTTGGTCCAGTGCTACCTACAAAATGCCTGAATTTTCTCAGTAAAATTCATTTTTTACAAAAAAGTTGTATTGATCATCATTTCAGAAAGGCTGATCCCCCCCCTCCATTACTCCTACTCCAAAAGGAAAATGGCCATTGACTTCAGAAAGTTTGAGTTTACCCTAATGTGCAAAATATGCTGTATCCAAAGCTTCCCACCAGGTCTGCACAAAATGAATATTTACACCCCATTTTACTTACACTGTTTTTGCTTTGGTTATAACTTCTCGGGTGTTTCTGGAAGAGAAAGAATTGAACAAATCATAGAATCATAGAATCATAGAATATCAGGGTTGGAAGGGACCCCAGAAGGTCATCTAGTCCAACCCCCTGCTCGAAGCAGGACCAATTCCCAGTTAAATCATCCCAGCCAGGGCTTTGTCAAGCCTGACCTTAAAAACCTCTAAGGAAGGAGATTCTACCACCTCCCTAGGTAACGCATTCCAGTGTTTCACCACCCTCTTAGTGAAAAAGTTTTTCCTAATATCCAATCTAAACCTCCCCCATTGCAACTTGAGACCATTACTCCTCGTTCTGTCATCTGCTACCATTGAGAACAGTCTAGAGCCATCCTCTTTGGAACCCCCTTTCAGGTAGTTGAAAGCAGCTATCAAATCCCCCCTCATTCTTCTCTTCTGCAGACTAAACAATCCCAGCTCCCTCAGCCTCTCCTCATAAGTCATGTGCTCTAGACCCCTAATCATTTTTGTTGCCCTTCGCTGGACTCTCTCCAATTTATCCACATCCTTCTTGTAGTGTGGGGCCCAAAACTGGACACAGTACTCCAGATGAGGCCTCACCAGTGTCGAATAGAGGGGAACGATCACGTCCCTCGATCTGCTCGCTATGCCCCTATTTATACATCCCAAAATGCCATTGGCCTTCTTGGCAACAAGGGCACACTGTTGACTCATATCCAGCTTCTCGTCCACTGTCACCCCTAGGTCCTTTTCCGCAGAACTGCTGCCTAGCCATTCGGTCCCTAGTCTGTAGCGGTGCATTGGATTCTTCCATCCTAAGTGCAGGACCCTGCACTTATCCTTATTGAACCTCATCAGATTTCTTTTGGCCCAATCCTCCAATTTGTCTAGGTCCTTCTGTATCCTATCCCTCCCCTCCAGCGTATCTACCACTCCTCCCAGTTTAGTATCATCTGCAAATTTGCTGAGAGTGCAATCCACACCATCCTCCAGATCATTTATGAAGATATTGAACAAAACCGGCCCCAGGACCGACCCCTGGGGCACTCCACTTGACACCGGCTGCCAACTAGACATGGAGCCATTGATCACTACCCGTTGAGCCCGACAATCTAGCCAGCTTTCTACCCACCTTATAGTGCATTCATCTAGCCCATACTTCCTTAACTTGCTGACAAGAATACTGTGGGAGACAGTGTCAAAAGCTTTGCTAAAGTCAAGAAACAATACATCCACTGCTTTCCCTTCATCCACAGAACCAGTAATCTCATCATAAAAGGCGATTAGATTAGTCAGGCATGACCTTCCCTTGGTGAATCCATGCTGACTGTTCCTGATCACTTTCCTCTCATGTAAGTGCTTCAGGATTGATTCTTTGAGGACCTGCTCCATGATTTTTCCAGGGACTGATATATATACTTCCATACAGGCTTTCATCTTCCTGCCAGAAGTTCTTCGTATTTGGTACTGTGACATTTATGTGGCAGCTTATTTTTCTAGTAACTGATGATTTTGGGGGTTATTTTGCTAGGTGCTGTGATTCACACAGCTTTTTGATCAGAGGGAGCAGGATTTGAGGCTCTGCAAACCCACAGGAGATTGATTGAGTGCAATCAGTGTGCTGAGTATGGTCTATATGTGTGACAGTTGACACACGTATTTGCATCTTGACTGACTCCTTAGGAATCTGGAAAGCATGTATAAAAGCATGTTTCAAACAATCTACAAAAGATGAATATCTAAATTAGCAAAGGGAAACAAAAGATCAACCACTGTACACAAATATGGCCAAATTCTAAAGTTCTTACCAAGGCCTGATCTTGCAAGCTGCTGTATGTGCATTGACTTCTGTGCCTACATAGAGCCCCACTAAATTTGGTGGAATTCTTCATAGGCACAAAGATGTGTCCACATGGAACAGCATGTAGGGTCAGGGCTTTATTTTTTACATAGTGCTTACTCAGGCACAATCCTACTGAAATAATAAATAAAAAAATAGATCAACATGGGACAAATTCAGCCATAGTAACTTCAGTGGAGATGTACCAATTTACAGCAGGGCTTAATCTGCCCCGAATGTGTTCTATATATGAACAATCTATGGGCCAGATCCTCAGCTGATGAGAATCACTGAAGTTTCACTAAAAGTGAATGTGGGTAATGCTGATTTTACACCAAGTAAGGATTTTCTCTGATTGCTTAGGTAGGTTATTGTACAGCCAAGATATGTACAGCAACTGAACCGAGACGTATAGTATTGACAGCTCCAAGTACCTTATTTAGAACTATTCTTTTAGCAAGCATAATTTTGCTCAGACTTTTATTAGAGAAAAGAGACAAAAAAGTATATATTTGTTAAATGGCAGAGACATAGCAGAAGAGAGAGTGACTAGAAAGAATGCACAATGCTGGCACAAAAGCCAAAGCTAATCACATATTACAGCAACTTGGTGCACTTCTTTTTACTGCTTTTGATTGTTCGAATACCACTATTTTAGCTAATTCTCCAAGATTTAGATGACAAAAGGGCAAAATCCAACCAATTTAAATAGTGTTAAATTGGCAAGTGAAGACATTTTATGCCTCCTTAGCAGCTTCAAAACCTTTAACTTTCATCTGAGCCATAAATATTCTCTAATTACCAAAAAGAATATAAAACAAATTCAAATGCACCAACCCAACCTTTTTATGAGTAACACTTTCTTTGAATGGTACATTTAGCTAATACTGAATTACAATGGCATTCCTGTGGAAGTACATATGACATCCACATTAATATCAAATTAATTCATTATGATCAATGCTATTGCCAGGAACACCAGCTGAATTAATTAAATTGGACACTTAAAATAAAGTGCTCTCCTTTTATGCAGCTATTCCTCCCATTTAAAGTGTTAATTACCCTTCTCCTTAGATTCAGAAGATCTACTTTTTTCCATTACATTGCATGCCTCAACCAGAGATGTGAGCATCTGCAGTCTGCTATGATCAAGGGGAATAGATAAGACATCAGTCATCAAAGACCAGCAATTAACCAGCATTAGCCACTACTAGAACTAGTTAAATAAAGTAAAAAGGTTCAAGAATGGTTTATTAAATTAGAAATCTGGTATCCTTTTTCAATGATAAAACCTTACTGCCAACATTTAATAGGCTATTTGAGCCAAAGATAATTAACCAATGATCCAGAGCCTATTAAAATCAATGAGAGTCTTTTCTTTGTCTTAAATGTGTTTTGAATTGGGATCTTAATCTTTAAGTATATGCACAGAGATGTCAATTTCCTAAATCAAAAACTGTTGCATCCAACATAGGGGAATTCTATATTAGGTCTCATGTTGATAAATAAAGAGGAACTGATCACAGACTTAAAAAATTAATGGTACAAGTGAGCATAACTTGGTCACATTCATAATGTGACCAAGACAGAATAGAGTCCAGACTAGTGATATATTTTAGATATAATGGGGGGAGAAGGGGATATTGATTAAAAAAAATAACAACATAATTTAGAGAAGTGAAATCAGCTATAAACAAATGGAAAAAAGGGGAAGTTAGTAGTAATAAGTATAAACCCAAAACTAGGAATTGTAGAAAATTGATAAGGGAAGCAAAAGGGATATAAGGCGAAATCTATGTGCAGCAGCGTTAATGAAAATAGGAAGGATTTTTTAAAAGTATATTAGGAACAAAAAGAATCCTAGAATTGGCATTGGTCCATTACTAGATAGAAATGGTAGCATTATCAAAAATCATGCAGAAAAGGCAGAAGGGGTCTATAAATAATTCTGTTCTGTATTTGAGGAAAAACAGATGATGTAATCATAGCATATGATAACACTCTTTCCATTCCATTAGTATCTCAGGAGGATGTTAAACAACAGCTACTAAAGTTAGACATTTTGAAATCAGCAGGCCAGAATAACTTGAATCTAAGAGTTTTGAAAAAGGTGGCTAAAGAGCTTGCTGGACCATCAGTGTTGATTTTCAATAAGCCTTGAATAGGGGAAGTTCCAGAAACTGGAAGAAAGCTAATGTTGTGCCAATATTTTAAAACGGTAAAAGGGATGCCCTGGGTAATTATAGGCCTCTCAGTCTGACATCAATTTCAGGCAAGATAATGTAGTGCCGGATATGGAACTCAATTAATAAAGAATTAAGGGAGGGTAATATAATTAATGCCAATGAACACAGATCATGTCAAACTAACTTGATATACTTTTTCTGATTAGATTAGTTTTGTGGATAAAGTTAATAGTGTTGATAGACTTCTGTAAGGCATTTGACAGAACCACAGAAGTTTTTGTTAAAAAAAAAACACTATAAAATATAAAATTAACATGGCACACCTTAAATGGATTATAAAATGGGTGACTGATATGTCTCAAAATGTAACTGTAAATGAGGAATCATCATACAGTGGGTGTGTTTCTAGTGGGGTCTTGCAGGGACTGGTTCTTGGCCCTGTGCTATTTAGCATTTTTATTAATGACCTGGAAGAAAAAAAATTGCTGATAAAGTTTTCAGATGACACAAAAATTGGGAGAATGGTAAATAATGAAGAGGACAATTCACTGATACAGAGTGATCTGGATCACTTGGTAAACTGGGCTCAAGCAAACAATATCAGTCTTAGCATAGCTAAATGCTAATGTATATATCAAGGAACAAAGAATATAGGCCATACTTACATGATGGGGGACTCTATCCTGGCAAGTAGTCCCCTGGAAAAGATTGGGGGGTGGGATTGGATAATCAGCTGAGCATGAGTTCACAGGGGCCAAAAGGGCTAATGAAATTCTTGGAGTAGCAAGGTTATTTTATGTGTGTATTTGGCACTGGTGTGACCACTGCTGGGATACTGTGTCCAGTCCCAGTGCCCACAATTCAAGAAGGGAGTTGATAAATTGGAGCGGGTTCAGAGAAGAGCCATGAGAATGATTAAAAGATTAGAAAACATGCCTTATAGTGATTGAGCTCCTTGAGTCTATCTACTTAGCTTAACAAAGAGAAGTTTAGGGATGATATGATTACAGTTTATAAGTATCTACAAGAGGAACAAACTTTTAATAATGGGCTCTCCAGTCCAATCAGATAAAGGTATAGCATAATCCAAAGGCCAGAAGTTGAAGCTGGAGAAATTCAGACAGGAAATAAGGCATACATTTTTAACAGTGAGAGATTAACCAGTGGAACAATATACCAAGGTTTGTGGTGGATTCTCCATCACTGACAATTTATATATCAAGATTTGATGTTTTTTCTAAAAGATAAATCCTAGAATATATTTTGGAGAAGTTCTATGGCCTGTATTATACGACATGATCACAATGCTCTGGCCTTGGAATCTGTGAATGAAAGTAGCTAGGAAAGAGCTATATGCCAGGCAACTATAACAGAAGAAATGCTTTGACCTGAATGTTAAAAAATTACTCTGACTAGCAGTGGCAGATAATGTTAGATTTAAAAGAGAAAGTGGTTTGGTAAATTGTCAAGGCAACAGCTATGCCATATGCAGCATTGGCCATAAGCCACACCTCAGAAGGTCAGTCTTGCAGGATGAACAGGAGTAATGTAGACATAATCAAGGGGAAGATTGCTTTTCTGTTTGAGGATTGCCCATCCACTGCTGACAGTGCTGCTGCATATGGACAGAACTAACACTGGCCCAGTCCAATACTGACAATGACAAATATTAGAAACAGCAAACACAGGTTTCACATGACAGATCCATCTCAACAGCCAAATAAGTTACTGTAGGGGAAAATCTTTGGGATGAGGAAGTGGCTATTTGATCCTGAAATGTTGTGGGTCAAAGAAAATAGTTATTGACAGTTTCCTATAAGGCAGAATGATCTTATTATGTGTCAGGAGGCTCAGGTCACCTACTCTGACCTCCTTCCTAGACATCTCAAATTATGTGGTCCCAAATGCTTGTATTAGTCTGTGGTTGTTATTATTAGGACTGTCTGGAAGATAATTCCATTTCACAGCAACTTTTTAGGATTCAAAATTTATTTTTGTTCTGCATTGTACTGGAAACAAAACCTTTTGAACATCTTTGCAAAAATGGATTGTGTCATAATGGCCAGTTTTGGACTGAAATCTGAGCTTTTCAGTTCAGGAAGATTTTTGGGGTCCAGAGCTCTCTGGTCACAGAGATAGAGAAAGTGAGTAAGTGTGAGATGCTCAGAGTACATAGCCTGGTGGGTGTGGTACTAGCATGGAGTGAGGGAGACTAAGGTTAAAGTTCCTGTTCTCCCTGATTCAGAGTGATCTAGGATGAAAAACTCTACTTTTAATCAACCAGAACTAGAATCTGAACCTGAGTCTCCCTCTGATCTGTATCCTAAGCACTGGGCGAGAGTGCGAGGGTCTCTAGAGTGTGACTAGAGTGTTCTGGATCCCAAAAACCTTCCCAATAAAAATGTCATTAAAACTAATATGTTGCAGTGAAACATTACAGCTGTGACAAAACAGCTCATTTTGAGCAAATTAATGTTCCACTGATAGTTATTATGTATTATTTGCAATTGATTTTCAAAAAAGGAAAGATGTATCAATAGCCTTAAATCAGTAGCTACAAACCCTGGCCATGTGGCAGGGTTATAATCCTTTGTAACCACTGGAGCTATGAAATAAAGGTTAGTGTCTTAACGGCACTCCTGTGTGTATGGATCATAACTTTTATTAATGGCTTTTGACTAGGTTGAATTTTATTCTGAATCAGTTGCATGGCTCTTCTTGATATCATATCAAACCATTCATGAGAGAGTGGTGCCTAAATTATTCTACTGCTGTTGAAAATAAATGTGTGTGTATATGCATACACAATTCTATCAATTATTTTAGTATACTAAACCATAGTTGAAAAATCTATTATCTTAACTTGTTTAAAAGCTATTTCTAAACTTCACTGTGATGCAGTGTGCTAGGGAGTATCCTTCCATGCTTTCCAGAAACCATCTCTCTAACCTTTACAACAGAGAGCAGAGGGATGTCCCTGGTTGAGTTATCCAAGAGAAACTTATCAAACTCCCATACTCCTCCAGAGGTTGAGAAAACAAATCACCAAAAGCCTACTAAAGCAGAGATGCAAACCTGTGCAAAAAAATGTAGAAATTGGGCTTGTTTTTGGCTTAATTGGCTTGTGAATTACTTGTGGCTAGTTTTTGGCTTGTAGCTTGTTGCTTGTTTGGCTTGTAACTTGTTGCTTGTTGTAGCTTGTTGCTTCTTGTTTTTGGTCAGCTCCTGGCAAGTAGGGGCAAGAGGGGGCAAACAGGGGCAAGCAGGGGCAAGAGGGCCAAGGAGGTGGAGAGAGTCAGGGGCACCACAGTCCCAGACTGCACGCTGCGGGATCGAGTCACATAGAGTGTTGGAGTTCTTAGGGACTGGCTTATTTTGGCCTTGTTTTGAAATTAGCTTGATTTTTGGCTAATTGTGAAAGTCAGGGTGCTTATTTACTGCATGAAAGTTGGCAACTGTGCACTGAAGTTGTCTGCCCATTACTCAGTTTTTCCTAGGAGGAAAAGTAACTGCATCATAGATTACAGCTTAAACTCTATTTTCCCCAACATGGTAGTTTATAAAATTACAGTATGAACTATAACATTTCTTGTTGATTCATGCCCAGCCTAAGGCACAAAGTCTGCTGCCTTAAAGGAGAAAATTATGCTTCCTTGAATGAAAAGGGTAGATGACAGCCATAAAAGCAGTCAGTAGCTCTTTGATTTCAGAAAATTGTTTGCTATTATCTGAATACTCTGCAGATCAGGAAAAGTAAAGAAATATTAGATGATATAAAATATTTTGTAATGTTCCCATACAGAATGGCTAGTTTGCCATTATCTTTGTTGTAGTATCTGTATGTAGAACATAAATAAATATGCAGTGGGCTAACTTCTGCTCTTATTCGTACTGGCATAACTCCAGAGTAACTCAGTTCAAATCAGTGGAGTGACTTCATGTTTTGAAGGGCAATAAGCAGTGGGCTCAAGGAGATCCTTTCTGGATCTCCTTCATCCCAGAAGATGTATTAATGAGTATGTAAAGCAGAAATGAATGCAAGAGACTTTGCTCACCCCTAGGGAACATCCCATCTATTCCTAGACAATCCTGAAGAGTCATCTGATGGGGTTTATCAGGCCTCCTCCATCCCCTGGCCTCCTCAATCTCCTCTATCCATTGGTGGCTTGATATCCTCCTGTTTAAGGAAAACCTGATCTGGCTGGAGAGCCAATAAGACTGTTCTCTGAAGGCTCAGCAGGAGACACTGACCAGCCAGGAGCCAGCAGGCCAGTTAAGAAGGATTGCCTGGTTCCTCTCCAGGGGAATTCTGGGACAGGAAAGGAGAATCTCAGTAATAACCTAGAACTAAGTCAGGAGCCTTTGCTTAGAATACTGTGACCAAACAGCTATCTTTTATTTGTTTGCTAGTTTAAAAGTACCGGCAGTCAAAATCTGAGTTTGTTTATTGTTTAACCATTTAAAAACTGATGTTGAGCTCATGGGCAGGTTGCTACAAGTTGGGAGGTATATACTGGCTTTCCCCAGTAGACCCAAAAGCGTTTAGGAAGGCATCTAGCAGCCTTTCTCCCTGTACCTCAAGGGGAGTGGTTGGGCAGCATGGGAATGTTCACACTTCCCTTTTCTCCCTTGGAGTGGGGGGTACTGTAGATTCAGAGTCCTAACCTGCAAACTGTAGGACCTCCAAAAGAGACCCTTTGTTTGATTTGGCTCTGGCTTATGGGAAAGGTGCAAAGATGACCTTACTTTATTGAAACCAACTCTTTCCCCGCTGAGATACATGTAAACACTACGGTGATGTTATAAAATCTGTAAATAGCAACTGCTAAAATTAAGTCTGAGTTCCAGTTTCCATTCTAAGACTTTTTCAGATGTTAACTTTCTCAAACAAATTGTCCTTTGGCTGACATTTTCCATAGTTGGTCTTAGCCAAAAAAAAAAAATTATTTTCCAGGTTTCAGCTGAATTATGCAAATACAGAAAACACACAAACAACAATCCTTTCCCCAAAGTGGTAGTAGAAGTTCACGAAGACTGAGAAATCAAACATTTTTTAAAAAAATATCAGGCACCCCAACAAGTTACAATGGAACAAAACCAGTACTTCAAATATAAGCCATTTAAATTTCAGAGGAGGTTAGGCGTTTTATTACCTTAAGATTCCTGACATTTTGGACCAAAGTCTCAGGAGAACAGCTCATGAGGCTTCACGGTTGTAGACTCCAAACACAAGCACTGGTTCTGAACCCTAAGCTAAACTAGCTCTGGATTTGCACACCTTTGTTAGCTCACTTCTTGTTTGTAAAGCAAAATTAATCAGGCTGTATTGCACATATGTACAACAGTATTTTACACGAATGTTTTCCCTGTTAATATGAAACTGAACAATTTATGCCATAAAATATATAAGATGTGCAAATAACTGAGTTCACTGTCCACTGCAAACCTTCAATTTTTGAATTTCCTGACTTCTGTATGCTTGATTACTCAGCCTAAATCTTACACTAATGTTTCTTTATTTCCATTTAGCATGAAAGAAAATGTTCTGCTCCAAATTCCATAATGGTGTTTTTACAGCTGGAGTAAAAGCTGGCAAATACAGTACAATATATTAAAGCAGCTATAGATAGTTTCAGTGAAAATTTGCACAAGTTAAATTTTGCATATTGACAAGAAATATACCAAAGCAAGAGGAAAAAAATCTTGCAAGTCCAAATAATGTCTTTATTTAAATGTTTGATGCAGAAAATTCAGAATGAAACAGGGAATAGCTAATTAGCATGATCAAGGCAAATTATCAATAAGAAATAACTGACTCTGCATGTTTCTCAATTCTTCCAGTACTCCTGTGAGCCTTGGGTTTTTCAGACTCCAAAAAGCTTGTTTTTTGTTTTGATACCCTCACAAGGAAAGCTTAGAGCTCTCCTTTCATAGAATCATAGAATATCAGGGTTGGAAGGGACCTCAGGACGTCATCTAGTCCAACCCCCTGCTCAAAGCAGGACCGATCCCCAACTAAATCATTCCAGCCAGGGCTTTGTCAAGCCTGACCTTAAAAACCTCTAAGGAAGGAGATTCCACCACCTCCCTTGGTAACCCATTCCAGTGTTTCACCACCCTCCTAGTGAAAAAAGTTTTTCCTAATATCCAACCTAAACCTCCCCCACTGCAACTTGAGACCATTACTCCTTGTTCTGTCATCAGCTACCACTGAGAACAGTGTCAGTAAGCTTCTTATTCCAGTCTCAAGGTCTTTTTTAGGATTCAAGATTTATTTATTTTTTTAGTGTTTTGAGAATAAATAGTATAGATTTTCTTAAAGCTTTTTTAAAAAATCCATTCTTCAATAGTCCAGAATTGTGATACATAATCCTCTATGAAGAATGAAAAAAAACAACAACAACAAAACCAAGAGGTGAAATTAACTAACCATGAAAGAAGCAGTGTTTATTGCTGAAAATATCCTAATCCTTGTATAAATTAAATCTGAGAACTGAAGTGACTGTGTGGGATCTGTTTACATTGCAGTGGAAGAAAAACATCATAAACGCAGAAACTAAATGATAGTCAAAAAGTTTTCTTAAATCTTACATTTTGGCAGTCTGGGGCCCTTCATGGCTGCCATCTTGTTTCTTTCCCTCACTAGCAGGTCAAGAGGACACTATTAATATATTCCCAAAGTCTTGACTTTCAAAAACTGATAGAATATGAATCTTACTGCCTGCAGAGCAAAATACAACTCCTACTTCAACCTAGCTTCCCCACAGCAACAGTAGGACCACAAAAATAACAAAATTAACAAGTATCCAAAGGCTATCCCTGCCAATTGAAAGGAATAGAGTCAAAGATTAATATGGGGTTGATTTTCAAAGGCACAAAGGGCAGTTAGTTTCCAGACTTCTCATTGAAAGACAATGAGAGTTGTGCAGGTAATGTCCATTTATGCCTTCAAATATCTTCCTGTTCATATTTGTGAAACCTTTCTTACATTGTGATGTGCTCAGAGTGCATGTCACTGTTACACACAGTATTATCAGACATTTTTAACTGAATGCATAAGCCATTATCTCTTGAAAAAAGGGCCTTATTTTCATTTGTGATGAAGTTCTTTCTAGATGGTGAATATATCCCAAACAGTCTACTTTGCCTTAGTTTCTGACTTTCTCTGCCTACATCTTTTTTCTAAGGATTAGCTGCTGCCTACAGGATGTACCCAAGCCAGCCAGCAAACTTTACCTAGTGCTGGAAGCCATTTTAGAGTAGAAACAGACAAAAGGAAAGGATCAACTGGCTATGAATAGTGAGTCTGCTGAAGTCCAGCTGCCCAAAATAGACTTGGAAAAGAGGGATCTTCCTGAGAGGTTCTTTATGAAAGAGCTGGTGAAGTAAATCACACAATCACAGAAGATGAGGGTTGGAAGAGACCTCAGGAGGTCATCTAATCCATCCCCCTTCTCAAAGCAGGACCAACACCAACTAAATCATCCCAGCCAGGGCTTCATCAAAAAGGGTCTTAAAAACCTCTAAGGATGCTATTTATGAGGAATTGAAATTGATTCCTACAACATATGGAGTAGGAAAAAGCAGTTTGTGATACTTTAATGTGTACTATTTAAGGGTCCTATTCAGCCCCCTCTACTCAAACTCTTGATTTCAATAGGGGATTTATTTAAGCAGGGATGTGGTCCTTCTAGTGACTAGTGTCTGGCTCTCCTAAAGAGGTCATTGGACAAACAGAACACTTGCTGAATTGAGTCTTGAAAAAGGGTGATGAGGAGAGCTGCCAAAGGACATCTAGGTCCATATGGCATTTAAGTTCAGAGGCAAAATACTGACTTTGCTTTCTGTAGTCTGAGTTGATACACCCTAGCAATATTACATTTATCATCTAGGTCACTGGATTTCAAACTTTAAGACCTAACATGCCACAGCTAAAACTTCATCAGCAGTTGGATTACCACCTTTGTAACATTTATCAGTGCAGCATCACTGGATTCTATTTTCTGAAAAAACAGCTCATGTACCTCCAGTGATGTGTTACCACAATTTGGTATCTACTGATCCAGGGGCCCTTGCAGGAAAACAACAATAGCAAAATAGACATTTTAGGCCTTGCTGTGATACTCATATTCATGACCAGTAGCAGCTTACTCTGGAAGCAACCCTATTAATATTACTGCTTACTTTTACTCACCTTGAATAGTATCTTACCAGGAATCACAGCCTCACCCTTTGTCATTATGAAAATAGGTAAAACAACCACCACTGGAAATTCTACCATTGGCTTGTCTATGTGTCCATGTTTCTAACTGATTGTCAAAGCAGTATCCCCAGGATAACCTCCCCTCTTCTTTCTGACATTCACCATTTTCCCTCATTAGAAATCAGTTTTGGGCAAGCCTAACTGACCATGCACTGGAGCAAAGTACTCTGTTACTCCCTTTTGCAGGCTACTCACACTGTGGGCCAGAATACCAAGGGGCTGTTACTCCCTTCTCACTCAGGTGGGAGTGGTTAGGGCTCTGCCTCCAGCATGCCAGTCAGGGTAGCTGAACTGCCACAGAGTGGGCAGTAAGCTGTGCAGGGGAAAGGGCTGCTGCAGCTTATTTCTTCTATGGTTCTCTCTGCTCTGCTCCTGGGGCAACTCAACAAAATGCTCTCCCTACCTTAGGGCAAATTGTAAGGTGACAATCCTGCCCTTAGAAATATTTAGACTGAGTTCCTTTACATTCTGGAAAACAAAGTCCTCCTGGCACAACATTGCTCTGTGGATTAGCCAGCAAAAGACATGAAAGCAGAAGGCTACATAGAGAGTTCACAAAGTTGCTTTTTTAAATTCAAGCTTCCGCACCCAAAAACATTTCTGAATTGTTTGGAATGTTAAAATGCTGACACAACAGTTTCCAAACCCAAGTCTACTATTTGTAACCTTTCCTCCTCCTCAATTTTCAGTGTGCCAAAGCAAAAGTATAGAGAAGTTAATGTTAGTTATTTGTATTACTGTAGCCCATAGGAGCCCTAGTCATAGAGCAGGACCCCACTGTGCTGGCTGCTGTACAAACAGAATAAAAAGACAGACTCTGGCCCAAAGAACTTACAAGTGTAAACAGGGTCTGAATGAGCTGTCCCCTGACATCTAGTGATGAGCTGAGGGAGAAGACTTCAGGAACTGACCTTGTTTGCATAGACTGTCACACTCTGCCTAGGTACACAGCATGATGGGTCTGCTTTGCCCAATGATCTCTTTTGGCTGGTGTTGGACTGCAAGTGACTTTGTTATTGGGTGCAGAGGTAATAAAGTTTTGTTATCTTTGTTGCATAAATAAAAGGCAACAGAACTGTGTTTGCCATGCCCTGATTGAGGGGGTTCACACTGAATTGAACTGAACTTACTATGTAGAGGTGCCAAAGCCCAGTGGAGATGAGAAGGGATGGGGACAGGTGTTTGTGCCTGGTGGTGTGGGCTTTGCCTGAGGGTCCTACACACCATTTGACCCTCCCCCTCTCCACTGTTTAAGGACAGAACTGATTCAGATTCAATCACGAGTTTCGTTGTGGATCAGTAGTGCTGAAATGGCTGATAACCAGATGTAAGTGCTAGGCCGTAGACCTGAGTCGTATTAAGTGGTGGGACCTCAAGACATCCTAGAGGCTGCACTAGAAAGGGCAGGGGTGGAGTGAATGACAGCACAGCAGCTGACAGCCGCAGAATGAGCAATGGCGGGATGAGCGAAGCAGAGTGAATGACATGGCTTTGCTGAGCCATTGCATGACATCTTCCCCACCTTCCCCCTCCCCCCGCCCCGTCCTGGGGGGGAGGTGAACTCATGCAAACAACTTCTGAATTCTGGGTTGTTGCTGACCATTGACAACAACTGAGAGTGAGGTGCAATGGCAGGAGAGGGGAGTGGCGTGTTAAAGGGACATTTGTTTGTTGGACTTTCCTTTTCCTCAGTCTCTCACCGTATGGTGTGATGCTGCCCATCACATACTGTAGGGTGGGTGTTTTGCTCATGTTCATATGTTTTCAAATCATGCTTGTGGTGTTTTCCCAAATTAATGGCAGGTTCCTTTCCCCTTTTATTAAAAGTTATCTTTTCCATACACCGACTCAGCGCTTGCAAGAGGGGAAGTATTGCCTCTTAGAGGTGCCCAGGGATGGTGTGTAGTTTTCCCAGATTACTGGGTAGGGGCTCAAGCCAGTTCAGTGTTGTCTTGTCAAAAGGAACCCCTAGATATTGAACCTGGCCCTTATTGCTGCTGACTCCACCTGGCAGAAGGTTACTCAAGCCAATTAGACAAGATAGATACAGGATGCAGAAAGGGGTAGAACACACAAGCAGAGTGAACAATGTGATGGCGAAGCTTAGTCTCTGTTGAATATAGAGATAATACACTGATGAGACTAAAAAGCTTTCAAATGTAAAGATTTCATTTGTGCTATTGTTGAAATGTGGAATTCATTCCAGAAAGAAAAACTAAGTGTGATCATAATGTAAATGTTTGGTGTTATTAGCACAGAATCTATTATAGATCAATTTTCTCCTGAGTCAAGAAAGCCAAACGTTACCAGAAAAAAATAAAGGCAAGAAAAGATTTAACACGCTAAATTCTGACAGCACATAGCCCTGTAGAGCTTTTATTCTTCCCATGCCTGCCTTGCAGCCAAACACGACAAGCCTACAACATGCTTAACTAAGCTCCACTGAGACTTAACTCTAAACTTCTGAACACAGGTGTCTCATGCAGTGCTGCTGCCAAAATGTTGGGTACCAATCTGTCTTTTTGTTTCTTTTCCCAAAGAATCTCCTTCCTCTCAGACAACACAGGATAGAAAATTGATTTTTCTGATAATTTTAAGGACCAAAACTGGTTATTTAAAACTGCACAAGAAATAAACACTCAACAATATACCTTACAGAAAAATCCTGTTTTAGCATGGGAGGAGGTAACATGGGGGAGACAATGGACTCACTTAATAGGCAGTGCAAATTATTAATGGATACAATGAAGTGGTCTAAGGTTAAAACCATTTCAGGTGTGCAGGTTAATGGGATTTTAAGCAGGTAGCAGATGACTATATATAAGGTACACAGGGATTAGTGGGGAGGAAGGGACAATGTGAATTCTAAGCTCTATAATCCAAAATAAAGTTCCATAAAAGATTACTTATCTTTGTACAAAATTAATCGTAGTCCTGTAAAGGGGGTGAATACAGGGGTACAGACCATCACAGCAACAAGATACTGCAGGTGCTGATTCTCATTTACAATTAAGAAATCTTTGTGTCATTCTGGTGCTCTAATGGGGCCTTAAAATAGATGTAAACAGGCCTTAGTGTCACTGGAAATTGGTCACTATAGTCTGTGATATAAATAAAAGAAAAGAAACTGGATTCTGATATCTAGGAACAAAAATAATCTGAATTTACAGCAGAGTAACTGAAACCAAATTCTCATCTAAAGTTTTCAGCAAATATAGAAATGATTTTTGTTTTTAATTTGCTTTAAGGTAAATATTATATACTTAATACACTCCAAAATGCTTTTTCAGGGGGATTTGTGCAAGTGTTCACCTTCGGCCAGATCCACAAAGGGATTTAGGCATGGCAATGCTGAGCTTTAGATGCTTTGAAAATCAGTAGACTCCACAACGCCTGAAGAAAAGGAGTACTTGTGGCACCTTAGAGACTAACCAATTTATTTGAGCATAAGCTTTCGTGAGCTACAGCTCACTTCATCGGATGCATACTGTGGAAAGTGTAGAAGATCTTTTTATATACACACAAAGCATGAAAAAATACCTCCTCCCACCCCACTCTCCTGCTGGTAATAGCTTATCTAAAGTGATCACTCTCCTTACAATGTGTATGATAATCAAGTTGGGCCATTTCCAGCACAAATCCAGGTTTTCTCAAATAAATTGGTTAGTCTCTAAGGTGCCACAAGTACTCCTTTTCTTTTTGCGAATACAGACTAACACGGCTGTTACTCTGAAACCTGTCACAACGCCTGAGTTAGGCACCTAGGCTCCCTATACAATGAGAGTCCCAAAAGCCAGGACACTAGGCAGGGAGCTGCCTATGCTAGCTAATGGGAGACAGTGACAAGAGGGGTATATCCTAAGCCCTTCCCCTCTCACAGAGTTAGGCACCTAAATCCAGGCTGCAAGGAAGCACCTGTCTCTGCTTGCAAACCACAGCCAGGAACTCTCTGCTGGAGTCAGACAACTTAGGTGCCCAAACTACTCTTACAAGCAACAGAGGAAGAGGTGCCCACCTTATTAATTTTAGCCCAGTGATTAGAGCACTCCCGTTGGGTTGTGGGAGACCCAGGTTCAATTCCTCTTTCTGCCTTTCCCACCTCTGTGTACCCAATGGCATATGCGACATTCTGAAGTTGGTCTCCCCAAGACTGTCCTGTTGAAGCTGTTCTGCTTTGGATAGATAGTTACTGGGCCAGAGACAGGTTCTCTATAGCTTGGGGCACTCACCTGGCAGATAGGAGACCAATGTCTAGTCCCCTGTTCCAATGATGATTTAATTAGCTTTCCAAAGTAGAACAGCTTCAACAGGACAGATTGTGGGAGATCTCCATAGCCCAGTGGTTAGAATCTGAATAGGAGAGGGCTCTTTCTCTTCATTGTGGGGGAGTGGGGAGGGAGAAACTCAACCTGGCTCTTCTGCATCCCAGGTGAGTGTGCTGACCACTGGAATAAAGGTTGTAAGGAAGACATCTCAGCCTCCTGGATTTTGCATGGGCTCAGGTCTCGCAGTTGTGCTCAGACCACTGACTGCCTGCGGCAGCAGTGTGCATGCCAGAGTCAGAAACTTAAGTACCAAGGGAACTTTTACAGCAAGAATTTAAGTGCCAAGTGAGTTTAGGCACTTATAGAGATAGGAGCCACTGAGCAGGGGGGGTTGTGGGTTTCAGTGGCACATAAATCTGCAGTTTAGGCACATAAATTCCTTTGTGGATCTGGGCCACTGTTGCTCTCTCTTCTACTTCCCCTGGCAGCTGTAGAAACAAGCACTAGTCTCCTAACACAGCTCTACAGATTGCATCTCTAAATTATCCAAAGATTATCCAAAGATTTGCTGTGTGAGAAGGAAATGTAAATTCATCAGATGGGTCTTACTGCAAAAAACAAAGGTTTAGTCTTTGTTTATTTTTTCCTGGCAGGCAGCAAAATTCTTGCATTTTATGGGGGAAAAGCAGTTTAAAGATTTGTACATTATTCAGGGATGAGTCTTCTCTCATAGCTTTAAGTGGGAAATTATTCAGCCTTCGTTGGAAATTGCATACTTGTTTGCTAAGATTACATTTAAAATTTATTCTAGGAGGTTTAAATGGATAGTTGAAGAATACTTAGCAAGCTAGCAAAATAACAGCAAGTATTCACAAATTATATTCAACAGAATATACAAGCGTACAATAAAATCTTAGGAGGCTCTTGAGTGATATAACAGCACCGCTTGTTAAGGTGCTTTTTAGGAACCAATCTTGAATGTGAGATAAAACAGTTAAGAAGCAAGTATTCCCACTGACAAAAGCATAGCACAGCTTCTACTGGCTCAGTCATAAGGAGAGTCTGCTGTAGCTCACCTGGCTAGAGAAGCTGTCTATGGACCTGATTTGACTTTCAACTCTCTTCATACTGTTAGCCCTTTAGACCCAAACAGCAAGCCAAAAATTCAAGGTGCAGTAAATTGTTCCAGTTAGGAGGAGAAATTGCTGGTAATCTTAGGTGTGGCAGCACTCCCTGGCTTGAAGTGGTTTCCGTCAAACCAGGGTTTACAGTTTGGTACAATGCTCTTAGCACCCTCACTATACAAATTGTTCCACCACCCTTGGGTATTTCTTTGAAGCAGTTTTGTTATTTACAAAGAATGTACAAAGTCCTGTGTTACTCAACACTTGAAGGATCAGACAATAAGAAACTGCTTCTTTCACTCACAGCACCAAGAACACTCTTTTCAGCCTGCATCTCCGATTGTCTCCAGTCAGGTTATACATAGCTTTCCTTCAAGGATGTCTGTGTGGCTTTCTTGCTCCTGAGTGTCTTTCAGTTTCTGGGTGTTCTGCCTTCCCTCATGCCTTACCCAAACAATACTCAGCGAAACCCCTCTGCCCACTCAGTCCAAAACTCCTGGGCAGGTTCACAACCCTTTTTGTCTTAGGTGAGGGGTTTGTGATTAATTTATCCTGACAGCTCTGTTAATTGAAGGGTGCATTCACACCCAGTCTCAAAGAGGTTTATGAGGCATACAGTTATCAGTAACTCTCAGTATAACAATATGTAAACTGTGGGGCAGAGTCATCCCTGGGCTGACACAGCTGCTAGTGCAGGGACAGAGGGGAGGTTGCTCGTGCTTCCCTTATTCAGGACTGCTGTGGGCCTGTGTGACTCCCAGAATTTAGCAGGGATGTGGTCCTTCTAGTGACTAGTGTCTGGCTCTCCTAAATAGGTCATTGGACAAACAGAACACTTGCTGAATTGAGTCTTGAAAAAGGGTGATGAGGAGAGCTGCCAAAGGACATCTAGGTCCATATGGCATTCAAGTTCAGATGCAAAATACTGACTTTGCTTTCTGTAGTCTGAGTTGATACACCCTAGCAATATTACATTTATCATCTAGGTCACTGGATTTCAAACTTTAAGACCTAACATGCCACAGCTAAAACTCCATCAGCAGTTGGATTACCACCTTTGTAACATTTATCAGTGCAGCATCACTGGATTCTATTTTCTGAAAAAACAGCTCATGTACCTCCAGTGATGTGTTACTACAATTTGGTATCTACTGATCCAGGGGCCCTTGCAGGAAAACAACAATAGCAAAATAGACATTTTAGGCCTTGCTGTGATACTCATATTCATGACCAGTAGCAGCTTACTCTGGAAGCAACCCTATTAATATTACTGCTTACTTTTACTCACCTTGAATAGTATCTTACCAGGAATCACAGCCTCACCCTTTGTCATTATGAAAATAAGTAAAACAACCACCACTGGAAATTCTACCATTGGCTTGTCTATGTGTCCATGTTTCTAACTGATTGTCAAAGCAGGATCCCCAGGATAACCTCCCCTCTTCTTTCTGACATTCACCATTTTCCCTCATTAGAAATCGGTTGTGGGCAAGCCTATCTGACCATGCACTGGAGCAAAGTACTCTGTTACTCCCTTTAACTTGCACCCATGCTTCAACAGGCCGCATGAGCAATCACAGGTATGGAGAATTGCCAAGGTGCAGATCAGCCTTGGCCATGCAATGCTGATCCACTCCTTCTATCCTCCATCCTACCTTCACGTTACTGCTTCCTTTGTTCTGCACCTGGTTTAGAGGCCTGGCGAAGTCCTGTACCTAGGGAAGTCCACAGTGGAAACTTCCTTCTGCTCTATAATTCCTTTGTGTCAGGCTACCTGATATGGGCTCTAGGGCAAAGATGAATTGGGCACTGTGTCCCAAACCACTAAATCAGGACTATGCTAATTAAGTCCACTTTATTGGCCTGGAACAGTAGTATCCAACCAAGATTCTGTAAGGTATAGCTTTCCCATGACTGGTAGCAAATTACAGTGCACAACCCTCTTTTATGACCAATAGATTTAATGCATGTAAAGCCGGTTCACTCAATCGTTAGCACACAAAGAATACAAAAGGAGCACAAGCATGACTAAAGAAAACTCATATTTAAGTGTGGGCTAATTTCCCAGATTTTTGCAGAATCTGCTCTGTTTTCCAAAGCCTTTTTTTGTGTGTGGATCAATATCTTTGGTTCTGTTCTCAGAAATTAGAGTAAACAGCCAGCTAAACAAAACACGAATGTACTAATAAGCAGCTTATACCTTGTATTTTGCAATCAATCATATTTGCAAATAGCCTGAAATGAATATATGCACTAATCTAGTATTAAATACCCTGTAATATCTAGCCTTAAGGTCCTAGACTTGATTCTGTCACATTAAGTGGTACTTTAATCCAAGTAGATGCATTGATTTCAGTGGGTCTACTTGCAGAGTGATATCCTTGAGCAAGATTGTGACAATCTGGCTTATAGTATCTCTTGTTAAACAATGAAATGAAGATTGTATTACCCAGAATTGGTCAGTCATTACAGCCAGACATGAGTAGTATAGAGGGAACAAATAGGTGGTTAGTATTTCTCCAGCACTTTGATTTAGAACTCATGAAAAGGGAGAATGAGTAATCTAATTCCCAGCACTCATGGGCAGGCCAGGTACTGTATATTAATAGAGTCTTGCACTTTTTCACTTCACAGCTTCCCATGCAACTCTCTTCAGGGATGGAGAAGTGAAAGCCACTCCTTATTTTCAGGCGGCTCTTGAATAAAGGCCCTTTATTGTCAAACAATCCTGGAGTGTGGAACACTCCGTTTTTGGCAGCTCTGAAAAAACTATGATGACTCATTTTATTAAGTAACTCTGTACCAGTGCTCTGCAACGTCCTCTAGAAATGAATGTGTCCTTTTATGCTTTCAAAAAGAGAAATCCCTACTCTGTGGCATGCAGTGTGGAGAAATCCCAGAGGTATTCTTATCAGAGGGGTAGCCTTGTTAGTCTGTATCCACAAAAACAACAAGGAGTCTGGTGGCACCTTAAAGACTAACAGATTTATTTGGACATAAGCTTTTGTGGGTAAAAAAACACTTTTTCAGATGCATGGAGTGAAAATTACAGATACAAGCATAAATATACTGGCACACAAAGAGAAGGGAGTTACCTTACAAGTGGAGAACCAGTGATGACAAGGCCAATTCAGTTAGGGTGGATGTGGTCCACCCCACGATCAACCTCAGCCTGGACCAGTACACACAAGAGATCCACTTCCTGGACACTACAGTGCAAATAAGTGATGGTCACATAAACACCACCCTATACCGGAAACCTACTGACTACTATTCTTACCTATATGCCTCCAGCTTCCATCCAGGACACATCATACGATCCATTGTCTGCAGACGATATAACTGTATTTGCTCCAATCCCTCAGACAGAGACAAATACCTACAAGATCTTTATCAAGAATTCTTAAAACTATAATACCCACCTGGGGAAGTGAGGAAACAGATTGACAGAGCAAGACAGGTACCCAGAAGTCACCTACTACAGGACAGGCCCAACAAGGAAAATAACAGAACATCACTGGCCATCACGTACAGCCCCCAGCTAAAACCTCTCCAGCACATCATCGATGATCAACAACCTATCATGGAAAACGATCCCTCACTCTCACAGACCTTGGGAGGCAGGCCAGTCCTCGCTTACAGACAGCCCCCCAACCTGAAGTAAATACTCACCAGCAATTACACACCACACCACAGAAACACTAACCCAGGAAACAATCCCTGTAACAAACCTCGTTGCCTTCTCTGTCACCATATCTACTCTAGCAACACCATCATAGGACCCAACCACACCAGCCACACTATCAGAGGCTCGTTCACCTGCACATCTACTAATGTGATATATGCCATCATGTGCCAGCAATTCCCCTCTGCCATGTACATTGGCCAAACAGGACAATCTCTATGTAAAAGAATAAATGGACACAAATCAGACATCAGGAATAGTAACGTACAAAAGCCAGTAATCTCCCTGGACATTCTATTACAGATTTAAAAGTAGCCATCCTGCAACAAAAAACCTTCAAAAACAGACTTCAAAGAGAAACTGCAGAGCTACAATTCATTTGCAAACGTAACACCATTAATTTGGGCTTGAATAGGGACTGGGATTGGCTGATTCACTACAAAAGCAATTTTCCCTCTCTTGATATTGACACCCCCCTCATCAATTATTGCGAGTGGACCACATTCACCCTGATTGAATTGGCCTTGTCATCACTGGTTCTCCACTTGTACAGTAACTCCCTTCTCTTCATGTGCCAGTATATTTATGCTTGTATCTGTAATTTTCACTGCATGCATCTGAAGAAGTGGGGTTTTTACCCACGAAAGCTTATGCCCAAATAAATCTGTTAGTATTTAAGACGCCACCGGATTCCTTATTGTTTTAGAGGTATTCTTGAGATTCTGCAGGGAATCAAGGAATTCACAGCTCCACCACAACTGCTTTCTGCAGCTTCATTCAGAAAAAGGTCTTGGGACTCATTGCATTTTACAGCAAAAACTGCTCTCTCGGTAATCACTACTGTAGATATACATCCAAATCAGACACCAATGGTAGTAGCAGTGTGCCATTAAACAGGCCCTGTTACTCCACATTAAAATATTCAGAGACCCATGAGGGAAACTGTATTAAAAATAGAACCTGTTGGGGAGGAGGATGAGAAGTAAAACAGGACATTTAGGAATTAAATTTACAATAGTTGAATGAGACAATAGGGCAACATCTGCCACTCAGCATGGCAAGAGGGCAGCAAGAAGGTTAGCATGAAACTGTCAGCATGTGAATAGGGCAGCAGGAGCACAGTAACTGGCAACAGACATGAGGACTGGGCAGCAAGAAGGCAACACCTGGTAGTCTGTTTGTGAACCAGTCAGAAGGAGAGAAGTATCAAACAGAGCGCAGGTGGGCAGGGTAGCAGGAGCACACAAGTATGCAGTCACCAGGTGGAGAGGGCAGCAGTCAGGTTAAAATACCTGGCAAATTAATTTGTGGTCAGTTAGTAGGAAAAAATCCATACTGGGGCATTATTAAAAAAAGATATGTTTGATTCTCATATTCATCCCCCTATCAATGCAGGATTATCTACATTAGAAACAAATACTTTGTATAATCTGGGTGCAACTATCTCAAGTAATAGGCTTCCTAGAAAGGTGGGGAAGCCCTATGTCACAAAGTAATAGGGCTCATTGTTAGGAACATTTCCATCATATCCAAAATGAATTTTCCTCTAGTAATTTTTAAGCACTAGGAAAGAAAGTTGGAAGTGGTGAGCAACCCAGGAGAACAGCAGCAAGAAACCTGACACCATCTGTGTTAGTTCTTTTTGCTTAATTAATCCAATCAGAGCTTGAGAAGTGCTGTATTGAAGCCTCTCTGTTTGCACTGGAGTTACATTAATAAAGCTCTGTTTCTTACCTTTAGTTGGATCCCCATCTCTAGACAAGAAAGTCTAATGCATTATACAGTGCAAAAACTAACCACTACAATAAGAATGTTACAGACATATTGGTATCACTGCCCTAGCGAGCAACAATGGAGCCTTTGTCTTGCTTTGTTACCATCATTACCAATATCATCAATCTGATGATATTGTTGATCTGTTGTACATGAGAAAAAACATTACGCTTGAGTCAGATCCTCAGTTGATGTACATTGGTATTGCTCCACTGACTTCAATGTAGGTACACTGAGTTACACCAGTCAATATCAGTTACATTTAGCCTAGATATAGCATATACTCTGTGTCCTCTTGAGTTCTGTTCTTATGGCTGGCTTTCATAAAGAGGTCATGTTTCAAACCTTGGGACAGAGTGTAAAGGCCTTATGCAGCTGTAGAGCCAGAGCATGTGCCCAAGAAACCTCCTCCCTTGTACAGATACTCTGTGAGGCCTTTAGGTATCGCTTCCCACTTATCCCTGGGAGTAACTTTTGTGTAAGAAGGTAAGGATGAGGTAAGGTCATAGCCTGCAGAATACAGCTGGTTCATGTGGAGAACAACCTGAGGCGCCCTAATGACTGGTGAAACCTCCCGTGTGTAGCCTTATGAGAGACTGTCCCGCCTGAGGCATGGTGCTCCTGGAGCAGTGCTGCTCTCCACCATCCCATTGCACAAGGCTGTGGCACAGAAACCACAATCTAACCCATTGTCTTTAATTCTTGGCATACTGTTTTCACTCTCTAGCCATTTCAAACCAGTTTCCCTACTAAGAAATTTAAAAATAAAAAAACTATAAAAAACCCACATTCAGGAGGTGATTGTCTTATAAAAGTTTTTTTTTTAAATCTGTAATTCTTATTCAATGTCCCGGGGCATCAGTCCATAGAAAGGGAAGAAGTGTGTGTGGAAGGGGGGCACTGACTCCCAACAGTACGTGTCCGCACAGCCTCCCTACCACTCAGGGCAGTAAGGCCCAGTGGCCCGTGTCTATAGAGCTGCCCTGTCCTTCAGGGCAGTGAGACCTAGAGGCCAGAGTCCACAGAGCTGCCCTTTCATACAGGGGCAGCAGCGCCTAGCAGCCAGTATCCATTCAGCTGCCCTTCCCTTCAAGGAAGTGAGGCCTAATGGCTAGAATCTATAGAGCTGCCCTCTCGTGCAAGGGAAGCAAGGCCTAATGGCCAGAGTCTATAGAGCCGCCTATAGTGAGGCCTAGCTGCCAGCGTCCTTAGTCCCAGGCAGTAGTACCTGACATCCACAAACCTATGCAGGAGTGTTCAATATCTTTAGTCTCAGACTGTAGCACCTGATATCTTGGGTGGTCTCCACTGGAAGGGGTAGGGAGACCCAGGCCCATCCTATTCCACCAGGTCCCGTACCAAGGCCCTGTTAAACCAGTAGCCCAAGTTTCAGGTTCAGGTCTCCATATCAGCAAACACATTCCCTGGGCCACTTCCTACTCTTGATTCCAACTATGGCAGTTCCTCCTTGAGTAGCAGCATTCTGTCTTTCACAGCTGCGGTCTTGCGGCACACTCCATGTACTCAGCCACAGCAGTCTAGAGCTCAAGCCGCTTCCAGGCAGGAGCCTGCAGCATTCATCAGCTCTCCTCCTCAGTCAGCCCAGACTGAGCTGAGCCACTTCCTTTTATACTCTGTCTCCACTTGGAGAATTCCCAGCAAGAGCGAGAGTGTATGGGCTCTTGGGCTCAAAGTGATTGGTTAACCCCTGCTGTGCCAGTACATGGTTGGTACACCTTGTAACACCCAGCTCACCACAGACTGTGACTGAGAGTTTGCATTTAACTCCTTTGTCCAGAGAATAGTGCACAAGGGTGATGCCACACTCCTTCTCAAGTGCTAAAATGTATTCCCATGTCCTAAAATGCTCCTCATTTTTCAAAACATGTCAGAATCCCAGTGCGATTAAATCATTACAAAATACTGGTTTTAAAAAGTAGCCTAGCTATTCAGTAACTGAATCTGAGTTAATTTGTTCTACTCTACCTATCTGTCCCTGAAGTCGAAGATTATAGAACACAATATGAAATAATGTGTATTTTTGTTTGCAGACATCAACTCTGTAGTGGCATTTTATTAGTGAGTGCAGACCTGTTGTAATAAATGGGCCTATAAATTTACCCTAATTATGAACTCTACTGTAAAAAATATATGAAAATCCATACGATGTCACAATAGCCTATAATAACAAATGTTGATGGGAGAAGGTGCAAAAGGGAGACAGCTTGAACTGGTCCAAACAAAAATTCCTACTGATATAACTCAAAGACCGTCTTAAAATTATGCCTGGTAAAAAAGAAAAGTGAAGAACCAGAAATCAGTGAACCAAAATTTGTGTGTGGAAGCTAGGCCTAACTGGCGGACAAAATAATGAGGTGATGGGCTATTTCACCCACCAGTCACTTTGTGGGTCCTTAAAGAAAGACTTTGGGGAGAAAAATTGGCTACTGGAGAAAGCTATACCATCATGGCTGCCGCCCCCACAATCTCCTAGGACCCTGGGCTTTTGTCATACTGAGAGATGTGCTAACCAGACCAGGCCAGAGAGAGGGACCCAGACGACCTCTACCAGCTCCAGCTGAATCCCTAATACCACTGGGAGTAAAATGGAAGCGGACTTTAACAATCACAGCTCCAGTCCATCTCAACTAATTTTTTCTCTTTTCCCCAAGAGGATAATTATTACCATCTTTGATACCATCTAAAAGACTATCAAACTATTTTGTTTCCTTCTGAAATCTCTCTCCAGCTAAAAGGAAAAGGAACAAGGGATGTTGTTAAAATGAAAGCCTTATTTAATACTTTACATTTCAAAACTGTTTTTTCTTGATCCAAAAGTTAATTGAAGCCAGTGGAAAGACTCCCATCAATTGCAATCATCTTTGCATGAGGTCCAGAATGAATGAAACAAAATAAATGTTTAAAATCCTGGATCTAATAGGTTGTGGTTTTGTTGCTTTCCCTCCCCTTTCCTTGCTGCTAAGTCAGTCTGTTAAGAACACATTCTCCTCAGGCAGGGACCTTTCCCGTTCCCAGGTTATGATGTATCCAAGGGAGCTCACACATTTCTTGGATGTATAAACAGAGGAATGGTGCATAGGAAAAGGGAGGTGCATGGCATGGGAAGACCATTATTAGAACACTGGAATACTGTGGCTCATTGTGATGTCAATGAGACTTTTAAAAAGATGTAGAAAAGTCAAAGAGGGTTCAGAGAAGATCTACAAGAATAATGTGTGATCTGGAAAACACGCCTTAAGCTAAAACTACACTTGCAGCCAGGGCTGTCCCTAGGAGGGTATGGGGGCCCGGGGCAGAAGTGATGGATTCGTCTCTTCCAGGACCGGCCAATCGCACTGGCCTGCGGGGCCATCCAAAGCATGGGGCCTGGAGCGGAGGGGTGTGGGATGGAAGTGATGGATTCATCTCTTCCAGGACTGAGTGCGCAGGCCAATCGCACCAGCCTGAGGGGGCCCCCAAAGCGCGGAGCCCGGAGCCATCACCCCGATTTGCCCTACCCAAAGGATGGCTCTGCTTGCCACTATAAGAACATAAGAACACAGTCTCTGTGCTGCTATAGAGGCAGTGTTTGTAATGGGAAGGCATGCAGGAAACATGACATACTCTTCCCTTATATTTCTATAATGCCAAAAGTTTATGAAATTCCCCTTATAATCCGGGAGGTAAAAACTGACCAAATTAATGATCAATTTAGCATCCAAAAGAATCCTGAAATGGCATTGGACCAAAATATGTATAATTACTGTATGCATGTTTATTTTGAAGCTATTTTTAAAGATAAGCACTCCAATGGGCTTTGTACTGTAACTAATAAAGAGGAAGCAGATGTTTTTTGTTGTTAACAAAGAGTACTAGTGAATAAAAGACAAAATGTACAAAACACCTTTATCAATTACACTTTTGTCTTCCATTGGATTATGTTGTACCATTTGGTTTGTCTTGCATTGCAAAACATATTTCCACTGAACATATTCCCACAAGAATTTGTTTAATAAATTGATCTCCTGAAGCCTTTGTTAGCTATCTTGCCAATTAATGAAAGAGGGCTTGTCGTTACAATGGACTAGGAAAGTGATATACCCTGAGTTTGGTTTTGGTTCATTTAAAATAAAACACAGCAACACTAATCAATGTAAAGGAAAACAAAACATGGTTTACTTTCTCTCTCTCTCTTTCACATACACCCTCACACTAGGTCTGCAATGTCGTTGATAGATGAGATCTGAAACTCATGAATGCTTAGGAAGGAAACAAAAGCAAAATTGCTAGTAAGGACTTCCCCTCCATCAACAGGTATGCATTAACAAGAGTATGCAGCTGGTGATGTGTCAGCGAAACTGCCAGAGTTATTTCCTGATACAACAGGAGATACTCTAGAAAATATAAAACAAGCCAAAGGCTAATACTGATTATACCTAGAACATGGAGGCAGAACAGATTTCCTTTAACGAGGAAATTGGGGTTGGATTTTTTTCCTTTTGTGTTAGAAAACACTTCAATCTCAAGAATACTCTTGGATGACTATAAAAAGCAGCCCTTATTTATGTAGCAAGAATGGACTAAGTTGGACACATACACACTCAAGCACAGTAAACACAATGTCAAGTCTATATGAGACGTCAGGAGGATCTCGGAGCACGCCTCATTAGCACATAATCCCAACTAGTAGTAATGAGGAGACACACTAACAGCTTTATCAAAGAGGGGGAAATAGCATTTACAGACACAAAACATCATTTTGAGATTTTCCAGGTACCATAATGATAGTTTTTCTTACCAATGAATATTCATGACACATCATAAAACTAATGATAAACATAAAAACTGATGTGAACGTTTGACTAATCTGCTCTTATTTGTTTGGAAGAGCTGTGATAATTGCCTGGTTTGTAAATTAAACATCTGCTATGGGAATAAACAAAAACATAACTGAGCATATTCCAATAAATTGAATTCACTGTGGTTCCATAAATTTTATTAGATGGGCTCATCAATTTTATTACATCTGAGTGCTGAAAGCCAGGACAAATTTTTTTTTAGGTACCCTGTTTTCAAAAATTAATGTTTTTTGGTTCAAATAAACCATAGCTCTTATTTAAAGTTTTTTCCCCCTCTTAAAGGTAGCGAATAGAACAGCTGACTTGGTTAAATTTGGCTGCCATATTTATTTAGTACCTCTACCAAACTGCCAAAGAGTATCAACAGATTGTCAAAAACAGCATCTCCATGTTGCATCTGCTCATTTCAAACAAGACAATGGCTGATTTTTAATATAAACAATAAATTAATTTGGCATTTGGAGTGACCAGGGTTTTCCACTTACCACATTCCAAATGTAGGATGCACAGGGGGAAAGAGCAACAATGAAGGACACAATAAAATAATAGTGCAGGAAGTACAACACCTGCTGTGTGCCAATTTCTTCTCCGTCAGTTATACTGTGAAGTATAACAGCAGAATGGAAATTTTGAATTCAGAATGTCACAAACATAATCCGTAGAAATAAGTTAGAAAAGACCTACAACAGTTAATCCTGAGAGATTCAGTGCAAGATTTTTCCTAATTTATTTTAACCAACTCCATGGTAGGGAGTCACTGTGAGTACGGTGATACACCAGTTCCGTAGATGTTTGGTAGCATGCTGTGTGTATCGCATGCTTGAAGGCAAGCACTGAAGGGTGCTCCAAACTCTAGACCCTTCAAGCCATAATCCTCTCTGGCTTCCCATGAACACTTACAGTGGCTGATTGTGACAGAATACACCCCTGTATTCACATCCTGCACACTATTGTAATAATCTTGCTACAAAGTATGCCTTGTAAGGTATAATTTGAAAACTCATAATTTGCTGCTCAGTATTGTCCTGATAAAATGTGAGTGATAACATTGTATGTGAAGTTATAAGATTCCACTCTCTGGCATTATTAACACATGTTCCAAACCCCAAACAGGTCTGTCCTAAACAAAGGAATGTGTGCTCTGCTTAATTTGCATTTAAGCAGAAAACAGAGTCATGAAGCAGGGAGGGAAAAAAGGGAAAGTTCAAACAGGTGGAAAAAGCATCAGGGAACATCCTTCCACATAGATTCTTTGTCTCCTAGTGCCTAATAGGAAATGTTTTACAAGTGGGGGACTGAAACCATAAAAAGGAGGGACAAACACCCCAAGGGACCTCTCTTTTTCTCCCCGCCCATCACATTCAGTGCACCTGAAGTGACAAAGGAAGCATTTGTGGAACTTTGGGAGAAGAAGTCCTGACCTAATAAGTTTAGTCAGTAAGATTGCTGAGAATATGTGGTGAGAATTTAGCTTTTAATTTAACATAGTTTGGTAAGTTAGGCACTAGTAGCATTTTATCTTTTTTTTCTTGTAACCATTTATTACTTTTATGCCTCATTACTTGTATTCTCCTAAAATCTCTCTCTCTGTAGTGAATAAACTTGTTTTATTGTTTTAACTAATTCACTGTGTTTAAATTGAAGTGTCTGGGTAACTCCATTTGGGGTGACAAGTTGTGTGCATATTATTCTCTTAAAGGAATGACCGACTGAATAGAACTTGTATTGTCCAGGAGAGAGCTGGGAAGTACAGGATTTACATTTCTGGAGGAAAATCTGAGACTGGGCATGCATCGGGGTCACCCTGCAGTATAACCAAGGCGGATGAGAGCCTGAGTGTAACCCAAAATGTGGCTGGCAGGCTGCAGTTACACAAACACACTCAGGGTATGGCTTGCATTCTAGAAGGCTTTTTATGAATTGCCCAGATGGCAGCTACTTCAGCAAGTAATTGTAAGGTACCCAAGGTTACAGGGCAGGAGTGACACAGCTGCTCATTAGTCTGGATTTTACCCTGGAATGTCACACTAATGAATAAGGAAAGGTTGCTTTTCTGGGCTGCCAGAAATAAACAATGCAATTACCTTAGGCATGATGGCCTTAAATTACCAAAAAATATGCTAAACACAACACACAGCAGGCCCCAGTCTACACCCTAAGGGCAATTCAGTGCAGGAGTAAGAAGTAGGGTTACCAGTTTTGGTTGGACATATTCCTGGAGGTTTCATCACATGACATAATCTTTAATTTAAAATTAATCTTTAATTCCTGGAGACTCCAGGACAATCCTGGATGGTTGGCAACCCTAGTATGAAGATGGAGTGCCAGGGTTCTCACTCCAAGCTGCTCCTCTGTTGGAGCAATCATTCACTGCCATGCAGCTCCCTTGGCCAGAATCTAGTCCTTCATCCACCACCTATGGTCTCTTTCAGGCCCATCTGCATAACTCTCTGCTCCTCACCCCCAACCCTGTTGAAATGGATCTTTAACGGCCCACAGCTAGGCAGAAGTTTACCTACACCAGTGAAAATTCAGAAATCAATATGCCAGTCATTTATTTGAGAAAGAATCACACAATCAGTTAAGGTTACATGGTATACATTCTTTTCTACAAGCCTTAGCTCCCCAAGCACAAAACCTCAGCAACTATGTTAGCTCTACACAATATCCTGATTGGCAAACAAAGCAGGTATAGCTACCAGTTCTAGATGGAAACTTTTTTCTTCTCTTCTTTCCCCTTTTAGGTACTTAGTCTGTGAAGGGTCCCCTGAAGCAGAGTCTTGGTTACTCTGACAACCTCTGGTTCTAAGATCTCACAAAGGTCCCTTGAGGCGGGGTCTCGGTAACCCCGATGACTTCTGTCTCACAGTCTCGAACCTCTTCAGATGTTAATTGGGGAATTTGACTGACTCATTTACTTTGCTTAGCATTTATACCCTTTGTTCTCAAATGACATGAGTTACATGTCTCAGAAATATGCCTCATGGGCATTTATTACTCGCTTTTCCTAATTAATATTTGGGAAGAAGGGGCTTCAGAACAGACCTAGACCAAAGGTCAATCAGCGTTTACCCTCTTATCAATCATTCACTTAGGCTCTTAATGTGATGCCATGCAGAGGGGTCATTTTGACCAGTGTCAGCCTGTTCCAAGCCCACTGATTGCATGATTTTACATTTTCTTTACTTTGGTGGGCTGGTTCCCCAGCTGATATTTCAAAGTTTGATGTTAAAGCATACACGCATATCAAGCTTATTTTAACCATTCCAGTGCAATTCCAGCACTTTCAGTAATTTTCCACATCATATTTTCCACATCATATTTGGTACTAAGAGAATCCTGCTCCCAGAATTCTCTAGCAAGTTTAGACATACCAAACCATACCAAACTTATGCTTACCGCATTTATTCATATCAGTCACAGCAATTTATACTAATTCGGCACTATTCCAACACCCCCAACCTATTTTCAGGCCATTCCTGGGTGTCCAGCAGCCATAACTATCCCTGTCATCCTTGCCAGTAACAAACTGCTTCTCAGCCCTTCACTCCCAGCTCCTAAGCTATCCAGCATTTTCCCCTGGCCAGCTCCCAGGAGACTGCCTGTGACCTACTCTTCTTGCTCACCCACAGCCTCCAGCTCCCTGGTGCACAGGTCCCATCAGACCTGTGGGAGTAATTCCCTTTCCTGTACTGGGGGGATTATGAAGCCCAGAGCACGCTAAATGTTTCATTTAGAGTTACCACCATGCTCAGTAAGAAGCCAGCAGGTTCATTATAATATTAATAGGGCTAAATCCTGGGTCCATTGAAGTCAGTGGCAAAACTCTCATTTACTTCAACAGGGTCAGGATTTCACCCCTGCTGTCCTCTGTTTCCTAATGCTTTGTCCAGCCTAATCTTAAATGTCTGAGGTGATTAGGGGTGGCACCACGGCTAGTATACTAACATTCTCAAGTAATAGCATTAGGAAAGGGTATTGTAGTGAAGGGGGTGTGCAGAAGGGAAGGTTAAAGGTTAGTCCAGTGTGTTTGGATTTTGTTTGGTAAAGGAGGTTATGAAATATTGGCATTCTTAAGGTGGCAGAATTAAGGTTGTGATATGTGTTTTCTGATGTAAAGTATAGTAATAATAAGGTGTGTCTATAGGTAAAAGAGTACAGGAAATGTATTGTTAGCTAACCTAACTTGCCATTTCCTTGCATTTGTAGTTTTGTGTCAGGTCTATTTGCGTAGTAACCTAACAATTTCACAACAATTTTTGTGAGTATTTCTATATAAAATTATAAATTTATATTCACTTTTTCATGTGGTTTCTCAGTAATTTCTGCCATTTTAAGAAGGTTGTCATAATTTCCCAAACATTTTCTACCTTGCTTTCCTTTATGTTTTCATATTTTGAGGTGGTTTGTAATCGTAACAGAAAATAGGGATGTGTATGGGTGTTTAACCACATGAACTGTCAAAAATGAGTTGTTCCTTTCAGGAACATCTTTGTTCCTTTCTATATTTATTGTTCAGAAGTAGTCCATCTTTGGCACTTGGAATTAGTGGAATTTTTTTACATCACTGCATAATAGTGTTAACTAATATATCTTTATCAGAGTAACAATAGTATTACAGATTATATGCTCTAACTAGAGAGGAGAGACAGCTACTAAAATGCTTTGCTCTAACCGTTATCTGCATCTAATACTATGGTACTATAGGGAGTTCCCCAACAGATAGGGTAGTTGGTACAGAAACTGTTGCTTGACACCATATGGAAATTTTATCTCTGTGAAGAGCCATTGGCATGCACAGCTTTAAAATTTTTAATAAAGCTAATGTTAAAAAAAAATACATAGGTTGAGAAAAGAGTGTCTGTACATATGGGTATAGTGCTTAGATTATCCGCAAATACAAAGTTTATTTTTGAAGTCGTAAGTTACAGAGAGTGCATAATCAGCAATAACCCAAATTTAGGTGAATGAATATAAGAATGCAGTTTAGATATCTGGCATCCATGCATTCAGGTACATTACTCATGAAAAAATGTTATACAGAGAGTTGGTGGCGGAAAGCAAGATATATCAATGAGTGAAGATTGTCCCTTAGTAATTGAGAATTTAGGATAGGTTGTCCATTTAGAAAAAAAACAGTCCATGAGGAAAGTATTTGAGTTACTTTCCTGACTGTACTTCTCATTGGCACTCCAGCTCATCCCTCCTGGTATTGCCGATGTCCAGTGATGTGTTCTATGTAGATGTCCCTTGACCACCTGATGGCGTCCGACACCATGAGTTGCTGCATCAGCTGAGCGTAGCGTTGACTGACTACACATTCTCTCAGCACTCGCTCGTTACTGGAGTCCCATGCACCCAGGGCTCCGACAATCAGAATGTGAGTTTGGACCTCATAGCCCCTAGTTCTCAGGTGGTTGGCCAGAGGGGAATATTTCTCCAGCTTTTGAGCTCGGGCATCATGGAAAGCTGGGATCCTATTTTCAAAGGGCACTGTGACGTCCACTATGATGATTTTCTTCCGGTCCTCGTTGGTGATGACGATGTCCAGTCGCAGATGGCTGTCAGTTCCAGGGATGGCAGAGTTCATGGCTACCTTCCCTAGGCTGTTGGTTCCGGGGATGGCTCTGACCAGGCAATCTTGGATGGTGTTGTGTTGCAGTTGCCAGGCTCTGGAATGGGGCTTGCAGCTACATGGAACGTGGGGTAGTGTCTCGTTGGCAGAGCTGCGCTTCCTGCATCGCTTGGCCCAATTCCTGTGATGGACGGCTCTGTTCAGTGGGACACGGTGGATGAAACTCCAGTCGGCAAATTGGGTGAAACTGCCCTTGGGGAGGAAGTGGTTGCTGGCGTCCCTCTTGCACGTCACCTCGAAGGCCTTGCCGTGGTCCAGCTTCCATTTCAGGGTTTCCACGTACTGCCAGTGGATGGCATCCTTCAGGGTCCTCTCCAGCTTGCTTCTGGCTCTCGAAGTGATGATGGTGCGCTCCGTGTTCTTCACCTGTGGCACTAGAACTCCCATCTTCTGGCATTCCTCTCACCACGTCCAGTAGCGGCCAATACGCTTGTACACCGTGATGGCAGACTTACTTGAAGATTTGTATCTGGAGAACTTGGTGGTTTGAGGGATTCCAGTGTTTTATATGGCCTATCTGGGAAAAGTCCTGTAAAGTAGGCCAAGTACCAAAAGGAGGGAAGCAAGATGGGAATGCAGCAGAGAAATCAGTTGTTTCAGGCATTCGCACATTGTGATCTAATGAGCTGCTATGAAGTTATTAAACAAGTCTTCAAAAAAAATATTCTTGTTCTTGTTTCTTCCAGTAGCTGAGTCTCCCTAAGTTATGTCTGTCTTTCATATTCTCCACGGAGTAATGATCCATGTGAAATGGCACTCATGTGATTTACATATGAATGATATCTAAGTAACATATATATTATATGTTTTACTTATATAAAATCATGTATTGACTAATATGAAAATAGTTTGTCTTGTAAATTATACTCCCTCTGTGTGCACACACATAAATAACATGTACTATGTGTGTAAAACACATTCCTTTCCAAATGGGGAATATACTAATTAAGAAAATCCATCACTTGCTATGTTCCTCTGCAATTCTTATGGAGATAGAGTGGGGATCATGGAGTTTTCTATCCCTCTAGTATTCCCAAAAATTATTCCAACCTTTTCGAGCGTACATTCTGAACCTTCAAAAAAACAGGAGGAGAATTCCAAAATCTTACATGAATCATAGGATCTATGATTGAATTTTTTAATGATAAAGTTGATTTTCAGACTTGTCAGCACAGACTCGTCTCAACTTCCATCATCCCGTGAGAATCCTGTATTTGTCTTCTTGCTTTTAATCTTCCTTATATGTGCCGTAGAATCCAATGACACTTTGAAGGAGCTAGTTCAATATCAACACAATGGCATATGGGACAATTCTGCTAAGGGTATGTCTACACTACGGAATAAGGTCGAATTTATAGAAGTCGGTTTTTTAGAAATCGGTTTTATATATTCGAGTGTGTGTGTCCCCACAGAAGTGCATTAAGTGCATTAACTCGGCGGAGTGCTTCCACAGTACCGAGGCTAGAGTCGACTTCCGGAGCGTTGCACTGTGGGTAGCTATCCCACAGTTCCCGCAGTCTCCGCTGCCCATTGGAATTCTGGGTTGAGATCCCAATGCCTGATGGGGCTGAAACATTCTCGCGGGTGGTTCTGGGTACATATCGTCAGTCCCCCCCTTCCCTCCCTCCCTCCCTCCGTGAAAGCAAGGGCAGACAATCGTTTCGCGCCTTTTTTCCTGAGTTACCTGTGCGGACACCATACCACCACAAGCATGGAGCCCGCTCAGGTAACCATCACCATATGTCTCCTGGGTGCTGGCAGACGCGGTACGGCATTGCTACACAGTAGCAGCAACCCATTGCCTTCTGGCAGCAGACGGTACAGTACGACTGGTAGCCATCCTCGTCATGTCCGAGGTGCTCCTGGTCGCCTGTGTGAGGTCAATCAGGAGCGCCTGGGCAGACATGGGCGCAGGGACTAAATTTTTAGTGACTTGACCAGGGTCATTCTCTTAAGTCCGGCAGTCAGTCCTATTGAACCGTCTTATGGTGAGCAGGCAGGCAATATGGATTGCTAGCAGTCCTATTGTACCGTCTTCTGCCGAGCAGCCATGAAATGTGGATGGCATGCAGTCCTTCTGCACCGTCTGCTGCCAGCCAAAGATGTAAAAGATAGATGGAGTGGATCAAAACAAGAAATAGACCAGATTTGTTTTGTACTCATTTGCCTTCTCTCCTGTCTAGGGGACTCATTCCTCTAGGTCACACTGCAGTCACTCACAGAGAAGGTGCAGCGAGGTAAATCTAGCCATGTATCAATCAGAGGCCAGGCTAACCTCCTTGTTCCAATAAGAACAATAACTTAGGTGCACCATTTCTTTATTGGAACCCTCTGTGAAGTCCTGCCTGAACTACTCCTTGATGTAAAGCCACCCCCTTTCTTGATTTTAGCTCCCTGAAGCCAACCCTGTAAGCCGTGTTGTCAGTCGCCCCTCCCTGCGTCAGAGCAATGGCAAACAATCGTGCATCTGAGTTGAGAGTGCTGTCCAGAGCAGTCACAATGGAGCACTCTGATTGGGCTAAAACATTGTCGCGGGTGGTTCTGGGTACATATTGTCAGGCCCCCGTTCCCTCCCTCCCTCCGTGAAGGCAAGGGCAGACAATCA
This sequence comes from Natator depressus, assembly GCF_965152275.1. NCBI lineage: Eukaryota > Metazoa > Chordata > Testudines > Cheloniidae > Natator > Natator depressus. The sequence goes on from NC_134236.1 coordinate 89,202,095, forward strand.
TTCCGCGCCTTTTTTCTGTGCAGACGCCATACCAAGGCAAGCATGGAGGCCACTCAGCTCACTTTGGCAATTAGGAGCACATTAAACACCACACGCATTATCCAGCAGTATATGCAGCACCAGAACCTGGCAAACCGATACCGGGCGAGGAGGCGACGTCAGCGCGGTCACGTGAGTGATCAGGACATGGACACAGATTTCTCTGAAAGCATGGGCCCTGGCAATGCAGGCATCATGGTGCTAATGGGGCAGGTCATGCTGTGGAATGCCGATTCTGGGCTCGGGAAACAAGCACAGACTGGTGGGACCGCATAGTGTTGCAGGTCTGGGACGATTCCCAGTGGCTGCGAAACTTTCGCATGCGTAAGGGCACTTTCATGGAACTTTGTGACTTGCTTTCCCCTGCCCTGAAGCGCATGAATACCAAGATGAGAGCAGCCCTCACAGTTGAGAAGCGAGTGGCGATAGCCCTGTGGAAGCTTGCAACGCCAGACAGCTACCGGTCAGTTGGGAATCAATCTGGAGTGGGCAAATCTACTGTTGGGGCTGCTGTGATGCAAGTAGCCCACACAATCAAAGATCTGCTGATATCAAGGGTAGTGACCCTGGGAAATGTGCAGGTCATAGTGGATGGCTTTGCTGCAATGGGATTCCCTAACTGTGGTGGGGCCATAGATGGAACCCATATCCCTATCTTGGCACCGGAGCACCAAGCCGGCGAGTACATAAACCGCAAGGGGTACTTTTCAATAGTGCTGCAAGCTCTGGTGGATCACAAGGGACGTTTCACCAACATCAACGTGGGATGGCCGGGAAAGGTACATGACGCTCACATCTTCAGGAACTCTGGTCTATTTCAAAAGCTGCAAGAAGGGACTTTATTCCCAGACCAGAAAATAACTGTTGGTGATGTTGAAATGCCTATATGTATCCTTGGGGACCCAGCCTACCCCTTAATGCCATGGCTCATGAAGCCGTACACAGGCAGCCTGGACAGTAGTCAGGAGCTGTTCAACTACAGGCTGAGCAAGTGCAGAATGGTGGTAGAATGTGCATTTGGACATTTAAAGGCGCGCTGGCGCAGTTTACTGACTCACTTAGACCTCAGCGAAACCAATATTCCCACTGTTATTACTGCTTGCTGTGTGCTCCACAATATCTGTGAGAGTAAGGGGGAGACGTTTATGGCGGGGTGGGAGGTTGAGGCAAATCACCTGGCTGCTGGTTACGCACAGCCAGACACCAGGGCGGTTAGAAGAGCACAGGAGGGCGCAGTACGCATCAGAGAGGCTTTGAAAACCAGTTTCATGACTGGCCAGGCTACGGTGTGAAAGTTCTGTTTGTTTCTCCTTGATGAAACCCCCCGCCCCTTGGTTCACTCTACTTCCCTGTAAGCTAACCACCCTCTCCTCCTCCCTTCGATCACCGCTTGCAGAGGCAATAAAGTCATTGTTGCTTCACATTCATGCATTCTTTATTCATTCATCACACAAATAGGGGGATGACTACCAAGGTAGCCCAGGAGGGGTGGTGGAGAAGGGAAGGAAAATGCCACACAGCACTTTAAAAGTTTACAACTTTAAAATGTATTGAATGACAGCCTTCTTTTTTTGGGGCAATCCTCTGTGGCGGAGTGGCTGGTTGGCCGGTGGCCCCCCCACCGTGTTCTTGGGCATCTGGGTGTGGAGGCTATGGAACTTGGGGAGGAGGGCGGTTGGTTACACAGGGGCTGTAGTGGCAATCTGTGCTCCAGCTGCCTTTGCTGCAGCTCAACCATACACTGGAGCATACTGGTTTGATCCTCCAGCAGCCTCAGCATTGAATCCTGCCTCCTCTCATCACGCTGCCGCCACCTTTCAGCTTCAGCCCTCTCTTCAGCCCGCCACTTACTCTCTTCAGCCCGCCACCTCTCCTCCCGGTCATTTTGTGCTTTCCTGCACTCTGACATTATTTGCCTCCACGCATTCGTCTGTGCTCTGTCAGTGTGGGAAGACAGCATGAGCTCGGAGAACATTTCATCTCGAGTGCGTTTTTTTTTCTTTCTAATCTTCACTAGCCTCTGGGAAGGAGAAGATCCTGTGATCATTGAAACACATGCAGCTGGTGGAGAAAAAAAAAGGGACAGCGGTATTTAAAAAGACACATTTTATAAAACACTGGCTACACTCTTTCAGGGTAAACCTTGCTGTTAACATTACATACATAGCACATGTGCTTTCGTTACAAGGTTGCATTTTGCCTCCCCCCACCGCGTGGCTACCCCCTCAAGCCTCCCTCCTCCCTGTGGCTAACAGCGGGGAACATTTCTGTTCAGCCGCAGGCAAACAGCCCAGCAGGAATGGGCTCCTCTGAGTGTCCCCTGAAGAAAAGCACCCTATTTCAACCAGATGACCATGGATTATATCTCACTCTCCTGAGGATAACACAGAGAGATAAAGAACGGATGTTGTTTGAACGCCAGCAAACATACACTGCAATGCTTTGTTGTACAATGATTCCTGAGTACGTGTTACTGGCCTGGAGTGGTAAAGTGTCCTACCATGAAGGACGCAATAAGTCTGCCCTCCCCAGAAACCTTTTGCAAAGGCTTTGGGAGTATATCCAGGAGAGCCGCAAATGCCAGGGCAAAGTAATCCTTTCACATGCTTGCTTTTAAACCATGTATAGTATTTTAAAAGGTACACTCACCGGAGGTCCCTTCTCTGCCTGCTGGGTCCAGGAGGCAGCCTTGGGTGGGTTCGGGGGGTACTGGCTCCAGGTCCAGGGTGAGAAACAGTTCCTGGCTGTCGGGAAAACCGGTTTCTCCGCTTGCTTGCTGTGAGCTATCTACAACCTCATCATCATCATGATCTTCTTCGTCCCCAAAACCTGCTTCCGTATTGCCTCCATCTCCATTGAAGGAGTCAAACAACGCGGCTGGGGTAGTGGTGGCTGAACCCCCTAAAATGGCATGCAGCTCATCATAGAAGCGGCATGTTTGGGGCTCTGACCTGGAGCGGCCGTTCGCCTCTCTGGTTTTCTGGTAGGCTTGCCTCAGCTCCTTCAGTTTCACGCGGCACTGCTTCAGGTCCCTGTTATGGCCTCTGTCCTTCATGCCCTGGGAGATTTTGACAAAGGTTTTGGCATTTCGAAAACTGGAACGGAGTTCTGATAGCACGGATTCCTCTCCCCATACAGCGATCAGATCCCGTACCTCCCGTTCGGTCCATGCTGGAGCTCTTTTGCGATTCTGAGACTCCATCATGGTCACCTCTGCTGATGAGCTCTGCATGGTCACCTGCAGCTTGCCACGCTGGCCAAACTGGAAATGAGATTCAAAAGTTCGCGGTTCTTTTCCTGTCTACCTGGCCAGTGCATCTGAGTTGAGAGTGCTGTCCAGAGTGGTCAAAATGGAGCACTCTGGGATAGCTCCCGGAGGCCAGTACCGTCAAATTGTGTCCACAGTTACCCAAATTCGACCTGGCAAGGCCGATTTAAGCGCTAATCCACTTGTCAGGGGTGGAGTAAGGAAATCGATTTTAAGAGCCCTTTAAGTCGAAATAAAGGGCTTCATCATGTGGACGGGTGCAGGTTTACATCGATTTAATGCTGCTAAATTCGACCTAAAGTCCTAGTGTAGACCAGGGCTAAGTGAGGAGGGCTGGTTGCAAGTGAAAGAACAAATGAACTTTAGTAAAAAAACAAAGACAGGGAATGGGGATGACTAGTGACTCCTCACCCCACAAGATGGTGATTCTTATGAAGGGGTTTTGACTTGCAAGTCAGTTTGAGAACCACTGTTTAGAACCCTTCCTGGCAATTGGTGGTGAACTAGTAGAATATTAATGGTTTTTCCTTTCCCTTAGTTCCCTCAGGCCTCATTTCCAAAGAGACCCCATGTATGAGAATCGAGACCTTATACCTTTCTCTCACCAGGGAGTTCAATGTAGGTAACATGTATGAGGACAAATGGTCTCTCCGTATCCCTCCTTCTGAGTGACTAAGGCATAGAAGAGAGGCACTGGGGAAAGAGGAGACTTAATCTAGACCACTGGAGATATTTAGTTAGTTTGGTCCAAAACCTTTGCCAGGTATCTGTCACTCTGTGTACATCTGCAAGGTCATCCAAAATTCTCAGCTACTAATCTGCATATGGTTTATGTTATCTGAATTCCTATTTGTGTGTCAATTAAAGCTCTATTCTGGTATGAGCAACAGCAAGAAGATCAGTGAGGCCACTATTTCACCCCTTATTTTTAATAAGTAAGGTAAAATTTATGCATAAGTTGTATAATTTTTTTACTGTTTTCATAAAATAAGGAACTTAAAACAAAAACAAAAAAGCTAATGAATCTTCATTAATGTTAAGATTTACTTCTTCTCTGAATCAAGTTGATTGTATAGATTTAAATAGAATCTCTTTACTATAGTGATCCCGTAGTGATTCCATCTAATGTATGTAGGTTGATTGTCTAGGTAAGTGTGATGGCATGTACCTGGCCTATGCAGCTCCCTACAGGCGGCACCGTGATCCTACTACACCCTGCCTCAAGAAGCAGTGAGTGACAGGAAAGGATCTGAGAAAAGGAGCTGCAGGCCCTTAGCTGGTTAGTTCCTGGCTGGGACCAGAGGAGCAAGGAGGGGGGCCAAAGGAGCTCAATAAATGACCAGAGGTTGTTTCTGGCTGCATTTGCTTAAGCTGTTTTCAGGGAGAGAGAGGACCTAAGAACCTTAACCCTGAGTTAGGGGTGAAGCTAAAAGGGGTAAAGTAGGAAGAGGTCTACTGAAGAAGCACAATGCACTGAAATCAAGCAAGGCATAGCTGCTATTTATAGAGTCCCTGGGCTGAAACCTGGAGTTGTTGGTGGGCCCAGGTTCCCCTACTTGCCACAGTGGCATAAGCCCCAAGAAGGGGACAGGTCTTATTTGAAAGCCCAAACAAAGAGCTCTATTTAAAGGACCCAGAAATGGATCTGAACACCCTAGCTTGGGCAATGGGACTGTTCATTTATTCGACACTTTACTACCCTGAAAGGGGTTGGTTTGGACTTTGCCACTTGGTGATCCAGGAAGGTCAGCCTGCAGCCTACAGGGAGCTCAAAGGGACAAAAAAGGATTACAATACCATACCCAGCCACTAAGAGGCACTCAAGAAATGAATGCTCTGGTTACAGTAGGGAATGAAGATTGTAGTATATTAACCCTATCAAAAACAAAGAGAAGAATGGTTTTGGATCATTCAGACACAGACATCTCTAATTTGTTTCCTCAAGCCCACAGGTTGCTATTAACTAAGACCATTTATTAGACTGAGCAGCCTCTGAGTTGTCAGTGAATGTTCCAGCTGCTCCTCTTTTGCATCAGGAAGGATGACTTCAAGTGACAAATGCAAAATCATTTAGCTGGGAATGGAAAAAGGAAAGATATATCACTTTATTCATATTCAGAAAACCAGAGTATTCTTGAAAACAATTGATTTTGTCTTTCCGTCTCTGTTTTCTTTCCAGTTGAGGGGGAATTTTATTTTGTTAACTATCAGAATTGAGATTACTGAAGCATGAGACAGGCTGCTTCTTAGCATCTCGTCCTTGAGGCAAAAGCCTCCAAACTTAAATGTGGTGTGATGTGCTCTTTGATTGGGAAGGATAAAACAATTATGCCAATGATCAGCTACAGCTGAAATGATGTTTCAATTACTTGTGTATTTGTGGCTTTCAATACAATTTGTTAAACAACATTGACGTTGCTAGAATGGATATCTCATTGATATGGTAATTTCATTAAACACATATAATCAATTAAAACGAGCAATAATTAATATATACATTGTAAACTTAGGTATTGAAAACACAGCGATAGACAATGTTCTTTCACCATTAGTAAGTGTTAACTTTCAGGAACTTTGACAAGTTTTATTTATCAGTGTTTCTGCAAGTTTCCATAAAGGTGCCACCCTTTCCATCAGAGTAACTGCATACGTACTGTGCAATGTTGTCAAAAAATCCCATGCCGTATTTCACAGGATTGCAGTAAAAATTGCAAAGGCTAATATTTCGTTCTGCTAAGGTGTATAAAAAATGATTCAGGTTTGTGTTTCATGGAAGTAAGCAGCCTTGAAAGTAGATGTTTCCATTTGACATCCTCTTCCGAATGGATGTCTGTGTTGTTAGGAAATCCATTAAAAATCTTTAGCATTTAATTTCCTGAAAACAGCAATAGCAGTTTGTTGAAAATCTGCCAGAGAAGTAAATACAGAATCATCTTATTTACTTTTGAATGATAAAGTATTGCAGTTAGTCAAAAGTCTTGAAAGATTAGAGAAGAATGCTTATCTCTCTTCTCTCTTGTCCCCTAAATTAATACTTATTAATGCTTCTGCATGTGGAGTTTTCACCTATCTGCTCACTTCCCTTCCCCGCTCAGTCAAACAACACAATGCCACAAAAATGTATGTTGTGCTAACACTGTAAACTATTTCACAAGAAATGAATATAACTCAGGTACATACACACATGCACGCACACACAAAGTTTCTGGTGGGAAATTTCCTCCTCTCCAGTTGACAGGCTTCTCATCATACCTTGCCTTCACTTTCATCCATACTCTGACTCCTCAGCTCCTATGGATGAATTGCGAGTAGCTGCTTCTCTGACTGATCCTGTAACACTTATGGCCCTGGTGAATGGAATGGCCATAATCAGAGAAGTGTTAGGGACACACAGTAGTACATCTGTGACATTGGTCAGAAGGAGATAAAAAGAAGATGGAGAGTTTATCTTTAGATCAGTGAGTGAATAAGTCAGTCATTTCTTGGTGCAGAGGTGAGGAGAAGAGAAACGCAATGGAGCCTGGCTGCTTGAGCCAGAGGAGAGAGAGTGTGGATGAAAGGGCAAAGGAGATTCTTTTATGGGGGACAGGAAAGAGAGATCAGGTAGTGATATTCTTATTTCATGACGTTCTGCCTGAGGGTGGGATTGCAGAAGCAGTGGATGGGTGAGAGATAGTCTGGGGAATATTTTAAATGTGGAAAATGGTGTTCTTTACAGTTGGAATTATTCTGCTAAATTAAACAAGAATTTTAATTTTAAAAGGGAAAGTGATAATACTGGAACAAGTAATGTCACCATAACACGGCTCTTTCCTTAAAAAAGGTATGACTATATATATTGTGATACCTTTTTTAAGGAAAGAGCCGTGTTGTGTATATATTTTAAATCTACACAAAATAAAATGAATGAATTTGAAAGGAAGAGACGAGAAGGGGGGGAAGTGGTAGGTTTGCCAGCAGTCAGTGCAAGCCAAATACCCATCAAGGCACCCAGATTTCTGGTAGCAAAAAGTAAGAGCAAAAAAAAAAAAGTCCATATCATGGCTAGATTTCTGTATTTATGGATCTTAGTCATGGACTATAATTAGATCAGTCTTGTTAAAATGGCTAAACTCTCTTATATTGGTTACTATGCACACTGGAAAATGTAATTACAATTTGAATGTCTTAGGCTATGGCTCTACTGGTATGTATACTTGAGCCCTGGATCATAAACATGCTCACGCATGCTTCCCATGCCCACACCAAGTGTCCACATATGCTGTGGTGGAGACAGGTATAATACAGTGTACATGCATGTGCCCATGTCCATACTGCCACTGTTGTTATGCAATGGTAGCGCTACCATTTTAGCAGCAGTATCCCAAGGTTCCGTGCATCACAGGAAGGCACTCTGGGAACCACTTTTGCTGTGTGTTATTGGTACTGTCCACTGCCTTCACACATTTGCCACAGGTTGTTGCCATAAGAAAAGTTCCAGAAGAAATACCTGGATTTCAGAGGATGGGGTTTCCAAATGGTGCAGGGGCCATTAATGGCACCATATCCCAATACTTTCACCACTACAAATGGCAAGCATGTGAACCAAAAAGGTTACTATTCACTCATTCTGCAAGGCTTAGTGAACCACAGTGGTAGACTTATGAAGGTTCATGGTGCCAGGGTGCTGAGGAGATCAGGACTGTACTTGAAGGAGGAAGAAAGTACTTTATTCCCTAGAAATAATTTTGTTCTGTGTGGTGTGTCTGTGCCAACCGTTATTTTGGGAGAGCTCACAGACCTGTTCCTACTTCTGTCATGAAACCATACCCTGACATCAGTGACCATGGAATGCACGTTTGGTAGGCTTAACGCTTGTTGGCACTGCCTACACACCCATCTGGATGCCAATGTGGCAAAATCTGTTTGTATAATCATTGCCTGCTGCATATGCCATAATGTTTGTGAGGTTGTAGGAGTGTTTCCAGCCCAAGTGGGCTCAGCACAAGTCTGGTTTACAAACTCTGTATGGGCAGTTGGATCCCATCCCAGGCACACTGGTCCTGGTTCTCAGCAGGGAAGGGAAATCAAAGATGCCATATGTGCATATATCTTGGCATAGCAGGGAGGCAGAGACTGACATCTGCCTACGAAGAAGGATACTTTCACACCTGGTACAACTGCTGGAAATGCACATGAGGGAATGCTAGCACATACTTATGTGGTTACATAGCTTTGTGAGGGTTTTGTTCCCCTGTAGTCGAAGGTCATTAGCCATTCATTCCTTTGACATTGAACACATTAAGGACAATTAAAACAGGGAACCTTGTAGCGGGGTGATTACCAGCTCTGGCCCTGACACTGCTGAGGCCAGACCTGGTAGAGGGCTGGGACTGTGGGGAAAAGCCCAGGCTGATTAAGGGAGCAGCCGCAGCTGTGGCCAGCTCAATCAGGCCCAGCTGGCCCCTATAAGAGGCTGTGAGCCAGGAGCCCAATTAATCTCCCTCTGCCTGTAGAGGGAGAAGGGCCTGGCTGCAAGGTGCTAAGCAGGACCCCTAGATTGGAGCAGGGCTGGGGAAGGACCAGAGGAGCTGGAAGCTCTAGCCTGGAAAGCCTCAGGCTGCAGACCTGATGACAGGCTGAATAGGTGCAGGGTTGCAGAGGGGCAGCCCACGGGTAGGCAGAGGCAGCAGGTCCAAAACCCCCTTGCCTGTGATGAGTAGCGTATACACTGCAGTCTGCCCCTGATACAAGGGGCTAAGTGGGGACTGGCAGTAGCCTAGACTGAGGTGAAGTGGGGTTAGAGGGTGGGGAGACCCAGAATCTGAGAGTCTGGGGGTACTGCCAGGGGGGCAGCACCCCAGAGAAGGGGCACTGGGTTCTGGGAGGGACATGGGGGCTGGCGGTAAGGTGGATCACTGGCCTACAGAGAGTGCTCTGGTGACTGGATGAGCTAATTCCTGATGACTACCAGCAGGAGGTGCTGCTGGGTGAGTCTGAACCCTTACCTCTATCAGGTTTTCACCCTAGGGTTGGGTGTGTGCTGTGGAGGGTGGTGACTTGTAATGTTGTCATTGTGCAATGTTTTTCTCTTCACCATTCATAATTATTTACAAACCTCTGTTATCAGGAGCACTCAATCTCTCTTAATGACCTTATCAACATTTGCTTTTGGGGGGTTCATGCACTCTTTTTTTCAAACTGTTCATTGTCAGCAGTGCCAAACTGCACTTCCCAGCTGTTATACAGCACTAATCTCCCCCCCCCCTTCCCCCAATGACCCTCCATGCACACTACAGATGAAACTGGTTAAGGTATTGGTGGGAATGAAGGCCATTTATGCACAGGGTAGTGGCAGATGCTGTCATTGCCTATATTGTTACTGGAATTGTTTTGATTTTTCTGGATGTGAGCTAAGCCATAAAGACATTCATCTGTCCCTTTTCTATGGGTAAACTTCTGCTATGCTGAAAACTAGTAGTGGTTTCTTTGAGCACATCATATTAACAGTACTCTCCCTGTCCCTCTTGTTTTCCTAGGAGTTTGGACATTTCTGAATCAGGTGTGGATATGGTGAGGGGGTTTGGGACAGACAGAAAAGTTTGTAGTATCATGGCACCGGACAGTTATACACCATTCATAACTAGGGAAATACAACCTAGATGGAGCTACTATAAGGTGGGTGCATAACTGGTTGTAAAACCATTCCCAGAGAGTAGTTATCAGTGGTTCACAGTCATGCTGGAAGGCCATAATGAGTGGAGTCCTGCAGGGATCAGTTCTGGTCAATATTGTCATCAATGACATAGAGAGTAACACTTATAAAATTTGCAGGCAATATCAAACTGGGAGGAGTTGCAAGTGCTTTGGAGGAAGGATTATAATTCAAAATGATTTGGACATACTGGAGAAATGGTCTGAAGTAAGTAGGATGAAATTCAATAAGGACAAATGCAAAGTACTCCACTTAGGAAGGAACAATCAGCTGCACACATACAAAATAGGAAATAACTGCCTAGGAAGGGGTACTGTGGAAAGGGATCTGGGGGTCATAGTGGACCACAAGCTAATTTATGAGTCAATCGTGTAACTGTTGCAAAAAAAAAGCGAACATCATTCTGGTATGTATTAGCAGGAGTGTTATAAGCAAGACATGAGAAGTCATTCTTCCACTCTACTCCACGCTGATTAGACCTCATCTGGAGTACTGTGTCTAGTTCTGGGTGCCACATTTCAGGAAAGATGTGGACAAATCGGAGAAAGTCCAGATAAGATCAACAAAAATGATTAAAGGTCTAGAAAACATGACCTATGAGGGAAGATTGAAAAAATTGGGTTTGTTTAGTCTGGAGAAGAGAAGACTGAGGGGGAACACAACAGTTTTCAAATACATAAATGGTTGTTACAAGGAGGAGGGAGAAAGTGTTCTTTTAACCTCTGAGGATAGGACAAGAAGCAATGGGCCTAAATTGCAGCAAGGGAGTTTTAGGTTGGATGCTCCAGATGATGTCAAGGAGGATGCTGTACTCTGACTACACACTGATCAGCACCCAAGTGTGGTCCGTGGGCCAAGCGACTACTCTGAGAGTAGGATCCATTTTCATTGTATTGATCAAAAGAGTGCAATGGAAAGCTGTGCTGATGTGGTCAGTGCAGCTCACTATTACCAGTGAAAATGTGGGGACAGGGACCTTTTTAACTTGCTTCAGGGCCAGGAAGAAAAGGCTTTAGTTCATTGTGGGAATGGTGGGGGAAGACTATTGGAACTCAAGGTCTAGTAAACACCCCTTCCCTGCCAATCATACTGCAGATTGGCTTGGGTATGAGGCTGTGCCACAACCTAAGGCATGGACTTACCCTTACCCCTCAGGTCTGTTAGCTAACTCATCCTCTACTTGCCTTCAGACTTGTGCTTCTGGGGATTAGGTGTGGACAATAGAGGGATGTCACAGGGCAAATACACTCCATCCCTCTTTGGGTTGGGGAAAAGCATGTTGTAGCCCTGCAGTTAAGTCTTCCTGACTACCCTTATCCTCAGAGCAGTATGGTCTAGCGGCTCAAGTCTGTAAAGTCACAATTTCTCACAGGGCTATGAGGCCAGGTGGTTGCGGTCAATATGGCCACTCTTTCCATCAGAGCAGTGTGGCCTAATGGCCAGAGTCAATATAATTGCCCTTTCTATCGGGGCTGTGTGTCTTAGTAGCCAGAGTCAATACAACAGCCCCCTACCTCGGGGCTGTGTGGCCGGGAGGCCAGAGTCAATAAGGCTGCTCCATTCAGTGGGGTTGTGTGGCCTTGTGTCTAGTCAGGGGAGAGGGTCGCCACTTAGGGAGGGTGGCAGATGGGTTAGGGGAACCCAGGGCCTCCCTGCTCCACTGGGTCCCAGCCCAAGGCCCTGTCAATGGTGAGTGTGTTCACCACTGAGTCAGTGGGGATCTATCCACAAAATGCTGATGTCACTCGGGACTATGGCTAGTCTCTCCTGGGCTACTTCCTTCCCTGCCTATTGATGCAGTTGTCTCAGAGATCTCCAAATTCCTTGGCATATGTGGCTCCTGACAACTCCAACCTCTCTTGGGCATCCGCAACGGCCTGGGTCTCTGTCTGGGTCTCAGCATCTCTGGCTCTGGGGCTTCAGCAGTTCCCCAGTCTGGAGCCTGCAATGTGCGCCCTCCCTCCTCGATGGTCAGCCCGGACTGAGCTGAGCTGCTCCCTTTTATACTACTGCTCCCACTGGAGCATGCCCAGCAAGGGCAAGAAGGCATGGCTTTCTCTACCCAGAGTGTGAGGTTAACCGCTTCCTGTCCAGTGCAGGGCAAATACACCCCATCACAGGGGGTTATGGCACAATCACATACATGTAAACATGCACAGTTGCTAATGTACCCTTAGATGTCCTTAATTGTGGACTTGTCATGGTACAGTTGACAGTTACTATGTCTGTTGCTTTTGTGGTTGTTAACTCAAACCATGTTTTAGCATTTCCTATGATGCCCTAGTGCCAAATCCTATACTCCTACTGGTCAAATTTCCAATTAATTTGACACACAACTATTTGATGTTAATAATCTCACATTGCCTTTTTATAATGACTTTATCTGAGGGCTTGTCTACATTACTGCTTAGATTGATGTAACTTGCGTCACTCAGGGGTGTGAAGAAGTACCCCTCACCCCCCGAGTGATGTAAATTGCATTGACTTAAAGCGGTGTCTACACCACACTATGTCGGCGGGAGACGCTCTCCCGCTGACATAGCTTCTTCCTCTTGTTGAGGTGGAGCCATTATGCTGACGGGAGAGTGCTCTTGTGTTGGCCTAGTGCATCTTCACCAGACGTGCTACAGTGGTGCAGCTGCATAGATCATGCCAGCTTTATAGCTCAGAAAACTACGGCACAGAGTGACCAAGGGTTTATCTATGTAACCCTTCTGCCAGGCACAGCCAGCAGCAACAAGGGCCGGGTTCAGTATCTAGGGGATCCTTTTCACCAATACAACACAAAACCAGCTCGAGCCCACACCCAGTGCCCTGAGACAATTACACACCACTCCCCAGCCTCCTCTGAGAGGCAATACTTCCCCTCTCACAAGCACAGAGTCTGAGTATAGCAAAAGCCTTTTAATAAAAGGAGCGAATTAACTTAGCATTAATTTGGGAAAACACTGCAACTAGGGTTCATAAACACAAACCATGAGCAAAAGACCCAACCCCAAGTAAGTTGGGCAGTGTCCTTTTCCCCTCAGGCTCTTAAGTCCAGCAACCCAAAAGTCCCTTTAATGCACCCGTCCCTTCTCTGTACCCTATTCACAGTTGCTGTCCTTGGCCAGTGCAGCCCCAGAGGTTCATCCACAGAGTTCACCCGCCCCCGCCTTCCACCCAGATAAGGAGGCACCTTACATGATGCACTGCTCAGGCACTCACTAGTCACCCCAATGGCTGATTGCCACACCCCATCAGGGCTGTGCTCTGGCCCTCTCCACCAGCTTCTCTGCTGGCTGCTTGCCACAACTCTCTGCCAGCTGCCCATGCCTCTCCATCAGCCACCCGGCTGGCCACTTCCCAAGATATCTTCAGCCTCCCCCCCCCAACACAGTTCTCAGTGATTTCAGCTGTTAGTGGGGGAAAGCTCACTGCTGGTGCACACTGGGCAGTCTCTTACAATAAAGACATTGTCCTAAAGTAGGTCTAATATTTAGACCTAGGTATCAGTGATTTCAGCTCTGCAGCTTGTAACCAGCCTCTCAATTGAGTCTAAATTAGCTCTTTTATTATACCATGGAGAGAGGAAGGGGCAAATGGTATCTAGCACCCTTAAACAGAGCCCACACCACCAGGTACAAGTGCCTATTCCCCACCTCCTCTGAACTCATTGGGCTTTGGAACCCATGTCTCCTGCCTAGTGAGTGACATTCAGTTGAGGGTGAGTCCCTCCATTGGGGTATGCCAGGTACAGTTCTGCTGCCCTCGGTTCACACAACAAAGATAACAATGCTTTATTACTCTTGCCCCAATAAAAAGGAGACTAGGGATCCAACACTAGCCACAAGTGATCATTTGGGCAAGCAATCCCATCACGCTGAGCACCTAGGAGGGTAGGTGTGTCCATGTAAATAAGATTAGCTTCTGAAGTCTTTTTCCACAACTCACCACTAGATGTCAGGGTAGAGCTCATTCTGACTCTGCTTACATCTACATGGGGAAAAGTCCGCAGCATCTGGTGTACACTAGCTATTCCTCACTGTCTCCCTGTATGGACACACTGTGCACCAAAACTCCTTTGGAATGAATTGGCTTAATTCACTTTGGAAGCATACTAAGGGCTTGTTTAGGTTGCCTCAAACTTAATGTTTATGTCGAGTGTGAACAGATGAACTGTCTGTGTGCATCCTGATGACTTGTATAGTGTGTTAATGTGCTTTGATCTACTCCCATTTCAAAGAGGACTACATTAAAGCACACTGATGAATTGCCAGCAGGGTGCATGCAGCCTGGCTAATGCTGGGTAGGTTCACACCCAGTTTGCCACATATTGTATGGTCCTGTAGGTGAGTCCTAAACTAAACAGCTGGAGTGTGTGGTAAGAGTGTCCATACAGGGAGTTGATGTGTAGTAGTTAGTGAGCTTTAAATTTACATCTTAGTTTAGTGTGCACTAACTTCCCCGTGTAGCTGAGCCCTAAATTACTTGTCTAAGGTCAAAGAGTGAATCAGGGACAGTACAGGCAACAGAGAAAAGGAAGAAAATGCCAAGTCCTGTGTTCTAACCAGTGAACCTCAGTGATATAGTAATAGTGGAGTAGTGATTTAAATATGCTGACAGATCACTTGTCTATACTGTTGTTTTGGTTTGCTTAAATGTAAGTTTGAAGTCTTGTTTTACATTTTTAAGTGAATTGGCACCCTTTAATAGTGAATCTAAGAATCTAAAGTATACCTATGAAGAAAGGCAGGATTCTTAAGGAATTTTCTGTCTGTAATATTTCTGCCTTCACTAGCAATTAATCGCATTTCCTGAAAGTTGATGAATATTGAGGGAGAGGCTCTGCTTATTTTGACATTTGTATTTTGAGTAATTTCCTTTATATTATAAATAACTGTAAACTCTAAACTGTCATACGACACCCAAAATCTCTTTATCCTCCTGCTTCTATCTCTTAGCTACACATAGTAACATTTTAAATAACAATCACTTTAAAATATTAATTACAAATAAACATAAAATAGAATCAGAATAAGAAATGAGATTCCCAAAGGATTTTCTTCTAATACTTTCTCCTAATGCAGGTTATGGTGTGAGATCATTTACACTGGCCAGTGCAATGGAGTGTTTCCATAACTGGCTGTTGTGTATATAGTATAGTACCCCTCTTTATATTTCCGTTGTAAATACTGCCAACTTTGGGCCATATTCTGATACCCTTACTCTATATGGAGTCCCATTGGTCAATAGTTATTCATTTAATAAAGTACTCAATATAAAGTAACCGTACTGGCATCTGGCCCTGTGTTTTAGGACAAAAGCATGTTAGGTTTAAACACCTATTATGGTGGCATTCTGCTCAGGAATTCTGCATACGAAGTTCACTTTGGCTTTGAACCTAATTGCACTGAAAATATAAAATGAATGTAGTTTTCTGTAAAGAACTTTTTAAATACCCCCCAACAAATATAGCACTTACACATGCACTATGCACAAAATATTTTGAGTGCACTGTGAGCAATAAACATAATGATAATGAATAGTATAATATATAGGATATTATGTAAAAAAATAGCAAACCACTAAAAGCTAGAAAACTGAGACTTAAGACTTCAGCGGTTGTGTTTTTAAAAGAAGACTTATTCACAAAAGAACCTCCATGATAGAAGTAATAGAATAGCTGAATCAAACAGCATACTGAGAAAATTCCTTACTTAAAAAAAATTAACTATATTTACCATTTTGTGATACACCATATGACTATTTAGTGAGCCCCAAAACGTAAATCTTTAATTTTATTTTTAATTTTGTGTTTAATATATTTTATTTATTGATTTTTCAATGAAAATCTGACAAAAATGGAGCAATATTTGTTTAAAACATCAATTTATTTGCCATGCAGGCTTCTCCGTGCTTATCCTTCTCTAATTATTCATCTGTTGCAGTGTTATTGCATTATCATAACAGAAAATCCATTAGTTTCTTGTAAGATGTTCTCTGCAATCTGCCTGTAATCTCTCTCCTCCTGAGTTACCATGTACATTATGCTTCCTTCTACAACTGCGCAGACAATAAGCTTTTTATTTCCTCCTGTACTTCACAGGTTGCAGATACATAATAAAATTAGGTTTTGTGACTATTATTAACTCTTTCTGTTACAAATATCAATACAATATATGGAATCTTAAATAAATATGGAGGTTTCAGTTTAACCTTACTCAGCTATACTGTCAGACCACCAGTTCAATCAAGGGCCCTGTATTATTCTTTGTGCATTGGTACAGATGTGTTGATGGGCACAGTGTTACAACAGAACACCTGTACATATCTTCTGTGAGTCTGTGAGCATGTGGCATTCCCATCCTATTCCAAGTGAAGTCCATAAATACTGTATGAGATCAAACTTATTCTCACCCTGCAGTATGCTTTTATTGGTAACTCATATAATATCACTTTTCTCTTTGCATACCAGAACTCTCCACTGGCATAAAGCTGGCAGAGGTAGTTCTACCACCTCCAGTGCCTACTGTCCTCCTGTGCCTAGCATAAAGGGAGGGAAAGGCAATCCCCAGGGTGCATTCTGAATTGCTGGACTGCTGTGTGCCCTTAGCTCTCCAGCCTGGCATGCTTTTTATGCTGTTTGCTGGTGAACAGCATACCGCTCCAGGACCTGCTCACTCACAGCCACCAGAATATAAAGTTACCCCCAGGTGAACACATGAATGCTATGCCCAGCCATCCATGAATAACATACAGGGCAACACCTATGTCTCCCTCAGCCCCAACTTTGCTCCCTGGAACCTTGCTCCCAGGACATTCCTGGACAGTATAAGCTCATAAATAGTCCATCATTCCAACAATGGGGTAATGAATATGCACCAGCTTTGTTGACCTAAGTAGAGATTCCCAAGCACTTCAACCAAAACACACTGGTTTAGATAAAACAATAAAACAAGTTATTAACTAGAGAAAGATAGATTTTAAGTGATTACAAGTATAGATGCATATAAATGAGGTTTGGTTACAAAAGAAATAAAACGATAAACATGCAAGGTAATTCCTAAATGTTACCAAAGCTGGTAGATTTAAAAGCAAGAAAGGAATTTCTCACCAAAAGCCTATCACAGTCTCCCGTGAATGTGAGGTTTGAGGCATCTCTGGAGGAAAGGTAGGGGGAAAGGTAAATTCTTTGTTTATTCCTTTCCCACCCCCGACTGTTGAATAGTTGATTAAACAGGTAATGGCCCTTTATTAGTTTGCTGATGTGCCAGTATGTCTTTCTCTCTGAAAAATTGGTTTGTGAGCATTACGGAGAACTACAAGAGATTTTAGTAACAATCATACAGTAAAATCTCATAGTTTTATACAGTGTTGTTATACACATTTTAATGGGACAGTGATGTTCAGCAGATTATGAGTTTTCAAATGATACCTCACAAGGCATACTTTGTACAAAATATATCATGACCATATAAAAGTGGTGAACATGGAATATAGGCTGTCACAGGGCTTTCCAGAGGCATGGTGGAGTGGAACTCTGCTATTCCTGTTTCTCCACTGATGTAAGATCTATTAGACCTGCTGTTCAAACTTCCCTCAGGGCCAAGCAGTCACAGATCATGGATCTGAAAACTTCTCACTGCTTCTTCTACTCTCTATTACATCCAGATGCTGCTTGGACATGAACCAGAATCAAAGTCAGTGTGCTTAATCAGCAATACTGAACTAGTAAGTTAGCAAACCAGACATGATTTCCTCTCTTTTGTAAACAAGTAATTCCTAGCATTGTGTACAGGTAACAAAACTTAGTGGCCAGCATTTTGAAATTATGAGGTATAAAGTTAAACTCCTGAATCCATGTTAAAACTCATTAAATTTTTTAAAAGCGGCTTAATTTTCATTGGTGCTGAGCTCCTACACTGCCTATTAGCTTCAACAGGAGTTGTAGGTGCTTGGTATCTGTGAAAGTCAGGACACTTATTTTGTGCTGAAATGTGGATTTAGATGCTTACTTTAACATTGGTCACCGAAGTTTGAAAATGTAGGCCAAGTTTTTTGGAACAATTTTAGACAATGTTAAAATAATCTCTTTTTTCAAATAGAGAATTGCAAGTAACAGTGCCTTTTTAACAATAGGAAGAAATAATGAAATAGTAAATTGCTGTACAAACAGCACCAAAATGAGGAGAGACACATGTATGGAATTAAGCAGCACACCACAATTTTTATTAAATTTAACACAGGGGAGAGGGTTCTACCTGCTCATCACCCATACTCTCCTATATCAGGCATTTAATTGGTTCCAGTGTGAGGGTTACAAGGCTCCTTAACATAAGCCCCATAACATGGGGTAGGGTCTCCTCCCCCTAGGCTCAGCTCTCTCTGAGTCCAAGCACTTTCCCACACATGAGGCGGATAGAGGGTGCAGCAGGATGGGGACTTTGGCACATAAAGGCCACAAGGTCTCATCCTGTCACATGAGCCCAAGGTCCATCACCAAAACCCATTTTACCTCTGGGAACCGTTCATATTATTCCCTTAACCGCATTGGAAACTGGCTGAATGTTGAGATGAATAAACTCCAGCCCAGTACCTCGGTTAGGTATTAAGTTCATTCCCACTTAACCCACTCTGGCTTGAAGGTGCCAAGAGAAAGGCAAAAAAGCTACCTGGTTCTCTGCCAATTGATCCAGAGGAGAAAAAATTCCTTCCTTACCTCCTAAACAGACAATCAGCTAGACCCACAGCATCTGTCGTTCAGGTTCCCATTCCCAATTTGGGTAGGTAGGGTGGGCTGCTGAAACAGAGCCAAAAGAGGGTCCACGTTGCCCCGGCACTGGGTTAAATCCTGGGAGTTGGGGAACAATGACCAATTAGGACCCTTCTCTCCCAGCTGGCCAATGAGTGCCAGAGATTCTCAGGTGGAGGAGTTACCTATTGTCCCTTGGCAAGTGT
Organism: Natator depressus; assembly: GCF_965152275.1. Lineage (NCBI taxonomy): Eukaryota > Metazoa > Chordata > Testudines > Cheloniidae > Natator > Natator depressus. The sequence continues at coordinate 89,221,036 of NC_134236.1, forward strand.
CTCCCTCCTATGCAGTTGGGACTGTCCCTGTTCACTACCAGTCCCATCAAGTTAAAGAAACAATTGCTCCAAACTATAAATGAAACAATCAGAAACACTGTTATCTTTGATAAAAGGGCACTAGAATAAAATTCTATTAATGAGATCATCCTTCTAAATAAAATTTACATACATCTGGATTTGTTTTGGTTTAGAGAAAATTAAATGATGATCCAATATACATCCTTGGACAACACATCACTTTGGATTGGATCATGTAGTGCTTACTTACATGAGTAATCCCATCAATGCAAATAGGACCACCTTTGTGAGTAAGGGAGCCTCTCACCTCTTATTGCATTAATCGAGATATGTGCACTGACTGCCTGAACTGGGATTTATCAACAAAAAAATTGAAAATTATTTGCAGACAAATCACAGTTTGGACTTCCTGAGTGTTGTTGAAATAGTGCAAGGTTATATACATGCATCTAAGAATAGAATTTGGCCCTCAGGTTTAAACATTCAAATAATTTGACTATTTCTAAGGAAATCAGACAAAAGCTAATGCCAATTTATTCCTCAATAACACAATTTAAGGTTTATTCAGAGTGCTGGGAAACATTAATTTTATTATTTAGAAATCAGAGTTGTAAGATTTCAAAGAGAGTGTAAGCAGAACAAGAAACTGAGAGGAAAGAGAGGGAAATTGTATATATTTTTAAAAAGTTATTTAGCTATAAATATAAGGGGTATGATAAGAACAGTGATATATTTGCCTTAGCAATAATCCAGTTCTCTCACTTGAATAGGCTACCTTGAAATATTTCTACTTGGAACCCAGTTTATTTACTTGTAAATTGTAATATTTTACAACACTGAAAATATTACAGTAGAAAATGGTGTTATCTATTAAGTAACAACTTTTTTTTAAAAAGTGGTACGCCATCGCTCAAACAGCAGCAGTCGTATATAACAGCCACTGCAGTACTTGTGAAATTTACAGACTCAAAGCTATTTCAATTTAGAGTTTCAAAAAAACACTTTTTGTTTGTTACAACTCACAAACTTAGAATTTGATGGTTTCTTTAATCATTACAAACCAATCCACTGTAACTAGGAATCTTCAGCTTCCTTTAACAATAAACAGTAGTAACATTTTCCACAATTATAGCACCTTTTATGTAAGCTCCTCAATGGGCTCTGTAAACATTAATTAAGCCTCACTCTCTCTGTGAGGTAAATATTACTACACCCACATTGCAGCTTTGTAAACTGAGGGACATAATATTTAAGATACAGACCCTGCCTCATGCAGACAGGAGATTTAACAGTTCTGGTCTGCAGGAAGGGAGGGCTATAGGAAGGGTAGACAAAAGCTGCATGTCTGTGTACACACTGCTCATGGCAGAGTCCATGAGTAATGGAGGGAAACAGCCAGCAGTGGACCCTGGGAGGACCCAGGGAGCAGCAAAAGTCCATTCAACAGAAAATTGCCTTCGATGTAAATACTATTATCATAATCTCCCTGATTCTGTCTTTGCATAGCCACAATGGAGGAGCTAATGGCAGCAGAGCATGTAAGCTCGTCAGAGACAGGGTCATGGGATAGGCCAGAATAGCTTTGAGCACAACTGGAGTCTGGTTGGGGATCCAGAGGGTTTGGTTTCCTGAAGGTGCCCAATTCTCTTCCCCTTCACAAGGTTGCCGTTCTCACTTACTAGAGAGGACAATTACTTAAGAAACATCATGGTTTTGGTAAATAACTTTTCCTGTCTTGTATGTTTCTTTTTCTCCCCTATGTAAAGAGAGGAGATGTTACTGTAACTTTACCAAGATCACACAGCAAGTCAGTAATAGAACTGAGAGTGGAACACTAGGAGGCCTAACTCCCAATTCCTGCTCTATACAATAGACAGCACTGTCTCTTTATAAATGAGTGCTTATTTTCTTGTGCTCAATACACAAATGAGCACAAGAAAATAAGATAAAGAAAATTCTCCTTTCTTTCTTTTTTTCTTCCTGGAATTTATTAGTTATATACAGTTAACTTTAGCTCAGTGATAATTATTCACCTTCAAGTTATAAAGTGTATACATTTCAAAGACAGAACTAACTCAACCAGGTGAGGTAAAGGAGGTGTGTTGCACAGAGGATTTTTATTTTATGGAAAAGTTTAACCTCCTAGAGTTTTATTTGGTTTCAATGTTCTGAATTTATCAATGTCACTTCAAGGATACTGAAAGCACATCTGAGTTTGAACTTCCAAGGAGAATAAGGACAGACTTTTCAACTTATTGGTTTGGGAAGGCATGCTCCTTTTTTTCTTTTTCTTTTCCTCTCAGATTGTTCTGTGTAAGAAAAAAAATTTCCTCAGGAGGTTAGAAACATTCTTTGAAGATTTTAAAAAGTAGATAAGGGAATATTTTTGCCTTAAAATAACTTTTCATTCTGCAGTCTGCACACACACTCAGAAAGGTTTGATTTTCAGGAATTTGACTCACAAGTTGTCCGTACTCAAGGTGACATTCTATGACTTGGAAAGGAGAAGCCAGCTGTCTAAAATCAGGAATACTTAATTGTTAATTTGTCTTAAATCAGTGATGGCCAAAGTGCAGCCCACAGGATAAATGCAGCCCTTGAAGTTCTACAATTAAGCCACCTTCCTCTTTAATAAAGAAGCACAGCACTGGGAGATTAAAGGCACCAGCACATAATTCCCCTTCTCATTCTGAGAGGAGGACACTCGGAGCAGGAAAGGGAATTGCATATTGGGACTCGTAGTCTCCATGATGAATCATGTCTTTATAGCAAGGATTCTCAAACTGTGGATCGGGACCCCAAAGTGGGTCACGGACCCATTTTAATGGGGTTGCCACAGCTGGTGTAGACTTGCTGGGGCCCAGGGCCAAAGCCCAAGCCCCACCACCCAGGGCTAAGGTTACATGCCCCCTGGTCAGGGCAGAAGTCCTTAGGCTTCAGCTTTGCCCTCCTCTTCCTCCCGCCTCCCTGGAGCGGTGGAGCTTGGGTGGCGTGGCTCAATTTTCAGTCCCCCCCTCCTGAGGTCACGCAGTAATTTTTGTTGTCAGAAGGGGGGTCACGGCGCAATAAAGTTTGAGAACCGCTGCTCTATAGTAACATAAGGATGTCTGCAATCTGTTACATTTCATGCAAATTAGATGGAGTCTTCTGGCATGGGGCAAGTTGCCAATGAAGACCTCAAGTAAAGTTTGGGATACATCTATCTTAAATTCTTGTTTAGATCAAAAGAGAAATGAATTCCTTTCCCAGAAATGAACATGATATCTTCCTTCCCATGTATTGTTTCTGGAATGATTTTTTAAACATTATTTCTCTTTCCTAATTAAAAACTCTCCAGACATTTAAATAAATTACCTTCACTTCAGGGCAACTACCACATATTTATAATTTTTACCATCAGTTAACTTTGAGACTTTTTTTTAAACTGGGATTTATATCAGAACACAAGGGTAGAAGATTTAAAGATTGAAGCTGGCATGACTTTGTTTACAATCAGATATGTAAAGTCACTGGTGGCATTTTTAGGATAACATGAACAAAGTTTTAGACAAACCATATACTTTTATGTTTGCATTCAACTTCAGTTCCTGGGGCTATTAAAGGTGAAACTTTATCATATCCCTGACAATGTTCTAAGAATCATTAATCATATGTGGCTTATGACAATTTATCTTCAAAGACTTCAAGCAGCAGTGAATTTATTGAAAGATTAATAAACTCTGAGTAGTACTTCTTTGTTGAATTAAAAAACTGTCCAAAAATCTTGATTTAGATTAATGTTAATCCTTATTTATGAACATATCAACTTGAGAAATACAGGGAAAAGGGACAAACTTTTACCTATTTTAACATTTTTAGGTAGCTGAATTTAACAGCTATAGTTGAAGGATCACTATTTTAAATATTGATGGTTTGACATAGTCTTTTTACTGAAGAGGTATGGTGAGCAGTTGAATATAAAGGCCTGCTTTTATGGATAAAGTAAAATTTTCAAAACTGTGTGCCTAAAAGTCAGCTTCTAAAAAGACAGAAGAGGGATTTGGACAAAGAAATTGATCTGGAGGAGAGGTTTCAGAATAGCAGCCGTGTTAGTCTGTATCTGCAAAAAGAACAGGAGTACTTGTAGCACCTTAGAATATGGATTTGGGAATCTAATATTAAGTTCCCAATTTTTTTATATTTTTTTCTAAAGCTACAATTTTTAATAAATCTTTTTTCCTGTGATTCCCCTGCTTCAGCCTGCAGGACAACATTAAATGTGATGGAAGTTTTGCAAAGTCACTTTTCTGACTGATCACCATTCATGGGTCCCCTTTGCAAAAGTTTAATCTGACATTGGTTGTTATATTCACTTTCTAAATGGTTTATACCTCACAGGTTGTGAGAAATTAATTTATTTGAATGGTAAGTACTTCTCAATTCAAGCAGTGGACTTGCATTAATGTTGCTGGATAAGATCAAACCACATGCTGTGAGTAATCTGAATTCTGTTGAGTCTGAGCAATAAGATCTAACTTATTTTAATTAATTAACCCCTCAAATATTGCAGCACTGAACAGCTAGTCAACATAGAGCAATTAATGTCTGCTACAAACTATATCAACATTTTGTTATGTTTTATTCATGCACAACTTCACATAATGCAATTAGAGATAAAGGGCTCCTAATTTTGCCATTACTTACACCCGGCACGTTGCACATTTCATTGAATAATTTGAACCAAAAAATGAAGCTTTAATACTTTCTCATTTAAATTACCTGAAGTCAGTGTTCTCTTGCAGTTTTATACATGCATATGAGGAGGTGTGTCAGGCACCAAGGGCACAGTGTGACATGTTGAATAAAAGTCAGAGAAAGCACAAGAAAGGTTAACTTGTCCCAAAATAGCAATACACCAATCTTTATAAAACTGAAAGTCTTGAAGAAAAAATATGGGAGTGAAAATTAATAGCTTCTCATATTTAATTTGGAATTATGGCCCATGACTTGTTCCCCAGTATTATTTACTCTAGAATCATTGCCATTTGATATCAATAGCTAACATTTTTTTCTACATCAATAACTTTTTTTCACACTCCTGAACGACAAAAGTTTTACTAACATGAGTGCGGTGTAGACATAGGCCAAGTAAATCAGTCAAGAGCACTAGGACAAACTTGATATAATGTACATAGGCACAGATAAATAAAGATGAACCGAACTTTTTTGTAGTGTCTCTTGTGCTTGGTCCCCGTGTGTTAAACTCTTTCATTTTTCTCCTGATGGTTGGTAATCTGATTTTTTTCTCTCCCAAATTCAAATTAAGTCCCCTCCTGACCTTCTGCTGAACAGGACAGTATCTTTGCAGTGACTTTCAAAGCAGCAGGATAGTCCTAAAGTAAATAAATTTTCTGGTTCCGTGGTGGTTTTTTTCTTTAATAAATCATTGCCGCTTTGAACCCTAATTTAGGATCTGTGTCCTTCCAGCTCCATAAATCATCAGCACAGCCTTCAACTAGCTGAACTGTCCTTGCCAATCCTTACAGACTGTTATATATCACTAACTATATTTACTACAAGGTACTATAATACAAGAAGGGCAGACAGAACTTTAACTCTTTGAATGACTGTACTTTCCAGAATTCATGAGACATTCACATGTTAATAGTTTCTAAAGGGTTTTAAAGGGTGACTGCAATCATCTGCCTCCCTTTACAGAAGAGTGAGGGTTGTGACAGATATTACCAGTCTTGGTCCATCTAAAATCCTATATTTATTAGGCTCATAGACTTTAAGATCAGAAGGGACCCTTATAATCATCTAGTCTTACTTTCTGCACATTGCAGGCCACAGAACATCATCCACCTACTCCTGTAATAGGCCTCTAACCTCTGGCTGAGTTACTGAAGTTCTCAAATCATGATTTAGAGACTTCAAGTTACAGAGAATCCACCGTTTACTTTAGTTTATACCCGCAAGTGACACATACTGCAGAGGAAGGTGGAAAACCCCCAGGGTCTCTGCCAATCTGACCCAGGGGAAAATTCCTTCCCAACCCCAAATATGGCAATCAATTAGACCCTGCGCATTTTGGCAAGACCCACCAGCCAGACACCTGGGAAAGAATTCTCTGTGGTAACTCAGAGCCCGATATCTTGTGTCCAGTCACCAGCAGTTGGATATATTTGCTGCTAGCAGTCACAGATTGGATACAGAGAGGAAGTCTCATCCCTACCATTCCCTCCATAAACTTATTAAGCTCTGTCTTTAAGCCAGTTTGGTTTTTTCCCCTCACTGCTCCCCCTGGAAGGCTGTTCCAGGAACGTCACTCCTCTGATGATTACAAACCTTCACGTAATTTCAAGACTAAACTTGTTGATGGCCAGTTTATATCCATTTGTTCTTGTGTCCACATTGGCGCTGAACTTAAATAACTCCTCTCCCTCCCTGGTATTTATCTCTGATGTATTTATCAGCTGATTATGGCACACCAAAGGTTCCCTTTTTTTATCAAGGGAAAAAGCCCACCCACTGCTGGGAGCTGCTTACCAGGGGCCAGATAGTGTGCAGAGTCTCAGATTTCTCCAGGACCATTGCATTGTGGAAGGGTGATTGCTACCCAAGGAACTGGTGGAAGGTTGGTTCCTGAAAGGAGGAAATTAAATGGGTTTCTGCTGGCAGAGATGACCCCCTGCAGAGAGAACATATGCACTTCTATTGTATCAAGTCTAATGGATTGTGCTACCGACACTGGCCCTGCAAGAACTGAATTAGGCCAGATGGGCCCAAGCAGCTAATTAGGCTGAACATAGGGGAGCTTTAGGCTGGACACAGGTAATCAGAGAGAAGCTCACCTCTGAGGGACAGACAAGGCTTCTACAAAAGACAGGAAACTGGCAGCAGATACATCTGTAGGGAAAGAGTCTGCAGTCACTCCCAGGGAGAAGGGAGTGAAGAGACTGGCAAACCCAGAGGAGTAGGGATGGCCAGAAAGTATAGAAGAGGCTTGGAAAGGTAGCAAGGTGTAAGAAGGAGATCTTGAAGTCATTGTGGATACCTCTCAGAAAACAGCCATTCAATGAGCAGCAGCAGTTTAAAAAAACAAACAAACAAAAAAACTAACAGAATGTTGGGAATAATTAGAAAAGGGATAGATACTAAGACAGAAAATATCATATTGCCTCTCTATAAATCCATGGTATGCCCACATCTTGAATGCTGTGTGCACATCTGATTGCCCCATATCAAAAAAGGATATATTGGAATTGGAAAGTACAGAAGAGGGCAATAAAAATGACTGAGGGTATGGAACAGCTTCCATATGAGGAGAGATTAATAAGAATGGGACTTTTCAGCTTGGAAAAAGATAGCTAAGGGGAGATATGATTGAGGTCTATAAAATCATGACTGGTGTAGAGAAAGTAAATAAGGACATGTTATTTAGTCCTTCTCATAACATAAAAACTAGGGGTCACCAAATGAAATTAATAGGCAGCAGTTTTAAAACAAACAAAAGGAAGTATTTCTTCACACAACACACAGTCAACCTGAGGAACTCCTTGCCAGAGGGTATTGTGAAGTCTGAGACTATAACAGGGTTAAAAAAACTGGATAAGTTCATGGAGGATAGGTCCATCAGTGGCTATTAGCCAGGATGGGCAGGGATTGTGTCCCGAGCCTCTGTTTGCTCAGCTGGGAATGGGCAACAGGGGATGGATCACTTGATGATTACCTGCTCTGTTCATTCCCTCTGAAGCACCTGGTATTGGCCACTGTCAGGAGACAGAATACTGAGCTAGATGGACCTTTGATCTGACCCATTTTGCCCATTCTTATGTTCTTAATGGACCTTGGCTGCTGTGTAGAGAGTCCCTGAGCTGGATCCCAGAGCAGAGGGTGGGCCGGTGTTCCCCTGCCAGTCACTATGGGAGTGGTACTGTGAGGCAATGAAGCAGAAGATAGCCTGAGACAGCTGGAGAGCAGGACCTTTGATACACTTTCCCCCTGGAAGGAGAAACCACAATAGTGATCAGGCCAGAGGGCTGAGCACAAAGAGGATGGTGCAGCTCCTGAGAGCGAGAGAGGGGCTACAGAAGCTAATTGATGGCGTGTAATTGCTGGAAGTGGTATCGACCTGACCAAGCTAATCCACAAAACCACCAAGAAGTGGTGCCATCCAGCGGTGAGTAAAGCAATCTGTTATACCAAGGCTTCTAAAGCCCCATATGTGCTCTCCTTGTTTTCTTTAGAGGGAGGTTTCAGAACAAGAAGTGGAAGAGCAAGTAGGATAGCGCTGATTTGGTCTGTTTTGGAAGAATGATACCATGGGCCCTCAGTCTAACCCAGACTGACCCACTGAAATCACTCAGAAAGGACTACCTATGAAGGATCATCGGCTTGTGAGGTGGGGATGGGAAGAAAAGTACCTCCAAAACAAAGGAAGTTGTGTGACTGTCAGCAGAAGCTATTATTATTAAAAGGAGGTGGCTTAGAAGTTGCCTGCAACAAAGTGGAAAGGCAGAAGGAGTTGGACCTGAGAGAGTGGGTAGCTAGACAGGCAGGGGGAGTTACTCTGAGTTGATCTGGACTAGTAATGTGAACCAAAGCATGGGGGGAAAAGAACAAATAGTTCATGGAATAGGGGATTGTATTATTAGACTGAGCTAGAAGGATAACTAGGGTAAAACACTTTACTCAGTTGCCAATGTGTGTATAAGGAGATGTCTGGAGCAGCGGGGCAGCCATTCCTTAGCATTTTTCCTTCTAAAAACCTGTGGGAAAATGTGGAGATTGGTATTCAAGGGCAGATGTTAGTGGATAGATCATGGCACCACTGTGAGGCTGAGGAGGGTTGAGACATGTGACCTTGCATAGATGGCGTTATCTTCTGGGAATTGTCCTGAAATCTGCATGGATTCTGAGACACCATTTCCTGTTCTGCAGTTTGGGCTTGGATGCACCCTGCCTCTCCTACAGAAAAGCTCTCTGAGAGGGAACTTTGTTTCCTATCCCCTACAGAGATTTTCCTTGTGTGTGAGAGGATCATATTGCAGAGAACCAAATGAATACTATTATATTAGATTAACTTACTTTGCTCACATCATATTTATGAGCTTATTACAATTCTCTAGTCTCTGTCATTTAATAAATATCTTTGCTAATATTTTATACCAAGGATTGATTGCAAATATCTGAAATTTAAGATTTGTTGCTTAGCTATGGTTAATTAGATAAGTCATGTAAGTCCCTTCATTTTCAGTTTTTATTTTGCTTAAAATTTATCAGTGTTTATTTCAAAATTGTAAAAATGGGTGAAAATCAGTAAAAAACAAAAATGAAGGGCAGTGGGTGGGGTGGGGGTGCCCAGTACTCACATGTTGCCCTGGGTCCTGGGGGAGGTACTCATGATGTAGCAGGTGAAGAAGTCTTCCATTCCCTGAAGCCTGTTGCTGACACAATTAGGTGGTCTCAGCTGCCAGGACATAGCTCTCTCCCTGTCTTACTCCCCCATGCACAGAGGAAGTGTACAGGGCCATGCTGAAGGTCTGGGGTCAGGAAGGAAGCAGAAGGCTACATCTGTGAGTACTAGCTCCCCTACTGGACAGAGCCCTTTCCTGGGGGCTGGGGACATACTGAAGGGCCAGGGTCAGGAGGCGTCTCTGTATGGCACATGGGCTAGTACTCACAGGGTACAGCCTTCTGCTCCCTGCGGGCCCAGTTGAAAAGTGAACCTGGCAGCTCCAGTCAGCACCACTGACCAGGCCATTAACAGTCTGGTTGGTGGTGCAGCGGGGCCAAGGCAGGTTGCCTGCCTGCCGTGGTTCCACACAGCTCCCAAACACAGTAGCATATCCCCTCTCTGGCTCCTACACCTAGGAGAATCCAGGGGGCTCCTTACGCTGCCCTCGCTCCTGCCCCAAGCGCCAGCTCCCCAGCTCCCACTGGCCAGGAACCACAGCCAATGAGAGCTGCGGAGGTGGCACCTGCAGATGGGGCAGCGCACAGAGCCATCTGGCCACACCTCCGCATAGGAGACAGAGGGGGGACATGTTGCTGCTTCCAGGAGCCATCTGAGGTAAGCACTACCCAGAGCCTGCACCCATGACCCCCTCCCATGCCCCAACCCCCTGTCCCAGTGCTTTCTTGTTTTCATTATTTAATTGGTCTTCTTCCTCAGTGAAGCAGCCCAGTTCACTCTAGAGCTTTGTGCTTCCTGCTACTATAACTTTGTCTCATTGGTGAGTTAGGAGGACATCTCCTGACATGAGACCCAGATTCTATGGATTCATCCTACTATAAAATAAAGATGGTGTGTTAAGGGCAACTGTGTAATATCAAAAGATATCCAGGGGAGAGATTGGAAGGCTGAAACCACTAGAAATATATCAGGAGACTAAAAACAGTCCCGTTTATTCATTTGAAAAAAGTTAATCATTCCAATGTTACTGGGTTATTAAGCAGGAGTCCTTTGCTGTCTTTCCGCTTTCACTCTAAAAAACCTTAGTATCTAGACGGTAACCATTGCGTCTTTAGTGTGATGGTGAGGATAGGAATAATGTTGAAATTTGATATAGACACTGATCCCTCATTAATGCTTAAAGCAACCAATTGAAAAGAAGACCAGCATTTCTGACAATGAGTTCACTATTTTTCAAGGTGATTGGTAATCTAATTTTTCCCACCTCCAGCAAAATTCTAAATTAAATCGCCCACCGTCTGTCAAAGCGAACTTAATCTTTAGAGTTACTTTCAAAGCTGTGGGATAGTCTTTCGTAAATGAAATTTCCTTGTTACATGATAAAAATTACACTGCGGTTCTGAAACCTAATTTAGGGTCTATGGACTTTCAGCTCCATAAATCATCAGCATGGCCTTCAACTGAACTGTGCTCACCACTTCTTGCAGATTGTAATATATAATATAACTACAGTATATAAAATAGAAGGTACAGTAACAGTCTCTCTTAAAAATCAGTTTCAGGACAGCACTTATAAAAGAAGATCCTGTCTATTGAGATAATACTATGATATAAAACTTGAAATCCTATTAAGATGACTTATGCTTTGCACATCCTCTTTGGAGATTGACTTCAGTTAAAGTGAGAGAAAGAGACTTCTTAACCTTTAAATAGCCCCAATCCATTGATATACTTAGAAATACTTCTTGTAATCATCCAGAGTTACAGAACTCACTATCCTTATGCCACCTCCAAGTATTTCTTTAATATGAAGACAATTAAAAACAGTGGGCCGAAATGTTCATCTTGAGCTGTGCAAAGAAGGCATTCTCTGTAAGTGGATCTGCTCTTCCAACTCAAAGGGAAAAGGTCCCCTTGCAGAGACCATTTTCCAGATGGTGCTTCATGGCTTCACAAACCTGTGTTTGGGGAAGGAGTTGGCAATCCATAAACCATGGACTACTGGGGAGGTTGAGGGAAGGATCTAGGGAGACTCACATCATTTCTCCACCCATCCTCCAAAGATATTCCTCAGAAATGTAATACACTGCTAGGATGTCCAGTCCCCTTAACGTGTGTCCCTCGGAGCATGCATTTATAGGAGTAGCCCTGACAGAGTGAGAGAGGGCACGCAAAGCTAATCTGTGCGGTTTATTGGCCTAAACTTATTCCATGGGCTCCCTGTTAATGAAAGAAACTCTACAGGTTGGGTTGCTCTATCTCTGGAAGGGGTACTGGATGCTGAAATTGCAGGCACACATTTGTCCTTGCCAAATTGTATTTAGCCATATAGAACATCCAAATGTGTGTGTTTCATGTACATTATGTGTTCATGTGTAGAATTTGCAGGTTAGGTACTGAATTCAGATAATTTTGCTCATCATTTTTATCTCTAATTACCACTAGAATTAACAGTAAAAGATGATAGAGATATGCAGATGCAAAAACAAATACAACTTGGGTATAATATGGACTCAATTGTCATCAGTACTACATGCTTCAGACTAGTATTCAGGAGCTAACCACATGACATGTTGGCAGAGTGCTTAATTGCAACATGAAAGACTCTCAGGTTCAGTACCAGCCTTTGTATCCACCATCCCTGCTTATTAGCGATTGTTTCCTCACAACCCCCCTCAAGTCCTGTCCTCTGCCCAAGCTTCATGTTACTTCTTCTTTTTCTCCTTTGATTCATAGATTCATAGATATTAAGGTCAGAAGGGACCATTATGATCATCTAGTCTGACCTCCTGCACAATGAAGGCCACAGAATCTGTCCCACCCACTCCTGCAATAAATCTCTCACCTATGTCTGAGCTATTCAAGTCCTCAAATCATGGTTTAAAGACTTCAAGGTGCAGAGAATCCTCCAGCAAGTGACTCGTGCCCCATGCTACAGAGGAAGGTGAAAACCCCCCAGTCCTCTGCCAATCTGCCCTGGAGAAAAATTCCTTCCCAACCCCAAATATGGCAATCAGCTGAACCTTGAGCATGTGGGCAAGACTCACCAGCCAGATACCCAGGAAAGAATTCTCTGTAGTAACTCAGATCCCACCTCATCTAACATCCCATCACAGGCCATTGGGCCTATTTACCATGAATAGTTAAAGATCAATTAATTGCCAAAATCATGTTATCCCATCATACCATCTCCTCCATAAACTTATCGAGTTTAATCTTGAAGCCAGATAGGTCTTTTGCCCCCACTGCTTCCCTTGCCTCATCTCAGTTTCATGCTTTTTTTCCCTGCTAGCCACTTGTCAAGAATGTAGGAATTATTTGCTTTAATTTCTGTAAATGTCTATACACAAATGTGTGTATGTGGGTATGGTGTATGTGTATGTGTATGTGGGTTTATATTGCTGGCTAAAAGGTAGCTAAGAGTTAAATCCTGCAGGAACTCAAAACAGTGGTTGTAGAAAGAATTAAATTGCCTTGTGCTCAAATGGACAACCCATTACATGAAAACTACCTCCAGTCGTCTCTGGAGAAACACATAAACCAGTCTATGCCAGGTTCAGAGCTCCTGGTCAGAAAGAGGAACTTTGAATTGGATAAAAGACAGCCTGTGAACTTGGACATACACTGACTGGGGGTCAGACAGGCCTAAAGGCAGCAATTGCACAGTGAAGCCTGTCCCACTGAGCCCCAATGCTCAGTGAGTGCCTGAGTTAAGTGGAAACTATTTAAACTGTCAACAAAATGACTAAGTTAGGTAAGACAATATGTGATTAGGCTTTTGTCATTTTTAACTCTCATCTCTCTGCTTGTGATGGTGTATGGATGAATAAATCAGTCTGTTTTGACCAAGTTGTTTTATGTCATTACTTTTACCAGCTGTTGACTGCTCTTGGAAAGGATTCTAAAGCAGGGGCTAAATCCAGTTGCACCTACTGGAGGCAAATACAGTTGGTAAATAGGGGGTGCTGTAGACTAAAGGTGGGGTGATCACAGGATTCCATTTTGAGAGAAGTGCAGGTACAGGCCTATTCATGGCAATACAAAGAGGGATATCCAGTGCAATTCACCCCTGAACCACAATGCTCCTGCGCTTGGAATAGACGACTTCATTCTATTCATCATCACGTTATTTCTTCCCCTAAAGTCCAGTTCATTCTCATAGTCTTCCAATACTGATCTCCTGTTGGACACAGTCTGTTCCCACTTCCACAGGCAGTCCTTATTTGTTTACAGTTATCTGCTTAATTAGAGGTCCAGTCCAGTCTAGTGCCACATACTCTGAACACCCATTGAACTCAAGTGCTTGGCATCTCTTAGGGTCAGACCCTCAGAGCAAGACTTCCAAAACAGGGTGATTTACATGTCCAAATTAGTGACTCAGTTTCCAGAGGTGCTGATCAGCCAGCTCCTAATGAATCATAGAATCATAGAGATGTTAGGTTGAAATGAATATCAGGTGGTCACCTACTCCAGCTGCTTGCACTGAGACAGGACTAAGTATACTTTGACCAACTCTGATAGGTCCAACCTGTTCTTAAAAACCTCCAGTGACAGGGATTCCACACGTCCTTTGCAAGCCTATTCCAGAGTTATAATCAAAAAGTTTTTCCTAATATCTACCCTGAATCACCTTTGCTTCAGATTAAGGTGATTATTACTTCTCCTACTTACAATAGACATGGAGAACAATTGATCGCCATCCTCTTTATAACATATTTAAAGACTATTATCAGGTCCCCCCTCAGTCTTCTTTTCTCAAGACTTTGCATGCCCAGTTTGTTAACCTTTCCTCAGAGAGCATGTTTTCTAAACCTTTTATAATTTTTGTTGCTCTCCTGTGGACTCTCTCCAATTTGTCCACATCTTTCTTAAAGTGGTGCCCAGAACTAGACATCTGATGCCCTACCAGGGCTGAATAGAGCAGGACAACTGCCTCCCATGTCTTACATACAATAGTCTTGTTTATATATCCCGGAATGATATTAGCCTTTTCCACAACTGCATCACATATTTGACTCATATTCAATATGTGATCCACTATAACCCCACATCCTTTTCAGCAGTACTACTGCCTAGACAGTGATGCCCCATTTTGTATTTGTGCAGTTGAATTTTTCTTCCTAAGTGTAGTACTTCCCATATGTCTTTAGTCACTTTCGTCTTCTTGATTACAAACCATTTCTCCTATTTGTGAAGGTCATTTTGCTCGCTAATCAAATGGAGACAGAGAGTGGATAAGCACCATTTCTTCCTATATGCTTCTAGAGTGCCATGTACATCTACTGTACTACAAGGCACTGAAAAATAAAAGTGTGATTATTAGAAAAATAGTTAACAAACTTTACATATCTGTCCTGAGCCCTCTTGTGGTGATTATATCAGTAAATGTAACTTTTCTGACCCTTTCCAAATGCTTGGGCTGCATACAAACTCTGAAATAAAGACCAACACCTCTAGAAAGTCAGATATTGTGAGAAAAAACTGTCTTTACCATGGCAGCATTATTTTATATTACAGCCCCATCTGTCCACATTAGACCTTTGCATGAGATGTAGCAATGCATACTGAGACAAGAACAAATCCAAATGCACCCCAACATGGCGGGCTACGTTGCTTCTGAAATTTTCACTGCACCGTAAAGTTTCGGTCTTAACACCCCTCTCTACATCAATTTGTTAATAGTGTTATAAAGATACTATTGAAAATGGAGACTAGGGGACTAAATGACTAGAAACAACTTTTAAGAGGAAAATCATCTTTATTGCATTCTTAGAAATAAAGATGACTCATATAATCCTTAGCAAGAAAACATTTGCTCAGTAAAGTCACCTCAGCATGACATTAAATTCTAAATGTAGGAATATTATAAGAGGTAATTTTTTTAAGGTCACCAGACGTACAATTTTAGACCAAATATGTTGATCACATATGAAGCACAAGTAAGTTTGATAACTTAGAGAGACATTACCACTCTTTCTGCAGAGTAACAGCTATAATGTTAAGAGAGAAACATTTCAGGTTCTTTATATGCAGTATTTAATTGACCTACCAGTGAAAATGAGAGAAGTCCAATGATTTCCCCCATGTGTATTACACCAACAGAAATACTAGCACTAAGTAACTGTGGGCTGATTTACTGGGCTATTTTTTTCTCTTTTATTTCTTATACTTCATAAATATTGGATCTAGTTATTCTCACCAGCTACAGTCTGTGTCAATTTCCCATAAATATAGATAGCCAGTAATGATTTATCATTTTAAAAAATTCAGTACATTTTGAAAACAGATAAATAGGTTAAATATTACCATTTCCTCTGCAACCTGAATATTCTCAAAATGGAAAAAAGAAAATTCTGTCCCAATTTCCTAGTGATAGATGAATCCTAAAGTATTCTGACTTAGGGCCTAATTCTGTTCTCATTTACTGTACAGGAAGAAATCAGGAAGAATTCCATTAAAGTCAGTGGAGTTCCACCACTATAAAATCAGTGTAAATTAGATCAGAATCAGGACTTTGGTTTTAGTATCAACCATTGCTTTTTAAATATTATTGTTAACTTCATTTTTTTAACAAATAATACATGGTAGTAGGTCAAAACTATAACTGGGTTCATTAATGGCTATTAGACAAGATGGTCAGGGACACAACCCTATGCTCTGGGTGTCCTTAGCCTCTGACCGCCAGAAGCCGGGACTGACCAACAGGGATTTGATCCCTCAGTAATTGCTGTATTCTGTTCATTCCCTCTGAAGTGGCTACTGGGCTAGATGGACCATTGGTCTGACCCAGTACGGCCATTCTTATGTAGCTCCCCAAAGCCTCAGACAAGGTTGGTATGCCACTGTACAAACTCTTAGGAAAACATGACTTCTACTCAGGCTCACTGACAGCAATTCCAGTCCCCAGGACCGCCCCTAGGGGGCGCAGGCGGGGAAGAAGTGATGAATCTGTCACTTCCAGGACCGCCCATCACTTCCAGGACCAACCACGCTGGCCAATCGTGCCGGCCCATCGGGGTCCCCCAAAGCACGGGGCCTGGAGAAGTCAGAAGCGCCTAGGAGCCTGGCAGCCCGCCCGAGCAATTTAAAAGGGCCCGGGGCTCTCAGCTGTCACTACTGCAGCAGCGGCTGCGGCCAGGGGACCCTGGGCCCTTTTAAATTGCCTGGGCCCCTGGGCAATTGCCCCCTTTGCCCCGTCAGCAGGCCTGCCTCTGCTCCAAAGAGCTCACAAGGCTCTGATCCTGCAGAGCCTTGCAACACAAATTTAACTTTCAAACAAAGTCAGAACTTCCATGGGATGGCTCACGTGAAGCAAGTTACTTATGTATGTAACTCTTTACGGGATCAGGGACCTAATTTATGACAAGAGACAACATGGGAGTGTGATAATCCATAGGAGCAAAGAGTGAAAGGAAGGATAAGAGTAGCAGTAATAAGGTCACCAAATTGCATAGTTTAACCATGAATGTAACTTGATGGATCTGAATGATTAAGTTTTTTATTTTTGAATGTAAATAAATATCAGAAATTCCCTTGCCTTCTACCTAGCTTTACTAATTCCTGTGAAGGAATTTAGAGGCTATACAATATTTTTAAATAGACAATAAGGATTTCTCAGTTGTTTTTTTTCCCTAATAGATGACGAATGGCAATATTCCAGTGGTATCAAACTCCATATCTAAAGCACTGGAAGAGCAGCAGCTGTTTCTTTATTGTTGATTCTTCATTTTCTTTCTTTGTTCCTCCCTCTTTCTGAAGACTGTGAGGATTTTAATGTAATTCTGGCCCTCACATGCAATGCTGTAAACAGATTGATGTTGTCAGGGAATTACATCCAATCTGCGTTCAGCTTTGACGGGAAATTGTTTATGATTAGGTGATTTACACTTGAAGTGGGCAGAAGATGGCAAGGCCCATAATTAGAAGGGGGGAAATTTATCTCCCAACAGCATGTTCCTTCCTCTGAGCAGAGTCCTGGAGTGAGGAAAGGGCAGATGTAAACAGACTTCTCCAAGCTGGCTGAGTCTGTACCTGGGCTTGATTGAGTCTGGGTTACTGCTGCCAGGAACAACAGTTGGACCTCAGCCTAGTTGGGAAAGGCAAAGTTAGTTGCCACTGTCTCCTTTGCTTAGCTCCTCTGCTGTGTTTTTAAAAATATTTTACTTAAACACATCTGCCTCACTTGGCCTTATGTGCGTGAACGAGCTGCACCACATTACCTGCTTGTGGGACTGAATAACTCACAGGCTAATGCTACCTGAGTTAAAAAGAGAGAATTGGAAAAACAAGCCAGTGCTAAACCAAATCTGTTATTTGAGGTTTAATAATGAGAGATTATAAATGCCCCACCCCTCCTGCACCAGAAATCGGACCTGTCCAGATGCCATGGCCCCATAAAGGAATAGCTCTATCTGTCCATCAGGGAGCTGCTCCTGAGCGGTGTGGCTCTGCCTGTTCCCAATATAGAGCAGTTGCTAAAAGCCATTTTACAAATATTTCCTACCACTGTTGACAGTCTTGGGCACCGTAGTGCAGCCAAGCTACCTATATTCGGCAATGTGTCAAGTACTCTGGGGCAGAGACCCAGGGGAGGTAGAATCCAGAGTTTGGCCATCTTTAGCAAAAGGTGTGAAACCTTCCTCTTTGAAAAAAGCTTTCCACCATAAGAATGACAGACACTCCTTCTACCACAAATCCTTTCCAACCAAAACAATACCCAAACCATACTCCAAGTAGAGATTTTATCCCCAAAAGAAACATCAGACTCCATGAAGTCCAGTAGGATCTTTACTATTGCTGTTGGTTTTAGGTGGAAAGTACTCCGATACTGTGCTGATGGGCAGCAGTAAAAAACCCTAAGCCCAATAGACAGATTAGATAGATAAGTGGCTTCCGCATTCCCCATTCAGGGTTTGTTGGGAGCTGTTCTGGCCCTGGGCAAAGGCTAGGGCAGCCAAGAAGTCCACCGTAACTTATATAAGAACATAACATAAGAACATAAGAAAGGCCATACTGGGTCAGACCAAAGGTCCATCTAGCCCAGTATCCTGTCTTCCAACAGTGGCCAGTGCCAGGTGCCCCAGAGGGAATGAACAGAACAGGTAATCATCAAGTGATCCATTCCCTGTCACTCATTCCCAGCTTCTGGCAAACAGGGGCTAGGGACACCATTTCTGCCCATCCAGGCTAATAAACCATTAATGTACCTAGTTCTTTTTTGAACCCTGCTGTGGTCTTGGCCTTCACAACATCCTCTGGCAAGGAGTTCCACAGGTTGACTGTGCATTGTGTGAAGAAATACTTCTTTTATTTGTTTTAAACCTGCTGTCTATTATAGTTTCAACCAGTTTGCCCAGTACTGAAGTCAGGCTTACAGGCCTGTAATTGCCCGGATCACCTCTGGAGCCCTTTTTAAAAATTGGTGTCACATTAGCTATCCTCCAGTCAACCGGTACAGAAGCTGATTTAAATGATAGGTTGCAAACTACAGTTAGTAGTTCTGCAGTTTCACTTCTGAGTTCCTTCAGAACTCTTGCGTGAATTCCATCTGGTCCTGATGACTTATTACTGTTTAATTTATCAATTTGTTCCAAAATCTCCTCTAATGATACCTTAATCTGGGACTGTTACTCAGATCTGTTATCTAAAAAAGAATGGCTCAGGTTTGGGAATCTCCCACACATCCTTAGCCATAAAGACCGATGCAAAGAATTCGTTTAGTTTCTCCACAATGGCCTTATTATCCTTGAGTGCTCCTTTAGCACCTTGATCGTCCAGTAGCCCCACTGATTGTTTAGCAGCTTTCCTGCTTCTAATGTATTTTTTAAAAAAATTGCTATTACTTTTTGAGTCTTTCCCTAACTGTTCCTCAGATTATTTTTTGGCCTTCCTAATAGTATACTTATACTTCATTTGCCACTGTTTATGCTCCTTTCTATTTTCCTCAATAGGATTTAATTCCACTTTTTACAGGATGCCTTTTTGCCTCTCACTGCTTCTTTTACTTTGTTGTTTAGCCACGGTGGCTCTTTTTTGGTTCTCTGACTATGTTTTTTAATTTGGGGTACACATTTAAGTTGAGCCTCTATTATGGTGTCTTTAAAAAGTTTCCACTCACCTTGCAGAGAATTCACTTTGGCACTGTACTCTTTAATTTCTGTTTAACTAACCTCCTCATTTTTGTGTAGTTCCCCTCTCTGAAATTAAATGCTACAGTGCTGGGCTGCAATAGTGTTTTTCCTGCCACTGGGATATTAAATTTAATTATATTATGGTCACTATTACCAAGCGGTCCAGCTATATTCACCTCTTGGACCAGACCCTGTGTTCCACTTAGGACTAAATCAAGAATTGCCTCTCCTCTGGTGAGTTCCATGACTAGCTGCTCCAAGAAGCAGTCATTTAAGGTGTCAAGAAATTTTATCTCTGCATCCTGTCCTGATGTGACATGTACCCAGTCAATATGGGGATAATTGAAATCCCCCATTATTATTATTGAGTTGTTTATATTAATAGCCTCTCTAATCTCCCTGAGCATTTCACAGTCACTATCACCATCCTGGTCAGGTGGTTGGTAATATATCCCTACTACTATATTCTTATTATTAGAGCATGGAATTTCTATCCATAGAGATTCTATGGTACAGTTTGATTCACTGATGATTTTTACTTCATTTGATACTACGCTTTCTTTCACATATAATGCCACTCCCCCACCAGCACGCCCTGTTCTGTCCTTCCGATATATTTTGTATCCTGGTATTACTGTATCCCATTGATTATCCTCATTCCACTAAGTTTCTGTGATGCCTATTACATCAATATCCCCCATTAATATGAGGCACTCTGATTCACCCATTTTATTATTTAGACTTCTAGCATTGGTATATAAGCACTTTAAAAATATGTCTCCTTTTAGCTGTGTGCCATTACACAATGTAATTGAAGGGGACTCTTTATTTGACTGTTTCTGAGCTGATCTGCCTGTATTTTATCATTTTCCATCCTCCCATGCTCACTAGGACATAGAGATTCTCGATTCAAAGATCCTCCACTAAGGGATGTCTGAACCATGTGCTCTTCCGCACCTGGTGACTTTCCCCCAGCCCTTAGTTTAAAAACTGCTGTATGACCTTTTTAATGTTAAGTGCCAGCAATCTGGTTCCATTTTGCTTTAGGTGAAGCCAAACCTTCCTGTATAGGCTCCTCCTTTTCCAAAAGTTACCCCAGTTCCTAATAAATCTAAACCCCTCCTCCCTGCACCATCGTCTCTGTATTAAGACTCTGCAGTTCTGCCTGTCTAACTCGCCCTGCCTGTGGAACTGTAAGCGTTTCAGAGAATGCTACTATGGAGGTCCTGGACTTCAATATCTTACCTAGCAGCCTAAATTTGGCCTCCAGGACCTCTCTCCTATCCTTCACTATGTCATGTACATGTACCATGACCACTGGCTCCTCCCCAGCACTACACATAAGTCTATCTAGATGTCTCAAGATATCTGCAACCTTCGTACCAGGCAGGCAAGTCACCATGCAGTTCTCCTGGTCATTGCAAACCTAGCTATCTATGTTTTTAATGATCGAATCACCCATTACTAGTAACTCTCTCTTTCTAATAGCTGGAGTTCCCTCCCCCAGAGAGGTATCCTCAGTGTGAGAGGATACCACAACATCATCTGGAAGGAGGGTCCCAACTATGGGATTGTTTCCTTCTGCTCCAGTTAGATGCTCTCCTTCCCTGGGACTTTCATCCTCCTCAACAGCACAGAGGCTGTCAGACCAGGGTTCGGACTGTTCTACTGTGTCCCAGAAAGTTTCTTCTATGTATCTCTCTGTCTCCCTCAGCTCCTCCAGTTCAGCCACTCTGGTCTCCAAAGCCTGTACACAGTCTCTGAGGGCCAGGAGCAAATTACACCGAATGCACACATACGCCACCCACCCATAGGGCAGGTAATCATACATGCTGAATTGGGTGCAATAAACTGGGTAGCTGCCACTCAGTTGCTGGGCTTCTGCCTGCTTTCTCTTTTTACTCCTGCAGCTGATTCCTTTGTTGTTTTTTTGTTTATATCAAGGAGATGGTTTTGGTTTTTAAGTTTCAAGAATGAGTTGAGTTCTAGCCCCTGCTGACCCTCCTTTCATATCTTGTTGCAATGACCCCTTTGGGCCATAGCAGTGGTGCCTGGGCATAAAAGCCACGTGACCTTGACTCTTTCTGCCCCACATACTCCCTCCTTTCTCCCATACTGTAGTGACCCCTGTCCTTGGAGGAAGCTCCAAGGGCAGAAGCACAAAAACAATCTGTGCCAGGGGTAGGGTAGATAGCAAGTGTAAAAAATTGGGACAGGGGGTGGGAAGTAATAGGTGCCTATATAAGAAAAAGCCCCCTAAATCGAGACTGTCCCTATAAAATCAGGACATCCAGTCACCTTAGCCAGGGGTATTTTCCATATAAAGTTTCACCTGCCTCTTTTTGCACCAGCTAAGCTCACAGCAGCTATAAGTGACAAGGTGCTTTACAGCAACAGCTGCCCCCAGCCCATCTACAGTAGGCTCCAATACAGGTAACACTGGTGGAGCTGAGCCCATCAGCAAGGATAATATTTTTGCAAAATTGCCCTTCTGTAAGGGGTGGCTCTAGTAATTTTGCCGCCCCAAGTAGTAGCCGCCAAATTGCCGCTGAGGAACACGGACTGCTGCCCCATTCTAATTGCCGCCCCAAGCACCTACTTAGAAAGCTGGTGCCTGGACCCAGCCCTGCTTCTGTAGAGAGGTCAAGGGATTGTGATTTGTTTCAGCTGTGGATGTTTATAATCACAGTTCTTCATGTAAAAATACTACTAGTCCACCATATTTTAATTTTGTTTCTTTTTAAATGCTATATCAGAATGTGGCAAGTTCAGATTCAGAGGAGTTACACTTTTCAGGTTGTGAAATTGCCATTTGACTTCAGAATAACAGACAGACGACAGAAACAAACAAGTTCTTTCTAAGAAGGCAACTTGCCTATTTTTCCTTTTGGAATGCTTGTTGATCTCTCGCTTTCAAATAGAGATGTCGGAAATAGGGCAGGTCCATTTGTTAAAATTACATTTGAAAAAAATAATTTATTGAAAATTACTTACAACGGAAAAATAGAAATGTATCCAAACTAAAATTCCAACGCTAACAGCCTTAACACTTCGGGATAGCTCCAATCTAGCTGATTGGCTGACCAGCCCAGTGATATTGCTAGCACTTCTTTTTTTAAAAAAAGCAGTTCTTCGCTACATATTTAACCGTTTTTTCCATGCATGCCACATCCTTGTGGTAGCAGTGCTGTACATGTAATGTGTATTTTTCAGCAATTGTTTCATTTCTGCAAAAACCTACAGTGTACAATAATTGTATATCACAATGGCTTTGGAGCGAGGATTCATGGTAGTCCCAAGAGGAGACTGACCTTATTCCCTTTTGAACTCCTCTAGAGTACATCACTCTCTGCAGTTTCTTTAGCCTTCTCAGTGGTTTAAAAAGGAGAGAGCTCTGGGGAGTTATATGACCTCTGTACATGTCTGGTAGACCTAGTCAAGAAGTGCTGTTAGTGCTCACCGAGACAAAAGAACTACAGAGAAATGGGTTTAGAAAAACCTCCAAGGCTTAGAATTACTTCACAGCACCAGGATAGGGCCAGGTTATTTGTAAAATATGTTTGTTTTTTTACCAGAAAACCTCATCTGCTGGTAGAGTTTCAATATACTGCATAGATAGAGAATAAACAGGGTAATACTATAAGGAAATATAATGGCAAATAAACCAGATTTTAAAGACATAATCTATGCCATAGGAAGAAAAAAAAGCAGAGAGAACACAAAGGAGTTAATAACAGCTGCAGCAATGGCAGCAAGGTCTGTACTGGGGACTGCCATTATTCCACCCCAAATTCTCCTCTCTTTCTCCCCAAATATATTTTATACAATTGCCCAAGACCTGCTGCAATGAAGATGTAAGAAGGTCATGAAAAATGTCATTTTTTTAAAAAAATATACTAGAAATAATATAAAACACAGTACACAATGTTACAGTAGAGCTCATTACAAAAATATAATAGATTTAAGGCTGAAAAGTTTTCTGTGACAAATTTCTTCCAAATAGGAAGGGCTGTTCATTTTAAAAATAACAAGGAAGAGGTCTGAACACATTCAGACATTTGAAAGACATTTCTATGCAACACAGGGAAAATGGATTTGAAGAGTGCAAAAATGCCAGTTCCTGGCTAATTACCATTAGGACGAACCTAACTGGATATTGTAGTTGAATTCAGTTATTCAAAACCCTCTAGCCAAAGGCATAATGTCTAAAACCTTCTAGCCAAAGGCATAATACTTCATACTATGTACATTGGTTGCAAAACTGACTTAAGTCTCCAGGTTGCTGTATTTCCTCCTTCCATTGCATTAAGAGGAATGGTGGTGACAGTTCAGAACCTAGGGGTTTTAATCTAGATTTTTTTAACGATATTCAGGCACTGTGATGAGGTATACAAACCCCACACTCGACAACAAGGGATTAAGGAGCTGCTCTGGGCTTGGCCAGTTCTCTTCTCTCCTCCCACCGTCCTCCCCTCCACACACCGGCAAGTCATGCACAGGCTGGGAGAGGAGCTTAAGGGCAGAGCAAAACAGCTCATTTGTTGGCAGACTAGGGAAGAGAAGAGACCATCAACCCTCAGCTCCCAAGGAAATGGGTGACTTCAGGCAGGGGCTTCCCAGACAACCACCACCAGATGGCTCCTCCCTGAGGTAAGAGAGGGCTAGATCCTGATGAATCCTGTGAGGAAATCATTCCACTCTATCTCTTATTAAGTTCGTTTATTTGCATGAATTCCCCTTGCTTTTTGCTCAGACTATCTGGGAAGAGGAGAGACTTTGAAGTGACCTGGAGGCCCAAGTCACAGAAAGGCCACTGCAGAGACAGAGCAGCCACTGACAGGACACACCGAGCAGAGAGAGAGCTGCCATGACACAAGGAGGCACTGGTGATGAACACCTAAAGATATTCACAACACCTAAAGATGCAGAGAGATGTCTGGTAGGATTTTCAAAAGCACCTAGGTTCCTAACTGCCATTGAATGCCTATCTTCATCTTTAGGCACCTTAAAATTCTGGCCCTTAATGGCTTACGGGCCATATATTTTTGTTTACATTAGCAGGCTAGTAAATTGGGAACAGAATTCTGAGTTTTTTGTTTACCTCTGATGTCCAGTATTCAAGTTCTTTTCTCATCAATGAGGGATTCTCTGGGTGAGTGGAGAATGAACTGTGAATGAAACAGGGAATCAGGTGGAGTCAAAACAGTGTAGTGTTGGATTTTGTCACTACAGTGTTTAAATTTTTCACTGCAACTTTTAGATTTTTGTGGGCACTGTCTCTACAGCATTGAGGTAGTTGATTTGTGCTTCTTTTTATGCAAACAAAGCACAAACACATTCATAGTGTACTGTACAATTAGTTCTCTTGAATTACTGTTAGTTATGAACTGGTCCTAAAGAATGAAATGTCTTGTGTGTTAAAGGTCACATTTGCTAACGTAGACCTTGGCCTGGTCTACAGCAGGAATTTAGGTCGAATTTAGTAGCGTTATCTTGATTTAACCCTGCACCCATCCACACGATGAAGCCCTTTTTTCGACTTAAAGGGCTCTTAAAATCGATTTCTTTACTCCACCCCCGATGAGGGGATTAGCGCTGAAATCGGCCTTGCAGGGTTGAATTTGGGGTACTGTGGATGCAATTTGATGCTATTGGCCTCCGGGAGCTATCCCAGAGTGCTCAGTTGTGACCACTCTGGACAGCGCTCTCAACTCAGATGCACTGGCCAGGTATACAGGAAAAGGCCCGTGAACTTTTGAATCTCATTTCCTCTTTGGCCGTGCAATCCCACCCTTTGTGCTTGTTTCCTGGGCCCAGAATCAGCCTTCCACACCATGAACCTGCCCAATTGACACCATGATGTGCAGTAGGACTGCCGGCAGGACTGAATCGCCATGAGATGAAACTTAAAAGGGAAATGACCTGGCTGAGTCACTCCCATGTTTGCCCAGGCGCCCCTGACTGACCTCACCAAGGTCAGCTAAAAGAGCATCCTGGAGTACGGTGATGATGGCTACCAGTCATACTGCACTGTCTGCTGTCACAAGGCAATGAGCTGCTGCTGTGTAGCAATGCAGTACCACGTCTGCCAGCACCCAGGAGACATACGGTGACAGTGAGCTGAGCGGGCTCCATGCTTGCTGTGGTATGGCGTCTGCACGGGTAACCCAGGAAAAAAGGCGCGAAACGATTGTCTGCCCTTGCTTTCATGGAGGGAGGGAGGGAAGGGGGGCCTGACGATATGTACGCAGAACCACCCGTGACCATGTTTTTGCCCCATCAGGCATTGGGATTTCTACCCAGAATTCAAATGGGCGGCGGAGACTGCGGGAACTGTGGGATAACTACCCACAGTGCAACGCTCTGGAAGTGGACGGTTGCCTCGGTACTGTGGACACACTCCACCGACTAAATGCACTCAGAGCATTTGTGTGGGGACACACACAATCGACTGTATAAAAAAACTTTCTACAAAACCGACTCTATAAATTTGACCTAATTTCGTAGTGTAGACATCGCCCTTGATTCAGCAAGGTGCTTGAGCATTTGCCTAACCTTAAGTATAGTTAAGTAGTAGTTAAGGAGTAAGTTGAGTAGTCTTCTTAATTTCAGTGAGATCACGCCTATGCTAAAATTAGGCAAGTGCTTAAGTACTCTGCTGAATGGGGGCCATTGTCATTCTGCAATGCAGCATAAACTTCTTTTGGCTAGGGGCTTGTCTACACTACCAAGTGTTGTTGACGAAACTCATGTCGACTCCCAAAAGTTGACAAAACAAATATCAGCAAAGGGTGTTCACACTTGCTCCCTCTGTCAACAGATCATGTCCACATTGGGGACACCATCATCGACAGGGTGAGCAATGCACCGTGGGTATGTATCCCACCGTGCAGGATTGTGGGAAGGAAGAGCTGATCGCTGCGCATCTTGGGATTCTCTCCAAGTTCTCCAACAGCCCCCTCAGCTGCCGAGAGCAGCATCATGAGCAGCTCTGTGAGCTCTCCGTGCTGAGGAATGGCAAAGCAGCACAGCCGCCTGATCCGCTCCCCCTGCAGCAGCAGTCTACCTGCTGCTGTGTTCCTAATGCCGGGCAGAACAGGAGCATTCCAATGATTTGCTCTTTGTTTGTTTCCCAAACGGAGCAGCACACAGATACTTCCTGGAGCTTTCAAAGGGGAGGGGCACATACAGAGATCAAAACACTGAGCGGAGCAGTCAGGGCAGGCATTGTGGGATACTGGCAGAAGCCAGTTCTGTCGACAAAACAATCAGCAGTGCCTACATTGGCTCCTTGTCGACAATAAAGGGAGGGGAAAAGACAAAAGTCTCTTGTAGCAGTGGATGTTTTTTGTCGCCCAAACTGGGCATTTTTGGTGACAAAAGTCCCATTGTAGTGTGCACACTCTTGCTGTTTGGTCGACAAAAGGCAGTTTTTAGTGACAAAACTTGCCAGGTCAGACAAGCCGTAGGTAGAAGCTGAGATGCAAGACCATGTAACACAAAACTTATGAAAAGCTATACACTCAACACTGAGATTCATTTCATCTGGTTGTTCACTGTATAATTCAAAATAACTAAGCTTGATAGTTGAAGTTATAAAACTATATGTAATTGTTGCAGTTAAAACACTGGTCTGGGACTCAGAAGACTCTGTTTTGATTTCTGGCTCTCCCTCAGACTTCCCCTGTGACCCTGGGCAAATCAGTGAGGCCCAAACCTCCACCCAAATCAGGCAACATTTTTAGATGCCTCAATTCATGGGTTCCCAGCTTAATAAGTTTTGCACTGATTTTTGCTGATATCAAGCACCCGCAGCTCCTATTGACTTGAAATGGAGTTGTGGGCACTCAGCACTTCTGAAATTCAAGGCCAACATATTTCAGGTTAGGCACCAAAAATGGAGACACCCAAAGTTAGTAGCCACCTTCAGAAAACGTTGACCTACGTTACCTCATCTGTGACTCAGATCCCCATTTGTAAAATGGACAATTATAACACTGCTCTTACCTTATATGGATTCTGTGAGACCCAATTAATGCACCTGAAGTAGTCAGTCCTGAACATCATAGACATGCCTATAAATAAAAGAAATAAAAATTGTCATCTGTCTCCTGCTATGTGCTTTGATAGCTCTTAAAAGCTTGCTCTTGCCCTTTAATACTCAGATGTTTATCTTGTAAAATCAGCTACTTAGTGTGCATGTGTGCACGGAGCCAGGAATGAGATGGATTTTCTGATACGCAGCAGTATGCTTTACCCAGTCGGAATGAAGTATCAAGCCCCACCTTGTAAAGAATAGAGATTTTTCTTTTTCTTTTCTTTTTTTAAGTATTGAAACTGGGGATTGGATGAATGAGGAAGAGCCTGGATGGAAAGAGCTGGTAATAGATAAGATACACTGAAATGAAGGAAGAAATTTGTTTTGAGCCAAAGAATAAGAAACAGAACAAGACCTGAATGACAGAAGCTACTTGACAATTCAAACAGTAGCAAAAATCACAAGAGCAAGCAAGGGATTTGATGAAAAAGGTGAGTGCAACATGCAAGATAATCAAGAAGCCGTCATGGGGAATAAAAAATATGGTGATTGGATAGATGCCATCTTGAGTGTGAGGCAAATGGTTGAATGTTAAATATATTGATTTGTGAGTGACAATGAGGAGAAAGATGATCATGATGATGTAGGACATATATTAGTGCAAAACAAGAACTGCTGTCTGTAGAGATTGTATAATAAGATGCTCTACATAAAGAACAATGATCATTCAGCTATGCAGATAGAGAGAAATTGCACACTAGCAGAGTAAAAGAGTACTTATAATTATAAAAAATAACCTAGGTATTGTCAAAAAGTTTGTAATATCAAGACAATGCCTGATTATGAAAGAGTAAATTTAGACTCAGCCACACAAAATATCACGATACCTGAAAATCACAAATATGAGCAGAGTGATTCAGAACAGGAAAAAACAGTACTGTGCTTTGATATACAGTAAGGCCATTTTCAAATACAGGTGTCTGTGCATGTGTAAACCTTGCGTGACTTATCAGCATTGCCAGCTACATACCACTCCCATTAATGTCAGAATGGTCAGACAAAGTCCCATTGATGGAAATTAATTGGCACTACAGGTTGGAAAAATTAAGACACTTAGTTTGAAAATTACGCTGTAGTTATTCATGCATTTGTCATATATGGACCAATTAATCTTACACAGGAATGTCAACTGGCTGGAAGGGGCCACATAAATTTGAGGAATGAAAGGCTTGTCATTCTTTGTCTGCAGTCCACCTACTCTAAAGGGCAGATATTATTTTAATGCAAGATCACTATGGAGCAAGCTACCCAGTGAATTGAGATTTTGACTAACCTCAGGAAGTAAGGTTTAGATTAGGGTTCAATGGAGAAGATCAGTCCCAGGTGACACAGGATACAGGAACTATTATAGGAGATGAGTGAATAAAATATACCACTATGCATACTATTAATCAATTCTGAGGGAGCTATTGATTCAGTAAAATGAGCTCTATATTAAACCCAAGGTAAAGGATACATTCATTTAAAAAAGAGGCTTAGATAAAAAAGCCGATCTCCAGTGTTTGACCTAGAGGAGAGGTCAAAATTACACAGGAAAGCAAGGAAACAACATTTCCAACTGCTTGACACCAATGTAACAAAATCATACATGGGGGAAAACTGGGAAAGGATTATCTCATACTCCTGTAACCCTTCTGTCAGTTGGAGCTGGCAGCAACCAGGGCCGGGTTCAATATCTAGGAGGGATTCCTTTTCAACAATACAACACAGAACCAGCTTGAGCCCCCACCCAGTAACCTGGGAAAATTACACACCACCTTGGGCTCCTTTGAGAGGCAATACTTCCCCACTTGTGAGCACAAAGTCTGAGTGTAGAAAAGAATCTTTTAATGAAAGGATGGAAGTCACCCAACATTAATTAGGGGAAATGCCACAAGCAGCATTCATAATCATAAAACTGTGAGTAGGACACCCAGAGTGCGTGGGGCAGAGCCTTCTACCTCATGTTCTTGAGTTCTACAACCAAAAGTTCTTTTTCTGTGCCCCTCTCTGCTCCCTCACCATACCCCACTCACTGTGGTTGTCCTTGGTCAGTGAGGACCCAGGATTCAGAGGTGCATCTGTGTGAGTTCACCTCTCACATGGGGAAGAAGGCACCTTGCTTGCGCTTGTTCTGGCTGGCTGCCCTGCCAGCCACTGCTCTTCGCCACCTGGCAGCCCCGCCAGCTGCTATTCCTCGCCACCCTGCCAGCCATGTGGTTCCTCTTCGCTGGCCATCCCATCAGTTGTGGTTCCTCACCACCTCACCAGCTGCTCATTGCCTCGCCAGCTTCTCATTCTGCTCACTGCCTCACCAGTCACTTGTTCTCCAGTTGACTGTCAGTCACCTTCTGCTGCCACCTGCCTCTATGCTGTGACCTCTGCATATCACTCTCTTAGTAATTTTCAGCTCTTTGCAGGCTGGGCACTGTCCCATCTCAAGTGATTTCAGCTCTCATTTAAGCACTTTAACATAACAAAGAGGCTCCTAATGAAGCTTATTTAACTCTCTCTTTGAGCAGTAGGGAGGAACAGGTTAACCACACCCGGGACCCTTAAAGAGATTCCACACCTCCTGTCCAGGACACCTGCCCCCACCCCGCTTACTTTCACGGGGCTCTGGCATTCTATCCCCTGGCTTAATGAGGTCCTTTCAGCTGTGGGTGACCCCCTCATTTGGGACAGGTTAAGCACAGTTCTGCTCCCCTTTATTCATACAATAATGAAAACAACATTGGTAACAACATTTCACTACCCCTGCATTCAGTACTAAAGTGATTTGTAACCCAACACCAACCAAAGTTGATCACTTTGAGCAACACCGCTCTATCTGCTGGATATCTAAGCAGAGTAGGTGTGTTCATGTAAATGCAGTCTACTCCTAAAGTCTCTTCCCCTCCCAGCTAGCTGTCAGGGGAGAATTCATTCAGACCCTGCTTATACTCCTACATGCCTCCATGTAGTTCTGTTCACTGACAACATACTTTCTGTAGTATAAATCAGTAAATCAAGCATCTATATCATGAAAACCAGAAGTGAGACTATAGGCCACATTTTCAAAGGAGGATGCAATAAATGAGCTCACAAAGCTGAGCATGCACCCGTTCCAACCACACAGAGACAAATCCATGTAGATATAAATTGTGACATTGTCAAAAAAACCCGAAGGATTTGATTTACATAAGAGCTTAGGCAGTGTTACTCTATGCATTGCAAAGCCTAACTTTTAGGCATCTCGCCAATCACAAGGAACAGCACTGGGATCCACACAGCCTGAATTAGGCGCCTAAAATCCCTA
Source organism: Natator depressus (assembly GCF_965152275.1). Classification (NCBI taxonomy): domain Eukaryota; kingdom Metazoa; phylum Chordata; order Testudines; family Cheloniidae; genus Natator; species Natator depressus. The sequence goes on from NC_134236.1 coordinate 89,251,959, forward strand.
TGCAATGAATGGGGAGACGTAGGCAGCTCCCCCCTAGTATGCTGACTTTTTGTGGATCACAGTCTACGCTGCCTAAACTAGCCAATGAGAGATGCTTAGGAGAGGGGTAAGTCCTAAGTCCCACCTCCCTCACAGAAGTAGGCACTTAAGTCCAGGCTGCAGGCTGGCACCTATCTCTGCTAGAGATCTATAGCTGGGAACCCTCTCCTGGAGTCAGGTGGCTTAGGTCCCTAAGATTTTTTTTTGTGAGAAGTTAAGCAGGTGCCTAATTCCACACAAAATGATTGAAGGAGGAGGAGCCACCTCCAATCTTTTATCTCAGTGGTTAGAGCACTTGTCTGTAATGTGGTTCAATTCCCTCTTCTGCCAGAGGGGAAAGAAAGGATTTGAATAGGGGTCTCTCACCTCTGAGGAGAGTGCTCTAACCACTGATTGTTGGGATGTTCTGATATAGGGCTTCCTCAGTCTCTCCTGTTGAAGCAGTTCTTCTATGGATAAATAGTCACTAGAGCAGGGAGAACTGAAAACTGGGTTTCACATTTCGCAGGTGGGTGCTCTAAGCACCAGGCTACAGAGTCATTCTTGTGCTCTCTCATGTGCTTTCTCTCTTTGTCTGGCCCAGTGACTAAGAATTTATCCAAAATGGAATGCCTTCAATAGGAGAGATTGAGGTTAGAGTTTGATGGTTAGAGCGCGTTTCTGAACGGTATGGGAGCTCCCAATTCAAATTCTTTCATAGAATCATAGAATATCAAGGTTGGAAGGGACCTCAGGAGGTCATCTAGTCCAACCCCCTGCTCAAAGCAGGACCAATCCCCAATTAAATCATCCCAGCCAGGGCTTTGTCAAGCCTGACCTTAAAAACTTCTAAGGAAGGAGATTCTACCACCTCCCTAGGTAACACATTTCAGTGTTTCACCACCCTCTTGGTGAAAAAGTTTTTCCTAATATCCAACCTAAACCTCCCCCACTGCAACTTGAGACCATTACTCCTTGTCCTGTCCTCTTCTACCACTGAGAATAGTCTAGAACCATCCTCTCTGGAACCACCTCTCAGGTAGTTGAAAGTAGCTATCAAATCCCCCCTCATTCTTCTCTTCTGCAGACTAAACAATCCCAGTTCCCTCAGCCTCTCCTCATAAGTCATGTGTTCCAGACCCCTAATCATTTGTGTTGCCCTTCGCTGGACTCTCTCCAATTTATCCACACCCTTCTTGTAGTGTGGGGCCCAAAACTGGACACAGTACTCCAGATGAGGCCTCACCAATGTCGAATAGAGGGGAACGATCACGTCCCTCGATCTGCTCGCTATGCCCCTACTTATACATCCCAAAATACCATTGGCCTTCTTGGCAACAAGGGCACACTGCTGACTCATATCCAGCTTCTCGTCCACTGTCACCCCTAGGTCCTTTTCCACAGAACTGCTGCCTAGCCATTTGGTCCCTAGTCTGTAGTGGTACATTGGGTTCTTCAGTCCTAAGTGCAGGACCCTGCACTTATCCTTATTGAACCTCATCAGATTTCTTTTGGCCCAATCCTCCAATTTGTCTAGGTCCCTCTGTATCCTATCCCTGCCCTCCAGAGTATCTACCACTCCTCCTAGTTTAGTATCATCCGCAAATTTGCTGAGGGTGCAATCCACACCATCCTGCAGATCATTTATGAAGATATTGAACAAAACCAGCCCCAGGACCGACCCCTGGGGCACTCCACTTGACACCGGCTGCCAACTAGACATGGAGCCATTGATCACTACCCGTTGAGCCCGACAATCTAGCCAACTTTCTACCCACCTTATAGTGCATTCATCCAGCCCATACTTCTTTAACTTGCTGACAAGAATACTGTGGCAGACCGTGTCAAAAGCTTTGCTAAAGTCAAGAAACAATACATCCACTGCTTTCCCTTCATCCACAGAACCAGTAATCTCATCATAGAAGGCGATTAGATTAGTCAGGCATGACCTTCCCTTGGTGAATCCATGCTGACTGTTCCTGATCACTTTCCTCTCATGTAAGTGCTTCAGGATTGATTCCTTGAGGACCTGCTCCATGATTTTTCCGGGGACTGAGGTGAGGCTGACTGGCCTGTAGTTCCCAGGATCCTCCTTCTTCCCTTTTTTAAAGATTGGCACTACATTAGCCTTTTTCCAGTCATCCGGGACTTCCCCCGTTCGCCACGAGTTTTCAAAGATAATGGCCAATGGTTCTGCAATCACAGCTGCCAGTTCCTTTAGCACTCTCGGATGCAACTCGTCCGGCCCCATGGACTTGTGCACGTCCAGCTTTTCTAAATAGTCCCTAACCACCTCTTTCTCCACTGAGGGCTGGCCATCTACTCCCCATGCTGTGATGCCCAGCGCAGCAGTCTGGGAGCTGACCTTGTTCGTGAAGACAGAGGCAAAAAAAGCATTGAGTACATTAGCTTTTTCCACATCCTCTGTCACTAGGTTGTCTCCCTCATTCAGTAAGGGGCCCACACTTTCCTTGGCTTTCTTCTTGTTGCCAACATACCTGAAGAAACCCTTCCTTGTTACTCTTGACATCTCTTGCTAGCTGCAGCTCCAGGTGCGATTTGGCCCTCCTGATTTCATTCCTACATGCCCGAGCAATATTTTTATACTCATCCCTGGTCATATGTCCAACCTTCCACTTCTTGTAAGCTTCTTTTTTATGTTTAAGATCCGCTAGGATTTCACCGTTAAGCCAAGCTGGTCGACTGCCATATTTACTATTCTTTCGACTCATCGGGATGGTTTGTCCCTGTAACCTCAACAGGGATTCCTTGAAATACAGCCAGCTCTCCTGGACTCCTTTCCCCTTCATGTTAGTCCCCCAGGGGATCCTACCCATCCGTTCCCTGAGGGAGTCGAAGTCTGCTTTCCTGAAGTCCAGGGTCCGTATCCTGCTGCTTACCTTTCTTCCCTGCATCAGCATCAGGCAGAGGAGGAAATTGCTTTCTCAGCATCAGGCAGAGGAGGAGATTGAAGCTGGATGTCCTAAATCTCAGATGAGTGTTCTAGTTCTATACGGGCAGCAGCTCCTCCTCTAGTCAGAATGGGACCTGATCTGGTAGGTGGCCTCTGAGCATGCCTACCAGATCAGGCCATGCCCAAAAGATAAGGCAGATGAACACTTATCTTCCCCAGTTCATGGATTGCTCTGGGGCTTAGGTGGGAGATTTGTGTCCAGACTCCTAGAGTGAGGCAGCAGTGCATGTGCTCAGAGGCAGAAACTTAGATGCCTATAGACCTTTTACCTGAAAATTTAGGCACTGAGTAAGTTTAGGCACTTACAGGATTTGGTGTGGGATTTGACTCACATTGGAGCCTAAAGCTGGACCTTAGGTGCCTAAGTACCTTTGTGAATCTAGCCCTACGTAACTTAGAAGTCCAGGTCCCATTGAGAGCCAGTGAATTTAATATACAGCTTATTCTTCTCAATGAAAAGTTTCCTCAATTGATGACTAACATGCATGGAGGTATATTATTCTCTCATCTCCCGCAGTAGTTCACATATCATATGGGACTAATCTGCTGATGGAATCCTGTCCTAAATCTTGGTTCTCCTGGTTAATCAAAATCCAAGATCATTTAATAAGTTGTTCCATAGTGGATCATGGTCAAAATAATATGTCTATCATTCTTTGAATGTGCTTTGCTGTATTTGTGTTACTTGGGCATTTTTGAAAAGTTTGCCCAAAATCAGAAAACCAGCTGGAATGTTTCTAGATTGAAATTTGCTTCTGCATCCTTCAGTTGTCACATTTAAAGGTTAAAATTAAAAAGGTGAAAGTTACCCCATATTACAAGCTCTGAACATCCTCCCTTCCTCATCTAACAAATCAAAATGAAGTCAAGGAAATTACAAATAAAGAGATCTTATTTTTCATACAGAAATGTACTGTATCGTCCAGTGTCTCAAATAACATATTGAATGAAGTGCATCTATCTGTAATATATATTAATATACATTTTAAAAAGCTTTTTGATTTTGCTCATTTTGTAAGCTCTGTTATTGTCATCTCATTTAGTGGCTTCTGACCAAGGAATTCAGTAAATCAGGTTAAGTGTTTTCTAGTTTGGGAAGATTTTTCCTTTTACTTTGAATCTTCTGAGGCTATCACATTTTGCTTTGAATGAATTTTCGTAAGACTGCTGCTGATACTGACAGTTAAAAAAATGTACTGACTGCTCTCACACCATGAACTTTCATTTTTCTTAGTATAATTAATTTCTTTTTTGTTGCAATCCATTTTGCTATTGTCAACTACAAAAACAAAAACAAAACAAAAAAAACCCCACCTCAGCTCTTAAGCCTTCATTTAGCAAAATACTTATGCACAGACTGAAATTGCATTCTGGAAAATTCTAATGCAATGTCAGTCCTGGTTCTAACCCAATTCAGTTTGGAACCAGGCCTGGAATTGTAATACACCTCACTAATAGAACATAAGGGAAATTGTGGTTTCTGTGTGATAGATAACTTAATAAATTGTCCAGACAAAGCTTATAGAGTTTACGCTTCCCTGTGCTCTTTCAGACACTCCTAGCCCTTCTTAGACAAGCTCTACTGAAGTGTAAGGAGATCTAAGTGGGTCTAAATTACACCAAGGAACTAGAAGGACATATAAGTACATCCTGCTTTAGCTTACAAAGTCTTACATCTGCTGAGTGAAAACGGTTATAATTTACACCACTTTTTGCATAACTTCTGAATTTAATCCCATGTGTCCCATAGGAATCTATTAGTTTTGTTATGGATTCCAATTCTTCTGAATCCAGAGACAGGCATAATGTTTATCTTATAGGTAATAGTCCAGTGAGACTTCTTCTATGCTAGAGGCTAGATTCTCTGCTGCATAACTTATTGAAGTCAGGAGAGTCTTGGTGTGACAGGTTGGGTCACAGAGACCCCCTTGGGACTGTCACCTGATGTGCTGAGATTACCTCTGAGCCCATTTTATCTGCCAGTTTGGGCCTCCAGAACCCAGTCTTGTTGAGCCAGACACAGTGGCATAGTCAAGCAGGGTCTGGGCACAGCTGATTGCTTTGAGACACTGGTAAAATCACTGGTAGTGATTTTACGAGAGTTTTGAGTGTGGTGGCTGAAGAACAGACAGAGTGGTTGCTGGTTTGTTATTTTCTGTTTATTTATTTCGGGAGAGGGAAATTAGCAGAAGAAAGCAGGAAAATGACTACCAGTGAGGTAGCTACAAAACGAGAGCTGGCCAGACTGGAAGCAGAAGAGAAGGCAAAGGACAGCAAGTTTCAAATGAAGCTCAAAGAAGCAGAGACAGCCAGGGAGGAAGCTGCTCACAAAAGAGTCATGGAAACCCAGAGGATAGCCCTGGAGTTAAAAGACAAAGATATTGAAGCCCAGAGGCTAACACAGCAAGATGCTCAGCAGGAGAAGGAAAGAGAGAGGTGGCTAGCCCTGGAGTTAAAAGACAGAGAAATACAGGCCCAGATTGAGGCTCAGAAGCATGAACTAACTGTAATGCACTGGAAGAGACAAAACCCTTCAGCAGCTGGCTCCACTTCCCCAAAAATCCACAAATGGCAACAGTTATGTCTGTAGTATGATGAATCCAGTGATAGTGCTGAATATTTCATCACCTTTGAGAGATTGTGCACCCTGAGGATCAAAAAATGACTACACTGATGGCAAAATTGACTGGAAGAGCTCTGTACATATTCAATAAGATACCTCTTGATGATGCTTCAAACTATGGTAAATTTAAGGATCTGGTTTTAAAACAGTTTCAGATTACACCTGAAACCAACACGGTTAAATTCAGGGGTTTTAAGAGGGGATCTGGATTGAGTAATGTGGCTTATATAAATGAAATGAGAGATTTCTTAGACAAGTGGGAGAGGGGAAAAGGCATTATGAGCTTTGAAGGAATATGTGATTTGGTTACTCAGAAACAATTCCTGAATATGTGCAGTGATGATATAAAACAGTATTTGTGGGACAAATAGGTGGATGCAATGGGTGGATTAGCTGAGTTTGCAGACTCTTATGGGCAGTCACAAGCTGCAATTAAACATAAACCACTGGCAGAGGGGTACAGAGTTGTGGGAAAGCAGAATCACCATTTTACCTCTGGGAAAAAGGAGGCCGGACATTCACCTCCACATTCCCTGGTTTCTTGTCCAAAATCTCCTGTCCAAGCAGAGCAGCCCAAGAGGTGCTCTCAGTGTAAGTCCACTGAGCACCTGAGGAATAAATGTCCTTGGCTGAGTGGGAACAGGCAGAAGGGAACACATGGAGCTGCTGTTTCTCAGAGCACAGGAATATCTCAGGCTAATGCCTCTTTCCACACAGGATTTGTAAAGGTTGCTTCTACACAACCAAGCAGCGAGTACATGCATGCTGTTAAACTTAATGGTAAAGTGCTCCAAGGTTTAAGGGACACGGGTGCAGAAATTTCTGTGGTCAGGAGAGACCTGACCCAGGAGAAGGATTTACTATCAGGAAAAATGGCACAATTAGAATTGGTAGGAGGTTACAAAGTCTTTGCACCTTTAGCTAAAGTACACATGGAAACTGGTGTAGGCTGAACTGACTGTTGCAGCAGTGACACATAATTTTGCATCAGAATAAGTAATTAATACCTGGGGGAGCAAACAGTTGTGCATATCTCTCTATCAGAGTTATAGAGGGTGGGCAATTTATGAGTTTACCCTGTATAAGCTTTATACAGAGTAAAACGGATTCATTTGGGGTTTGGATCCCATTGGGAGCTGGCTGTCTGGGTGCTAGAGACAGGGGCACTTCTCAAATTGTTTTCAGTAAAGTCTGCAGCTTTGGGGGTGTGGTTCAGACCCTAGGTCTGTGTTGGAGCAGACTACATGTCTGGCTCAACCAGGCAGGGTTCTGGAGGCCCAAACTGGCAGAGAAAACGGGCTCAGAGGTGGTCTCAGCACATCAGGTGACAGTCCCAAGGGGATCTCTGTGACCCAACCCGTCACACTTGGCAGCAGAGGATTTGACCACATATTCAGTATGTAGAGCCATCAAGGAGCCCAAAAGTAATAGTAGGTGAAGATCTGTTAAGAATTCTGTGTCCTCTCTGAAAATCAGGTTTACTGAGAACCCGGTGGAAGGTGAGAGCTGTCCAACTTTTTGTTAAATGCTAAGGTTACCACAAGGCCTGTAGCCTTAAGGTGTCAGCCATCTAGACAGATACCTAGCCTCTACACAAAATGCCCTCCTGAGGAGCAATGAAGCCATAGATTTCAGTTGGATGCAAGGGGGGCAGTAGCAGGAGTGTGGCTACACTGCGCAGAGTCCATATCAGCAGATCGTGTACAAAGGGGGCTTAAAGCTCACCTTTTCATTATCCTGATTCTACACCAGGGATCGACAACCTTTGGCACGTGGCATGCCAGGGTAAGCCTCCTGGCGGGCTGGGCCGGTTTGTTTACCTGCCATGTCTGCAGATTCAGCCGATCACGGCTCCCACTGGCCGCGATTCGCCGCTCCAGGCCAATGGGGGCTGCGGGAAGTAGCGCAGGCCGAGGGATGTGCTAGCCGCCACTTCCTGCAGCCCCCATTGGCCTGGAGTGGTGATGTTCTGTGCAGTCTGGTCCCTCCATTCAGGGAAAGAGCCTAGCCTTAAGGCTTCTCTAATTTACTTTAGGCTAGAATAGTTACAGGGGGCTGAAACCAAGTCAAGTGATTCCTCCAATCACATCCCCTCTTCCATGCTATGCCCATAGCAGGGAGGGTGACTGGCATAAGAACACCATCAGAACAACAGCCTTACAAGTGGACCTCCCTGGCCCAGCTGAAAGGGCTCGAGGACCAGATTATATGATGAGAGATCTGGCCTAGTATGTGGAATCTTATAGCACTCAGCTGTTTTGTGCTGAGCTGGCACAGCATACATTTAACTGAAATCATTGATTTCTGAAGTGTAAAAAAATGATAAGTTACTATGCGAAGATAGTATCAGAGAGGTAGCCGTGTTAGTCTGGATCTGTAAAAACGGCAAAGAGTCCTGTGGCACCTTATAGACTAACAGACGTGTTGGAGCATAAGCTTTTGTGGGTGAATACCCACTTCTTCAGGTGCATGCAGTGGAAATTTCCAGAAACAGGTATAAATATGCAATCAAGAATCAGGCTAGGGATAACGAGGTTAGTTCAGTCAGGGAGGATGAGGCCCTCTTCTAGCAGCTGAGGTGTGAACACCAAGGGAGGAGAAACTGCTTTTGTAGTTGGCTAGCCATTCACAGTCTTTGTTTAATCCTGAGCTGATGGTGTCAAATTTGCAAATGAACTGAAGCTCATCAGTTTCTCTTTGAAGTCTGGTCCTGAAGTTCTTTTGCTGCAGGATGGCTACTTTTAAATCTGCTATCATGTGTCCAGGGAGATTGAAGTGTTCTCCTATAGGTTTTTGCATATTGCCATTCCTAATATCTGATTTGTGACCATTTATCCTTTTACGTAGGGACTGTCTGGTTTGGCCGATGTACATAGCAGAGGGGCATTGCTGGCACATGATGGTGTATATTACAGTGGTGGACATGCAGGTGAATGAACTGGTGATGGTGTGGCTGATGTAGTTAGGTCCTGTGATGGTGTCGCTGGTGTAGATATGTGGGCAGAGTTGGCATTGAGGTTTGTTGCATGGATTGGTTCCTGAGTTAGAGTTATTATGGCGCGGTGTGTAATTGCTGGTGAGAATATGCTTCAGGTTGGCGGGTTGTCTGTGGGCGAGGACTGTCCTGCCTCCCAAGGCCTGTGAAAGTGAGGGATTGTTGTCCAGGATGGGTTGTAGATCAGTGATGATGCTTTGGAGAGGTTTTAGCTGAGGATGGTATGTGATGGCCAGTGGAGTTCTCTTGGTTTCTTTCTTGGGCTTGTCTCGCAGCAGGAGGCTTCTGGGTACACGTCTGGCTCTGTTGATCTGTTTCCTTATTTCCTCGTGCGGGTATCGTAGTTCTGAGAATGCTTGGTGAAGATCTTGTAGGTGTTGGTCTCTGTCTGAGGGGTTGAAGCAAATGAGGTTTTACCTCAGCGCTTGACTGTAAACAATGGATCGTGTGGTGTGTCCAGGATGGAAGCTGGAAGCATGAAAGTAGGCATAGCAGTCGGTGGGTTTTCGGTGTAGGGTGGTGTTAATGTGACCGTCACTTATTTGCACAGTGGTGTCTAGGAAGTGGACCTCCCGTGTAGATTGGTCCAGCCTGAGGTTGATGGTGGGTTGGAAGCTGTTGAAATCGTGGTGGAATTCTTCCAGGGTTTCCTTTCCATGGGTCCAGATGATGAAGATGTCATCAATGTACAGTAGGTAGAGAAGGGGCGTGAGTTGACGAGAGCTGAGGAAGCGTTGTTCCAGGTCAGCCATAAAAATGTTGGCATCTTGTGGCACCATGCAGGTGTCCATAGTTGTGCCACTGGTCTGGAGGTATATATTGTCACCAAATTTGAAATAACTGTGCATGAGGATAAAGTCATAGAGCTCAGCAACCAGTTGTGCTGTGGCATCATCAGGGGTACTGTTCCTGACAGCTTGTATTCCATCTGTGTGTGGGATGTTTGTGTAGAGAGCTTCTACATCCATGGTGGCTAGGATGGAGTTTTCTGGAAGATGACCAATGCATTGTAGTTTTCTCAGGAAATCAGTGGTGTCACAGAGATAACTAGGAGTGCTGGTGGTGTAGGGTCTGAGTAGAGAGTCCATATATCCGGACAGTTCTTCAGTGAGAGTGCCAATGCCCGAGATGATGGGGCGTCCAGGATTTCCGAGTTTGTGGATCTTGGGTTGAGACAGAATAACCCCGGTCGGGGCTCTAAGGGTATGTTGATTTGTTCCTGTGTTAGTATAGGGAGTGTCCTGAGTAGATGGTGCAGTTTCTTAGGGTATTCCGCAGTGGGATCTGAGGAAAGTGGCCTGTAGAATTTGGGTATTCACCCATGAAAGCTTACGCTCCAATACGTCTGTTAGTCTATAAGGTGCCACAGGACACTTTGCTGCTTTTATGTGAAGATAAGGGAGAAAATAGTCAAAATCAGGGCTTTCAGTGTTTTAATTAATGAGTTGGAGTTTGTTTTGCTTTCTTTCTTCTTCATGTCTGGTTTCATGAAAGATTTGCAATGCCTCCAGCAGAGTTCCCTCCTCCTTTTGGAAACTGTACTGTAAGTTGTCTAATTTTTCTCCTCCAGCCCAATACCAGAGACATTCACAGTAGTTTTATGAGAATGTGAGAGCTGATGGTGCCATTTTTCTGCCTCTTCATCTTCCAGCTCCGTGATTATTCTAAAACAGTCTGGAAATTAGTTTCTCACAAGAATGATGGGCCTCCTAAAGACATGACTGCTGTGTAATTAAAAGGAATTAGATTCAACACCACCACCACCAAATTGAAATGTGTTTTGGAAAAGCAGCTCTAGCTGTAATTTAGCTGACTCCTGGCATTCTTCTATATAATGTACTACATTTTTTATCTTAAATCACCGTTAAGAAGCAGAGGGAATTTTCAGTGGAGTTTACTGAGAACTTAAAAAAATCTAATAAAGTGCTTCAAGTACTGCGATAACAGATGGAAATCAATAATCTGCAAACAATTGGAGGTATGAAAATATGTTTAGGATCCACCTGCGCCAAGGCAGGCATGGGTGCTAAGATTTGTCAATGACAAGAAACCCCCAAATCTCTTATTACTGTGCTCTGTGGTTTCTTCGTTATCATCCACAGCATAGTATAATATGAAAGGTTTATTGATCTGACAGGCAAAGATTATTCCATCCTCCACCCCCTTATTTTTGTTCAAAGTGAAGATCAGGAATTAGACTGAAATTTGCTTTTTCATATTAGAAAAACTCCAGTAATTAAATACATTAGAATGTCAGTACTTTTCCCTCCTGCCCCACAGCTATGGAGAAAAAGATTGAATAGGGGGAAACTGAACTTTTTCCATGTTACAAACTAAAAGGCAAAAATTTCCCCAGGCATGTAAAGAAACTTCATATAGTTTCAAAGATGAAATAGTTTGGAGATTATATATTGTTAAATTGCTTCTTCCTTGAAAATCAAAAGTGCAGTAACCTTCTGGGCTTCTTGACATTAGGATGGGCTATCACTGAAACCAAGAGCTTAACTGAATTTGAAAAAGGATCAGAGATTTACAAATATCCAGTTACTGTAGTAAATACTGTATTAAAAATAAACAAGAATTTTGGGAGGCGTTTAAACCATAATTTATCAAGACATAAACCAACTGCTAACTATTGGTGTTGGGAGAAAGATTTTCTTAGGGCAGGTTATCCCAAAACTCCTTACTTATGGGGTTCTTGCAGCTTCCAAGAGCTGGTACTATTGGCTATTGTCGGAGACAGGACACTGAAGTAGATGGATCGGTGATTTTGTCCAGTATACAGCCGCTACATTGTATGATCCTATCCTATGCGCTGCAATCAAGGGTAAAGCTCTGAACACCTCAAAGGAGGAACCAGCAGCACCATGTCGGATCAGGTGTTAAGCTCTCTCCAGTTATGGAATTCTGATCCCCAAAAAGTGTCATTATCTCCATGTGTTTTCCAGCAGATGTGCATTTATATAGGTAAAATATCTGCAGCTTTTTCACTTTGACCTAAGAGATATAGTATTCTATCAACCCAACAGAGGAACTGAAAAGCCCTTCAGAATGAAATGCACAAAATGTCTCTCTGCTTCCATTTCCCTTCTAGCCAGTTTCATTTTTATTGTGAATGTATGTACAAAGGATTTTCTTATGCTAAAGGTAACGAATCAAAACAAAACCACTTAAAATGCAGTCATTATAAAGTAAGGGGTTGGGTAGCATACAAACAGATGAACGAAATTTAAGAAAAATTACTCTTGGTTTCTTGGGGGACCCAGATACTGGGTGGTTGCTCAAGCCCCTGTGACCCACCACCCTGGCCTGCAAAAGGATTTCAGTGGATTTTGTGGCCCTCTACTACCTTGCACCTCCTTGCTCTAAGCAAAACATTCTACCCTCTACGTGTTGCTTACATGGCAGAAAGCAAAGCAAACAGCAGTATAAGAGTGGGAGGGTAAGGGATTTGCATTCAGTTTTATACAAGTAAATGGACAAAACTAAAAACTCAAATTTATATTGAGTGAATATATGATTTTTAAGACATTGGTCTTTGTGACGCATGGCTAGAAAGGGTTAAACATCCTGCAAAATAAATAACCCTCAGAAGCCATGTGGGGAGATAATGTTTGTGTTTTTGTGTATTTACATATGTCTGAGTAGGGTTGACAAAGTAATGAACAGTCCCTTTCTCTGCTGTATTCTGATAAATCAGAGGTCAAAAGAACATCCTATCATTTAAATGAATTGCAAACACGGGATATCTCGGTATTCATCTCTCTTTGAAATGTACTGTGAATGGTGGAGGAACAAGCAAATGGCCTTATGTTAATTTGTATAGCTAAGTACCAGTGATGGACCTCCTTCAAAGTCATCCTGATTACCTTCTGTTCCCTGAGGAACTCCAACTTGTCAAAAGACATGAAATTGTATAAAGATCCTTGGGTCCTGATTCTGTCATCTCCGATCTGCTTAAGCTTCATCAGGGGAAGTTTGAGTTGCAAGACTGAGGTCCCAGTTATGCTGGTACACCCTGAATATGATATTTGGACATTGGACTATGACCTATTGGTCCATGGTCATTGGACTATGACTGACTTCTAAAGGAACTCTTTGCAACTACAAAGCTCACCATCTCTGCTATAAATCTGCACCTCAATGAATTGAACTCATGTCTGTATGTATAATGATCTTTTAACCATACTCTCTCTTTTGTTTTTTAATAAATTTTAGTTTAGTTAATAAGAATTGTCTGTACCATGTATTTGGGTAAGATCTGAACCATCCATTACCTGGGAGGTGATGTGTCTGATCCTTTGAGATTGGTAGAACCTTTTCTTTTATATGATGAAATAAGATTTACAGAAATTTTCATCATATTTCATCATATCATACCTGGATGGAGGCCTAAGGTAGGATCACTTTAAGGGAACTATGTTGTTTGGACTTCTGAGTAACCAGCAAGGTAATAAAGAAGCTGTTTTATGCTGGCTTGGTGAATCTAAGTATTGGAATATCCACCGGCTTTATGGGGATTGTCTGCCCCATTCTTTGCCGTTCACCCTAATTGAGTGATCATGTCGGGCTCCCCATTGGGACCCCGGTCACAGTCTTATTTGGCTACATTTAAACTATATATAATAAAACATGTAAGTCGATTGATGCTGGATAAAAATGGCCATTTTGATTTCAATACAATGTGTTCTAAATCAAGCAAAATGACAAGTATTTCAGGATTTTCATGCCCACCAAATAGTTCATCTTGAAGCATACTTTTTCTTTCAATAAGTGAGGAAGGCTGGAACATTCTCCAAAGTCCCAATACATTTGTTTTTATTACTTTCAGGTTTTTTTATATGCTTTTGGATCTACAGATGCATTGCTAACCTCACTTATGCTGTTGTAATGGCACATTATTTTCTCTGGGGAAGGAAATGCTGACAAATGAATCACTTGCAGTGTGTTTTTGGTCTACCAGCCCTAACAGTCTAAATCAAAATGGAAAAGAAGTTTCACCCTGTGTAAAAACAAAGAAAACAATTATTAATAGTAGTTATGCAGTTTTTATCCTGAATTCCTCCCATTTATTCCATCAAATAAGTTCTTAAAGGCTTCTTTGCACTCATGTCCACTACTGGCTTTCCCACAGGAATAATGGAAGCTGTTATGTTGTGAATGCTACACAAATACAATTATATTCCCAAATACCATGAGCTCCTCCTTGAGTCTTTTAATTACGAATATAATTTGCAAAGGGTAAGTACACACAAGAATATTTACCAGCATGTTATATTTAGAACATAAGCTCATCAGGACAAGGACAGCCTCTTCTGTGTTTGTGCAATGTCTAATAAAATGGGACTTTGATGTTGTTTGAAGCCTTTAGATGCTACTATAATAATAATGATGATCTTGGAAACACAATCAATTTCTCGAATCAAGGGAAAGCGACAGTGATAACATTACAACTTCCCCTCAATATGGCAAATAGCAAGTTTAGGCTTACCAACCTTGACTGTGCCCTTTCACTATCACAAATTTGGCTTTTAGTAAAAAATAGGTGTAGGGAAATTATCCATTTTTAAAACAAAACTCTGTCCTGCAAAATGCATCAGAGACATGGAAAATATAGAAAATTTGTACACTACCATTTCGTATTATGCCATCACTTCCTGTGACTCCCTGAAATAATATGTTTTGTTTTTCAAGGCTTCCTGTTCACTGGACCAGTGGGGATATATTATGTGAAAAAACTGTGAATGATTTTTTCACTGTTTTCACAAGCTATTGCTTAAATTAGCTCAGTCTTGCAATTTTTCAAATAGGATGGATGGGGATAAAGTCTCTTCCATTATTTTCATTGGAGGCAATAGGAATGGAGAGAGAAAGATGGTAAGAAATAGAAAAAGATAAACCACACAAAAGAGAATAAGTATGGAAACATCCTGTCATCCTTATTTAAAGGGAAAGTCATATGTTTGTTTTTCACTGGGAATAAGACTTTGGAAGCTAACAGATGGCAAATTATTCACTTTCTTGTTTCCTGCCTATTCCTTTAAGATGAACGGCAAATATTACACTTTATGCAAAGTGACCCAAGTAAAAACTAGTTTTGGAGAGACTGAAGCAATGATGGAAATGTCCCAGGTGAAACCACTGGTTATTAATAAAGAAGAGAAAATACTGCTTGAATGTTTGGAAAGTTGAACACTTGGCACATCACTGTGACATCAATAGATACACTCAGTCAGCTTCTAATGTAGTGGAAGAACATTTACATGATACCAAGCTTACAAATGCAAGCCAAGACATTTTTATTGATCAGGAAACAGAGACTAGCTGAACTTGAGCAAAACGTGCTTTTGTCTTTTCATCTGGTCCACAATTAAGAGCTTATTCAAAGCAGATATTTCATGCAGCATAGCTATTTGTACTGACTACAGAGCCATTTTCTGTATATTAAATGTTTAGTGTCTTACCTTCTTCCAAATATATTATCAAGCCTTCCCCAGCTGTAAATATCTGCCTCTGAATTTGCCTTTTTTTTTTTAGTGGCTGAGATAAAAGATGATGATATTGACAAGTGCTGAATTCTAATATCATTTGATTTTATAAAGAAACAATTGAGGAATCCAAAGTTAAAGGAGAGCATTCTATATGGTACAAATCATCCAGGGGAAGCGTGCAGGGAATAATGTGTAAGAATTAGAATATGCATCTCCCTGCTTCTGCCAATGAGTACCCAAAATTTAACATTCCCTACTCCTAATAATAAATGGCAAAAATGTAGCATGAGTTACCAGATCTCCTAATTATTTATTATTAAACCTAACTTGGGCAGCTCACTTAGAAATAATGGTAGTACTTTGTATTTCTAGAGTTTTTTTTCACCCACATGCATCCCAAAGTACTTTGCCAATTATACATAAAAGTAGAGCAGACTGTGAACTGGATTTCTGGTTCACGGGAAAATCCACAATTTCAAATTTGTTTCTATTCAGAAATGGAATGAAAACAAACAAAAAAGATCAAAATTTCCCATGAAATGAAATTCTGAAAACAATCATTCTGTGTTTGGATTCCAATTTTGACTTCTGAACGTATTATATAATATGAAATTAAAAAAAATTAAAACAAAAGGTCATTGTGATGGTGTGTGCACCCCACACAAGGCCTGAAGAAGTTCACGTGGCTAAGTGGGCCAGTTAACCACCTAGGCTGCACCTGAAGGAGGAGCTGGGGAGCAAGGACTATCTAGAGATTGTGCTCAGCGGGACAGGAACAGGAGGAGCCTGTATAAAGGCCAGTAGCTGAAAGCAGAGGGGGGCTGTAGAGAGAGAGAAAGGGCAGTCACTCTCAGGGTGAGAGAAGATAAGGGAGGAAGTAGCCCCAATACAGTAATAAGGTGCAGTCCTTTACTACTTGTTTAGGTTCCCATGGGCTGGAACACAGTGTAGAGTTGGGCCTAGGTTTCCCTACAGCCACTGGGCAGTGGCATCATTAAGGGGCAATCAGAGAAAAGACGGTGGGACAGCTGATTCTAAGATACATCAATACACAGAAAGGGAGGATTACAGTGACCTGGCCAGAGCGTCAAGCCATGAAGCAGGAGTAGTTAAGTCCCGAGAGAGCGAGACTGAGAGAATGACATAGTGAGCAACCCCAGAAGGGGTGTTGGAGTGGCAGAGCTAATCCCCAGATGCAGCCAGAAGGAGATGCTCCAGCAGTGAGTAAAGGATCCCATGGCAGTCACTTTGAAATGGAAAATAAGAAGATTCCTTTCTAAAAAAAGTTAGAAATGTAGCATTTGAACCTTTTCAAAAATGCTTTCTTTCCGTTTTTCTTTCTAAACAAAATTTTGTTGGAACTGACATGTTTCTGCTAAACATTTTGCTTTAGACAAATTGTTATTTTCCAACAGAAAAATATTCCATTGGAAAATTTCCAACCAGCTCTACATACGTTGTCCATTTATTGTAGAGTAGAAGAAAATTGTAATTGTACTGGACCAGCAACACTGCCCAACTGTTCCTAAGAAGATAGGGAAAGAACAATTTCTATAAAATTTAAAGGGGAGAAATTTTAAGTAGGAAGAAATGATAACTCAACCTTATCATCCTTGATGAATTCCAAGCGAATATTTCTCTCTTTGCAGAAAATCTTATGGGATCTTTAATGACTCCAGGTTTTCTGGGTTTGATTTTATTCCTTCTGAAAGATGTCACTTTCAGAAATGCCATTCTGAGGAAGTTTAGTGTTAACTCAGCCAAAGGAGACCGATATTGACACACACACCACTTCCTTAGGTTTTCAACCACACTATTTACTTGCCGGCTTAACATGTAACCACTGATGAGATTCTAATTCAAAGAAGCACACAGGTGAATATAAATGCATGGTGAAGTTCAGGCAGACATATACATACTCAGTGATAAGATTTTGGGAGTAGGAATTGTTTGGTTTTTATGCGTGACAGAAAATATCTTCTCTTTCAAGGGTTAATTTAGTCCAGCCAAATTTAATAAAATTGATGATGCAGACTGTAATTCTCGTGACAGCAGCTACACAATTAGTTAAACTAAACTCTGGTACCAGATTGTGTGGGTGGGATCGAGCAAAGTTATGTATGCTTTTATAAGCAGAAGGGTCTGATGTTTTAATTGTGCTATAAAATTGACTATATCGCCATATGAAATTAGATGGTGTTAGATGCAGCTGGAGATTTTCACAGTAGCAGGTTGTTGTTGAGACCTGCTCACCCTGGGTTCATAAGTGTGTTGTGGAGGTTGTTTCTGAACAGGTGGGAAATGATTGGTCGGTGCACCTGGGTAAGGGTTGGGAAATTCTGAGCTGGGAAGGGGATGGGTTGGGCTGGCAGGGAGAAATGGAGGCATTTGGTGAATGGCGTTGAAGATAAATTGGTGTGGTCTGTGTTAGCTTGCAGGGGGAGAGGTTAGGACCGTGAAGGGTCACAGAGGGATAAATGGGAAAATTACTGTTTTCTTCTATCTTCCACCTTTGATAATAATTGACAGATCTAAGCCCAAGAGTTTGAAATGAATGGAGCATTTATTGCAGAGGACTTCAGTTAATGAAGTGTAGTAGATGATGAGACCAATCATGAAAGTTAGGGTGGGAGAAACTGAATTTCCATTTGATTTTTATTTGGATGCAAGTTAGGCTGTTAATGATATTTGTGTCTCTAAATGCCATGTTGCACATGGAAGTGATAATGTATGCAGTTAGCAAGCACCAGTTTGAGGCCATTTTTGATAATAAGTATGGCCCTGAATCAACAAGGGTCTTAATCATACGGCTGGTTTCACTGGCTTCATCTTTATCTTGCTAGGGGAGAAAAAAAAGCTAAGATGCCTGCACACCCAAAAACATCTAATTTATTTCTTTATCTAAAATTAAAAATGGTTTATTTTCTTTCCTTTTGACAAGGCCAGAGATAAATATTATGCATTTTAAACAATGTGAGGGTATTTTAGGATAACTAATCAAATGTATCTAAAATATGTATACGTTTGTCCCCTTTACTATAAATGTATTTTTTTATGTGAAAGAAGATGAGGGATGGGACCAAAGTGAGTGATTCTTTTTATTGGCTATGTAATGTCTGACTGTTGAACTTCACTGTTAAAACAAATGGCCGTATGTTCAATTGTATTCTATGTTTTCAAAGAAACATTTGGAAATAATGCCATACTGTTTCTTTTACATTTTTTTTTTTAAAGGCATGCAATTACACCAGGAGAAAAGTTTCAGTCTCTAACTAGAAGGCATTGCTAAAACTTCACGTGTGTTTAATAAAATATTAGAGAGCCTCAACTTGATACAGTAGGTTGATGGCACATGATGAATCTTTATATGCCTGATTACACGTTATGTTCCTATATACCCTGATGATATCCTCACATTGACTTATTCTTTACTGAAAGGAGATCATTTTAATTCTGCAGTTCTTGTAATACTCATATTGTATCTCTGCCACAACATGCTTCATTAGTGTCAAATGGGCTTGGGCACATTCTCTATGAGGTCTTTTGTATACTTGATGAACAGATTGCAAAATCCTAATAATGCTAACACTATCCTGTGAGAACATAAAAGAAAAGAACAAAAGAACATACAAATAAATACCTCCGATTCTAAAGTAAACATTGAATGGGAAACCACTAAAACTATCTTTGTTGCTGTGGCTTGCTGAGGAAAATGGAAGGAATATCATATAATAACTAATTTTTGGGCTTACATCTAAGGATCTTAAAATTCTTTATACTAATTAATTATGAATCCTTGTAACATCCCAGGTCGGCACTACTAACTAATTTTATTATATATGGGTAAACGGAGGTTTAGTGAGGTGCTCAAGGTCACACACAGACCTGTTTGAAAAATTGGGGGGTGGGAAATCACAATTTCTCCCCACTTTTTTTAAATGCTAACTAAAAAAAAAATCATTGGAATTTTTAATTTAAAAAAATCAACCAGCTCTACTCACATAGTGAGTCAGAGACAGAATTGGGACAGAACATAGGAAATAAAGCATCTTGGTGCCCCACTCAGAACACTATTTCCTCCCTACAATCACGTAGAAAACACATTTTCTAATGAGTGATTAATGTTAAAGATTCCAGGGATTCTCGATAAGAGATAACTTAGCAAAAGTTACTGACTGTGTCTTGCAGATCTGTGCTCAGTAGGGCCACAGTTTGTAATGGGTTTCCTAGTGGTGCTATTGAAGAGAATTGGCTTCCTGCAGGCTTTTTGAGGCCTGCACTTGGTCAGATTGAAACCATTAAGTTGCACTGATTGGCCCTGATGGGAGAAGAGGTAAAGGTAAAGATTGTAGCAGGGGCAGAGAGAGGTAAGGCAGTTGGGAACATGTCTTTCTGCTCCGGCCTGAACAGCTCAGCAAAGGCCAGTTTGGTCCCTTGAAAGAAGTGGTTCCACTTCTCTTCTTCCAAGATAATGGCTTGCTGCTTCCAGGAAAACAACTCTGTGTGTGTGTGTGTGTGTGTGTGTGTGTGTGAAAAACTGGTTTGTTTGCCATTTAATAAGGCCTAGAACATTTTTAGCACATGCCTGTCTCAGATGATATGACTAGCCTTAAATGACTTCAGTGTGATCATGCGTACTTAATCTTAAGCACATGCTTAAATAACTTACTGAATCACAGCCTAAGAAGATGGTCCATTAAGATTAAGTCTGTGTGGTCAAACTGAAGCCATTTAAGTCTACTCATGTGATTAGAGTCAGGCATGTGCCAAAATACCTTGCTGAAATCAAGGCTTTAGCCAGGAACCACGGTCCTGTTTTGACAGGTTTCAGAGTAGCAGCCGTGTTAGTCTGTATTCGCAAAAAGAAAAGGAGTACTAATGGCACCTTAGAGACTAACAAATTTATTTGAGCATAAGCTTTCGTGAGCTACAGCTCACTTCATCGGATGCATTCAGTGGAAAATACAGTGAGGAGATCTATATACACACAGAACATGAAAAAATGAGTGTTATCATACACACTGTAAAGAGAGTGATCACTTAAGATGAGCTATTAGCAGCAGGAGAGCGGGGGTGGGGGAGAAAGAAAACCTTTTGTAGTGATAATCAAGGTGGGCCATTGCCAGCAGTTAACAGGAACGTCCGAGGAGCAGTGTGTGTGTGTTTGGGGGGGAATAAACATGGGGAAATAGTTCTACTTTGTGTAATGACCCATCCACTCCCAGTCCCTATTCAAGCCTAAGTTAATTGTATCCAGTTTGCAAATTAATTCCAATTCAGCAGTCTCTTGTTGGAGTCGGTTTTTGAAGTCTTTTTGTTGTAATATTGCGACCTTTAGGTCTGTAATCGAGTGACCAGAGAGATTGAAGTGTTCTCCGACTGGTTTATGAATGTTATAATTCTTGACATCTGAGTTGTGTCCATTTATTCTTTTACATAGAGACTGTCCAGTCTGACCAATGTACATGGCAGAGGGACATTGCTGGCACATGATAGCATATATCACATTGGTAGATCATAGAATCATAGAATCATAGAATATCAGGGTTGGAAGGGACCTCAGGAGGTCATCTAGTCCAACCCCCTGCTCAAAGCAGGACCAATCCCCAATCAAATCATCCCAGCCAAGGCTCTGTCAAGCCTGACCTTAAAAACTTCCAAGGAAGGAGATTCTACCACCTCCCTAGGTAACGCATTCCAGTGTTTCACCACCCTCCTAGTGAAAAAGTTTTTCCTAATATCCAACCTAAACCTCCCCTACTGGAACTTGAGACCATTATTCCTTGTCCTGTCCTCTTCTACCACTGAGAATAGTCTAGAACCATCCTCTCTGGAACCACCTCTCAGGTAGTTGAAAGCAGCTATCAAATCCCCCCTCATTCTTCTCTTCTGCAGACTAAACAATCCCAGTTCCCTCAGCCTCTCCTCATAAGTCATGTGTTCCAGTCCCCTAATCATTTTTGTTGCCCTTCGCTGGACTCTCTCCAATTTATCCACATCCTTCTTGTAGTGTGGGGCCCAAAACTGGACACAGTACTCCAGATGAGGCCTCACCAATGTCGAATAGAGGGGAACGATCACGTCCCTCGATCTGCTCGCTATGCCCCTACTTATACATCCCAAAATGCCATTGGCCTTCTTGGCAACAAGGGCACACTGCTGACTCATATCCAGCTTCTCGTCCACTGTAACCCCTTGGTCCTTTTCCGCAGAACTGCTCCCTAGCCATTCGGTCCCTAGTCTGTAGCTGTGCATTGGGTTCTTCCGTCCTAAGTGCAGGACCCTGCACTTATCCTTATTGAACCGCATCAGGTTTCTTTTGGCCCAATCCTCCAATTTGTCTAGGTCCCTCTGTATCCTATCCCTGCCCTCCAGCGTATCTACCACTCCTCCCAGTTTAGTATCATCCGCAAATTTGCTGAGGGTGCAATCCACACCACCCTCCAGATCATTTATGAAGATATTGAACAAAACCGGCCCCAGGACCGACCCCTGGAGCACTCCACTTGACACCGGCTGCCAACTAGACATGGAGCCATTGATCACTACCCGTTGAGCCCGACAATCTAGCCAACTTTCTATCCACCTTATAGTGCATTCATCCAGCCCACACTTCTTTAACTTGCTGACAAGAATACTGTGGCAGACCGTGTCAAAAGCTTTGCTAAAGTCAAGAAACAATACATCCACTGCTTTCCCTTCATCCACAGAATCAGTAATCTCATCATAGAAGGCTATTAGATGAGTCAGGCATGACCTACCCTTGGTGAATCCATGCTGACTGTTCCTGATCACTTTCCTCTCGTGTAAATGCTTCAGGATTGATTCCTTGAGGACCTGCTCCATGATTTTTCCGGGGACTGAGGTGAGGCTGACTGGCCTGTAGTTCCCAGGATCCTCCTTCTTCCCTTTTTTAAAGATTGGCACTACATTAGCCTTTTTCCAGTCATCTGGGACTTCCCCCGTTCGCCACGAGTTTTCAA
This sequence comes from Natator depressus, assembly GCF_965152275.1. NCBI lineage: Eukaryota > Metazoa > Chordata > Testudines > Cheloniidae > Natator > Natator depressus. The sequence goes on from NC_134236.1 coordinate 89,274,043, forward strand.
AGATAATGGCCAATGGCTCTGCAATCACATCCGCCAATTCCTTTAGCACTCTCGGATGCAACTCGTCCGGCCCCATGGACTTGTGCACATCCAGCTTTTCTAAATAGTCCCTAACCACCTCTTTCTCCACTGAGGGCTGGCCATCTACTCCCCATGTTGCGATGCCCAGCGCAGCAGTCTGGGAGCTGTCCAGGTGATGTGCAGGTGAACGAGCCTCTGATAGTGTGGCTGATGTGATTAGGCCCTATGATAGCGTCCCCTGAATAGATATGTGGACACAGTTGGCAACGGCTTTGTTGCAAGGATAGGTTCCTGGGTTAGTGGTTCTGTTGTGTGGTGTGTGGTTGCTGGTGAGTATTTGCTTCAGGTTGGGCGGCTGTCTGTAGGCAAGGACTGGCCTGTCTCCCAAGATTTGTGAGAGTGATGGGTCATCCTTCAGGATAGGTTGTAGATCCATGATGATGCGTTGGAGAGGTTTTAGTTGGGGGCTGAAGGTGATGGCTAGTGGCATTCTGTTATTTTCTTTGTTGGGCCTGTCCTGTAGTAGGTGACTTCTGGCTACTCTTCTGGCTCTGTCAATTTGTTTCTTCACTTCAACAGGTGGGTCTTGTAGTTGTAAGAATGCTTGATAGAGATCTTGTAGGTGTTTGTCTCTGTCTGAGGGGTTGGAGCAAATGCGGTTGTATCATAGAGCTTGGCTGTAGACGATGGATCGTGTGGTGTGGTCTGGGTGAAAGCTGGAGGCATGTAGGTAGGAATAGCAGTCAATAGGTTTCCAGTATAGGGTGGTGTTTATGTGACCATCGCTTATTAGCACCGTAGTGTCCAGGAAGTGGATCTCTTGTGTGGACTGGACCAGGCTGAGGTTGATGGTGGGATGGAAATTGTTGAAATCATGGTGGAATTCCTCAAGGGCTTCTTTTCCATGGGTTCAGATGATGAAGTTGTCATCAATATAGTGCAAGTAGAGTAGGGGCATTCGGGGATGAGAGCTGAGGAAGCGTTGTTCTAAATCAGCCATAAAAATGTTGGCATACTATGGGGCCATGCGGGTACCCATAGCAGTGCCGCTGATTTGAAGGTATACATTGTCCCCAAAGTCACAAAGTTCAGCCACCAGGTTTGCTGTGACATTATCGGGGATACTGTTCTTGATGGCTTGTAGTCCATCTTTGTGTGGAATGTTGGTGTAGAGGGCTTCTACATCCATAGTGGCCAGGATGATGTTTTCAGGAAGATCACCGATGGACTGTAGTTTCCTCAGGAAGTCAGTGGTGTCTCAAAGATAGCTGGGAGTGCTGGTAGCGCAGGGCCTGAGGAAGGAGTCTACATAGCAGACAATCCTGCTGTCAGGGTGCCAATGCCTGAGATGATGGGGCGTCCAGGATTTCCAGGTTTATGGATCTTGGGTAGCAGATAGAATACCCCAGGTCGGGGTTTCAGGGGTGAGTCTGTGCGGATTTGTTTTTGTGCTTTTTCAGGGAGTTTCTTGAGCAAATGCCATAGTTTCTTTTGGTAACCCTCAGTGTGATCAGAGGGTAATGGCTTGTAGAAAGTGGTGTTGGAGTATTTGTATAAACTCCTGTTTTGAGTTTATACATATACATACATAGAGCTGTCAAATGATTAAAAAGAATCATGAGATAAAAAATAATTGTGATTACAGTTTTAATAGAATATCATTTATTTAAATATCTTTGAATTTTTTTACATTTTCAAATATATTGACTTCAATTACAACACAGAACATAAAGGGTCCAGGGCTCTCTTTATATTCTTTTTTATTACAAGTATTTGCACTGTTAAAAAGATAAACAAAAGAAATAGTATTTTTCAATTCACCTCATATAAGTACTGTAATGTAATCTCTTCATCGTGAAAGTGCAACTTACAAATATAGATTTTTTTATGTGACTGCACTCAAAAATAAAACAATGTAAATCTTTAGAGCCTACAAGTCCACTCAGTCCTACTTCTTATTCAGCCAATCGCTAAGACAAACAAGTTTGTTTACATTTATGGGAGATAATGCTGCCCACTTATTCACAATGCCACCTGAAAGTGAGAACAGGCATTCTCATGGCACTGTTGTAGCTTGCGTTGCAAGGTATTTATATGCCAGATGTGCTAAACATTTGTATGCCCCTTCATGCTTTGGCCACCATTCCAGAGGACATGCTTCCATGCTGATGACAAGTTCTGCTCGATAACTATCCAAAGCAGTGCGGACTGATGCAAGTTCATTTTCATCATCTGAGTCAGATGCCAACATACAAGATTGATTTTCTTTTTGGTGGTTCGGGTTCTGTAGTTTCTGCATCGGAGTGTTGCTCTTTTAAGACTTCTGACAGCATGTTGCATACCTCATCCCTTTCACATTTTGGAAGGCACTTCAGATTCTTGGGTATAGTGCTGTAGCTATCTTTAGAAATCTCACAGTGGTACCTCCTTTGTGTTTTATCAGCTCTGCTGTGAAAGTGTTCTTCAATCAAATGTGTGCTGGATTGTCAACCAAGACTGCCATAACACAAAATATATAGCAGAATACAAATAAAACCACAGAGCAAGAGACATACAATTCCCCCCGCCCAAGGAGTTCAGTCACAAATTTTAATTAATTAGTGCATTATTATTAATTTAATTAGTGCATTATTTTTGTAATGAGCATCATCAGCATGGAAGTATGTCCTCAGCAATTGGGTGAATGGACTTGTAGGCTGTCAAGTTTTACACTGGTTTGTTTTAGAGCAGGGCTCTCAAACTCCAATCACGAGGAGGGCCATATGAGGACTCGGACGTTGGCCCAAGGGCCGCATCACACACACACTCCCACTGCCCCTGGCCCCACCCCCCCTCCATCCCCACCCCTGCACACGGGATGCAGCAGGGGGCTCAGGGCAGGGGGTTGGGGTGCAGGAGGAGTGCGGGGTGCACCAGGAGGCTCAGGGCAGGGAGTAGGGGTGCAGGTGCAGCAGGGGGCTCAGGGCATGGGGTTGGGGTGCAGAAGGGGTGCGAGGTGTGGCAGGGGATTGGGGTGCAGGAGGGGTGTGGGGTGCAGCAGGGGGCTCAGGGCAGGGAGTTGGGGTGCAGGAGGGGTGTGGGGTACGGCAGGGGGCTCAGGGCAGGGGGTTTGGGTGCAGGAGAGAGTGTGGGGTGTGGCAGGGGGCTCAGGGCAGGGAGTTGGGGTGCAGGAGGGAGTGTGGGGTGTGGCAGGGGGTTGGGGTGCAGGAGGGGTGTGGGTTCCAGCCCGGCACCATTTACCCAGCACCGTTTACCTGGGGTGGCAGGGGTGCGCCCTGGGGCCAGGGTAGGCTCCCTGCCTGCCCCAGCCCTGGCCCCGTGCTGCTTCACTCCGGGAAACAGCCAGCACCGCATCCCTACGGCCCCAGGGGGAGGTGGAGCAGAGAGCTCTGTGTGCTGCTCTTGCCTGTGGGTACCTCCCCCGAAGCTCCCATTGGCCACGGTTCCCCATTCCCGGCCAATGGGAGCTTCGGGGCAGGTACCCACAGGCAAGAACGGTGCGTGGAGCTCTCTGCCACCCCTCCCACCGGGGCAGCAGAGATGTCATGCCAGCCACTTCCCGGAGCGGTGCAGGGCCCATGGCGCCATGGGTTTGGCAAATCCACAGGCTGGATCCAAAGCCCTGAGGGGCTGGATCTGGCCTGTGGGCCGTAGTTTGCCCACCCCTGGCCTGGAGATAGGTTGAGGACGCGGCGCGCTGGGGAGGGGGCGGGACGCGGGGAGTTTGGCGGGCCACAGGAAATAGCCCTGCGGGCCGTGTGGTTGATACCCATTTTAGAGTGCAGTTATGTAACAAAAAAATTCTACATTTGTAAGCTGAACTTTTACAATAAAGAGATTGCACTACAGTACTTGTATGAGGTGAATTGAAAAATACTATTTCTTTTGTTTATCATTTTTACAGTGCAAATATTTGTAATAAAAAAGAATAATATAAAGTGAGCACTATACCCTTTGTATTCTGTACTGTAATTGAAATAAAAATGTTTTGAAAATGAAGGAAAACATCCAAAATATTTATAATAAATTTGGTATTGTATTGTTTAACAATGCAATAAAAATATGATTAATTGCAATTATTTTTTAATTGAGTTAATTTGTTTTGAGTTAATCACTTGAGTTAAGAGATTAATTGACAGCCCTAATATACATGTATTACATTCTCTTACAATAAACTAGTAGGCTTAAAAGCCTTGGTTTTCAGTAATAGTGCATCAGTCACTGAAGAACGTTTATAGAAAAACTTCTATTAAGGTTCATTGGCACCTCCTGAAGAGTAGAGCTTTACTGTTGTAAGCAAGTCTTATTTCTCCTTGTCATTCTTGTGTTTTCTGTCACACTCACCTAAGCCAAGAACTCAGATGAAGGATTTATGAAATGTCATGTTTCCTTTTAATGCATTCAAAACTGCACCACCAAATGTTAAAAGAATTTTATTTTGCAGAAATACATCAATCACAGAAATGAGCAGACTGTAGGTCCAGGTCAATACCTTACAGCCCATTAAACAGAGGGAAGGCAAGCAAGTTTGCTTCTATTCAATATGACAGATGGTAGGAATGAATAATAATAATGTATGTCTGTAGTCTTAGGTTGCCAATACTAACATGAAAAATTATCAGTCATTAATCCATCAAAGAATGTTAACTTTCCCAGTCTTAATTATTACTGAACTTTGGGAATAGGAAATTTAATGAAATAGGTTTAATCCTTGAGTTTAATGGAGCATCTTATTGGGCTGTTATACCAAAAAGCTTTCTCCATCATCAATAAGCTCCGGTACTAAAGAGAAATATTTCATATTAGCTCACAATAGTAATGAAAGATGCAAGGAGGCCTCAAATCGGGCACCGTGAATCCTATAACAATCATTTACTCATGGTCTTTATTTGCAAAATAAGTTAGTGCCAATTTTAAAAATGGCTTTCAGCATAGCTCCATCCTATGGTAAATAGAATATGGAAGCTTTTTGCAGTATTTTAATTCTGAATCAATTTATGGAAAAATGTCAAACATCTAGACCAAACAACAGAATCAAAGACACTATTGATCTTGGGGGGCCTTGTTCCAATGCCATTGACATCAATAGAAAGATTCCGTTTGACGTCAGTAACCTTTGGATCAGGCCTTGGTTGATAAAAGATAAGTTGGCATTATCAACAGTGGAAGTTTCAGTTGAAGAGTCTGGATCATATCATCTAAGAGTGAAGATTGAAAGCTTTAATGAGGGAACCAGACTGTTCAGCTGAAAATGTCTGTATTATTAAAGCTGGTCCATCTGTTCTGTTGCTCACTTTTGGGTTGGGTTTTTTTTTTGGACTGTGTTGTACTTCATTCTTTGATGCACACCAGAGAAAAACCTCTAGAACTAAATTGTTAAGATCAATTGATTCTTGTCTAATTGCATTAGGTGATTCCTCCAGTAAATTGAAAATATTTAAAGTTTGCCTTTAAAAAAAGCTGATTGTTATATAAGAGCTTGTTCTGACCCCAGTCCAGCAAGAAAACTGAGAACGTGTAACTTTAACCATGTGAGTAGTCCTATTAGCTGTCACATCTTACTCTGTGTCCCTACTTTCTGTTCCCACCTGTAAGGCGGTAAGCCCAAGGAGACACCATGTGATCTGAACACTACTGAAGTCCAGCTGATCCTCAGTTGGTATAAGAGAACCTTGAGGGCTTGTTACAAGCTGATGTAAGTTAGAGCAGCACAGAGATTGCTCTAATTTATGCTTAGAGGCCAAGCTTGTTTGACAGCCCTGGAGAGCAAATGGGTGGTGTACGGCCTACTTTTCCCCTCAAAAATACAGCTTGCTTATCACAAGAACTGGCACCAGAACTCTAAAATGTCTCCCACAAAGATGATATAATGTTAACCCATGGGTTAATTTCTTTCACAGCCTGTTGTAAGGAATAATTTAAATAAAAAAATGTATGGTTTAGAACATAATTTTTGCTCACAATAGTTTTTAGGCAGTGTGAGCTTTGAGGTTATAATTGTAGTTACTAAGGTTTTGTATTCTTAAATGTAACATTGCCTTTGCAGATCTGATTAGGACAGTTCTTTGTTTATATAATAATAATAATAAAAGTTCTCCCTTTCATCGAACCATGTATTGGAAAAGGGTACTGTGTTTTTTAGCGTCTGTAACAATGTAACATTGAAAAGACAAGCAATGTCTTTAAAGTGTTTTCAAGGTTGAAACCATATTAGAGTAATAGCCATTAGTCTACATGTATGTGCCTTCATATAAGATTCAGAAGTAGAGTATTTTATATTTGATTACTCAACTAAAATACAGTCATCCATTAACCCCTAGAGAGCTTGCTCTTCACATGCCTAAGGCCATGTCACTTAGGGCGTCCCCATTATTTTCAATGATATAGGAAAAGCAGTAGTAAATACAGAAACATTAGAAGGTCATGCTGTTGCCATTTCAGTAAAAGACATAGGGCCAAATTCATCCCTGCTGTAATACCATTGAAGTCAGTCATGTAGTTGCACAGAGGATGAATTTGTCATACACTATACATTCAAGGGCATTCAGGAGTTAACCATGCATCAATTACATTAGAAAGCTGAAAACAGAGCTATGGAAAAGCTGATGCAATTGGATTGTCACTAAAATACACCAAATGTTATAGTATTTTGCAACACAAAAATAAACTTAGTATCAAAGAGGCCTATAAAATGGTTCCAGTTCTATCATTTTATTATTATTTCTCTTATCATTAATTTTTACATCATGATACAGCTCAGATGCCCTAGGAAAGATCGGGACCTGCCATAGTGCTAGACGCTGAACAAACACAGATATAGACATGGTCCTTGTCTTGAAACACTTAGCACTTTTAAAAAATCATAATTACCCAAGTAACTAGTTACCACAACTACCCTTCGGGTTAGTCATTAAGCATTGGCTCGTTTTTGTTGGGGCAGAATTGAGTTTTCAGAAGGGATTTGATGAAAGGATCAGTTCAGGGAATGTGTTCTATGCACAAGAGGTGGTATGGAAGAAAGAATAAAGATGCTTGTGGAATGAGTTGATGAGCAATTGGCTGAGGTGTAGCCAAAGACATAGAGATGATGTGATCCAACCACAGGTCTACAGAGCAAATTATTAGATTTTAGAGATTGTAAACACCAGACAGAAAATGTTGTTGTGGCCAGAGACCACAATCAAGAGCAGGGCTCCATAGTAGTTGGTGCCTTAGAGTCACATAGGGGGACACGATTCATATCTTAGAAAGCTTTCACAGTACTGCCAACTCTCACATTTTTATCATGACTCGAGCGATTTTTGGATGGGTTTTTTTACCTGTCTCATGAAAACATGATGAAAGGCACAGACTCACAAATTTTCACTTATTCAAAATGGCCACCATCTCCTATAGGGCTGAGACCAGCAAGATGGCCACCCTTTTCTATAGTCTATCTTCATGTGAAAGCAAGGCTGCTCTGAAAGAGTTGGCTGCCACCTGAAATTGAAAGAAGACCCACAGGCAAAATGGCTGCTACTCTGGTTCAGGGGGCTAGGCACCAATCCCATATTGTTTTTACCATTACCATATCACTTGTATGAATGATTGATAAATAACATATATGTAATGATTAACCCTAAAAATATAGGTTCTGTATATAACTGTGAATTATCATGTATTAAGTAGGTCAGTGGTTCTCAAACTATTGACTGTCGATCCCTTCTTTTAGCAAAGGGAATAAACAGGAGGAGAGTCAGTCAAGAAAGGAATAGGAACCAGCTGGCTATTCCTCTGTATTAGGGGTGATGAGAATTTAATGGAATCTCCATCTGAGCAGCCAGGGACAGGTATGCATTTTTGTGAGCATTAAAGGTTGACTTTTCAATCTAAAACGATCACACATGCATATTGGCAGATGAATAGAGGGGAATTAAAGTCATGACACTAAAAAGATGATTTGCTAGTATTTTTAAATCTCATGATTCGGGGGGGGGGGTCAATATCATGATTTTTGGGAGTCTGGTTTATTATTTTTGATCTCTTGAGGCTGGCAGTACAATCTAAGGGCCTGATCCTACAAACCCTTATTTGTACCAGGCTTGGGAAAGCACTATGCTAATGTTAGTTACAATGTTTCTTTCCCCTTTCCTGTACCTCTCTGTGGTGGCACAGACTACAGTTTAGTCTTTTCAGGACTTTGATATATATGTATATATTTTTATATATATAATGTACTATACTGAGTTCAATGTCTGATAGAAGGAGAGTGACACACAGTGTCTAAAGAAGAACATTTACTAAATAAATCAGTCTGTCTATGTATGCATGCGTAAAGTTTACCTATAACCCTTGAAACAACTGTGAACAGTGTCAATAACAAACCTTGCTTTCAGAAAATACTGTTTTGGGGGGACAGAAAGGGAGCTCCCCAGGTTTTCCACAAGTTCGAATGAAAAATACAATGCACGTACTCATCCATACACTCTCTTAGGGCTCTTATAGAGGGATTCATGCTTCTAAGTCTCTGTAGAATAGTGTTGAAACCCTCTGCAGGACACTTTCCCCTTAAATTTGGGAAACAAATCATAGAATATCAGGGTTTGAAGGGACCTCAGGAGGTCATCTTGTCCACCCCCTGCTCAAAGCAGGACCAATCCCCAACTCCCTACATGGCCCACTCAAGGATTGAACTCAAAACCCTGGGTTTAGCAGGCCAATGCTCAAACCACTGAGTTATCCCTCCCCCACAATTGCCTTTAAACACCCCTAGAGTCTTGGCAATGACACTCTACAATTCACACAGCCTGCAATGTTCTAGTCTCCTTCTTTTTCAGTTGGGTGAGGGAGCCTGCACTCTAATACAACCACACTGGCAAAGTCCCTGGTCCTTACAGACCCTTTTGGTCCATCCTCTGCTCCAACACTGAAAACTCCAGTCTGGCTCCTGCTCCTCCTATTTATAAACTCCTCCCCCTGCCCTTGAGTGCCCTTGGTTCCACTATCACAGAATGATTCTGGAGGAGTCCTGCCAGTCTGCTAAACCCACCATGGAAGTCACCAGGTATTATCAAGCAGCTAATGAGCAGGTCTAGTGCCTGCCCCACCCGATTTCTGGATGATTCTACTGCATCCAGAAGAATCACCCTGCTCATTTCCAGCAAGTCTGCAGGCACACACAATGCCCCACAACAAAGTCAAGAAATTATGTATCATCTGCACTGTTTGTTCTCTTATTTACACCACTAAATGCTGCAGTGCAAGCAAGTGAGTTACATATGCACCTGAGTCCAATGTAAACAGTCCAATGCACTCATACTCATTTAAGTAGTACTTGATAAGTACATATGCACCTGTACGTACGTAAGCAGTCCAATGATCTCAAAATTATTCATTCACAATTTTTTAATGAAAAATGTCTTTACAAAAACCTAAATTGCACAGAAAATTTTCATTATTTCCATTTTTTCCAATGGAAAATCAACAATGGTTTGGGGGTTTTGGCACTCAGTATTTCTTCCCACCCTTTTCTTTCTCTTACCTCTCTGCCCTCCCTCCCTTTTTTCATTGGCAAAATGAGAAAAGGGGGGGAAAGGAGAAATAAGGATGAATGGACTGGCAGGGGAGTTTTAAAAAAGGAAGGAAAGGGGGGGAAACCAGAAAAACACTGTTAAGTACTTAACATTTTTCATTTTACAGATTTTGAAGGGGTGTCCTAAACTGGAAAATTCTAAATTTTTCATGAGAAATATCAAACAACCAAACATTTGGTTTTAAGGGGAGCATTGCCTGAGAAAGTACAATGCACTTCACCAAAATACACTTTGGGTCATATTGACAACTAGCCCTATTGGGTGGATTTCCACTGACTTCAGCAGAGTTGCACCCTCTTAATATCATCACCATGGAAATGTAAATTAAGACCTTAGAAACATCAAAATCTTAAATGTGAAATTATTTGGGATGGGAGGGAAAAACTCTTGTTAATTCACTTTTGCTTAGCTTTGCTTAATAAAGAGTCACAACTGCCTGAGAGGGTGTAAATTCCAATCCTGTCATATAAATGCAGATTTTACCTTATACCAACTACAATTTTGCTTGTTATGATTTGTGATGTCTTTATTTTTTTTAAAATAAATGTATAATTGACTCCTCACAGGGATAACCGCCCAGTCTGTTTAATGAATACAAGTCCTTTTTACGGTTATATTAAAAAACAAACACCTGAAGTATAGTTCTGTAGACACACACTCAGACTGAATCAATCATTTGCAGTTCTTTTCAAATTAATTGTTAAAACCTAATTGTTAAAAATTGGGTAGATTCCAATTTTGGCTACACCAGTTTACTTTGTCACATGAGTGTTGTTGTTAGGCTCACCTGATGAGTATAAAGCACTTTGAGATGCTTTAATAAAAGGTGCTATACAAGTGTAAAAATATTATTGCTTACAGTTATGATTCATGCAAGTCTCAACATTTTATGTAGCAAAAGCACTAGCCATTTCCCCATTGATTTTTATTTTATTTTATTGATTTATTTTTATCAATATTAGGTTCAGATTCAAATAAGGTGGGACCCTTCTGTGCAAATCAGGGCAGTTAGTTACCCTAGGACATGAAAGCCTATAGGCATGCTGTCTTTCCACTCAACCATATAATGCAACACTTTGCTATCACCATTAAAAGACTTACTTTATACCACATCATGCATTTCATAATATTTCCATCTAAATGCAGATTTTTGTGTTCCATGTGTACCATCTAGTCAAGTTTTCCATAAAAATACCAGCAGGAGAGTACATTGAAATTCATTTTGCAAATTAAAGAAATCTGTCTGAGATTCCTTCTTTTATTTGTTTTATCAACTCAAGTAATAAGCAAGAAAATTAGAGTTTCAGCAATAATGGAAAAGCCATTTATGATTTTATCAGACTTCTTTTTTTTTCTGCTTAGAAAATTTACAGACTCTTAAGAACAAATAATTTTACACAGCAAAATGAAATAAGTCCATCTGTATCATTTAACCCAAGTACTGTTGTAATGTACATTACCCAGTAACACTCATACTGAATGCCTTTCTTCCCAATATTCACAACACATTTAATGTATCCCAGGGGAATTTGTTTCTCTTGCAAAAATTATTGCAAATGTCATAATATTTTCTGGTATAGCTCTCTGGCATGCACAGGTAAAAAAATAAATTAGGTAGAATAGATTAGACAGCAGACCTGTCATTGGGAACACTTCATTCCAATTCTAAAAAGGGAAGACAATCAAAACTGTCATGGTCATGCTGTGTAAATACAGCTGGAGTAGATTTATAAAGTAATACATTCTAGAAGGTTTTTATATGTAGGCATTAATCATAAAATGCAAAAGAGGAAGTATACAATACAACTTAAAAAAATAATATTATACCCTGAATATGTATGTTTGTTTATGTACATACTGACATTATGATTGAAAAAATAAATAGAAAAGATGTCTGAAATTTACATATTTATTTTCCCGATTCCCTAGAATCTTCTAAACTTTCCATGGGGGCCTGAGAAGAAAGAGGAAAATAAGAGATTTCTAGGAAATATGAGGGAATATAGGATTATCTGAGGACCGTTCTCTTACACAAGCAAGGATATTAACTTAACCTTACCTAACTTAAGTATTATTTTCATGAAAGCCTCACAAAATATTATCACACTGACAATATATTATCTTCTTAAAGAGAGGATGCAATGCACAGATAAAGTGTGGATGGGCCAGAACAGTTTTTGCAATATACCTGTAATTTTTTTTCTTTATGTGTTTCAATGAAGCCAACACATTACAGTGCAGGCATTACTACCTCACTAACTGCTGTACATGCTGACATCATGATCTTGCAAAGATCCATGCTCATGCTTAATTTCATGTGTTGTGGGTGAGATTTTGAGCACAGTACTTGCAGCTCAGGAGGAGTGGAGCTATGGTGGCTTTAAGCCCTCCAATTCTCAGCTGTCCACTGGCCAGATTGGCCTGTGGTGTAATTTAGCTCTTAGAGGTTGTCCCAGCTTCCTAGGGGCAGCAGCACTACCCAGAATCTCTGCAGTACTACTGCTGTGGCCTGACCCTAACATGCCCTTCCCACCTCCAGTCCCATCACTTGGCACTTACACTGTAGCTAGTGAGGGGGTCTTTGTAAGACAGTTTACTGCTGTTTTCCTCAGTCCCTGCATCAGAGAATTCTTCCCTGGTCAGACCTGGATCTTTTAGGGCCCCTTTACACTGTTCTGGCCCTTTGATCCATCATGTGTGAGAACATCATCCTGTGAATAGTCCCATTAACTTCAAACATTAAGTGTGTGCAGGATTGAATCCTAAATTAATTGGCTTTATAAAAATTAATTTATCTATTATATTACTGGGTTAAACAGTTAATTAAATACCCTTAATATTAAATTGTCCCAACTGTGGAAAGTGTATGTATTGTTAGTGCTTTAAATGGTCCTAAAAAAGAGTACAGGGATCTATGATCATCTGGGAACAACAACTTTGTTAAAACGGTATTTAAAGGGTACCCCTCAATGGTTTGACCACTTACACAGACACACACACACACTTTAAGCACTGGGTAATGCAGGTGGTCACAGCCTTGGTTATGACATCAGAATTAAGGCTGAATTATTAATAAATACAAATTAATAAAAATAAAAAATATTGTACACTGATATAGTACTTTGCCTCCAAAGATCTCAGAATTCTTGTACTTTGTGATCCTTAATTAATCAGCCTCATGATATCCCTTTTATAAAATACCATGGGTCATATTCATCAGCAAAATTCAGCAAGGGAGCTAATCAATCTCTGAATATTTTGGTTGCAACATTAAAGAAACCTTTTTCTGTTTAAAAACTAGAGTTACGAAAGGATGTCTATGCAAGGATACAGCCCATTAGTGTAACTGCAAATCTACTTCTCTCCTATGCTTAACTGGGCAAATCTTATCTCAGCACTACTGGAGAGCATAGTAGAGTCAGCTGGAAAAAATAGCCGAGTAAGCAATTACTTATGAGATAGCTGACCTATATTCATTAAAACAGAAAACTTGGGGGGAAAAAGGAGTGTGACCACTATAACTTTAAGGATCTGTTGTTTAAGTACACAACACTGGCAAAATTATAGAAGAGCAGTATGGAGAACTGGTTCCAAATCCTGAGAGGTGCTAAGTAACCACAAAACTCATTGATGTCATATGGGGTTGGAATTGTCGCAGGTATTCGGATACCCCCCAAGATTTGGGTTCTAGTTATCATATTCCTCTTAATAAGATGGTGCCATTTGTCACAAATAAGGGATCACTATCTTTAAAAAGTGAACACTGTTTTCCTCTAGTGTAAACATTCTGGGGCAAATTGTGTTCAATGCTTGCATAGCATTCAAGGGGGGAGAGTGCAAAAAGACCTGCACAGTAGCTGGTACACTGCAGTGCCTATACTCTCCTGAACTCAGGACCAGTTCCCTGGTAACATTCCCTTTGACACTGCCCATGCCAAAAGAGTCAAGAAGTGGAACCACAATCTCAGAAGTGATTGCATGCACATTACTAGGGGATGGTGCACCAAGAACGAGGAGTTATCCAGGGCTGCCTGGGCAGGATTGTGTCTCAGAAGGTTTCAGGGTTTGGATTTTTTTATATTTGCTTTTGGTTCAAAGTGACTTTTGGTTTTGAAATTTAACTTAATTCTTACTAAAAATGTTTACAAAAAAAAAAGGTCAAAATAGAAATGAAATGTCTCAACGTTGTTTCAACAAAGTATTTCAATTGACCCAAACTGACGCTTGTTTTTTTTCAGGTGATGGTTTGTGAAAATTTTTGAGATTTCAACTTTTCATTCAAATTTGGATGGGAAAAAAAGTTTGAACTCTTGAAAATTCTTGCAGGACAGGAAAACCATTTCCCACCCAACACTACTCCACCTTGGTGGGTCCTTGGAATTTTTTCTTAGTAGCACAATTTGCTCTTTGTAATACACAATGAAAAAACAAACTTTCTTGAACATTCTTTTTCCCCCAGTTTTCACAAGTTTGTGGAAATGAATTAAATCTTTGATGTCAGTTTCATTTTTCTCTTTGCCCAGCTCTACACTGTGGGGGGGATCAATCTAAGTTACATAACTTCTCTATGTGAATAACGTAGCTGAAGTCGACGTACTTAGATCTACTCACCACGGTGTCTTCACTATGGTGAGTCGACTGCTGCTGCTCCCCCATCGACTCTGCCTGCGCCTCTCGCTGCGGTGGAGTACAGGAGTCAATGGGAGAGAGCTCGGGGATCGATTTATCGTATCTAAACTAGATGCAATAAATTGACCCCTGCTGGATTGATCGCTGCCCACCGATCCGGTGGGTAGTGTAGACATACCCTTGGTTTCTCTTCGTTTCTTGTTGAAAGGGAAACAAAAGGATTAAAGATTATGATAATTACAGTTAATTTAGGAGTAAGGAACAACTTGAATGTGTGGTGTGTGCGTGCGCTCTCGTATGTATATGTGAGTTATGTCACCTGATTTCGGCGCTGTGCTATCTTCTTTGTAATTCCATTATTTTCCATCTTGTAAAAATTTTTCAGGGATGTCTTGATATGGCCACAGCTGGTAAGCATGCCCATTTCATTGGGGACATTTTTCATCAAGGGCATTTCATTCCCATAATTATGTGAGTGACCTGGATTAAAAGTCAAGAGGGAATTTTAAATATAATAATTGGAGCAGGATGCCATCCAAAAAAATGTCCCTAGCAAAATGTCACAGGATGGAATTGTGCAAAAGTTGTGCAGCAACAGCACTGGTGATGAAAGTTACACCCATCATTTTACTGTGTAACATAGCTGCTGGTGTTATTTTGAATCAAACCCTTTCAGTGATGTTGACTGACTGCATTACTAGGCAATGAAATTGGGGGGAAAAGTAACATGGAAAAAAGGGTTGATTCTCCAGGCCCTTATTTGATTTGCCTGATCTGACCAAACACTGTGATTACAAAAGGAAAAGATTTCTATATAGTATTTTCAGGGCATTCTATTACCATGTGAGCTAATGTCTTAGATTAGCTTGTACATTCATTGGTGATAAGGATCTGTGTTCTTGTAATACCCTATGGAGTCGTGTATTTTGACATAAAGAAAAGTTATTTTACTTGTTTTACTAGTTGAGATTACAGGAGGGTTTTTTAAGTGCTTTCCAGTATCTCAGCTATATTATTATAGGTGGAGCTTGTAGCGCCACCTATACTTAAGGTTGCTCGACTTTTCTCTTTTTCAGACCTTGTTTTCAGTTATTTATAATTTCTTCCTGCCAAGTGTCTGCAGTCTCAGGCAGAATCTTCAGAAAAAAAATGGTTCATCCCTTACTGAGACAGAGCTTAAGGGAAATCAGTTGCTTCGTCCATGTTTAAAAAAAAATACTGCCACAGTTTCATTGAGAAGCTCTAGCACACCTGTGCTTTGGATCAGAGATGAAATTTGGTGGGGGAGCTGTATTGGTACCAGGGATGTGTCCCTTCTGCTGTTCCTGGAGAGTGGGGGAAGAAATAATTTTGGCCAAGTTAGAAACCTTTGAAAAGTCTTAGTTCAAACATACTCAGTAGAGATTTGTTAGTTTGATAGCGAAATTCTCTTGGGCACAGGCACCAGAACTGAGAGCAAGGAGATTCTCTCTCTTGTGCTTTCAATATTTCTCATACTGGACCCATGCCGGGTGGAGGAGGAAGCGGGCCAGGGTTTAGGAGGTGGTAGAAGGAGCAGATTGGGACAAGGAGCCTGGAGATACAGCCTGACACTGGACAAGAAGATTTGGGATTGGGATCCAGGTGTTGGTAGAAATGAGGGTGAGGGGGAGTCTTAAATCATATGAGGAGCCTCATGGAGTTTGGGGATGGATGGGAGACTGAAATGAGAAGCCCAGAGAGGGAGACTGGGATTAGGAGCTGGGGTAAATGGAAGACTGGGATTTGGATTGGTATCCCAGAAGGAGAGATTGGGACTGTCTAGGCAAAGAGACTCAGGAGGAGATTGGGACTGAGATAAGGAGGCATGGGACAGGTGACAGACTGGAAAGGGGAGACAGTGGCAGGGCAAGAGAGACTCAGTTAGCACAGGTACAGGTGCAGAAGTGATCAGGTTTGGAGGGAAAGGTCAGAACAGTCTGTAATCACTAGAGCACACTCCCCTCCAGAACCTGGAATTGAAGCCAAGATTCCTGAGTCTCACCATTTCTGTGCTGTCAGCAAATATCTGTGAAACCCACTGGCAAAATGTCTCATCCTCTCTAGTGCTGGTCTACTTAAGGGATGACAGCCTACTATTGCTATCAGTTACTGCATTGGCTCAGGGGCATAAGTGTGTCTTGGGCCTCTATAGCTTCCACCCCTGCTGATGACCCTTTTGGGTGATGATTGACTCTACACTATAGGATTTTAAAATGATGGAGTTTGCTTTTTTTTAAATCTAGAAAGTTATGCACATACACACTATGTTAAAGCATTAGTTAGGTTCCAAAGTCAAGCTCTCAAAAATTTGGGAATACAGAATTAAGGTGGCCTCTGCAACCTTAATCTGCCCCCTTTGTGTGTATGCATTGTGATACTGTCTCTCATTACAGGTGAAATCAGACACATATTGGGTATTGATACCATCCTTTTTAGATCCGTTAGAGATCCTAAACTCCTAGACTATGGACTGAATTGACCAGCTGGTGGGGTGTATCTTCAACCAATGGAGTCTGCACTGTACCTTCAAATTCCTAAAAGTGTTCTCCTCTTCCAATCCTCATACCTTCTGTCTTGCTCAGATTTATCTTCAACTAGCTGTTCTTCATCCATGAACTGATCTTGGCTAAGCATTGGGCCTGCTTAGTGGCAGTGGTATCATACATTGTCAAGGATAGGCAGAGCTCTGTTTCATCTGCAAATTATTGGCACTTGAGTCCATGATCTAGTTCTCCTAATGGCTGCAAAAGAGATGTAGAATAGGACTGAAGAGAGAGAGAGAGAGATCCCTGTGAGATTCTGCAGGTAAGAGGTCTGGTGGCCAAGATGCAGTTTCCAGTCATTACCCAATGGGCACCTACTGCCAGGAAGGACTCAAAACATTTTAATACATTCATTATGCAACCCTGCCACATTCCTCTGGCAGATCAGCAATTTCCCATGACCACATGTGTCAGATGTTGCAAGAGTTCCAGGGGTTTGCAAATAATTATCTTGCCTCCATCCATCAACATAGCAGCCATCATTCATCAGTGCCATTAGTGTTGTTTCCATCCCATGTCTTGGCCTGCATCCAGATTGTACTGCATCTAGGATACTTGCTGCAGCTAGATTCTTTTCTTGTTCCTGATTTCCTGTCATTGACATAAGAACATCACAAGAGATATCAGGGACTTCATGCCCCTCTGCACTTTTAGCTGCCGTCACAGAGACTGGAGGATCAATAACACTGGCTAGGTCCAATTTGGGTTTTCCTTCTTTTCATTAGTTTGAGGCTGAGCTTCATGTCAGAATACAATATATGTCACAATGAAATGAGATCAGAAAACAGGAAATAATATAAGAAAACTTTGAGTGACAAAGCTGCACTGGTAGCTTAGGATGAGTGAAATGAGATAATGCACCTGACTAATACACAGTAAATAAACTTTGTTTTGTATAGAATCTGTTTTGTAAACTATACATAGACCAGAAAGTCAAAAGTTCAGCTCCAAAGTTAGAACTGAATTCTCTCAGAGTTCAGGAATTGTTCAGACTGGGCTTTTGTTTTGATTTTGGCCACACAGAAAATACAGCTCCAGATTTTGATCCAATTTCCTCAAGGTTAATGGTGTTCCATCTGGTATTTTGGTTCAAGTCCATCTCACAAAATGCTTACATCCTTTTACTCCCCCCTCCAATTAAAAGTTTTTATTGGATTCTGATTAATAAAACAATTATACAATCAATCCAAAGATTCAGAGTCAGAAAGCCAAGCGAAAAAAGAAAGACAAAAAGAAAGCGGGGGAGGAGAAGATAAGGAAAGAAGCGTAGGAGCGGTGGTCAATAGATTGTGTCTAGTAAATGAAGAGCACATAAAAATGACGTGATTCAGAGGCCTTCAGTATATAACAATGGATCACGCATGTCAGAGAATAAAGTTCATATGTTTAAAAACGGTTCAAGCATGTTTTGATGCCTTGGAAAGGCTGGCATACAAAAATCACAACATGCACACGTGCAGTCCTCCATGCCTGAGGATTTCCATCTCTACAACTCTAGTCTGTTAGACACTGAGGAGTGGCAGAAAAAACAATTCACTTGGCAGTTTGTGAGATCCAGTGACCTTGGAATTAATCACTTTATGGATAATTGTGACATGAGTGGGATCATCACTTGGAGTGTGAGGGAAATCCTGGAATATGGCTGTAGCATGGCGGGCACTCACTGCCGTGGCACCTCCTGCTGGTTAACTCAGGAATTAGCTCTTCTAGCTCCAGAGTACCTCCTGCTGGCCGGTGTCTCCCTACCGGTACCTGCTTCCTTTCAATCTCCACCACTGTACTTCAGACCCCGCGTCCCTCCTGGCCTATGGTGCCCCTTCTCTGGGGGTACTGCCCCACAGCAGTGCCCCCACACTCAGGGGTCATCCCCTCCCTGGGGAACCCCAATCCCCTAAGCCCACCTTGCCTCAGTGAACTACTGCTAGTCTTCATCTAGCCCCGTCCCTTAGGGGCAAACTGCAGTCTGAAGTGGCCATTCATCATCGGCAAGGGGGTGCCTCTTCCTTCCCTGGCTGCTTCCCCATAGCCCCAGTTCATTCTCAGGCCTTGAAAGCAAGGCCTCAGACTGGGGGTTTGCCAGGCTGGAGCTTCCCCAGCTCCTCCTACCCTTCCCCAGCACTGCATTGTCCAAGGTACCCTTTTCTCTATCTAGCAGCCAGGTCCATCTCTCTCCAAGGCTGGAAAGAGACTGCCTGCCTCCTAGCTCACAGCTCTTTTTATACCAGCCCTCCCGGGCCCGTATTGGCTGCTACCTTCCCTCCCCGATTGGCTCCTTGGGGCAGCCCTTTCCCAGAGCTGGTTTTAACCCATTTCTCCCCTGAGCGGGGCACTCGCCCTGATATAATGGCCCTACCCAAAAATCCTTTAATCCCAGAGCATTCCCACAGTGTATGTAGTGGTTTCCCTCTTGCAGTCAGACAGCCCAGGAGGTACCTGTGTCTTTTATCCTAGTGCTACATATTATGGTGGGAGGCAAATGAAGGTGGAGGAGTTCCCTGTTGTACCAGTCTTTGATGGAGATTATGGGTAGAAACCATAGTTCATTTGAGACTGTAACTGAATGTCTTTGCCCCTTAGGATTTTAAAGGCTCTAGGCTAAATTCTGGAGAATATATACTGAAAGAGTGTATGAATCAGTAGTAAATCAGGTCTCTCTGTTGAACTCAATCCCTTAAGGAAGACTAACAAAGAAAGAGTCTCTGGGGTTCCAAGTGTATCTGGATCCAAAATATTAGTGAGTAGATTTTGAAATAGCAGACACTGCCAAAGACACTGCTTTTGCAGGTTTGTTAGATGGAAAATAATTTGTATTCTACTTCAATAAAACCTGGGAAGCTGACTTTGCTGAAGGAAGAGTTTTCAGTCTGAAGAAAGTAGAAAAGGGAGAAGATGAACCAATAGCTACAGAACAGAGCTCTTTATTCTTTTCAAGGTAGAAAACTGACGGTTGAAGCAGTTATTCGCCATTTGCCTTTTGTATTGAAAAGTGCAATTCACTGAATAATAGGGGAATTTAGTAGATCAGGACTTTACGATTTGGGGTTCTAAACCCAAGACATTGACAGGGGGCATTGTGTTAGTCTTGCACGAGTGTGTGAATAAATTAATACCCCCTCTGCACAGTATTACCATGCAGAGATATGCAACTAGGAAAGCCAACCACAGCCAGTAGTAGTTACAGAAAGACCAAGAAAAAAACTAGTTTTCCTGATTTGTTCTCCCTTTTGCCATTGTAATGTATGGAGACCCAAAACAGATTAGAAATGAAAAAGGAGATCTTTTATTCTGGTATAGTTTACTTAGACAACCAATCAGCCTCCATCTTGGAAATCTTCATCCTCCCCTTACACTCCCAACACACTGAAGCATTCTCAACACAACATTAGGACTTCTAACAGTAATTAGCTATTTTCATATTAGCCACCTGGTGCTAATAAGCATAACAAAAGTACCTACAACATTACACCATTTATTTCCATCTAAAGAGGAGCCTGTGGAATGTATTAAGGATGGAAAAGGGTTCTTTCTAGGCTGGCACAAGTGGGTGGCATGCATATGACATAAACTGCATACAGTGTAGATGTAACGGGTCAGATCCTCATCTGGTGCAAATCAGCTGTATGAGGTCCAGTACTGTGTCTAGTGTTGGATTGATGTGAATTAAATTATACAAGAGAATTACAGCTTTAGCAATGGTGTAAGAAGCTTCCTCACACTTCCCCCCATCACCATATGCCTCAGTCCCGACCTGTACATCACTAGGATCAACAAACCATACAACCTTCAGCTTCTCTGTAGAGACCACTAATAAGGACAACAATTGTGATGTGGATCGGCTGTCCACTGGCAACTAGGATTATCCTAGTAACTATTTTCAGGTAGACCACCAAACAGCAGCCATCAGATGGAAAATATTTTCTTCTTTCTGCTATTTAATCTGCTTTTATGCATGAGGGGACAAGGTTGTGCTTCTTTGAAACTCTGATCCAACCTGAAGCAAGAAGATGTGCTTGTAATGTCACATCAGAGGTCTAAAGAAATTGAACTTTCTTTTCATGTTGTGGAAATAGCAGAGTGGGAGGGAAACAACCAGGCTTATTCTCCACCCTGTTACAACCATTTTATGCCAGTGCAACTCCATTGAAATGGCATAAAACTGGCAAAAAATGAGTTGTAACAGTGGAGTTTCTGTTTGCTCACTATCTAGGCTTCCAAATCTGCTCTCAGTTATACTGATGTGAATCTGGAATAACTGTACTGAAGTCAACGGAGTTACGACTCCAGTGTAACTAAGAGCAGAATCTGTCCCTGAATAATAGTTAACTTTATCCAACTCAGACTCAGATGAAAACTTATAGAAATCGTCACAAATTTATATTATCCTTTGCTAGTAATCACAAAGTACCATAGTTCAACTGTAGAGCAGAGAAATAGCTTTTTAGAGAAATTTTCAATAGACAAATTTGAGCAGCTTGACAAATTTAGCACTCTTTCACAAAAGAAAGGAATCTATACTATTTGTTCCATTTTGGGTCACATCATAATAGTGGGGTGATTTAGCAGGAGGGATTGGGGGGCTTTCTTTGGTTAGCTCTTGGGGGGGGGCGGTAAATCAGGTAAAGCCTGATTTACACAATGGAAAACCAAAGAAAATGTACAACATTTAATACCAAAAAAGTCAGTTTAAAAAAGAAATCAACACAATTACTGTTAATTCATTATTACAATAACTTTTCAGTCCACCAATATTCTGATTAAGAAGAATTTATATAGGAGCTCTTGTTAATATGTACCTAAGGGAGAAGACAGGGCAAAAATATTTTTTGGTTTTGATCACAAACTACAATTTCCTATACTTACTTGAGTCAGAACTAAGTGAAAGTAAGCTAGAAAGCAAGGAAGACAGAAAGACTCATTGCATTTGGCTTAGTAGGATAGCACACTTTTTAAAAATACAAATATGACTTTCCTGATGTGATAACAAAGAAATTGAATGTTAAAATGTGTACAGGAAAATACCTATTAAATCTAATGCAATTACCAACTTGATTGATGATGGTGAAGTTCCTTGAGCATAGTTCTGAGAGTTGTATTGCAAAATCTCCAAACTGGAAGGGGCATGAGATTAAATATTGTTTCTTTTGAACAAAATAGGTTCCTCTATTTTGCATGCCAATTGCTAAGATTTAGATTTGTTCTAAAGGATGGATGGGGAAATGTGCTTGTGTTACAACTACTAAGCCTACAAGTTAGAAATTATTTGCATATTCTCCAGTTACCCTGAAGAACGAGGTGCTCTTTCACATCTGTTTTCTTTGCGCAGTACATTAATCAGTTTTCAAAATCCTGGTTTAGACCCCAGTAATATATCTTATATACCTTCATGAAAGAAACAGAAGAGCTACATGACTGCTGCTGTATTTATTGATCTAATAAAAAGCTTTTCAGATGGTGAATCATGAGACAGCAAATATGAATTCAAGCATTCATCATTAGTTTCAGTATGCCTTATAAAATTGTGCACAGCTGGTGATAAAGCTAACTGTTCTGACTTATTCCTTGTTAAAATGGGAGTAAACAGTGTAGAGCTCAGGTTTGCTTAGCTCTAAATATCAGGAAAATAGCAACATTTCAATTACCATTGCCAATCACTGACAATAGTAACTTTGTTTTGATTGCAACTGTTTTCTCTTGTCTTGATGTTCTCTGTAGCTGCTTCAATAGATTTATTCTAGATAGTAATTCCTATCAGGTTTTACAACAATGTCTCTAATTGGATGCCCTCCTACTTGACTATTGATTGACTGTATTCCAACTTCTTCCACAGCATCTTCTTTGTCTTCAAGATTTGTTTCCACACTGAATTTTGAAAAATGTGTGTACTATTAAATTCCAGAGTTTTATGGAGTTCCTACACAGCTGATCCAAAAAGTTATTTCTGGTCTAGAGCTCTGAAAACTTGCATACTCAGGTTCTGTATAAGCTTGAGGGTCAGATTCTCCTATCTTTACGACTGCTAAGTAGTGCCTTCCACTATAAGTAATTCCATTGTTGTCAGTGGAACTACTCAAAGACTAAGGTACTACACAAGGTGGTAAGGATGGTCGAATCTGACCCTGAATATCTAGGTGTTTATATTTTGTCTACGTTAGCTTTTAACCTCAAGGAGACATTTGTGTGTCCAAAAGAATGTGAAGTTGGTCTCCTCACCATATGCCACCCATGAATTAAAATACTTTTATTTAACATTGATGTACTCACATCCCTCCATGTCTCTCATCTGTCTGTTTTGTCTTTGGTTTATGTTCAGCTTGCAAGTTCCTGTGGGACAAGGATCTTATCTTCTCATTCTCTGCCTGTAAAACACTGATCTTAGACTTTCAGTACTAAATGATCACTGTAATGTCCTTAATATTATGTGGGTGATAAGTAGTGAACAGGCCTTGTTCAGTGTGAGCTTCACCCAAGTAATCAGGAACATTAAAAGCATTTTTGTGCTAGTGAAGATGGAAAATATTTATTGATTAATCTGTGCCATACTCCACCATGTTTGAGATTGTATCATATATGGTAAAAATATTTTGCAAGACGTTCACTATAGAAATGTTACATGTTTTCTATCCTTTTAGCTATACTTTTATTATCATTCTATTTTGACATTGTTGATGAATATTAAATCTGCTACTAGAGAAGGGTAATGTTTTAGCATGCAGGTAACTTTTCTGCTTTTCACACTTCTTTAATATTTACTTTTTGCACAGCTATTTATAATTGCTTATTATACGATAAAGTTGTTTTCACATATTAATTAAAGTAAAGTATTTTTCCTTTGGATTATCCAGTCACATTATGCTGTGTGATTGCTTTCCTCTTTTAAACTATTGTGTAAGTTATTTGTATCTTTCAATAGCCGAAAGATGAGATAAGATTTTCCATTTTTTAATTTAAGCAAAATAATGTAAGGTTTTCCCTAAGTAGATTTAATTAAATATGTTGTCTTTGCAATAAATTACACTACATAATAGGCTTTCCTGGGCTTAGCATGAACATGTATGGTTTTGAAATGTATTGAAGTTTGATGGGCTGAGAGTGAGTTATAGGAAAAACTTGTTTGCTGTTCATAGTTCAGACACTGACTTAATGGGGCCCAGTTTGCTTTGTTAAACTCTGGATGTAGGATATGGCTTGTCATTTGTGGGTAGAAATTGTAAAACTGGAATTGTAAAATATTTTCTAAGCATGACCTCAAATGCCAGTACAGAGAACCTAAAAGAGCATCTGTACACCCCCACCTAGTCACAGGTATACTGAGCCCATGGTGACCAAGTTTTTCTATCCCTGTCACCATTACTACCTAAAAGCCAATTCTCCTGGGAACAGTGTAATAGTAAAATCTAGTCAGTGTTGCCATATGCGGTGGGAATGTACTTGTTTAGAAGTATCTTTTTCATGGGTAGTCCCTACAAGACAGCCTTGTGTTTGAAGGTTCAGATAGAAGGGAAAATGCTTCATCTGTTCACAGACCTTTAAATACATGTGGCCATATTGTGCCCTCAGTTCCACGCCACTGTAGAGTAACACCCCCGAAGCTGTGCATTTCCACCAGAATAACAGAGCAGAATCTGGCCTTTTCCCTTTGCCAACATTTAGGGACAACTAAGTTGTGCTCCGTCTCTGCTATAACTTTAGCTATAACACTTATAGACATAACTGTCTTCCTTATAATGGAATACATGAGATTTAATAAAGAAAATACATATGCTGTTCAATTGGCATGTGTCTTATAAGTGTCTTAGATTCTTGCCAAAGTACACAAAAGTTCATTTGGGTTTTTTTTTTAAGGACAAATCAGCCAAAAACTATGATAGCTTATATGCTCCAATCCAGAAAAGCACTTCAGTGCATGCCTAACTTTAAGCACATGAGTAATCCTATCGACATTGACCAGGACCAGAAAAGTGAGACCATGGAGCAGCGCTATGT
The DNA here is from genome assembly GCF_965152275.1 of Natator depressus. Classification (NCBI taxonomy): domain Eukaryota; kingdom Metazoa; phylum Chordata; order Testudines; family Cheloniidae; genus Natator; species Natator depressus. The sequence goes on from NC_134236.1 coordinate 89,298,812, forward strand.
GTGACAGAACTAATTTGGTTGAAGTCCATGAAAGGCATTTTTACCAAGTGTTCCTGCATTTACCAAAGGAGATACACACAATATGAGATAAATTGCCTGACCTCCACCAGCTCAGAATTCATTTTTTAGAGCAGATTTTTACTCTCTTTATTGTGGAAGGAGAGACTGGTGCATTAAATAAGGCCCCGTGCATTCGTAAAACCACAGTCCATACAGCCACTCTCATTTTGACTCAAACAGCTTTAAATTATCAGATCATGTTCGCCTTTTGAAAGCTGACTCTGAAAACTAGAAGGATTTACAAGTGCATTCTGTTGCTATTTCTTTGTCCCCTGTCATTAAAAATGAGGTAGTAAATCAAAAAGAGTGCATGGATTTCCCTTTTGGCACATTTATCCCTACAGGTCATTACTGTGTGTGGGCAGAAAGTGCTGGTGCACTTGAGAGCTATTTTCAGCCTTCTGTTAGTGGAATCACAAGTTTGGCTCTATGCTTGATTAAAGATTTATCCTTTATGGGATTTCTCCATTTCTCACTATAAACATATAAATGAGATGACAACAAGAAAAAGTCTGACTAGTAAATTAAAAGAAATAGCTTTCTTTCTTTTTTTAAAGAAAGCCATCTAGTTTTCCTCTGTGCTAGTAGTGGTCTGTTTTTATATATGTTTTTATTGTTTTGCTTCACACATTTCTCAAAATGAAAGGGGGCAGCAGCAAATCTCATAAACCTGCAAATACACTTTTCAAATTAGGAAGCACCAGAATGTAGAAATCACTATAAAAAAAAACAGATTACTGAGCCATTAAGTGCAGCCAAATGTCTCTGACACTGGCCAATACAGATGCTTCAGAGAAAGATAAAACAAAATAATGCACTTCACCAGTTATGCAATGCTGTACATGGGGGAGCCAAATTCCTCTCTTACCCCTGTAGCGATCATTTGATTCCCTGAAGCATGACATGTGATTACCTTTATTTTAGCATGGGTAACTACAATAATCCAGTCCTTTTAAAAAAATCAGTTACAGCTTCTGACTCTGCCAGCAGGAATACCACAAACTGAATTCACACAGAATGCAAGGGGAGAAGTATTTGCTTTAAATAATTTTTCATTTACCTGCTATTCATTCCAATGGATGACCCTTTGTTCTATGGGATAGCATTAAAGGTAGGGACTGATCAGTGGCTTCCAGGGATTTCACCAGTGAGGTCAAGGAGAGAGCAAAAGGCTATTTTTGATGCTGTCCTGCTTAAATTCTGAATCTAATGACACGTATTGAAAAACTATAGTACAGAAGAGTTATCCTACATATATCTAAAATCAGCTAAGGCCCAGGTTTAACAGTGAGTGCTGCAGTATTTTTCCTATACACTTTTAATTATATTGTTCTCGTCCCTTTCTCTCCTCATCACCCCACACAAAGAATATAAAAGAACAACAGAAACAAATTCTCAGTTTTATTTGTAGTGATAAGTGTGATAGTCCAGTGCCATCACTAAAGAAAAATAAACAAGGGAGACAAGCCATGGAGTTTTGCCTATGTGACAAAAGGATTGCATGTGGCTCATACAACAACAACATAGTAAGCCACTTAAATATTACAGATTTCGCTATGCATTCCTGAAAGTTGTGGGGTTGAGAACAGACTCAAAAACAGCATGACAGCAGCATGTGAAACATGTTTTCCCTTTTTAATGTCAGATTAAGAGCCAAATGCTGAAAATGAAGTGCACTAGGGAACATTGTACAGGATGTATCTGCATATTATTAGGGCAGCAGGGTTTATACAATATCTTGACTCTTATTTTTGTTTTAGTGGCTGCAGTTACGTGTTTTGAAGGGCTTCTTCCTTGTGTATTGCCCTACAAACCCAATTTCCACACTTTTCAGTAGGGATTGTACATGTTTTCTGTGTATAATAGATCGTGCTTGTTCCTTCATATTTATCATCTATATCAATATCTCATCATCTCTCCTCCATCCTTGTCCATTACAGCAACTAGAAACTGCATTGTCTGAAGTACAATTACTGCAGAGTATGTCTCTGTTGATGGACCAGATAATCTGACATAGTTTGTCATGATGGATAATCCTAAAGAGCCCTGTGTGAATAATTCATAAGAAATCATTTATTCAGGAAATTTCACCTTTTTTTCTTTATCTTGTTCCTGAATTGGCCACAAAATTGGGATTTTCTTGAATCTATTCATTATTCAGAATTATTTACCAAAAAAATTCCCTGAAATTTTCCATAGCCTGTAACATGTTTGGATGTCTTTCATTGAAAGCGTTTGATATTCAAAGTCTGAGTTATTTAGATTGAACATGTGACACATGGCATGTGTTTGTGGCCTGATTAGATACGTGTAACTCATAGAATCAGGTTGCTGGTGAAATTTAAGGATTAGAAATTTGAAATTCAATTTCTGCAACATTTGCTTGAAATGTGCTGTTTCTGGCCCTGATTCAGGAAAAGCACAAATTTGCACTGAAGGTCATGCTTATTGAAAACAGCAGTTATGCATATGCTTACATTTAGGGACATCCTTAAGTCCCATTGTCATCCATGGGACACAAGCAAGTACTTAAAGTTAGGCCCATGTTTAATAGGGATGCTTTCCTTTCCTGAATAGGGATGCTTTCCTGATCTGGTTCTCTATGAATGTTCTTGCCACTAAACTTATTGACTAAAATATTAATGGAAAGCAAATATCATGAAAGTTTATGCTAGACTTAACATCTCTCAGTTAATGTAATCAGCCTACTGCTGCTATAAGGTTAGTTTCCAAAAAGAAACAGGAAGCTCTGTGGTGCTTTATTGGCATGTAGCATACAGGTCAATGAAGAAAAAAGCATGACAAAGTGTGTGGTTTTTTTGTTGTGCTTTTAAAATGATGCCTGACCGTTCTTTGAGAAACATATATCACATGCCAGGAAATGCTGCAATCTCTTTCACATTTTTAGAAAGAATCTCCATTTCTTTGGATTCTCTCTCATGTGATGGTTTGAAACAGCTGAATAAGAAGATGAAAACCTTAAATATATTAGTAACTGGATTGCATTGTATTTAGAATTCTTCATTTGTGAAATAATCTCAATTTTTAATGATCAGTGATGTAAATTAGCATGTTGTACAGTGATGTGTATGGTCCACTCGTCGTTTTATGGGTAATACAACCAAAAGGGAAGCTTACAAATCTACAGGATGACTCTTAGTGTTCAGTTTTGCCTTTCACTTCGCTGACATTCATGCAACATGCCACAAAACGCTGCTATCTGCACGGCTCTCTTTTTTAGCCTAAACTCGTCCCATATTTATAGGACATATGAGATGGATGAGTGTAATCCATTCATTAGATTATAGACCCCAGGGCTCCCACGGGGTTCTTACAAATTCACATGATGTCCCTATCATTCTGGATTTTGCATTTGAATCTCTGATTTATCTCAAAGATGTGTAGAATGGTATGAAGGCAGACAGCTCCCGATTGAATCACTGTGCATCTGGGGAGATTCATGTGTCTTGTTTATTCCACCATATGTATAGAATAATTTACACACTCTAAAAAATGAGTTCCTAATTCACTCATTTGAGATGATAGGATATGAATAACTGATGCTTAGGGATAAAATGACCCACTTTTCATGAAACACGCCCTTTTGGGGAGAATCTCAGTGAGTAAACACAGACTTTTGAAGATGTTTGAATGCTTCAGAGCTATATCCTCCTGTGTAAATATCACTCACACCATGAGCTAGTGTTTGGTGACTTGCATAGGCTGGATCCTGCAAGGAGCTTCATGGGCTGGATCCTGCAAGGTGCTGAGCACTCTCAGCAACAAAGCATCATGCTTAACTGTAAGAATATGAGGCGTCCCATTGAATTCACTGGGACTCACTGTGTGCTAAACAGCTCATCATCTTGTAAGACTGAACCTCTGTTGTACAACTGAGAGCAGGACCAAGACTTACAAGGGCCCATGGAAAAAGTATCCCCCAGTTGGTTCACTGTGGATAAATACTTTTGGGAGGAGTAATTCCTGACTCGCACTTCTTCATGAAATTGTATTTTCTCCATGAGCCTGACCTCCTAGTTATATTATATATTAATTATTATTATTTGTATCAGTGTAGTGCCTAGGAACTCTAATCATGAACCAGGATTGTACTGTGTTAATTTCAATGGGGCTTTGACTGTACTCCATGTAAAAAAATTCCTTCCTGAAAAGAAGGTTAAGAAGACATTGCACGCTAGCATTCTCTATATAAAACCTAAGATCTGATAAACCCTCCAGAGCTGTACACAGTACCTGAGCTTCTTTTGGTAATGCTGTGTTTAGCATTCGTGTTAGTCTACAGGCAAAAAGCAAAACATATCATCTAGGATGGTTTAATTTGCATTAATTAACAGTGAAATGGATACATTCATAATGATGTATTTTGATGCATATTTCAATTGGATGCCAATGTGAACAGCCCGTTAGTATCACTGTCAAAAACATTACCAGATTATTTTGCCTTTGTGAAATTTGGAAATTAAGAATTAATTGTTACTTTGTTGCACTGTGATAAAGGCTTAAGAACTTTTTTACATTGCTGTTATCAGCGGAAAACTATTTTGACCTTAGAAACTGGAAATTTGCAAATATTTGCTTTAGGAATGTTTTGTATCCTTGCAATCTGATGTTGCTGACATTTATGTAAATCACTATTATGTAATTAAAAATATATAAAAGTAAAATAATGAAAGTTATCTTTACATATTTACTGACAATATCTCACCAGTAGATATCAATGGAGATTTCAGGTCTAGCTATCTCATCTTTATAATAACCCAACAAATGGAAACAAAAGATTCTGTTCTTGTTGTATGCAGATTAAACAAATCCCACAAAAAAAAAAAAAAAAAAAAACATCACTACCACTGCACTTAAATTGCAAATTATAACTTTTTAAGAAATGCATAATCAACTGTGTGAAAATTTTATTTCTGACTATAGAAACTGATTATAAAATTTACACATTGATTACAAATTGAAGGCTAAATAGTCAGCTGGGGATCAATTAGTGTAACTCCATTATCTCCTACAGAGCATTTGGTTCTAAACCCATGAAGCCCAATCCCCAAATAGTCGCTTAAGGTGCATGCTCCGATCTCACATTTGCAAATACAAATGAGCATTTGCCCTGTTTGCATGTCTATGTGCATCTCACTTGAGCATAATAATACAAAGTAGTCAGTCTTGAAAATGGGTCCAGGATATAGGTGATGACTAATGAAAACTTGCCTTTCATTTTATTTCTTGTTTCACAAGTAGTTATTCAGGCTATGGAGAGACTAGAGAGCTCACAATGGCTAGCGTAGATGCTCTAAGCCAACGGGGGAGAGGTCTCCCATCGCCTTAATTAATTCACTCTGAATGAGCGGTGGCAGCTATGTCAGCGAGAGAAGCTCTCTCGCTGACATAGCTCTCTCGCTGACATAGTGATGTTGACATCGGCGCTTAGGGTGGTGTAACTTATGTCACTTATGCACACCCCTGAGCGACACAAGTTACATCAACATAAGTGGTAGTCTAGACATAGCCTCAGTAAAGAACTGTTTTGAAAACACAAGTGCAATTGGGGTAAAAATATATACACATATATCTGCCAAGTAATTCTCTAATGGCCACAAAACTGGTTTTGGTTTTATTTTACAGCAAAATGCTGGCAATAAAGCAGTATCAGCTTGCACTGCCCACACTGTGCTCAGTTAATTTACACGAATTCTATCTCCTTCAATTCAGTAGTAGTATTTTTTTTTCTAAATAAAGACTGAACTTTCCATCTAGTCTGATGCGCCCCAGAAGATATCTGCATAGTCAGCCCTTTGGACAGCTGAGCAGGCTTTCATCTCCAACTTCACTCAAGAGGAACAGAATATTTTAATGCAATAGTGGAAGATATTTGAAGCTGCTGTCAGATGAGGATGGATCCATCTCTTAGAAGAGAAAAAGGTAGGCTGACCTAATCTCTCAGTTTAAACACAAGCCTTCCAAAGTTGGTTCCCTCCTGGGCTCCCATCCAGTTTGGGGAAACTTCTGAGTTGCTAACCTTGAAAATAACGTTAGACTCAGTGAAAAGGCAAACCTTAGAGAGCTAGACAGCTCAGGGAGATTTGGACAGCTTGTGTGCCTCCCATGGCTCCACGTGTAGCAAGGAAAGGGGTGATGTCTCTTTTTACCTGGACCCAAATCAGACAGGGACTTAAAGGTTGCAACTAATACAATAAATTCCTTGCAGAAACCCACAGCAATCATGGACCACTGAAACTACATGCTCCTTAGTTTTGCTCATTTGTACTAGAAGGCCGCTAAACTCTGTGACTACACATTACTTGCACACAATAAAAATATTATGGGAAACAGCCCCCAGTATAGCCAAAATGCAGGTAAGAGCGTGCAGCAAACCAGCCACAGCATGAGCATTTGGTCAGGTTAGTTTACTAAGTGCTATTGCATTAATTGTTACTGTAAAAGCACACAGTAAACTGGATCCATTTTAGTAAAAATATCTCTAAATTCAAATTTATCTGGAATTCGTCAGTCTAGAAATAAAGACACGTATGTTGCAGGGACAGGCTTTCTAAAGAGTGTTGTGATGTTTCCTTTAGAAATACCACAAGAACAGCTCCTCTGTTCGTACTTAGCCACTTTGTGGCCTGAAATGAAACCAAGTGCAGAGATATGAAAAACAAGGGCAGTGAGAGACAGAGGGAGAAGAGAGAAGGAAGGAACCATTCTGAATTTCCAGAATATTCCATTTATGTCTTATTTTGTCCAAACTGGTTCTCTCATTGCTAGCAGTGACATAGGACTCTGTAAGGGGCCAAACCTGGTTTGTCACAGAAGTGACATTCAGACTGTGGATGGTGATGATCTCCTGATCTTGCTAATGTGGGGGAAGAGTGATCCAACAAGATCACTCTGTGCTTGAACTACCTCTAGATCGTGATGCAACCATGCAGGCAGCTTTCACTACTTTCAAGTGGCATCTTTAAAGCAGCTGTTACGGTTGTACAGTAAAATTAGAAAGAAATATGATAAATTTGTACAGTAAAATTAGGTTAACATTTTTGACAGGTGGTTCATGCATGTTTTGTTTAATAGATTATTGATATGTTTTGCTGTTGCCAACTGGGGAAGCAAATAATGTCAGAATCATCCAACAATTTTTTCCTCTTATGTCCTCACAGTACTCTCAATTATTTTGAATGCACCATGAAAGTTCAGAGATTATACAGACAGAGAGGAGCAGAGAGAAAACACCCTTTTATCTAAAACTTTGCAGCAAGCTGTGGAACTGGAAGTATCTCAGGAATTGCTTAGCCCAAAGGCAGACAAGCCAGAATTCCGTTTGATAATGAAAGAAAGACAGAAGGAAGCTGAAATCTCTGGCAAAACTTTAAGGCAGAATTCTTCAAACTCTTCTTGATACTACAGCAGTATCTTTTGATGAGATCTTTTAGCAGCTCAGGGAATTTCAAAGGGGTTTTAAATTTCTTTAGACATAAAGAGGTTGTCACAGATTTCACAGAAAGGCTATGGAAGCATGAAAACAAACACTCATCATGAATTTATAAAAGCTCAGACATTCTGAGGATTTTTTTAGATCTAATTTAAACTCAAAATTTAGCTGGTTTGCTGAAATAATATATGCACTTCACTTCCAGCATATATTGGTTTGGGTTGTTTGGTTTTTGTCATCTTTGTTTCTAAGTACTTTGTGATTTTAATTTCCAGTTCTTTCAAAGGTGGGGAAAAAAAGGATTTTTTTTTAAAAAAAAATTCTTACAAATACACAATGCAAAATGTGTGTTTAGAATAAAGACTGTTTTGCTGAGTGATTGGTTCATAAACGGATTTTTAAATTTGGTCATAAGGGGAAATTTGCTCTGTTCTGAATATGCTTTCCTGCATATTAAAGCAAAGAACAGAACAAAGATCTTAATTAATATCAATCATTCAAACCAAATACCAAGAATGGAAATCTGGAGCAAGATTCTGAGCAGAGGATCAGTAGCACCTTGGCATCATTCAGCAGGGAGGGAAGTGAAAAGGTGGCCTTCAGGCTTCTTTTCTTCCCTCCAGTCTTGGGCTGATTTTTGCTAGCCCAGCCCTCCTGGCACTACTTAGAGCAACCTGAAGGACTGCTGCAACTTGCAGGGGCTGTTTATGGACCTAAGGGACTATTTCAGCAGCCAGAGGTCACTGGTCATAAAGATACAGTATTGACAAACCCAAGTATTCAAAATGGATGAGTCAGACCCCAGCCCCAAATCATGAAATTAAAAAAAAATGCATTCTTTTTCTATGCCTTCTGAGCCTTTGGGATACATTTTGTTCATCTTTTCAAGCTTATCTCTGCAATCATGATGGCTAAAAGTTTATTTTCTGTGTATTTTTTTAAATGAAAGCTGCAATTCTCACATAATCACCTGCCTGTGGGAGCTGGAGCATTAAGATGACAAATGTCATCAGATGTGATAAAATCTCAGGAGTTCGAAATGATGAAAATGCTTCCTCTTTTCCCCTTTTATTCCAGCCATGACCCTTTTGCCAGCTGCAGTTGGTGGGGGAAGTGGTGATGGAGCCCCTTTGGTGGGTCTATTCCCCTCAAGCATCCTCCTATGGAGAAGCCATTTAAGTCTGTGGTAAGGGCAGCTTTGCAATTATAGAGTGGCAGGAGGCTGCCCTAGCTCTGCTGGAATGTGGACATAGGGTCAGAACCAATAGCACAAACCAAGCTACTTTGCACAAACAGTGTTGAAAGAAAAGCTAATTATGTTTTTGTTTCTATTCTGACAGTCTGCCAAACTACTACCAAACAAACCAGGAAAGCAGGATGAAACTTTAGACACCTTCGTGAAATTAGCTATGCAAATAACTTTCCCCCATACCATACACCAAACTGCCAATTACTAAAATCTTCACTTTAGAGATACTGTAATATTTCTTTTAAAATTCAAAAAATTGCTAACACTGAAACCAAATTTTAATTACACTAAGTTTATACAGATTGATTTTAGTTTGCCTGGGAAGATGGTATTTAACTATAGGAGCACACATTTGATCTTCAATTGGCAATACAATGGAATAGTTACTAACAGTAATGAATAATTTGCCTGCATATTACAGAATCCTTTCTGGTTCTGAAACCAAAATTTAATCCTTTAAACACTTGTTAGTATTATCAGCCACAAGCCTTCTAGGGCTTTTAATTGTCTGATTTAAATTAAAAGCTTTATGCCAGCTTTTGCTGCCACCCAAATAATTTCAAAACCAATTAAGATTAAAAATCACCTATAATAATTTCATACTTATTATTAAACCTATAATTTTGCCTATCTCACTTACTACTTTTGACCTAGCATTAATGACTCTTGATTAGAGGTGAGCAGACAGTCTAGGGTTTGTGGTTGTGAGCTGGTAATAGATTTGGAAAAAGGACATCCTCTTGAGGTGAATACTGGCTAGGAAAGTGAGTAATATACAGTGAATAAATATTTTGACAAATTTAGCTCATTTTTTCTATTCACAAGATATCTGCAAGCAGATCACCATTTCCTAAATAGTAGTCATTATTTTAACTTATTCAACAGCTATCCTTTTGCATTTTTTGTTGTGTGGATTGATCTTGAATATTCAAAATTAAGTCTGTTTCTTAGCTGTGACTGGTTAGAAAATTTATTTCATATTTTTCTTGTTTCCTGTTTGGATGACTGCACAAGCATTCCAAGTATGAGTACTTGCATGTGTAATTTTATGCCCTGATTCTGCAATGAACTGTGTGTGGGCAGAAGCATGCACCCACTGAGTCCCATTGAAGTCTGTGGCCTCTGTGCAGGTCCCAAGCCTGTGTGGGGCTCTTTGAATGATTGGGACCTTCATTTCGAGAAGTATATGTACCCATAATTCTATAATTTGTGCCCGTAAAACTACATCACTTGTATGTTCATGAGAAGTGAACAAAAATAGGGGTCAAGTGAAATTATTTTAATATAAGAAAATATTCTAGGCCAGCTCCAGTTAAGAGTCTATCCAGTATTCACACTAACTATAACTTTTTTGTATGTACAGTTAAGGGTTCTCTTTTAAATGGTCTAACATCACATTCCATTGTGTTTAGACTGTCACATCTGCTCATGATATGACATGACATTAAACAAGATGAAGTGGTAATGCAGCTGATCACTGGTTGTCAGCATAGGTCATGTAAATACAACTGAAAATCTTCTCATCTGACAAAGCAGAGCCTTTTATTTTCAAAGGTCCAAATGTCAGAATATGGGTAATTTATCATATTTCTTTCCATAGTTTATTTTGGATCTTAAATGCCATAGGCCAGATTCTTCCCTCACTCTGCCTCATGTATCCCCATTAACTTCTAGCACTGCCTGCTTGGGTTTGAATGAGTGTAAGTGATGGCAGAATCTGACACTGTGTATTTATTCAAGGAAGCAAACTACCAACATGGTTACTTTTACACACAGCAAACATTAAGAATAGCCAATGAATATTGCAAATGCCACTTGAATATGTCACATTTGCTACAAATATCAGTAAAGGATAGATATATATGCAAGTGGTTTGTAGACAGTGAATCTGCAATGCATTCCAAGAAACTTTTATCATAGTGACTACAAAAATTCCTGTAAGGATGCAGGGATTAGACATCATGTCTGTACAGCCTAGAGTGGCTGACATTCCCATAGTGTCAGCTGGAGGCCATGCAAAGCTATTCTCTGGCAGCTCTGTAGAGAATAGGTACTGCAGGAAGTACCTCCCAAAGAAGACGGAGTGACTGTACCCTGCGGCCCTCTGATTGGCTAACCTAGATTGGCTCCAGGAAGTTGTCTGGGCAACAACCCAGTGTTTGGGTCTGCTGTGACTCCAGATCTCACCTAGTTTCCTGATTTCTGGCCTCCAGTCGTACCCTAACTTTAACCTGGTACTATCCCCAGTCTCTGACTGCAGCCTGAGTTTGAGCCTGACTCTTGCTTATTGAACCCAGCTCTAGTGATTCCTCTAACCCCGCCTCACTGACTACCATCCCTGACTTGTGGACTCCAGCCCAGGTGTGACTGCTAGGACCTTACAATTTCACAGCAAAGAATCACTTTTCAAATATATTTTGTTGCCTACCTAAGTTCGTGCTTTCAACAAAGATTTCAACAGGACAATGAAGGAAACAAAATAGGGAACACACACAAATATTAAATTAGGCCATTGCTGAACTCTTAACAAAGAAGATTTCTTATAGAAAACAAATATTTTGAATTGTTTTCTTTCTATATCAGAAAATTACTTTTCCCCCGCTAAAAATGTGTTTATGAACGCTTCATCATTTGTGTTCGAGGTTGTATTGTATCAAATGAGAAAAGTTAATAACCTCCTAACCAGAGACAATCTAGTTCTAGGTTAAACTTAAAACTGCAACCTAAGGGATTTGAGGCTCGAGAAGTCAATTAATGTTCTGCATGGGAGTAGGAAGGAGGAAGGGAGAAAAGAATGGGTGATCTGCTTCAGTCTGACATGAATTGCAGATAGATCATAATTCAGACTTGACATTTGGGGTTACTGTGTACATTTCCAAGGCTTTTCTTTAATTAGACTAACTTAAAGGGTGACACACTAAGTAAATCTCCATATCAGTTTTGCTCCCAGTGAGTCACAACAACCCGTATTTTATATAATGAACTGAAATATAAAAAAAGAAAAAGAAAGGAGGAACTAGAAAAGAGGTTCAGCTGAGATCAGAAACCCTGAACTTTTGTGCAAAATTCAAAATGAGCTCCAATCAATCTTTTATGAGGTTCACAAAAATCTCATTGCAATTTGTCCTGTTTTTTTACTGTTTTCTGCTTCTGCATCTCCAGTTCCAGACGGAAACAAAAGCATGAAATACCTTGAAAGAGACTGGAATTGGGAGATTTAAAGCCTGGTTGTGCATGTCCAAATTGTTTTTACATTGCATATTTTATATAGAAAACATTTGAACTTTAGGGGCCCAATTACACTACCAGAGCAATGTAAATAGGCCTTAGCCTAAATGAGAATCTAGCCTTCAGTGTTTATCTGAACCAGTTGAATCAATGGACGTTCTGCTATTGATTTGAAAGAGGCCAGGATTTCACACAAACCTCCAACCTCTTTAAAGTTTTCCCCATTAATAAGTTATATGAGAAAAGTGATGTTCTCACCATTAGCTAGGTTAATTTGGGTCCTTTTGTCAGTTTGCAATGCCTTATCTGCCTTCAGCACAAAATATTTGCATATTGTTCATGTTGCCAATGATGAACAAGGTAGTAGACAATAGCAAAGCCTTCTCTAGACCAGCAAGCAATCTTTCCTCTAAATGAACTCAGAGATCATGTAACTTTATCTTTGTAACAAAATATCTGTACCACAGACCAGACCATTTGGAACTGAACCTAATAGACGAAAATGGGAGAGAAATGTATTAAATTCTTTAAGGATTTATCCTCAGGCGCTAACCTTCCCAGATCCCAGTCAAGAAAGGGAGAATTATCTCCTGTTCTGATGACTGTAGCACTGCCTACTCTTCCTAACACCTTACCTTAATCTATCCGGTATAACTTGAACCACAGAACTACAGAGAACTACAGAGAAAAAAAACTCTTCATATACCCACGCATCTCTCATCCTATCAATTTCAACATAGACTACAGATTTTCACAAACCAACATCCACCCATCCCTTTTCTCCCACAGACCATCCTTTAATTCACCTATCTCTTATTAGTAAGAAATACCTGTGTGCCATCTCTTAACTTCATATAAAGACCAGAGCCTTGACCCTTCCTTATCCAAACTACAGCGTATGTTGTACAGTTCACCAAATACTAGATCTTCTCTTCTATATATGGCGTAGAAACAATTATTCCTGCATAAAGCCTAAAACTCAGTCTGACCCAGCTACTCTCATTATTTGCATTTCTCTAGTTGTCCTCCTTTTAAAGGTAAGAAACCCAATTGGCCAGATACTGACTGACACAGTTTTAGGGTAACTGTACCTTTAACCCCTCTTCCATAGTCGATTCCAGGAATGCTCTTCAGGTTTCAAGTCTCTGGCCTTCCCCTCTGTCTGGAGAGGGACCCGTATCCCACTCCCTTCCGACTGGTGGTTTTAGGCTGCAGCCCACTCTGGTTCACTAAGATATCCCCATCAAGCCAGTCTGCCTAATGGCCAGCAACTGTGGAGTTCTTTTCTCTTAAAGGGCTATGATCAGTGTATTACCAGCAGTTACAAGTTACCACACCGCTTTTTCTCAGCGGAGTACATTTATTTAAAGAACAACACATACCAAGAAAATGTAGAAAACCCTCAATGAAATGTTTTACATGCATACTAAATGTACCAGAGATTGCCCATCAGTCCTGGAAAGCCAAAGTCATTCCAGCCTTTCACCAAGGGTTGGGAACCCTAGGACCAAAGGTTCTGTCCATTTTCTGAATCAAAAAAGAAGGCCTTGAGTTTGTTGAAACTCAGCCTTTTATACTAAGTCTTGCTTTTTGTCTCCCAGCCTCTTGAAAACAGGTAAAAATCAGTCATCGCCCGCTCTATTCCCCAAGAAGTCAGGTTTCAAAGGCTGGATATCTACACAGCCAGCCTTGGGATTTTGCATTAATCACCTCCAGTGATTCCAGGTTCCACAGGAACATCCCTGTCTCCAGTGAGCCAGGAACACACAAATACATGTAACTAGTATTGGTACAAAGGGCTATGAATATTCTATAGCTCATTCCATCTGGCTTTTTGAGGTTTTCATGCTTTCAATGTAAAATACATCATAGTCCTCAAAGATACTGCATGTGGTTGCAATATCTCTCACATTGACTACATATTCACATGCATCCCATTCATTGTCCACATACTGGCCACAGACATAAACATACCCTGCTTACCAAGCCAGGCCAGTACAATACTTTTTATTTACCATAGAAAATGTATTACTTTTTAATTAGGGTTCAGTGATTTAAAAAATGTCAAAAGTTGCGATTTTTATGATCTAACCAAATCCTTGTTAAACAGAGTGGGAATGGTTTCACAGAGACAGAGGATGGTGGTTTGGGGAACATGTAATGTCATATTTTTTTTTTCACATGCACATTTAAATATTGAGATTATATTAACTAATTAATTGTGTATTGCCGTTCCTTTAACATTTTGTTCTATACTTTTAAATGCTTAGTTTTGTTTGTAACTGGAACAGATATAGACATAATAGTGACATTTCTTTAAATTTGACTATATTTTTTCTGGTAATAGAAAAATGTTTGATGTTTGACTGAACAGCTTATTAGGTACAAATTGTGGGGCTAATTCTGGAAACTGTTACTCTTGCAAGTATCCACTCAGAGTAGTCCCACTGCAATCAATGAAATTGCTTGCATGAGTAAAGATTATACAAGTGAGAAAGGTTTATATTAAGAAGGTGAAATCTGATATCAAAGTTTCATTTGTTAGACCTCTGACCCCCAAATAGGTAGTTGAACCTGCAACGTTTGAGGGGCTTCAATTTTTTTCATGAAAATCCTTTGCCACCATTTGTGTGAAAAGCTGATGCAAAATTTAATGGATACTCTGAAGGGAAGATTGCATTATTTTATTTCAAAGGGACAGATAAAGTGACAGAGGGAATCAGACATAGTGTATGCTTTATCACTGACCTGTCAGCTGTCCCCAAACATGAAGTCATGGATCGATGTTAGGAAAGTTGATGCTTATCAGTAATTCAGGTGCTGTTTCTTCACACAAAGGTTGTTTGAAAATATGAAACGAATTGTCAGAGCCATCAACATCAATGAACAGCACTAACCAATTAAAGAAAGACCATTTGAAAACAGAAAATCAGAGGCTCAAGTCACTATGAGGATTTTGATAGGTTAGTGATATTCTGCTTGATTTGATTTAATCTTGGACACAGAATACACCCTGTTCAAACAAATAAATACATACAAATAAATAGGGTTAACAAGTGCAGGGATAATACAGATTTATTCCTGTCCTTTAAATATTCCTGTGGGATGATTTTTTTTTTAGTTTGATGTAACAATGACGCCACAATGGCACTAGTAAATGTAACTGAATACTGTGTACCCGATAAACAGATGCATTGTACAATGAGTTTGAGTTATGAGACCAAAAATTCTGCATTCCCTTGTACCGTGTCCAAGTCTTCTCAAAGAGATGTAAGTCAATGCAAAATTTGGTCCATTATTTGTGTACTTGCATGCTGGCTCTTAGTGGGAATGTCTCTTTCCAAGATCTTCACATTTCTGGGGGAGGCAAGAGTTTTTATACATTTTTTTATTATTTTATGTTATTATCTCTTGTTATATCCATTCTCTGACCACATTATCTTGCACTGATTTAAGAGTTTCAGTATCTCTAGAAGGGTTTTCTTAGAGCATTCATATCACAAGTTATGAGAAGAAAAACATCTCCCTGCTGAAGCAGCTTGAGCCACTTTAGAGATTCTTGCATTAGATTAGAAAAGAGGAGAAGCCCGAGGAGATCATGGAGCAGTCTTACTGACTTCAGTGAAGTTGAACCAATTCAGTTACAGCACACTATAATATCCAAATCTGGAGGTCACAAATGCAAGGGTTACGGTGGCCAAGTCCATGTCTGTCAAAATGAGTGTCCAGTATGTTGTCCACCTGTGGATGAAAGATGATATTTGCTTGCATCTTTGTTATCAATGTATCTATAAGCAAGGAGTCCAGATTGAGAAGGAGTGGTGAAACAAATGGTTTCTGTTGATGATGTTTGGATGTTGCATAGTTGGATGGTGATGTCTGAATGTCGCATAGTTCTTCAAAATGTTTTCTTCTTCTTCAGATTTACATCACCTCCATCTTTTTGCAGGGTTAGCTTCGGCCAGCTATGTGAATGGATATCTGGAAAACAGAGTAGTACTTGATGAAAAATGGACATAGAACAGAAGGGGGCAGAATGGAATCTTATGGAAAACACAGGTGAAAGTGCTGGAGGTTGAGGTGTAATTTTCCATCATGACCCCTCGGATCAGTCCATGAGGAAGGATTGGAACCATCTCACCATATTTTTATCTATCCCAGCTGGTACCATGAGGTGAACAGTACTTCATGGCTGACAAAGTTAAATGTGAGAGTTACTGGAGTGATCCAGTAGAATGATGATGGGTGACCATCTCAGAATCCCAGATAATATGAAAATGTTCATAATCAATGTTTTTTTGCAGCACACACCAGTCTGAAGGTCAACTTGGAAGGGTCTAGGATATTGCCAGTGCACAAGTACAGTTAGTGATGGCTCCTCACTATCTCCAGAATTGCTTTGCTAAAAAATGGGTGATTAAAGAACCATGAGATTCTTGTGTATTGATACTGGGAAATACACAGCAAGTAACTGAAGTTACAGAAATAAAATAACAATAGTAATTATAATAATAATTAAAAAAACCTTACAACGTACCACATAAGAATATAAGAATGGCCATACTGAGTCAGACCAAAGATCCATCCAGCCCAGTATCCTGTCTACCAACAGTGGCCAATGCCAGAGGGAGTGAACCTAACAGGTAATGATCAAGTGATCTCTCTCCTGCTATCCATCTCCACCCTCTGACAAACAGAGGCTACGGACACCGTTCCTTACCCATCCTCGGTACTAGCCATTAATGGACTGAACCTCCATGAATTTATCCAGTTCTCTTTTAAACCCTGTTATACTCCTAGCCTTCACAACCTCCTCAGGCAAGGAGTTCCACAGGTTGACTGTGCGCTGTGTGAAGAACTTCCTTGTATTTGTTTTAAACCTGCTGCCCATTAATTTCATTTGGTGGCCCCTACTTCTTATATTATGGGAACAAGTAAATCACTATTCCTTATTCACTTTCTCCATACCACTCATGATTTTATATACCTCTATCATATCCCCCCTTAGTCTCCTCTTTTCCAAGCTGAAAAGTCCTAGCCTCTTTAATCTCTCCTCATTTGGGACCCGTTCCAAACCCCTAATCATTTTAGTTGCCCTTCTCTGAACCTTTTCTAATGCCAGGATATCTTTTTTGAGTTGAGGGGACCACATCAGTATGCAGTATTCAAGATGTGGGCATATCATGGATTTATATAAGGGCAATAAGGGCAATTCTCTGTCTTATTCTCTATCCCTTTTTAAATGATTCCTAACATCCTGTTTGCTTTTTTGACTGCCACTGCACACTGCATGGACGTCTTCAGAGAACTATTCACGATGACTCCTGATTATCCCCTCTGGTATAAAGCAGGTATAAAGCAGGAGTAACTCCACTGAAGGCAATGGAGTTGCTTCTGTGTAAAATTGGTGTCAGTAAGGGAAGCATTGGGCCCTGTATTTCTTGTATTTCATTTGCCATTTTGTTGCCCAATCACTTAGTTTTGTGAGATCTTTTTGAAGTTCTTCACAGTCTGCTTTGGTCTTAACTATCTTGAGCAGTTTAGTATCATCTGCAAACTTTGCCACCTCACTGTTTACCCCTTTCTCCGGATCATTTATCAATAAGTTGAATAGGATTGGTCCTAGGACTGACCCTTGGGGCACACCACTAGTTACCCCTCTCCATTCTGAAAATTTACCATTTATTTCTACCCTTTGTTCCCTGTCTTTTAACCAGTTCTCAATCCATGAAAGGATCTTCCCTCTTATCCCATGACAACATAATTTACATAAGAGTCTTTGGTGAGGGACCTTGTCAAATGCTTTCTGGAAATATAAGTACACTATGTCCACTGGATCCCCCTTGTCCACATGTTTGTTGACCCCCTCAAAGAACTCTAATAGATTAGTAAGACATGATCTCCCTTTACAGAAACCATGTTGACTTTTGCACAACAATTTATGTGCTTCCATGTGTCTGACAATTTTATTCTTTGCTATTGTTTCAACTAATTTGCCCGGTACTGAAGGTAGAGATACCAATCTGTAATTACCAAGATCACCTCTAGAGCCCTTCTTAAATATTGGCATTACATTAGCTATCTTCCAGTCACTGGGTACGGTAGCTGATTTAAAGGACAGGTTACAAACCATAGTTAATAGTTCCACAATTTCACATTTGAGTTCTTTCAGAACCATTGGGTGAATGCCATCTGGTCCCAGTGACTTGTTACTGTTAAATTTCTCAATTAATTTCAAAATCTCCTCTAGTGTCACTTCAATCTGTGACAATTCCTCAGATTTGTCACATACAAAAGACGGCTCAGGTTTGGGAATCTCCCGAACATCCTCAGTGTGAAGACTGAAGCAAAGAATTCATTAGGTTTCTCCACGATGACTTTATCATCTTTAAGTGCTCCTTTTGTAACTCGATCATCCAGGGGGCCCACTGGTTGTTTAGCAGGCTTCCTGCTTCTGATGTTCTTAAAAAAACATTTTGTTATTACCTTTTGAGTTTTTGGCTAACTGTTCTTCAAACTCCTTTTTGGCTTTTCTTATTACATTTTTACATTTAATTTGGCAGTGTTTATGCTCCTTTCTATTTACCTCACTAGGATTTGACTTCCACTTTTTAAAAGATGCCTTTTTTTTATCTCTCACTGCTTCTTTTACATGGTTGTTAAGCCATGGTGGCTCTTTTTTAGTTCTTTTACTGTGTTTTTTAATTTGGGATATACATTTAAGTTGAGCCTCTATTATGGTGTCTTTGAAAAGTGTCAATGCAGCTTGCAGGGATTTCACTCTAGTCACTGTACCTTTTAATTTCTGTTTAACTAGTCACATATGGCTATTTAATGTCAATATTTTAATGTGCTTTAAAGATCAGCTTGGATGAGGTTATTCTATAAACTCTCCATGAAGAAAACAAGATTGGCAAACTTATAGCAGAGAGATAAAAACTGTGTCTGTGAAAGATAGAAATCAGAGATGGAGTCAAGTCTCAATCATTTGGATCCAGACATGACTTTCCTTAAAATTCCAGGGAAAGGGTATTTGTATCTGAGGTTTAGATTTAAGGCCATTGTGACATCTAGTATTTTTGAGGGAACATATTGTATTAAGTTTATGTATCACTGTGGGCCAGGGATTGTATATATGATTGTGTCATACTCTGTGGCAGAGGGTTACCACAGCTCCTTTAGCAACTAAAAACAGTGGGGGCTGATAAAGATTAATCACTCACATTGTAAACACCTACAGAGAGGTTCCACACCTGGATATGCATATATTGGTTCAAACTGGGTTTCTAGAGACGAGGAAAACAAAGAAAGGGCTTTTGGCATAAAAGGCTGCATTTAAACTGACTCAGAGCCTTATTTCTGATCAACAAGGCCTCAGCCATTTCAGGAAGAGTTGGAAAGACTTTGGCCTACCAGAGCCTCAACGGATGGGTGACTTCTGGTAAGCTTTTAACAGGTGTTTTCTCTGTAATGCTTTACCTTAAGAATAAATGTGCTTGCTTATAAAGAGCTGTGTGGTGACTTGTAACTTCTGACAATACATTTTAATAGAACTTGGAAAGAGAAAGCAAAGTCTTTCGGTAGACTGGCTTGCTAGAGATATCACAGTGTAAGGCAGGGAGTGGTGCAGCCTTAAAACCCCAGTCAGGAGAGAGAGAAGCATGTCTCCATCCAAGATAATGTTTCAGGGTCCCAGCCATCAAGCGTGTGCCCTTGAAGAACAACAGAGGGGGAATACAGGTGCAGTTACCCTGAAATTGTGAGAAATCTAAGATTTCTCTATGAGAAATCAATAATTTTTAAAATAAAAAACAAACTGAATGCCACTGTGGTCTCAATATTAGAATAATGCAAAAAATCAAGTTCTGAATATGTTTTTTTACTTTTATACTCACCTATATTTATTCTCTTTTAAAAATTACTACGTACCACATTGCTGCATCATTCCTTTTTGTATTATATATGCATCATATTTGCAGAAGAGCATAGGGTCATGCTTGTAAGTTTATTTTTCCATTTTCAACATACATACATTTGAGATAGCTCCATAGTTCCATTAGCAACTGACATGCTAATGAAGATGCTTCCACTAATTTTTTTTTACCAGAAATGTGTGATAATGACTCTATGTTAATATAGCAATTTTGATCTCTGAGCTCTTTGCAAGCTACACTGCGATAATTTCGTCCATTGTTAAAACACAGCCCTGTCTCAGCTAAGTGACAAACTATAATGGTAAGCAACAACATTACACAATTATTTAGGACAGAAAGTAAAGGCCAGCTTTTCCTAGTAAAGTTGGAAAAGGAAATTATATAGACAGAATGTAGTTACCTGAGTTGGCATGTAACCAAGATTAACAGTCTTCTCTTACCAAAGTATCAGCAGAACTTCAAAAAGAAGATAAACCTGACAGGCAGGAAGCATCTAACCAGGGATCAGCAATGTTTGGCATGCGGCCCACCAGGGTAAGCCCCTTGGTGGGCCGGGCCGGTTTGTTTACCTGCCGTGTCCACAGGTTCAGCCGAACGCGGCTCCCACCGGCCACGGTTCGCCGCTCCAGACCAACGGGGGCTGTGGGAAGCTCCAGGCTAAACGTTGCCGATCCCTGGTGTATCCCTGCATCAGCAGAAAGGGAGTTCCATCATTGGAGTTAATCCATCTCTCCAAACATTCCAAGACATTCCGTCGCTCAAATTGCGTCTATGGTAGGGGTTAGATTGACCTAACTACATGTTCACAAATACCACAAGAATCTCATGGTTGTTTAATCACCCATTTTTTCGCAGCTATATCAATCTAATTTTTAGGTGTAGGTCAGGCCTATGACAAGGGATTTTCAGGGCAGACAGATTATATGAATGGATTTTTTTTTAATAATTGCATTTTATGGAATGTGTGTGTAGAGGAGTCAAGAAAATAGGTGTCAAATTTGCATTTATAGAAATAGTTATTTATAGAAATGGGGGGGGGGAGAGAGAGAATGTCTTTTCTTCATAAATGGCCTAAATTCCAAGGAAATCAAGCAATTTTCTATTTTCAGTGTCAGTTACTCTATTTCATGTTTTTGATTGAATTATGTTTTTTTTTAAAAAAAAGAAGAAGAGGGAAATAGTCATGGTAAACAGACTGAATTCCTACTTCCACAAGAAAAAGGGGTTTCAAGCCCCATTGGATCCTTAGGTTTAAATTCAATACTTGAGGTTGCTCGTTTTAAACAGTATGGTTTAGAAATTCTGTGAAATGTCACCACGTACAGATAAAAGAGCTGCTGAAATAAAAGGCAATAAGACAAAAAAAAACCCTGTTTCCTTGACCTTTTTAAATGTATCTAGTAGAGTGTATGGTAAATTTTGTTAAAGCCATGATGCTGGTTCAGGTGAGAGTGCAACAATCTTCAGCAACTCATCCACTTACCATTGGCCCATTTTGGCAGGGACAGTTAATAAGAGGCCTCCCTCTAAACTGAAGCTCAGATTGAGTAATCAGGCTTGGAAATAGGATTTGTTTATTATTTCTTTTTCAGCCTGCAGTGGAGGTAATCTCAATTTCTACATGGGTTTAGTCTTAGTACAGGGTGCTGTTTTACAACAAAACAAAGTGTAGCGCTGAATATGTATGTGGCATTCTGTGCAAAGAAAGAACAAGACTCTTATCACCAATCCCTCCATTCACTGTGTAAAGGTATCAAATAATTGCAATTACTGTGTAAGTACATTACAAGAGGATATGTACTGTTAATTTATTAATTTATTAATATGAACTGTTAATGCACTGAATGCATCCAATGAAGTGAGCTGTAGCTCACGAAAGCTTACGCTCAGATAAATTTGTTGGTCTCTAAGGTGCCACAAGTCCTCCTTTTGTTTTTGAGAATACAGACTAACACGGCTGCTACTCTGAAACCTGTTAATTTATGTATGTTAGAATGACAGCCCCTGAAATGTCTAAACTGAAACATTTGGCTCGCTGTCCTATCTAGAGGAGCTGCAACAGTGAAGCATATGTTCATTTCCTTTTGTTTTTCCCAGGCTGGTTAATCCTTCACAATTACCTTACTCTGATTAAATGGAAATTTCATTATTTTTACTAACACAATCCTTAAAGTTTGTCCAGTGCCTATTTTGTTAATGTTTTTATTTCTTGTAGATTGTTGTTTAAAAGATAATCTGATTTACCACTCAGTTGTTGGAAATGTGAAATATTTTAAAAACTGCCAGATCTGAAGGGACAACTCCCTCCTCCTGCATACACACACACACAGAATAATTAACTGCACTGTTAAAAAGGGGGAGTTGTTGATGGCAGTTGGGTGGCGGGGAGGAGAGTTGTATTACTTTCATCATGTATTCAGAGCTGCCAAGCCATGTTTCAGACATTTGATAAAAATCTCTATTTGCAATTTAAACACATGATGCCTTTAAAAAAAGAAAGCCCCGCTCTATCCCCTTTTTAAATTATTTCTCTGGCAAACTCAGGCTCCTTTCCAACCTGCTCCGAAGGAATATTCTCTCTTTTAATGTATGTTTGGAGTGATTTAATTCCATTCTGTGATAAAGG
This sequence comes from Natator depressus, assembly GCF_965152275.1. NCBI lineage: Eukaryota > Metazoa > Chordata > Testudines > Cheloniidae > Natator > Natator depressus. The sequence continues at coordinate 89,321,362 of NC_134236.1, forward strand.
ATACAGAAAAATCATTCTAAGATGCAAGAATCTTAGAGAAGTAGATTTCAATACATAACTCTTAACTTTGATCTGAAAAGAGTGTTTTCAAGGTTGCAAGTGTAGGGGAGGAGGAAAGCCGATAAAAGTGTTTTTCCACTCTAGAGAGCTTCTTCAGTTTCTATTCTTAATTAAACTCATAATTTTTCTTGTTGTGTTTCTTCCATTAGTACTTTATAATGTCACTCAGCCACATTAAACTTGTCACACGTCTAGAGGGACTCCTAACGATATGCCTATTAATTCAAATTAAACTCACATATCACACACTCACTGCAATTCATAGTGAGCGAGGGATGCTAACATTTTTGCGCATAATCATCTCCACATTAGCGGGGGCTTTTATTACTTTCTTACCGACTTTTTCTTTCCAGCTGACATGTGGCATCTAACTCCGCCCAGGTGTTCTATGGGTGTGAAAAGGGAGCCAGGATGTCTTCCAGTGACCTGGAACTTAGCGCTGGGTTCTATTCCTACAACTGCCATTGATCTCCTGTAGAACCTTGAGCAGTACAACGTAGCTCCTTGTGCTTCTGTTTCCTTCTCACTCTGTCTTGTCTATTTAGACTGCAAGCTCTTCAGGACAGGGAATGTCTCACTGTATGTTTGTATAGTTCCTAGAACAATGGGATATGATCTTGCTTGGAACCCATAGATGCTATTGCAATACAAGTATTATTATTATTAATAATAATAAGCATTTACTATTATGTTCCTGATTATCCCCTCTGGTATAAAGCAGGAGTAACTCCATTGAAGGCAATGAAGTTGCTTCTGTGTAAAATTGGTGTCAGTAAGGGAAGCATCGGACCCTGTATTTCTTGTATTCATTGATTTAGGGTAAGATCGGAGATCTTCAGGAATGAAACAGTGTGTTATACCATAAAAATCAGTCTGCTCGTTGAATTAATTGAAAAACTGCACTCTGTGCCTTAAGTACTCCACTGAGCTGAGTGCTGCCACCCGAAGATGATATACCTGACATCTATCAAATCTTTCCCACCTCAAGTTTTCAGTTGTCAGGTTAGAAGATTTATGATGAATTAGGAATTCAAGCAAGCATCTCCTACAGCAAAACCATACAAGTTACAGGATCCTTTTTGTAAATCATGGGCCTGCTTCTTTTACCATTGAAGTCAATGGTAAGTCTCCCTCTGACTTCTGTGGCACAGAGTCAGAGAGTCTGTCTGTATAATTAAAATGATTTTTGAAGTCCCTTTCATTGGTGGAAGTTGTTATAGAGTTCAAAGATTTGTTGTAATACAGCATCTGTAATTGCTGGAAGTTAGGTTGCTTTATATTACTCAGATTTCAGTCTTTGTGTTTGGGAATTGGTTTAGCTACCCTTAAAAAGGTCTCCTGACAACATATGGATAGGAACAGTTTTATTTCCACCAAACAGCTTTACTTTTACATCTATGTCACATAATTAAGTTAAATATTACTTTAAAAATATCAGAGACACTCATTGAAGGATGAGATCTTTGCAGGAGTTGCAGGTATAGTAACTATTCAACAGGAAGTCAACACCTACTATTTTCTGTCATTCAAAATGTAAAAATTACAGAGCACAGCAAATCCTATTCCACCTGCCCAACCCATTTGGCAATACTCAGTCTGAGCTTCAAGAAGAACTTTCTGGTAGGAAGCACTGTAGCGCCACTTCTGTTTGAGTAGATTACTGCAATGAGCTTTGTATCAGAGTGGTGGACTTCTCTTTGGTGGCCCAATCCCACTGACGTGACGAGCTCCCATTACCCTCAGTGGTATAGGATCTGGCCTAACAGTCTGCTCCAAAGCCCACTGAAGTCAATAGAAAGATTCCCACGGATTTCAATGGTGTTTGATAAGGCCTTTAAGAGCAGGGCATACCCAACAGATTATATTAATTCGGTCTCGTTTTTAAGATATAAAATAGTGTCCTTGAGAAATGAGAACCTTTGCTATTGTAGTACAAAAATGAGATTATACCCATCATTAAAGGTAGCCATGTAGTTAAGCACCTTGCTGAATTAGGGCCTCAATGCTGTAAAAGAGAATTTCAGCACCTCCACTTTAGCACTAATAGTAACAGCAATATCTCTGTTCTGTTTGTTTTATAAAACTATATACAGTTAATGTTTGTGGCATTCTAAAAGCAAACAGTACATTAAATGATACAGTTTACTATTACCAAGATATCCCCCTCTGCCTGGAGTTTAAAAATTAAGTAAATATGGAGTCAATGTTATCTATAGAAAGGCCCCTTCATATACACCTGCACCACGGTTACCTGCAGCAAAGTCAATTTCCTTCATAGATGGTGGAAAAATAATGTACTATACTGAATAACTTGTGTATACCAGCACATGAATATTTGCATATTTATGAGAGGAAGAGGAGAGAAGAAAAGGTAATTATCTTATGGAAATGGTTACTTCATCTCATTGGTCAGACCCACAAAAAGTCATATTAGTGCCACATGTTTTCTTACACAGTTACAAATATTGCATAAATGCACTTGAAAACATCTAAAATACATGCACCGGGGAAAGTTCTCATTTTTCAAGGAGAATTTCCTTTTAAAATCCTTCCCCTTCAATTTGCATCTTGCCCTATGAAAAAAGAACCTGTTTGAGGCCTGCTGCTGACTGGACTTGGTTCAAGCCTGACCTGTTTGATATTTTCTTATGAAATTGCTGGAATTAGTCCATCTTTTGCATCTAGGATATTTAGAGGGCAATGCTCTTAACTCTATTTTCTCTTCTGACTTAGTTTGTATTGGTGACTGCTGCACCAATAAGTTTGGGTATAAAGAAAAGGGCAGACAATGGTCTCCACTAGAAAAACCAGTAGTGCCAGCCACAGACTGTAGAAAGTACTGTATCAGGCAGGTAAGGTAATAAAAACCCATGAGAACCTTCTAATAGACTTAATAATAAATAAGTGACCTTTCAAGATCTCGTAAGACTCCTTATACTGGTATAGTGGAAGAGCACAGAGGAGTCCGATTTATATACAAATACTTCAAAGATCAATGTGTTAGAAAATATAGGTATTATTTTTCAGGTTTAGAGTTCCTGCAGGAGTCATTATCCGGAGGAGATTAAATCTGTAAATTCAAACAGATCAAATCAATGGCTAGTTGTTCAAGTACCAGATTAAAATGATTAATGACCGTCAAGGGTTTAGTACTGTGTAGAGGCCTACAACACAATACATATGTTTCTGTTCATGCATGTTTCAGTTTTGAAGAGCTTGATGATAATTACCTTAAAAGCACAGGAAGGAAGGTTAAGTAACACTGGCCCTATTTTTCATCATGCCTTGTGAGTACATCTTCTGGTAGTTAGGAGAATTATTCTGCGTGTGGAACAGAAAACCCATTTGTCTGACATTTTGATGCAATCCCAATCATAGAGTCTTCCAGAGCTAGTACTTCTAGAAATGGTATTGAATTTGCTATATCCCTTGGGCTGAAAGATACCATATTTGGAAGCACCGAAGGGAAACAGATATTTTCCAGCTTCATCAGTGCCATTGGCTAAATCCTAACAACACCATTCTTTAATTGACAAGTAGTGAGATTGCACAGCATGGACCTGTTACATGAAAAGGTACAATTTAGCACAAGCTGAATTCCCTCTGGGGAACTTTGCAGCAGTGGCAGCATCTCTTCAATCCCTTAAACAGGGAGCCAGTTTACCAAGCAGTGTATCCATGCAGACTTCCAATTATTATTACACTATGGAAGGAGTTAAAATGCCCAGTAGCTGGTTTGTTAAACAGGAATTTATACAAGGAGTCCATTGTTGAGGTTTCCATAATGATGAAAAATTCTCCCAAGTGTTAAGTGTGTAATTATTTTCATGAAGTTGACATGAACAATAATCTTTGTATAAACAAGGCATTGTCTTGTATTTTGCTAGTGATTACTAATTAAAATTGCCCTGTTATAACTTAAAGAAAAAAAATCATTTTGATCCCTTGAATTGTACAGAATTACTTTAAGGTTTTCACTGGAGGATTCAGGATAGCATTAAATGATAACAAAAGTGGCTGAAGATAAGCTTTTAATTGCAAACCCTCCCATTGAAATTCTCCAGTTTTGTAGCCCCCTCAGCCCATTCTGTGTTAGTTATCCGTCAGTTACTTAATGCAATCATTAATTGAACTAGAAACAAAATAAATGAGCTATGTTTTCTTTTTTACTAATCCAAAGTTACCATAAAACATTAACATACTACCAGGGCCTAAATTCTCTGAGATTATTTCCCACAGCTCCCTATTACCCAATGCCCCCCGACCCACACCCCGCACGCACGCACACACACACACACACACACACACACACACACACACACACACACACAGGGCTCGGGGCTTCAGCCCCAACCGGGGAAGGAGGCGCACCATGGCTCCCACGGGTTTGAAAATATTTACCGGTGCTCCACTCCAGATGGCTCTGACTGAATTTAAACCTTTCTGCATTGTACATTACTTGTTACTTATTCAGGATCAGGTTAATATTCAAAGAACCTGGCTAAATATTCTGCCTTGTTGGCTGAGTATACCTCTTCCTCTGGAGCGCACTAAAAAAGGGTGTCCAAATTTCTAAATATCTATCCTATGTTGGTGCTTCTCTTGAATGTATATTTGATGTGAAAGATTTTCCATAACAAAGACAGTCCATATTAAAATATACCACAGTTCCCTAAGGAGGAGAATTCACATTTTTCCAATAATATGCAATACAAAGTCTTGCTCCTAACAAAAAAGAAAAATGTGTTGTTCTGTCTGGAATGTAGATCTTTTACTGGAGTATTAAATACGCGGGTTAGGAGATCTCTGGGAAGCTGGTGTTTTGTTATAAAATTAATCTCTTTCATAATTTCCTCCCAAACCCATCTAATTCCTGGAAACAACCACCACAAGTCCAGGTATGTTCCCTTTCCCTGCAACCTCTCCAACAGAGCACCTCCGCAGTAGCAGTACGATGTATCTTCATGGGAGTCAAATGCTATCCATACAGTCATTTACAAAAATTTTCTATATAAGCTACACAAATTGGGGAAAATACATGTAATAAATGTTATGAAGTAGGAAGTCTAACAGGATAGAAACCTAAGAGAGCCATGTACGCAATCATTAAACATTCCTTGTTAACAACCTTTGCTCAGGCAGTCTCAGTGATGAACAGTGAAAAGCATAGCTGTGCTGTTTAATTTGAAAAGATAAAGAGTAAGCAGAGACAAATAAAGCAGAATGTTTAGGTCAACAACAACAAATCAGCCACAGTGTGTACACTTTTAATGTTCAACCAGGCTGTGGACTCATACACCAGCTTCACGCAGTCAAAGAGCTTTGTTGTTAGGAGGTTGACAGTTTGTGGCAATTGGTGAACCTGACTGCATTCAACACTGGATTATTTTATAATCTTTATTTAGCTGCTTGTCCCTAGATATGCTCAGGCCAAAATCGAACAATCATTTCTCACTGGAAATGCCTAAGACTTTATCAACTAGACTTTATTCAGTCAGTAAACATGAGTTAACAGTAAACTTGTTATGATTTACTATTTAAACAGTGCAATAGAAGTGTGCAACACTTGAGACTAAAACATTTGTGAAAAATTTGTCCTTTCCCGCCCCCCATCCCCCAACCAGTCCTGTTAAAGACATCAGACATTTTCAGACAGAAAGAGTTTCTCAGAAAACGCCAATTTGCCATAATAGAAGTGTTCCTATGGAACATCTTGATTTCAGTGAAACTTTCATGCCTCCCTCCCTAGGCTTCAGAGATTGAGCTCCAGCCCAAGCCCGAACATCTACATAGCTACTTTTAGCGCCATAGTGCATGTCCAAGTCTGTAGACCTGTGTTCTGTAATTCACTACCATGGGATCCTGCTTTCTGTGTAAACGTACCCTCTGTCTCCTTGGCAGCCCACCTGGAAGGCTTCCAGGCTCCCCAACTCCTGGGGTCTTCTTATACTATCCCCAACTTCCAGGTGCTCTCCAGACTACTTCTGACTCCCCAAGAACGGGCTGCCCCATTTTGTTTAAAATGAATGAAAGGGTTTCCATTTTTTTCCTAAAAGGAAAATGTTCAGAATTTCCTTTACATGGGAAATTTCAGAGTTTCTACTTTTATTCTGTATCAGAACAGTAACTTTTTTTTTTTTTGAAATGTTAGAATTTCCCACACAACGGAAAGTCCAAGTTTTGACCAGCTCTAATAATGAGGCATAGTTCCTGCCTCAAAGGTATGGCAGTGAAAGCTTGATGAAATACAGATGAAGTGGGAGACAAAGCATGGGAATGATGAAAAGTCATGGGGTTTGGATTGTTCAGGCAAGCAAGGATTCTTAAAAATTTTAGTTGTTAGCAAGAGGGGATATCTGCTTTGGGAAGAGATGCTGACAGATTGGTCATTTTTAAATATATTTAGAATCTTTAGACTTTGACCACACCAGAAGCTATGGTACTTTTTAGCTGATCCAGTTCTGATGCCACCCACGAGTGATAAATACAATTGCTGCTCTAATTGTATCAAACTTATTCTTTTTTAATACTGACCTAGCTACCAAATTAAAGCCCATTGGTAACTATCTATTTATTACTAAATAGCAGAGACACTGCAATAGGAATAAGTGCTGAGATACTGTGGCGGTGAAGACAATACAAGTACCTGGATAGATTACAGAGAAGGTAAAAACAGGCAAGGTTCTGTACAGAAAGCTGTCTGTATGGATCCACATGGATTGAAACTAAGCCCTGGTCTACACTAGGACTTTAGGTTGAATTTAGCAGCGTTAAATCGATGTAAACCTGCACCCGTCCACACGATGAAGCCCTTTATTTCGACTTAAAGGGCTCTTAAAATCGATTTCCTTACTCCACCCCTGACAAGTGGATTAGCGCTTAAATCGGCCTTGCCGGGTCGAATTTGGGGTACTGTGGACACAATTCGACGGTATTGGCCTCCGGGAGCTATCCCAGAGTGCTCCATTGTGACTGCTCTGGACAGCACTCTCAACTCAGATGCACGATTGTTTGCCGTTGCTCTGACGCAGGGAGGGGCGACTGACGACACGGCTTACAGGGTTGGCTTCAGGGAGCTAAAATCAACAAAGGGGGTGGCTTTACATCAAGGCTTTACATTTCAGGCAGGACTTCACGGAGGGTTCCAATAAGAAATGGTGCACCTAAGTTATTGTTCTTATTGGAACAAGGAGGTTAGTCTGGCCTCTGATTGATACAGGGCTAGATTTACCTCGCTGCACCCTCTCTGTGAGTGACTGCAGTGTGACCTAGAGGAATGAGTCCCCTAGACGGGGGGTGTGGAGGGTGTTTGCAAATGAGTACAAAACAAATCTGGTCTATTTCTTGTTTTGATACACTCCATCTATCTTTTACATCTTTGGCTGGCAGCAGACGGTGCAGAAGGACTGCATGCCATCCACATCTCATGGCTGCTCGGCAGAAGATGGTACAATAGGACTGCTAGCCATCCTCATCTCTTGCCTGCCCGGCAGAAGATGATGCAATAGGACTGACTGCAGGACTAAAGAGAATGACCTGATCATGTCACTCCAAATTTAGTCCCTGCACCCATGTCTGCCCAGGCGCTCCTGATTGACCTCACAGAGACGACCAGGAGCACCTCGGACATGACGATGACGGCTACCAGTCCTATTGCACCGTCTGCTGCCACAAGGCAATGGGTTGCTGCTGCTGTGTAGCAATGCAGTACCGCGTCTGCCAGCACCCAGGAGACATACGGTGACGGTGAGCTGAGTGGGCTCCATGCTTGCCGTGGTATGGCGTCTGCACAGGTAACTCAGGAAAAAAGGCGCGAAACGATTGTCTGCCCTTGTTTTCACGGAGGGAGGGAGGGAAGGGGGGCCTGACGATATGTACCCAGAACCACCCGCGACAATGTTTTAGCCCCATCAGGCATTGGGATCTCAACCCAGAATCCCAATGGGCAGCGGAGACTGCGGGAACTGTGGGATAGCTACCCACAGTGCAACGCTCCGGAAGTCGACTCTAGCCTCGGTACTGTGGAAGCACTCTGCCGAGTTAATGCACTTAATGCACTTAGAGCATTTTCTGTGGGGACACACACACTCGAATATATAAAACCTATTTCTAAAAAACCGACTTCTATAAATTCGACCTAATTTCGTAATGTAGACATACCCTAAAGAGATATTCACACAAACCCAAGGGAAGTAGAAAGCCTGAGTTTCCTATCACTCTGCACTGAAAACAAAACCAAAATAGACTTAATGGTCCATCCCTGGTTACAGATCCTGATGTCCTTTTGCAATTAATGGTCCAAATTCATCTTAGTTTGACTAAATTTGAATCACTGAACAGAAGAAAAAAATTTGGCCAAGATTTTCATAAATAACCAGTAGTTTTGGGTGTCAATATTTGGGTTCCTAACCTGAGAAAACTTAAAGCACTGTTTATGTTTTATACTGGAAATATCAGACCATCATTTATTTCTGTGAGTCATAGCTCATTTGCACAAGGTTTCCTCCACTCACATGTCTGTGCAGCTGGTTGCTAGCTACATGGGGCAAGGCAAAAGTTTGGCTTGACCTTCTATAGGAGACTTTTCTCCTAAACTTATTGGCCGGCCAGAACCCACAATCTGTGGGCTTTTGTGGACTGTATTTCATAGATTTTAAGGCCAGAAGGGACCATTGTGATCATCTAGTCAGACCTCCTGCATAGTACCGGCCATAGAACTTTCCCAAAATAATTCCTAGAGCATATCTTTTAGACAAACCATCCCATTTTGAAAGGCTACAATAATGCTGTCCTAAATCAAATTATTGGCATATCTTTAACACCTACTTCTCCAGCAAGAGGAGAGCTTCTGAAGTGGTCTGATGACAGACAGTTAGGCTATGTTTACACAGGCAATTGAATGACAAAACTTTCGTCTTTCAGAGGTGTTAACCCCCCCCCAACCCCAAAAGACAACAGTTTTGCTGCAACAAGCACGAGTGTGAACAGTGAGCTGTTGGCCGGAGCACTCTCTTGCCGACAACGCAAACACCGTTCGTTGGGGGTGGAAGTTTTTTCTCAGCAGGAGAGCCGACAAACAGCAGCTACACTGCACGACTTTTAGCAGCTCGGCTGTAGCAACACAGCTGTGTTGCTAAAAGCTGTGTAGGGTAGACATAGCCTTAATATCTTATTTCTGAACAATGTGCTTGCCTCAGGTAAAATATGGAAAATGCAGTATCTGCAACATTGCAGAAAATGCAGTATCTGCAAAATTGAAATTTTCTGCAGGAAAATTTTGATAGTCTCCATGCCAGTTTCACCCTCATTAATTTCTTTGCTGGTAATGGCAACTAGGATGCCATCAACCAGTTCTTGTAGTAGATTTGTGGTGTGGACATCCGTCCTCTGGGAACTGGACTGATTCTACAAGCCACCTCACACTGCCCTCTGGTTTGAATAGTTCCCCTCACAGGGCCCAATTCTGTGCTCTTAAAGATAAAATGTGTCAAGAGAACAAGTCTGGTGAATATCTGGTGACTAGACAGCAAAATTGACACCATAGTCTGTTTTTTCAATCTGTTTGTGAAGTAGTAATATACAAAGTTTTGGTAAAACACAGTAAATGTTTAATGCACACACAGACCAATTTATATTTTTGTGAATGATCAGTCCAGAACAGGCTGTCTACTCAGGTCTTTTCTGGCCATAGTATAGTAACCAGAATAGTAACTAATTCCACACAACACAGTTTTGAAAAGTTGTCAGCATATCAGTAAAGTATACAGTGTTAGTGTGGGAAGCTGCTATCAAGTCCTCTAAAACATACATTATTTTAAACATCACTGATCCGCAGGATGAATTCAGACCCTCAACAATTCTTTAAAAAACTAACTTGAATAGATGTATGGAGCAGAGGCAATGAAGGCTAAGAAAAATATCTGTCTTTTTGACTAGGACAGGCTATTTACTAGCCAAGTACAACCCTCTAAAATGAATGGGTTCAGTTGTAAGAAAAAAAAATTAGTAAATAAGTTCTCTTGAAAAGCTTAAACTCACCATTATTTATGGGAATGCTTTCCTTAGTAAAGTGCAGTTTTGGTCTTTGAATTTGAAGGAACTTTTTTTATGCTCTCACTAACCTAATCCATGTTTTACCTCCATGACAGGTGTTCACACACTACAATACTTACACAAAGTAAAACTATTTCCCCATGTTTATTTCCGCCCCCCTACTGTTCCTCACACGTTCTTGTCAACTGCTGGAAATGGCCCACCTTGATTATCACTACAAAAGTTCTCCCCCATGCCCCGCTCTCCTGCTGGTAATAGCTCACCTTACCCGATCACTCTCGTTACAGTTTGTATGGTAACATCCATTGTTTCATGTTCTCTGTGTATATAAAATCTCTCCACTGTATTTTCCACTACATGCATCCGATGAAGTGAGCTGTAGCTCACGAAAGCTTATGCTCAAATAAATTTGTTAGTCTCTAAGGTGCCACAAGTCCTCCTTTTCTTTTTGCGGATACAGACTATCACGGCTGCTACTCTGAAACCTACAATACTATATACACACGTAATTACATAGATTGCACAGGCTCTACATGAAGTGAGTTGAGTTACGTGAAGACATTAGTTAGTATGAATGATTAATGCATGATACTTGAATAATACCACATATTATATATTACTATTACAAAGTTCTATGCACTTTGAATCATACTGGTTGGTTTCTGTGTAATTTCCCAGAGTACATGTACTCCTCCAAGTACATGTATGTACCATTAAAAAAATAAAACAAATGAAAAGATTGAGTCAAGCCAAAGCCTTGTTTGCAAAATGGAACCTATTTAACTACTGGGTTTTCTTTATATTTTAATTTAAGAGAGAAAGTTTAGAATTTAGCCAGTTGAGTGTGAATTTCTAACATAGACATTGAGATTTTTCTCTTTGTATTTTGCTAATTGCTCTGAAAGACATTTTATTCAGTCTTGTATACAATCAGTAAGATTTTTTTTTTTATTTGAGCAAAATTTCATCTGGGAAGCTAAGTATGAATTGTGAAGTTGTAAAGGACACTGGATGGGACTTTTTAGAATGCTTTTGAATACTGATCATTCCCTTGGTAATGGGGTTTCCTGTAAGTGGGAAAGAGTGAGGCATAGCATTCCATGACTGAAATTAAAAAGAACTGAAATATGCCAACTGTGAAAACCTAATGTAATTCTTATGTGGTAATGATCAGAGAGAAATTGAATGACCTCCACCTGCCCTTTGTGAGTAATTAGAACAGATGTAAAGACAAGGAATCTCAGTACGTTTATACTGGGTCTGAACAGGCTGGTATTGAATGATTTGGGATAGATCCACCTATATGTCATGTTGCTTGCCCTAGAAAAGTATGTGCATATTAGGCATGTGTATTCAATATTATCTGACAGCTAACCCATGGAAGCTAGCACACTGTAAGGGGGCCCTGTTACTTCACTTGGAGAAAACCCCCAGTCCAGTAATGATCTTCTTGAGAAAGCATTTTCACATCCTACCACCAGAAGTATTTCACCTGCTGCCTACCATCTGGTTCACTTGTCATTCACAATAAGATTACCTACCATTATATACAACCAGGTGGAGTTTATTTTACATATCTGCTTAGCAGAAATTAGACAGATGTCAGTATCATAAATGTTACAACCTTCTGTATAACAACTGCAATGAACCTTCCTGTTTCTGTTATTGCCGCTGCTGGTCTTGGTTTTTTAACCAGTGTTTTGGGGAGAAAGAGAGATCTTGCAATGTGGAGTTTTCACTTTCCCCACTCTGGTTGTAATCATCATTGCTCATCTTTGCTAGGTGGCTCTAGGCCTAGTAGCCGAGGTAGTAGCACTAATTTCATGCCCTTCTAATTCACTGTTGGTTGGTGTTGCTGAGCCTGGAGAGCCTAATGGTAATGGGATAAAATAAAGACTTTGTCTAAATTTCTCTTTGGAGATTTTCCCTTTTCCTTTATGTTTGAGACTAAGTTTTGCTCAAAGTATGAGCCTATGGCAGGAGGCTAGATATATGGGACTTCAGTTAAACATATAATATGCACAAGCATAGGGTAAATTGTAGTGACAAGGTTGTGAGAGTAGCCTGTGAAAGTAAAATGAAAAGCTTGATTAGACAACAGCAGAGGAGCAAAGGAACTAAAAAAAGAGACAACCTTAAAAGTCCAGCACATTTGCTTAGTTGCATGCAGGGATGCAGGAAAAAAAAGACATTATCCTCAAAATAAAAATAAAAGTATAATTTTAAAAGGAAGAATGAGAGTATATTGTAAAGGAATGTGACATATTTGGACTGATTTTTAAAAAGAACAGATACTGAAAAATATTGGGTTGGTGTGTTGTTCAAAGAGAGCCCAAGCATTTTTCACTTGTCTAAGGCCCTGACTTTGCAAACACTTACGTAGCTGCTGAATTTTAAGCATATGTGTCAGCGTTTGCAGGATCTGGGACTAACTTTGTAATCTTAAAGAGATGCAGATAACAATATGTTGTATTGCAAAAGCTAATCCAATTTACTTTATACAGATATTACTGGATAATTTCTTATAATATGCCTCTCTCTTTTTAATGTGCAGCAGGAAATACCCAGTTCTTGTTTGTTAGGAACTAGTGCAGACATATGAATAAATCTGTACCTATTATGTGCCTTTACCTAAGATAAATAAGTCATTGTGAAATTACCTGTATTTCCTCTGCACTATAATGTCATTTTCAGAATTACTGATTTCTAAAGACATAAGGCAGCACTTCCAGAAATGATAGAGGACGACCATGGTATGATTTCCCATTAGTAATCAAAATTATTGATGTTTACTGTAGCATAATATGACACAGATAAGTTAATATATTCAGTAAAAGATACTTGTTACAGCATAAATATGTTACCTCATAAAAGAATCAATCTAACATTCATAGTGCAAACAAGACTGTAATCTTCAGCCATGGGGTTTTCTTTTGTGCACAGTTTTCTATGCAATTAAACACACACACACAGACTTACTTTTTAAGGGGAGAACACCTCTTAATTATTGAGTGTTCCAAGAAAAGAAAAATTATCTTACTGACCACTGAATATTTCACATTGTTACAAGTCAGTGCTTTATAGTACCAGGATCCATCAGGATATTTGTGAATCCGAGATGTTGATTGACTTGTAAGGAATAATATTACTTTATATTTATATTGCACCTTTCATCCTGATGGATCCAAAAGTACTTTACAAACTATATATTTTGCACGTAAGTCACCTCCTGCAAGCTAATGAAGTGCAACCCTCTCTGAGTTGGAACATGACAGATGTTTAACAGCAAACAGCTACACCACAGAATTATTTAGATCAGGAAGTGCAGAATAATACCCTATATGATTGAAATTGCAGGATACCGGGGACATATAATAATTATACATGAGAAAATTGCCATAGGATTCTTAATGGCCACAGATGGTCAGGACCCTTTTTTTTCCCCCTCTGTCTCATTTAATTAAACCATTTTCAACAACTCAGTGCCCAGTCATCAGAGTAGAGTATACTTGGTGACCACCTTCGCTTCTTGCAGCACTTGGGTTTAACTTGGATGCCTTCCATCCAAGTTTTTACCAGACCAGAGCTTATCTATATGATAACATTAGAGCCCAAGATAATGTTTTTAAGTACACACCTTGATTCAACAAATTACTTAAATATATGCCTAACTTTAAACATATAAGTAGTCCCATTTAAGTCCCAGGGTGCTCCTTACATGCTTTATCTTGCCTTGTTTAATACCTTACTGAATCAGTGCCATACTGAGACAATGATTATAATTTGAAATGGCATATATGATACAAATGTACAGTGTTCCTTTACATGTTAAAACTGAGTGTTTTTTTAAATACTGTTTTCTGATAGAGCTTCCTTTAACTGTCATGTCCTGAATTATTTGTATTTAAAATCCATTTTCAAAAAAGGTATAAGTATACTGGCTCCCCTGTTTACATTTAGCAGTTTTTTTGTTTTGGTCTCAGAAGACCACTAAAAGAACTCAGGCTCACCTCTCTTCCCCTTCTTTCTGTGCCTACTCCTGTCAGTCCCCTGCTATCTGTTTTGCATGTTCACTTTCAGCATGGTATTACTGTCAAAACTCTTTTTGCAGAGCCAAGAGGAGCATACACAGTCAGCAAATTCCTCCTCTCCCCACCCCGCAATCCGAAACCGACTGAATACAAGATGCTATGAATGCACAAAGTAAACAAACTGGGGGAAAAAAGAGAAATATGTATTTTCCCCCTCTATCTCTTTAAGTTGTAGTGCCTAGTACAAAGGAACCCTGGTCATGGGCCAGGACTCCAAAGCACTAAAGTAATACAAACAAATAATAATTAATAATACTTGTAACAAAGTTTTAAGATATTTTTCAGGTTGGGATTCTCATCAAGTGACATTAAAGCCTTGATCCTGCAAAGAAATATGCGTGTGCCTAAAATATGCAGTATAACTTTCGGGAAGCATTTTTTTCCACCCAGTGTCTGAGCCTGTGCCCACTGAAGTTAATAGTAAAGCTCCCATTGACTTTAATGGCTCAGGATCAGGTCCCCAAGGAAACTACTCACAGTGCACAAAGTAAACAGGTGCATACATTTTTGCACCACCGGGGCTTTAAACTTCATAGACTCTCCTTAACTGTGAGTGTCAGTGAGGCATATATTGTTGTTTGGGAAGTATTCAGTATCTCCAATATCTTTATATATAAAAAAACAAGCAGTTAATTATATATAGGCTATGATAGTCTGATCTGGAGGAAGTAAACATTTTCATACAACTTACCTCAGCTTTTAATAGGTTTCAGAGTAACAACCGTGTTAGTCTGTATTCGCAAAAAGAAAAGGAGTACTTGTGGCACCTTAGAGATTAACCAATTTATTTGAGCATAAACTTTCGTGAGCTACAGCTCACTTCATCGGATGCACTTTTAATAGTAACACTTCTGAGAAAATTCATTCTGTGTTCATACTGTAAATTTCATCTTGCTAGATAGACTGTGAAGTAGTGTTGTATATTTAATCAGTTTTCACATCATTTACCAGAAAGTTGTTTGCTGTATGTCTCCTCCTCTTATCCCTGATATCTCCCACTCCACATACTTTTTCCAATTGTTCCCCCTCATTTCTTCATAAAGATTATGACATGAGCTGTAATTTTTGTAATCCAATTCCTGTCTAGGTTCACTAAAGTTTAATACGCTCTAGCAATGCAAAAAAAATAAAAACCAGGAAAAAACCTAATCTGCATAAAACATGAGGCTGCATAAAACAGCCATTCTGTTGGGGATTCAGGCATCTGTACTGACTGTTACAACCTTAATTCTTACGGTGTGATGAAAATATTCACCACTTCACACTTCAAAGTCAAGAAAAGCTGCAGTCTTGGAAACAGCAAACACTTCCCTAATTTCTAAGCACTTCAGGGCTCATTTCTGCTGTCAGATACAAAGTCACATTTCACTGCATGTCTTGTAGAATCAGTGCCAGTACATGGATATGCAAGCATCATAGAAGATTTTGGGACAGAATTTGGTTTTATATAATGGCTCGTATACTCAGAATATCCCAAAGCAATACATTAAATATTAGTAGTGCAGTGAGTGTAGGCATATGGTATAATCTGATGAATACTGCAATGGCTTGCACACAATCCTAGTGTATCTTATCAGTTATAGTGAGAAGTAGATGGCCAAGACACTTCCTGCTCTTTTCAAAAATACCACAGAATTACTCAATTAGTACCAGATCAGGGATGGTTATAGAAACTAATCAATGGCGCTTTTGTTGCCTCAGCATCTCGGCAGTTGTGTACAGCAGTCAGCAATAGGTGTGAGCCAATGTCCAAGATTTGGACCTGGACTCAAAAATTTACATGGCATGTAAATGACCAGTGCCTCTTTGTTTGGGCTCCAAAATGAACCTTGTACAGAGCTACAGCCATTCACTGTACTGCACTCCCAAGAAGGGCAGAGGTATTTACCCTTGCAAGCAAGCAAGCAAGCAAAATATCTGATTTATGTTGCTGTGCAGGAGGAGACTACTGAAAGTGTGATAAGGAATATTTTTGCTTTGTAAATTTCATAGGGACCCGTCCAGAAAGAATTTACCATCTGTATGGTAGCTGGAATTCCCTAGCTCTCCCTGTTTAGAGGGTTATGATTGTTATGATTCATATGTAAAAATAGTAAAATCTAAAGTTAAAATTATTTCAGTTTCACAACAGTGAAAAAATTGTTTTAAACTGTTGCAATACTATAAAAATATTTTGCTGTTCAGTAAAAGGAAGATAAGAAAAGCAAGAATGGAATGTGGCAGCAACATTTACAATATTTCACCATTATCATAAAATCAATTAAATTAGCCAAATTTCTGTCCTGCAATCAGTTGAGCAAATTAAACAAAGTTCAGGTACAGGTCTATTTTGCAGTCAAAAATAGAGTTCTGCTCCCTTATTTTAAGACATCAGTCTTCTTGACAACCTATTTCCCTGTTTGATATTTTAAAGATTCTTTTGCACTGATGAAGTGTAATGGAGCAAGTTCAAAGCTTGGAGAAGAGAACAAAAGGCCAGTGCTTTCCAGCTTTGGGAGGCTAAAGTTAGACACCCACTTTTTACCATTCAGGTCTTTACAAAATTTTTAGTAATATTGGAGGGCCACTTTGGAAGAATCAGCAACATATTGTTTTCTTTTTCCAGTCACCATCACATTTTCTAGATTCACTGTGGGAAGTATTTCAAGGATAATATGGCAGTATAAACTAATTCTAAGAACGTTGGGCCAGATTCTCTGGTCCTCTAAGGCACTTTGCAAGGCCTATTAAAAACTACCAGAGATTCCTCCCTCCCCCACAAATCACCCAGTGTAGGAAGATCCTCCACGAGCATATAGATGGCAAAGGCAGATCGGCTGCTTCCTATCCCAGCTGCTCCCCCAACCTCCAGTGTAAGAACGAGGGGGAGGAAGGCTGGGGAACAGGGGAACATGGTTGAGCCAAGCTTGACTATGCCTGATCCTCTGGTGGCATAAGCTCCATTATGGAAGCTTACACCAGTGGTGGAAGTTAGAACAAAAGGAGCCTACTCTAACTTCCATCTGGATCAGGTGGCCAAGGATCAAGGAGTCGTAGCTCACTCCCGACAGTTGCCTCTTGGACCTACTGGAGAACTGGGGCCACTTCTTCTAGAAATTATATAATGATAGAAGCTTTTCAGCATCTGGTTTTTGTTTTTTCAGTTAATTCTATGGAGGAGGAGGCAGGGAGAGGTATCTTCTGGCACTGGTGATGGTATGTGGTAGCACTGTTTTATCAGCTTGGGCATTTTTTATAATTCAGAATAACTCCAGAGGTGCAGGTCATTCAACAACTTTTTTAATAGGTTACTTTGTATTTCCCTTCCTGTTCTAGATCATTAGCTTGTCACTGTCTGTCAGTAGCCCTGAACCAGTGGCCATGGTACTTTAAATGTACACTCTTAATTAAGAAGATTGAAGCTGGAGACAAAGTCTCCATAGCATAGATGAGAGTAAAAAGTCAACGCAGCAGTAGCAATTTCTACTATTTAAAAAAAACTAAAAACAAAAAAAAACCCTTTTGTTTGGCAATGTAACCAGTAACCAAACTGCTGAGAGGGAAACACGTAAATTAGAAAAATACATAGAGGCACATAGCATAAATTCAGATTGTCAGATTGGTTCAGATTGTCAACATATAAAGGAACTACTGTGAGGTCCCTGTTTAAGAAACCATTGCTTGATGCTGATTATCTTTCCAGTTACTGGGGGAAATCTATTGAGAAGATTGTGGCAAATCAACTCTGGAAATTTTTAGAATTTTCAGATTTCCTAGATTCTGATTAGTCAGGTTTTAGAACTCGATTTGAAGTTGGAAGTGTATTGGTTGTGCTAGTCAGTGGTAATAGAGGAGGATAATATTTACAAATTGATTCTATTTGCTTTAGGAGCTAACTTTTATAGTACTGGCCATGTTTGGTTGGGGTGTTTACAGTTGTTAGGGGTGAATACAGTTGTTTTTGACCAGTCCTGTTGATATCCATTTGGGAGGTTCCAAAATGTAGTTTTGGGCAATGCCCATTTGCCCTGATTGTTCTCACATCTGAATACTGCAGGGGTTGATTTTGTCACAGATCATTGAGGTTGTTAGAAGTGTTGGTATGGTAACATGGTCTTCAGCGTATTCACTATGCAGATTGTATTCAGCTGAATAACCCCATCACATCAGGCCCAACTGAAGCAGAGGAATGAATAACCTAATATATTTGTGAAATCAGGGAATGGATGGGGACCAGCAGGCTGTGGCTTAATTCATGCAGGGGCAAAACGGTTTGCGGGCAGGGGGTTGCGCTGGCATGAGTGATATGTGAGACTTGGTTGAAGAAATGCAGCGGCCATTTGTGACAAAGTTTTACAGTGTTGGAGTTTCGGTGTTTCATCATCTACTTCTGTCTATAAGTGTGTGACTTTTCCTTTCTGATACACACTTTTCTACCATCATCCATGCCTCTGTCACCTCCACACTAGTGTTCTAACGTTCTCCACATACGGTTGCACCAGTAAGAAGTTTAAGCTAGTGCAGAATCTGCCTACCTATCCATTGAGAGGTGCACCTTCCAGGGTACATATGACCCCAATACTCTAAGAGCAACACTGTCTCCTGATGACTTACCAGTGACATTCAAGGTGTTGGTTTTGACTTTCAGAAATGTCTGACAAATGTGATTAGGTTTATGAAGACAACTGGGTACGTGGGCAGATTGAAAAGTTTGAGACTATTTAGTCTACAGAGAAGATGAATAAGAGCCATAATATAGATGGATAAAAATGGAAGGCAAATTCGTAAACTAGATCCAGGAGCATACAATAAAACTGAAAGCCAATGGCTTAAAAACTTTGAAAAAGAAATACATTTTTACACAAGCATAATTAACATGTGGCACTTATTGCTTCTAGATATCATTGACATCAGGAGTTTAGTAGGATTCAAACAGTGAATTAGAAATGGATATGGATCATATATACATATATCTACAGACATATAATACAGTATGTTAAAATTAGAATAGAAACACTCCTATTCTGGGCATAAATCAACCATTGAGTGCCAGAAGCTAGGAAGAAATTTTTCCCTTCATTGACATCAGTGGAGTGGTGTCATTTTCAACTGAGGATATGTCTCATGGGTACAGTCCTGACCCCATTGAAGTCAAAGAGAAAACTCCCCTTGACTTCAATGAGACTGGATTTCACTCCCTATGTTTAGCAAATGACAAAAGAGATTTCCCAAACCTATTGTTCTGCTGTTCTCTCTAGAGGCAACACGCTCAGTGCCTATTCATACATATCGGAAAGGAGGGGAATGAAGGGAAAAGAACATAGGCAGAGTGGGGGGAATCTGGGAGGTTGATGCTTTTTTTTTTTTTTGTGGCTGACATACTCACTCTAAGGCATATACACATTTAAGATAACACACTTCCATGGTCACAATGCCTCCAAGGCATTTATTTCAGCAATTCATATCTAACTGCCTACTGACTAAAAGAGATGGTTGATTTTGAAACATGTAGGTGTTTCCAAAGGTATATTTAATTTTGTCCATCAGAAGTAAAAACCTTTATTAAAATCTGTGTCCATTTCCTACTCAATTCTGCAACAATGATTTTTTTTTTGTTCTTGCTGTTGGTTTTTGTTTTAAAGCTTTTCCAACACTTTGGACCTCCCGTCAGCTGATCAAAATGAAAAACAGAGACTTATTAACCAACTCTCCACTCTGCAGTTCAGGCAGCTTCATTAATGCTTCAGTTTATGGCTACTGAGTGAGCCACGCTGTTGTAAAGTCTGACAGTCTATGGAAAGCCAATTGGGACGCACAGGATGTGGGGTACACAATTTTGCACAGTTGCAAAGTTTTGATTGCATGAATTATGCATGATAGCTGGGCTACTGCTGATGCTCAGTGGTGCTAGGAGCTCAGCACAGGTGTAGAGCAACTTACAAAAATAAAAGAAAGGAAAAGGTCATAATAATGCCAAACATCTCTCCCTTATAGTCGCCCACATAATCACATACAAATTGTCTGAGTGCTCTTCAGCTCATCTTGATTCTTTACAGGTATATTGAGAACTGGGGATGGGAAAAAAGAAAGAGAGAGAGAGAAATCTTCAAGGCTGTGGCTGTAGATTATTGCACACATCAAGGTTTTCTCTAGCGTGAACACAGCAAGCATCTCTGAAAGCTCTCAATGTCACTTTGCCGTAAGATGAGTCTCCTCTTTTCACCAGCTGTCTGTTCTGTCACACATAACATTTTACTGAAGCTTTTGGGGCCCCTGTCTCTGCCTCTTCAGATATACTAAAGAAATTTAAAAAGCAAAAGGGGTGAGGAGAGCCTTGATATGATTTATAGTGTTTGCACATGACTCGAGTGACATATAATTTTTTCTTTTTTTGCGAAAAGGAAAACCTTTATTTGTTGCTGTTAATAATTATGCCACCTTGCTTGGCACCCTGTTGTGTAGAAAATTTAACCCTCCCCTCTGTGACACAAACACCTGAATGATTGAGTTCCTTTTCTTGTCTATGAATCAGATTCTGCAATGATGCAACGGGTGGTATAAGTTACTACTTCTGCTGATGCTTATGGGGTATGCAACTCCCATTGGCCTCTGTGGATAAAGTGAACCCATGTAAATGATGGCAGGATTGAACACTGGGATAGAAAATGACTGTAGCCATGTACCCTGCACCAATTTGACTCACAGGGGGCCGATTTTCAGTTGTCCCATTCCTGTGCCTGGCATAGGGACAGAGGAACAAAAAGTGGCTTTTGGTCACCCCAGTGCTCCTTGTATGCTAGGGCTGTGCCTGGCTCCCAGTGTAAGTTAGAGCAACCTACACTTCTAGGGACCCCTTATGGGCCATTCTTTCTAGTCAGCATACCCCCTATGACACGAGCAAGGAGCTGGGCTAGTGAAGACTCCTTAAATCATTTCTGCACCAACCACAGCTCCTTGCAAAGGGCCTTTCTCAAGCAGCCATTTCCATCCCCTATAAGGTCAGAATAACGGGATCGTAGTGTAACTGAGATTCAGGCTACAGTGAGTGTAACTTGCAGTGAGCTTAACAGGAAAAGCTACTAACAATCATAGAATCATAGAATATCAGGGTTGGAAGGGACCTCAGGAGGTCATCTAGTCCAACCCCCTGCTCAAAGCAGGACCAATCCCCAATCAAATCATCCCAGCCAGGGCTTTGTCAAGCCTGACCTTAAAAACTTCTAAGGAAGGAGATTCTACCACCTCCCTAGGTAACGCATTCCAGTGTTTCACCACCCTCCTAGTGAAAAAGTTTTTCCTAATATCCAACCTAAACCTCCCCCACTGCAACTTGAGACCATTACTCCTTGTCCTGTCCTCTTCTACAAGATCATGTAAAACAAAGTAAACCTTAAACTGTTTATCTTGCACTCTCCTGGTAAATTTTCTTGATTAAATTCCCCCATTATGCTCTCTCAGAATGTCAATTATACTCAATGTGCACACTCCCTGATTGCCGTATTGGCGCACGTTAGTCCTTTCCTCATTACATTGTTTTCTGACCCATTTACACCACATACGTAATTTATATTACCTTTTACATCACTCCTGAATTGGCCCCTGTGACAGGGCAAACTACTCACCACTCAACAGCACCTCCTCGTGGCTGTTCTGGGGATTAGCTCTGCCACGCTAACACCCCATCCATCACTCTCTGTCTCTTGCTCACTCTGCGGCTCCTCTCTCGCTCCAGGAGCTAAAGCTTCCTCTTCACAGCTTGGCCCTCCAGCCAGGTCACTAAGTGGTTTCCCCTTCCAGGGTGGAGTCCTTCAAAATCTTTCTGCTTAAGCAGCATCAGCAGCCCTCACGCCCAACAGCCTGACCCGATCACTCCTGCAGTGACTCAGGCAGTCTTCTAATTCACTGCCCCAAGCAGTACCACTCTGCAGTGGTTGGTAGGGAAACCCAGACCCACCGTCTACTCTGGGTTCCAGTCCAGGGAAGTCAAGGTCTGCAGCTTACCTAACATTACTGCTCTCACCTCTGTTCTACGTCCTATCTTGCTTCCATTCCTCCTAGCCAGATCTGAGTCTCATAGGGTCTACTAGGCCCCAGGGATTCCTATCTCTCCTTCCCTCAGGGAGATTGACCACTACCCTGCAACCTCTCCATTACTAGTCTCTTAGCTTTAGGTAAGCCCCACCTTTTCCCTCAGAGGTGAACTTGCTTGCAATTAGTGACCTCCTTGTAGTCTAAATCTCTCCCCAGTTTGCTGTGGATTTGGTTGATTGGGCCTGCCTGGCCTAATTCAACTCTCTCAAGGCCGCTATGGGGAGCCCGCCCCATCATAGACCAAATCAGGATTTTGCACAAGAAGACAGATTAACCCCTGATGTAATTCTGTTGACTTCACTGGAGCTATGCCAGGGATGAATTTAGGCCTAAATTTGTTTGGAGGATAATATAGCCCCACTCCATCAAATCACTTAAGCACATGCATGTCAATGGGACTACTCACATGTTTAAATGTTTTGCTGGATTTGGGCCTATATGGATAAGAAATGCTTTCTTTCACTTTAAAAACCCCACCTTTCCTTTCCCCCTCTATACCACTCACTAGCATCCCAGCAAATCAGATAGTTAAACTATTTGCCCCTCCTTTTTCCTCTTTATTCAGTAATGATGACATTGACATCAGTTCCTATTTCAGAGTTAAGTACTGTAGCAAATTGTGTTAGACTGCTAAGAAACTGAGAGCTTCTAATGAAATGCAAGTGCTTCCTTAACTTCAAGGCACTGTTTCAAGCAGATAACAGAGAAAACTGTCAACACAAATAGACACTGTTGGAATGGGGAGTGGGTAAAATACTTGTACTTGGTCAGACTGACAACTTGCTTTATGGTCAGTCCACCTCTTTTTTAAAGTAATTCTCTTTTAGTGTATAGTAGATTGGTCTTCTGTGAGGTCAGTCACCACAGATCCATTTCAGTGTGATTGCATTTTAGCTACAGTCATATTTTTCCTGGAAATCTTGCCAGAATCATCTGTTCATTTGGTGAGAACATCAATTTTCCATCCCCTTCCCCTTCCCAGCTCCCTTTTATCTAGTATACTGTTGAATTCTGCTTTAAACCTATCAAATAGTGTACCCAAAGTGGTCTCTGCTGCGGAGTCAGCAGTACTTGGGAGTAAAGCATCTTATATCCCTCATGTAAAGGGATAATAACCTGTATTCCTCTCACAGCTATCAAAAAATGCCAAAAATTATGAGAACTGTAGGAGCAAATGAGTTAGAAAAGTCCTTCTTCAGAAATGAAAGGCAGGAGCCATGCTTTCAGGTGCTAATCTATGTCTTCTGAAGACTTATGTCTTTAAAATTTTGAAACTATTTGCTGCAAATCTAGTCTTAACCATAAACAGAAAGGATTGCTTTGGACCCTGCATTTTGAGGGAACCCCCCGTGGTCATGGGCCTGACCAATCTTCCAACCTGGGAGCAAAACTAATGTGGGGCAGCAGCTATCCACCCTGCTGCAGTGAGCCACGATGGGGACAACATGCAGTAGCTTAATCTCTTGGAGGCCTGAGATGTAAGAGCTTATCTGACTTTTGAAACAGCCCATTTCTGTCTTCCTTAGGATGTCGTGGTGGAAATCTGATTTAAACAGCCAATTGGAGATTCCCCTGGCATAGGAGAATCCCTTATGACATAAAGCCAGTAAAGTTAGTTATACACCAGTTGCTCCTGCTCTTCTGCTTTCATCCACAGTGTAGGGGTGTTCTGAGAAGATAGGTGTGGAAAAGAGCATGGCCTTAATGCACAATGCTCCAGTGGTTTTGAGAGAGCAAAACAGCCCCAGGAGACCGTTGCAGCCAACATAGGCTCTAGTTTTCACTGAGAACCAAATCAGCTCCCAGCTGCCCCAGGAACAAGGGGGCATAAAGGTGGCATATTACTTCCCCTCTGCAAAGCATAGCTCAGCTGTGCCGATGGATCTGGTGTCATAACTTTCACTGTGTTTATTTTTAGGTGCCTTTTATTAATTGGAGGCATGAGAGAGCCACTAGAGAAAGACGCCAACATTCACTGGGAGCCTCTCATTTAGTAGACAGGTTCCAACTTTTATTTTACAACTTCAGCTTTCACTTCATTTATAATAGCGTGCCAAAGCACCAACAACATTTTTGTGCCCACAGAATGAAGCGCTGTGGCAAACATAAAATAGCGCTAAAGAAACGTAGATATATGACTCATCAGCTTAGCCCAGTCCCTAGCGTACAGTCATATATCTTACACAGTTCTGGGGTTTCATGTCACAAAAGAAGATTCAGTAAGTCTGAGGTCATAACACTGACTCAAGGCAACAGCCCAGTAAGTGAAATTTTCATTAGAAGTGGGTGTAGACGTGGATGATATAAGGATAAAATGAGAAGGTCAGCAAGGCTAGGAGGATAGAAAAGGATCAAATTGATAAGGATAACTTATCTTTGAGCCAAGGGTTCAGCCTATAAATATAGCCAGGATAGCTGGCTGGGGAGAAGAGAGGGAACAGCAGGAATCAACAGTTACTGAAAAGATAGTCTTCTGTCAGATGGTAAATTGGAGCTAGGGGAGAGATTTTAAAGCAAAAGTCATATAATAATACTTTGTATATCTTTCACGAACATGAAGCAATATACAAATATTAGGACTCGTAACACCGCTGTCAAGTTGGCAAGCGTTGTATTATCCCTATTTACAAACAGGTACACTGAAGCGCAGAAGTGATAAATTGCCTTACCAAGGCTGTCAGTGACAGAGTGAAGAATAGAACCCAGGAGTCCTGACTCCTAGTACCTTACACTGCTCTCCTTATCAGTCTAGATATTACAGTGACAGGCACATTGTAAATGTGATGGATTGATGGACAGCAGGATAGAATTGAGTTCAGGTTGATATGAAAGCTGTTTTTTGTTTTATTTCAGCCTTCTTCACCTACCCATACTCAGCATGTGGCTTCCCTATGGACTGCCTTCCATGAGTATTTATGATTTCACAAATAATGGACTACTAATATTAAGAAAGCTCCTTTTAGATTGTGTTCATCAGAGATGAGGCTAGGGAGAAAAGTGTTACTACTGGCTTCAGGAACCATGGTGTTATCACCTCCATATAGTCCTTCCTGTAGACATCTCATAAGAATGTAGATAATTAAGGGCCTGACCTGATACTCCTTACAAAAACAAAATTCAGGACTTTAGGAATGGACCTTTACTGTTCAATAGGCACATACCTAAAGAAAAGCCTTTCGGGCTTATAAAAGGTGGCTTTTTTAATTTTAATAGGGACAGTTACTGCCTTGTACCTTGTGTTGTCATTTATAGCATTTACACCTACCCTTTCACAGTTGTAAATGATTTTTATAATGAAAGAAGTGGAGAATTGGGCCCATTGCTACATTAGCAATAAGATTTTGCCATTGGGTTCTTTTGTCTATCAGAAAAGGACTACCTGGGGGTGAAGGTGACTACTATTACAACCATTTTTATTATATAAATAATGACACACTGGGGAGATGTAATGTTCTTTTAAACTTTACCCATGTCTTGTCCTTAAATGTCATCTCATCTATTAATCTAAAATTTATCAGAAATGTTTGGGCCTTGTAATTATTGCATCTAGTAAGGATCATTGTATTTAACCTTATAGAAATTTCTTATTTGGAAGACATGATCACATATATATAATAGCATTAATCAATTATACATGAAATGTGCATATAAGATCATTGCAAGTGTCAATATTGACATTTCTCCATGCTGTATTGGATGAGTTATTCTATCTGATCTAATGATTTTTATTTAAATTCCTACCACCCCATTAAGAAAAGGTGGCTAAATTAAAATGCCAGCCTGATGTGATCTTTCCTGATGTAATATCTGTATTATTAACTTCATTACAAGCAGAATTTTCTTGGAAGTTGGGAAGACTATAATGAAGTTGAAATAAATAATGGATGATAGAATGTCACATTTTGTCACCATATTTTCTAAAGTCATAAAAGGAAACTCATAAAATTTACAATTAATCATTCTAATCACTAAT
Source organism: Natator depressus (assembly GCF_965152275.1). Lineage (NCBI taxonomy): Eukaryota > Metazoa > Chordata > Testudines > Cheloniidae > Natator > Natator depressus. The sequence continues at coordinate 89,347,609 of NC_134236.1, forward strand.
AATTAAGAATTCTTTTACTAAATAAATTAGAATTTTTTCCTCTACACCCATTTTTCTACATGCAGTATGTCACTTCTAAAAGCAACAGCTGTAACTTCCGAATTGCACCATTCTTCATGATCTCAATGGCTGTTGTTGATTAACATCTATTGTTGCATTCTATGCTATCCTGTTCTGTGTTCGTTTCCAGATTTACTTATGTCAACCAGCTTTACATTTCCCCTCAACTCACACACTATCCCTCTGTCTCTTTCCAGCAGCATATTCACTGGGGCCCTAGGCCTGAAACTGATCATTCACAGGCATCTCATTTTGGCTGCATGGAGTCCTGTTAACTTCAGTGGGACCCTGGACATGCGCAACAACTGGCACACTATCAGTTGAAGGGCCAAGACCTCCTTGAGCTGGTGTCTATTCTGTATCTTCTTTTTGCTGAATACTTGAAGGAAAAAATTCTCCCTCTGGGTGAAAAGTTCCCTTTATCATGTCTTTTGTCCTGGTAACACTCTTCTTACTGAGAACTTGAACTTTGGTCCCATAGCCGTTAAACATGCTGTTGTCCTTCATTCCAAACCTTCCCCCCACTCCGCAATCAAACTTCAGTACCTTGCGTGCAGAATTACCAACATTCATCCTTTCACTGGCACAGCCAATGTTCTCAAAGTTTCTCAAACTCAGACACTTCATTAACACTAGATTTTCCACAACAAATTAAATAAAATAGCAAAGGCTTTAATCATGGGTTTTACAGCAAAGCTAGCATTTGGGACATATGACAGTTTGATAGACTTGGAAATTGAAGTTCTCTGTTTAACCCTATGCTAAGTACACCAGGGACGTGGGAGAATGTATGATCCAGTAGTTAACGCGTAGGCCTGGCAGTCAAGAGCTCTGGATTCTCCTCCCACAGACTTGCTTTCTTTCCTTGGGCAACTTACTTACCTTTCTGTGACTCAGTTTTTCCATTGCCAAAGGGGGTTAACACCTACTTTACAGGGACGTTATGAGATAGCTTAATTGATTAATAGCGGTAAAGTCGTTTGTGATCTTTGGATAAGATATGCTGTGGAAAACAAAAGTATTATGAATACTGCAAGCTTCCCCATCTAGTGACATCATCTATTTCCATGAGGAACCACTTCTAGGTCAAGAAGATAGTTCATTCGGCTGCTACACTGAAATGGCTGAAGCAAGAATGCCAGTTAAGGTGGTTATTTTTAGTGATATGGACACATGTCTTCTAGAACTTAAAACTGAAACAACCAACCGATTCCCTAAAGGCTACAGAACAACCATATTAATTGCTGTGCCAAACAGGTGAAAGACTCCATATTTAAAAAAGCTTGAAACATATAAAGCTGATTTTAATTTCAAGACTCTTTCTATAGTTAGGAGGCCAGTTCACTCTACAGTCTATGTTAGAAAAGTTGGAATAAAATATGGTCACAGCTGAAGACAAAGTCCACTGCGGGAAGTTGTGGCAATATAAGGTGTCCGCAGGGACCGCCACAGGTGGATAGGAGGCCAGCACAACCCCCAATATTAATACTTAGGCCAACTGGAGATGTGCTGATTAGAGAATCCTCCTGCAGCAGGATTTTTGGTCCCTTGTGGAGATTAAAGCTGCTGCTCCCTGATATAATACCATATCTCCTAGCTTTCCTCAGGAATGAATTCGTATTGATGCCCTTCAGATCTTGTTGGTGTAGTGATGAAATTTGCACCTTTGTGCAGTGATGAGGGTGAATCTAATCCAGTCCCTGAACATTACGTCATTTTTTCTTATTTCCATCCATTTTTTTATTGTCTACAATGATACCCTGTGTGCTGCTGGTAGGGAAGAAATATGGCTTCCCAATATACAGGGAATGAGGCAAAGCAAGTAGGTCTAACCTCTTCTCCTTTCCCTCTCCCTTCCCTTCTAAACATGGAAACTAGAGCTCAGTTCCAACCATGAAACTGTGACAAGGTCATATGTGGGCCACTGAGATTTTCACAATGGCACATTTTTCATCACCCTGACACCCACCCTTTCTAAGATGACAAATCCATTCTTAACTACATTAACAGTGAACAACATTTTATGTACCATCCAGTAATGAGAGCTAATAGCATTACTATGTATATTAAAAGTTCATAATAAAATAATAATAATAATAATAACCTTAAGACTTATGAATATTAACAGAAATTTAAATCTGAATATAACCCACTTATTAATATTACTCGCATTTATATCTACACCGATTTTAAAGCTTTACAACTCACACAGCAACTATGCAACTAACAAAGATCGCCATTCAAAAAACTGCTTAGTTTGAGGTGCTTTTGTTGTTTTAGTTATTTGCATTAGAATTTGTAATAAAAGGAGTCCTCTGAAATAAAATTAATATCCAAATTTCATGTTTTGGGGTTATTAGCAGTGGTGAGCTGGGGCTGGTTCGCACCGGTTCACACAAACCGGTTGTTAAATTTTGAAGCAGTTTTAGAATCGGTTGTTAACCCGCTTCCCTGCAGGGGGCGCTGAGGCTTTGATGGGCTCCGGCCCGGAAGTGATGTAATTCCTCCTCTGGCTGCCAGGGGCGCTGTGCTGCGGGAGCCATGTGGGCTGCCGCCTGGCCCTGGGCATGAGCCCTGTTGCTGCTGCTGCTCCCCCGACCCCTGGCCCTGGGGCTCCCGTTGCTGCCTGGTGGGTCCCGGGCTGCTCTGCTGGGCCTGGGCTGCATCCTGCTGCTCTCCCTGTGAGTACCCACCACCCTGCCCGCAGCCAGCCCCTGCCTCCAGTCACCCCCGCAGCTGGGACCCACACATGTGCACACCCTAGGGTGACCAGTCAGCAAGTGTGAAAAATCAGGACGGGGGTGGGGAGTAATAGGAGCCTATATAAGAAAAAGACCCCAAAATCGGGACTGTCCCTATAAAATCGGGACATCTGGTCACCCTAGCACACCCCAGGGAGTGGTGGGGACCCACACATGTGAAACGGAGCTCATTTCTAGTTCAGGCCCATCTTTTTAAAAAAGAACTTTAGGCAGGGTTAACATACATCCGTATTTTCCCGGACAGGTCAGGCTTTTTGGTTCTTAAATCGCTGTCTGGGAAGAATTTTTACATTTTAAAAATTCCTCCATGGAAAATACGGACGTATGGTAACCCTGTTGGTACAAAAAATACATACTGGGGCACATCCCTTAAATCAGAACTTTTTATAGGGAACCGGTTGTTAAGATTTTGGCAGCTCATTACTGGTTATTAGTTAGAGTCAAAGACTGCAGGACCAAAAAATAATCTCTGTTTGGTTTAGAAAAGTTTTAAATATTTAATAAAAGAGAAACAGCATGAAAGTCTAATGCATAGAAGAGAAATATAAGCAGCTTTTGCAACACCTTCTACTAAAAAAGAAAAAAAAACACTTTGCATATTAACACCCAGTCATTCTGAAGTTAGGCACAAATATCTTACTTTCAAATAAGCTTAAATGCATATGTCTAATAAATCAGTTCTAATTAGTCTAATTTTTCTAATTACAATCTGCAATTTTAAGATAAATCTACCCATTGAGATTCACTAAACCTTGGAATTTTTGAACTACAACTTCAATAGCCTGCATTTAAACTGCCCCCTACAGCCACTGGCATAATTTTTCTAATCCTGCCCTCTTCCTCAGACTCACTTAGCAAGCAAAACTCTTTGATGGAAGCTGTTTGGCGTTATGGAACCAGAGAGATAATTCTTCCGGCCCCCTTGCCTAATCTCCTTCAATAATTGCTAGAAATTCATATGGACTCTGGGCCAGGTCTGTAGGCTTACCCTGGAAAGAACACGAGTAAAAATGGGAGCACACTGCCACTGTTCCTGCTGCTGCTATTCTTTCCACATTACATGGGTGACTTTTAAATGTGTCATCTTTTCTCAGACAGCTGCAGAATAGAAGGGCATGGGTGACCGGGCAGACAGCCCTGCTGCTGGTATACAGAAAGGCAGTTAAATAGATACTATGGCCTGTGTGCAGATGCATGGAAGGAAGGTATTCAGAATCTTCGCCACTCCTATGCATGCCCCACACAAGCACAGAGACAATTGCAGTCCCTGTGCTGAGGGAACTGTAGGGACTGCTCCTTCTATGTACTTCTTGGGGCCATACATGTCCCCAACTAGAGTGAGGAGATGGCATGGCCATGATTCCCCCTCCACATCAGTCACAGAATGGATTGGGTGCACTTTGGGGAGTAGCAACATGATGATGCAGCTTGAATAATATCCCTGCACACTGGGAAACATAAAGAAGTTGTGCCTCCCTTTCCCAGTTCTTCCTGAGGTGGTGTGGATATACACCTCTTCCTTAACTGGATCTGTACTTAACTGATACAGTGCAGCTGTTATATTTCACAAGCTGATCAAGGTTTTGCTCACAGACTTCAAAAGAACTAAAGCCAAAGGCTCAGCTGACCTGTTCAAAGGTAAATTTGAAGTCATCTTCCACGTGCCAACACAGATTTTGCTCCCCGTCTTGTGGCAATGGAAGGTATACTGTACTGACTTATCTATTATAAAAGCCTATAAAAGTCCCTCAGTCCCCTCAGCCACAATTCTTATAGATTTTCTACCTGCATCTTCAAGTATAGATAAGGGAGGAAGGTAATCATGGATGGACTGGATGAACACTCAGTGACCTTTGACCAGAACAGCCCTAAAGCTGTGAGCCTCTGCCATATTGTAGTGGATGCCTTCTAAATGATACACCATGCTCATGATTACACAGCAGGAGGGACAGCCCATATTTGGAGGATGCCATCCAAAGAATAGAAACTCATAGCATTAGTGGTTCTCCTTGACAGAATGACCTTGTTTAATGTCCTCCATGCCATTCGCCCTCCATAGATGATCAGCCAATTCCATTTATCATTTTAATTAGGCAGCATCTTGCCAGTTCAATCAGACTCAATTACCTTAGGCCTCATTAGAGACTGACATTCTGTAACAAGTACATCTTTGAATGAGCAAGGTCAGATAGTACAGTACACAGACAGCAATTTACAGTGCCGTAAATTTTGGAGAGCTTTGTTTTAGAGCTATGAAACATTCCAACTTTTTCTTTTATTTTCAGATTAAAAGAAAATGTATTCCGATTATAAACCTAACAATAACATTACTACAGTTGCATTACTGCAGCTTCTACATGTTCCTATCAGTTGTGCAGCTAGACAGCAGTGATAAGAGGAATACTTTCAAAGGGACGAGGAGTTGTTTTTGTTTGTTTGCAGGTTTCAGTTTTAAGTTCAAGATTCTAGAGAATGATTGAATTTGACCTTTTGTGAAGGTTTCTGAAACATCAAAACTGCCTACAATCACAAGAACTGTGCTCCAGAGTGGTATAGTCAATACTGGACTTTGAGGAATTGTAGTACTACAAATACTATACTCAGGTATTTGTGACACAGAATTGTTATACTGTCAAACCTGTGGTTGAGTTGGAAGAATAATTGACTGGATTAAGCTTATCTAAACTCTGAAGCACTGGATAATATTTGAGATTTATTCTAGAAGGAATTTGTAATAAAGTGAAACCATCTTGTCTTCCAGTGAAATAATTTTTTGTCACACAAAACAACTTTGCTATGGCTACATCTGCACTCTGAGCTAGGGCTGTGATTCCTCTGCTTATGTACAAATATTCACACTAGCTCTCATCAAGCTAGCATAAGTATAAATAGCAATGTAGCCACAGGTGCACTGGTAGTGGCAACAGAGGCATGTGCCAAGTACAAGTCCTCAATGGCTTCCTGTAGTTGTTCCTCCAGGCTGTGAAGATACCTCAGATTTCCTCTCTAGTTCTCTCAGCAGTCTCCATGTGATCTAACAAGTCCCTCCAACCCTCTTCAGTGCACCCAGAAGTGCTGAGCATTCCTGACCGTAGCTCCACAAACTAGGTAGATTTCTCCTCTACTGGCTCACATTCCCTGATGCTTCATGGCTGAGAAACCTTCCCAGTTTCTGCCCAGGATCATAGGCCATGGAGAGGCTCCTCAGCACTCTAACTCTCACTCAGCTACTCTGGCCTTCTTGTACCTCTAACTCCACCACAGCCCTGTGGGTATACTCTTGTCCCTCCACACACACAAGATCTGTGGACTGGCTGATGCCAATCTATCTTACTAGATAGAAGTCAATTTCCTTCCCCTAATAAGCGTTTAGCCACAATCTGAGTTATCAGGCCCTTCACTACCTGTTTCCCCAGTTTTACAGACACCACATATGGTGCCATTCGACACCAGTTTGAGGAGCCCCCCCAAACCACGAACCTGGCTATAACAACACCCAAGGTAGACACACTCCATCAGGGGACAGTCTCTTTTCACATTGGTCAGCTACACATGAAACACACAACTAGGTTTCCCCAGCTACCTCCAGTGGGGTGCTCTCACTGGGCTGATGAAATGACTTGAGGGGGTGATGTCTCATCTGGGCCCCAAAACTTGGGACTACCCAGGATTCTTCCTCCTCATGTGTCTTCTCTAGCTCTGGACATCAAGGTTTTAGTTCTTCCCACCTTTGTCAGGGTGATGTTCCTGATCTGACCCACCACTCAGTCTTTTGCCTCCAAATAGGCCTGTGACATTGCACTCCATATGTTTTATGGAAATATGCTTATGAGTGTGAATATGATGTAACTGGAATATGCTTTATGCAAAAGGTCTCTTGTAAGGTATCATTACAAAGCTTATAATCTGCAGAGTGTGTTCATCCTATTTGTATGCATGTATCATTCTTGTATCTGAAGCTAGAAATATGAAGTATTACTCTGAGGTCTTATTGTAATTATGCAAAGTGTGGGCCATTAATGGTGGTTTAGAATCTTGATGGCTCCAATTGACTAGGACAATTGGTTGTAAATGGTTTATTTACCTGCAAGCCTTCCTGTGTTCCTGTGAGCCAGCCCAGGAAGAATGGAGGCTGGGATCTCACAGGACATGTGAACATGTCACCTGATACTGGAATCCATCTTAAACCTGATGCTTTTCCATTTAGAAGGAGGGGTGGGGACCCACAGAGACAAAAGATTCCCGACTTGTGCCAAAGCTATAAAAGAGGGTGGAACAGAACAAAGGGGAAGGCCAGTCATGAGAAAACCCCTATTTTCCACCTAAGATGTCTGCTGAAACTCACAAGGACTGTACCAGGGGAAAGGATTGGGCCCAGATTAGGAAGGAGTCTAGTCTGTGAAAGAAGCTTATTGGAACATCTCTGAGGGTGAGATATTACCTCTAATCAGTTTCTTAATATATTAGGCTTAGACTTGCATGTTTTTGCTTTATTTTGCTTGGTGATTTACTTTGTTCTGTCTGTTATTACTTGGAACCACTTGAATCCTTCTTTTTATACTTAATAAAATCACATTTGTTTATTAATTAACCTAGAGTAAGTGATTAATAACTGGGGGAACAAACAGCTGTGTATATATCTCTATCAGTGTTATAGAGGGCAGACAATTTATGATTTTACCCTGTATAAGCTTTGTGCAGAGTAAAACGGATTTATTTGGGGTTTGGATCCCATTGGAAATTGGGTGTCTGGGTGCTGGAGAGGTAACCTGCTGAGCATTTTTTGGTTAAAGTCTGCAGCTTTGGGGGTGTAGACCAGACCTGGGTCTGTGTTGCAGCAGGCTAGCATGTCTGGCTCAACAAGACAGGGTTCTGGAGTCCCAAGCTGGCAGGGAAAACGGGCTCAGAGCTAATTCCAGCACATCAGGTGACAGTCCCAAGGGGGTCTCTGTGACTGAACCCGTCACAAGGCCTCTCTTCTTTCCCCTGCAGCAAGGGTGGATACTAGCTGAAAATGTTGGACCCATCCTTGGACCCCCAGCAAACAAAACCTGCAGAAATTGTTCTTGGATGATCTGATCCAAATTCTCTCTACAGAATTCATTTCTGGAGAGAGCCAGTGTGTTGGCAGGTCTCGGAGCCACTGAGCCACTACTCTAGGCTATGCTCCTCAGCGGAATGGTTCCATTCTCGAGCAGTGTTGATAGGCTTCAGGTGTCAGCCCCAACCTATCTAAAATACTTATTTGACTATGGGATATGATTTTGCTTCCTCATTAGACAGAGAGCTATATAATTCTTGGGCTTTCCTGGACAGACACAGGGCCACCCCAGCTGCCCACGATGATTCTGCCCAAACTTCTGCACTCACAACCCACTCAAACGTACATAAAAAGCCTCATCTTCTGGCCCAAGTTTCGCTCATTCCAGGACTGGCCTGCCAAGGCCTTCTTCCCACAGAGATGCTCAAGTCCCAGAGGTCCATTTCTCCACTCATTGCTGGAAACCCTACTTCTGCATCTACTGGGTTTCCTGTTGCTTTTGCTGCCCTTTCAGCAGCTACAGGAGAAAAGCCTGGGTCTGATCCTGCTGCACCAGCAGCATGCAGACTACGTATTGCATTCTGCAGCTTTTCCATTATTCCTCCTTTTTTGGAGGGTGTGTCAGTAGATCCCTGAAAACCCCCCATGTGTGGCAAAGCTGATCCCCAGCACACCCTCTGGTGACTGTATGTAGTGTTGCAAAAACTATGCCTCGGTTTCCCCATGTCTTCTTTGGTCCATTTCAATTGTTGGCATGACCTGGCCATTTAGCCAAGCCAGGTACAGAGTTTGTCCCTTCACAGGGCCTCAAAGTCCTTCACTTAAAGTTCAAAGAAAATAGCAGAACAACTGAATCTTCAGCCCAGCTGGGCTCAGCTAGTAGCCTTCTTTGCAGGTCTAGCTCCAGCTTCAAACTGGCCCCGCACTGGCCCCAGTTGCAGGGTTTCATTCTCACTACCCAGGAGCTGTCACAGTCTCCCTCTGCCCCTGGTTTCAGGCAGGCTGCAGTCCCTGGTCAGCCCCTGTCTCCACTCAGGCTTCCAGCTCAGGGCTCAGCCTCCCAGAGCTTCTCTCAGCCCAAAAGCGAAAACTCCCAGCTACCTCTAATCTGAGTCTCCTCCCCGGCCCATCCTCCACATCCCTTTGCTCCTTCCTTTCTGAAGACCGAGCCCTCCCTAGCTGGGTTTGATGATCAGTTATGCTTAACACACCCCCAGGCAGAGCCCGATAGATCAACTGACATCTCAGGCCATGTTAACCCTTTCATTGCATGTGTGGGAGTATATACCCCATCACACCCATATAAGTAAGTTCCATTATATTGAGAAATGTAACCATTCAGTACTAGTTAATCCTGAATGCCAGATGTAATTCCAAACTGCTTTCTCCCCAGCACAAGTTGACATAGTGAGCTTTATCTTTGTTTTATCCATAGTCATGTGACACCTTAAAGAAGCTCATCCTTTGCTTTGCTGTTGGGGCACCAATCCTCTGAACGCTTTCACAGATCAAGCTGTGCATTTGCATTTTTATTTTGGAAACAGTGTGGTTGATCTACTTAATATTCTGTTAGATATTAAATTTGATAAGAGCACAAGAGGAATTGTTATTAATTAAACACTAGTGTTTTAAGAGAAATCCTTGCACTATTCCTTTCTTTTAGCTCCTTGTTGTCTTAACTTTAAATCCCATCTAAGAGTTTAGTTTAAATCCATCTTCTATTCATCCCAGATTGCAGGAGAAACTGCTTGAGTAGGTTTGTGTGTATGCAGTGTTCTTGTAGATGTGTTGGTCCCAGGATGAGCTCTGTGTAGCTTGAACACTTGTCTCTATCACCAACAGAAGTTGGTTCAATAAAAGATATTACCTCCCCCACATTGTGTCTCTAGATTTGTGTATGGTGAGACCTGTGCAGTGGTCATTTTTATTTCTTTCAGGAATTAGTTCCAGAGCCTAGGCCAAGCTCCTGTGAAAGTTCTCTGTTAATTTGTTGGTAGTTTCATGGTTCTGGAAGATCATAGCTGTTCTTGGAAGTCATGGCTGCAGATGTACCTAGAGCCTGTCCTATGGAGGGCTTTGAATATCACAGCAGAGACCTTGAACTAGACCCAATGGGGAGCTAATGCAAAAACCTGAGTACCAGGGTGATGTGATCATAGCGATCTGTGTTGCTAGGCAGATGGATTGCTGCATTTTTTCCCACCTTGAGTTTTTCAATTAATCATTCTTAGATATCAGTTGCAATAATCAACCTGGATATCACAAATACAGTACATAGGTCATTACAGCCAGGTCTGAATCTGATAAGAAGGGGCACAATTTTTATACAGTCACAGATGGAAACTGATGTTACTGCTGCCATGAATATTTGGGCATCCAATGTTGCTTGTGTTAAGCTTTAGCTGGTTGCTATGCATCCCAGTGCTGATTTCAACTTGGCATTAAGAAACCAGTAGATGCTGCTGTTCACCTTTTTCATAAAGGAGAGATAGTTTGAGGTGTTGGCCATGTACTACAGGCCTTTCATCTGGTGTTGTACAATGGTTTCACATAGATGCTGAATAAGATGAGGGAGAGAACTGAGTTTTGTAGAACTCTGTTGGTGAAGCTTTTGGAAGTTTAGCTCCTAACAACCATCTTGACTCAACGTGGGGAAAAAGGACATGTACCATTTCAGGGTGCTTCTATTCACCCTACAGCCTCTGCAAGACAGGGCAGGAGGAGCACATAGTGATCAACTGGTATTGAATACTGCAGAAAGAGCCAGCTGGATGAATATGGATGTACTTCCCTTGTCTATGGACAGGAAGTAGTCACCAGGCAGAGCAACAAGTGTTATATCTGTACCATGCTCTGGCTTGAAGTCTGACTGAGAGGGATCCAGGATTTTGGCAACTGACAGGGGGCACTGGATTTTTTTGTTTTGTTTTGTTCTGATAGTAATCAGATTACTTAGAAAATGGAGGTTAGATACTAGGGGGTAGTTTACAAGGTCAATAACAATGAGTAAGCAGTTCTTCGGTACTGATCACACTATTGCCTGTATTAGTCTGATACAGAGAGAATTCTCATCAAAGGAGAAGTTGACAATTTCAATTAGGAGGGCTCAACTAATGTTCTCTATTTTCTTTTACCATCCAGGAAGGGCAGGGATCAGCATCATAGGTGCTGAACCTGATTGGCATCACAGCTTCCATGAATCCTTGTGTAAATGGGCTAGATCCTTGAAAGCAAAGTACTGTTTGCCTGGTCCTACTTTTAGCTTGTTGCTGTTGATGAAATAAGAGCCCATAGTGGACGTGTGTGACCTGCTTTGTGCAATAAACTGATAATTCCTCACAGCAAGACAACCTTGATTTTCTAACTTTAAATTTACTTCCTCTTAATGTCATTGTATTTTTTCCTCTGTCATCACCCACATTCACTTATATATCCCATCATTCCTCACTGTACACCCTTGGATCTCTATATTCCATAATTGCCCATCAATACTATTGATGTCTCTCTCCTATGCTCTGCATTTTATACATACAATACTAGATAAGATTCGGTACCAGCTATCTAAGTAAGATTGTAAGTTAAATGAATTTAGTGGTTTTTACCTCTATCCTCAGCCAAGAGCAGATAAAAAGCATATGCAACACAGCTTAGTTGACACAGTTTTTCATCTTTGCTGAGGAAATGCACTGGAACAGATCCAGAACTAAGACTAAATTGTTTTACACCCTTGAGATATTGGCTATTCCTGTCAGAACTGATGTTGTTGGCAGATGGTAGAGCAGCATGGGGAAACTTCTTGTGGAATTATCAGTACCATACCTGAAATGGGTGAAAAAACAAATAGGGGTGTGATGGAAAAAGGAAAGAGGAAAGAGAGATGAAGACAGAAAGTAAGGGAAAAAAGAGTCTATCGGGGTGTATGCCATCCTTCAATGAAACAATGCAAGTGTTTTTTTCTTGAGATATTTATTATTTTTGTCTTCCACCAATATGTACTTCTTTTGCACATGGAGAAATTCATAAGTATTTCTGACATATCACAGAGATTTAAGTGCACAGTTGTCAGACTAAGAATATTTATGAACTATTCAGCCATAGAAATTCTTAAGAATTAGCAATGATAGTCTAAAAGTATATTGCTGCCTCTTGATGTAGTAGTAAAACAATTGACATAAAACTTGTGCTGTACTCCTGAGGTTAAAATTAATATTCTGGTTTTGTTTGAAGTCTTTTGTTTCTGTGCTTCTCGTGATGATAAACTTCATCTAATTTCTAATTACAGCCTGGAGACTAATGTTCCAAGTTTCTGTATTATCTTTAACACAAATGCCATGTTTCACACTCAGACAAAGATTCAGCAACCCAAGAGTTAGCTTTAAAAGTGTCAAGGGCAAAATGATTCCTAAATGGTTTCTTGTCTGCCAATTGTTTCCTATTAAGGTACAAGACAAGCCATCAGACCATTTCATTTCTCCATGGTGCCAATGACTTTGGATCAAACTCTGAAGTTCTGTATTCGTTTTATCTTCAGTTTTTACTGAGAAAAATCTCACATTGAAATCAAAATACCAGTGATGGTGAGAATCATGAGGAAGGACTACAAAATATTATAGGAAGAGCAGCTTCCTTTAGTGTCCTGCTGATTATTAATGGGGTTTTGGGAAGAAGCATTCAGCCCATTCCCTTGAAAATGATCTCTGTGGATTGAAAATAAGTGAAGTGCGCTTGTTCACTCTCTCCCTGAAGAATGCCTGGGGAGAGTCCAGACCAGCTACCATGGGAACATTGGGAGAGGATGTTTTTGGAGGGGACGGGGGAAGGGAGAGGGTGAGAAAGGGAGAGAGGGAGTGATGTGATAAGAGAATAGTGAGGGATTACAAGGTTTAATGATCTCTTCAAGTGCACTCAGCCAACTCCCATTAAAGTCAATGGGAGTTTCACATATTCAGATGATGGAATCATCATGTCTTGGGAATTAGGACAGGTGGGGTCAAGAGGAAAGGCTGAAGGCTTGGATATAGGGTTGATCAAAACATTTATAACACAACAGTACTGATACCATCTCAATCTTTGATGGAAACCAGGTGGCTGACCTGCCTCCCTGCCTGTTTTCCTGCCAGCCAACTGGCAGGTGGGCTGTGGGGCTCCCCAGCTACCTGTCTGGGAAATCTGGCAAGCTAGCAGAGTCCCAGGCTCTACAGCTGGCCAGATCCTTGAGCTCCCTGGCTGGCAGCTGGGTTCCCTGGGCAGCTGGTTCCCCTGCAAGCCAGCTCCTCAAGCTACCCAACTGGCTGGCTCCTATGACAGCCAGGGAGTTGGGCATCCCAGGAAGCACAGGATTCCTGGGAGCAGGCACATTTTTCTAGTTTTGCCATGAAATATGTCAGAATTGTCAGTCCCTTGAAAATGTCTGGGTTGTTTTTTTTTGTTTGTTTTACTTTTTTCCCAAGTCAGGACAAAATCTTTCTAAAACTTTGAATTTTTCATGGGATGGGAATTGCATTTCCTGGCCTGCTCTATCTGGAACTCAGCCGTAGAACAGACACCTTGTGTTCTGAGAATGGAGGGAAGGAAGAAAAGCTATTGACTAGAGGTTGGTTAATACTGATCTCTTTTGTTTCCCCCAAAACTGTGGAGGGAGGAGGGAGTTTTAGTTTTGTTCAAAATTTTTATGAAATCTTTTGTTTTTCAATGAAAAAATTTGTAAATTAAATGTCTCAGCAATTTTTATTTTGAAGGGCTTTTTTAGATTTATTACAATTTATTTTTAAAATGTCCCTTTCTTTTCCCATAATTGGGGGTGTAGGGGAAGCAGTAGAAGCTCCATTTCATTTCCCTTTAAAAATTTTTTTTCCACTTGACAAAAAGGTGAAAGGGTAAGATCTCAGCCCTACTCTGCCCCTTCATAAAAAGGCCAGAGTGATATTAAGAGGCTCTAAAAGCCTCATATCCAGCCAGGGACGGTAGCCATGAGAAGGTTACGTCCCGATCACCTCCTTGCAACCCTTTGGGTGAGCCTGGGGACAGAAGGGCTGTGTGGCCAGAGTGGGTCTGCAGCACACATGACTGAAGAGATTCTGGAAAGTGCAGCAGCCCACACGGCAGCCCAGGGAATCTATCCTAACTTAAACAGGCCACTAGGGCTGCCTAAGTTATATCAGGTCCCATTCCAGCCTCTGGCATAGTCAAGGAAAGAGCACAAATGGCTTAAAACTACATTTTCCAACCCCTTTCCCAGGATTTCCCCCTTTCTGTACAATATTCCTGAAGTGTTAGTAACTGTGGGAGAGGGGCGGTTCTCTCTCACTTAAAAAGAAAGTTTGAAAGTGAAGGTGTTACTTTCACTTTTAAGTGTCATCCTTTCAATAGCAACACTTAAAAGTAAAAGCATTACTTTCTTTCATGTTTTAACTTTTCTTCTCCCCGCTCTTCTACCCCCTTTCCCCACTTTATAGTGGAAAAATGAGACAACAATCTGAGAGAAGATGGCATAGCCACAATTTCAAAGCCAAAAATGTCAGGCTTCTCTTTAAAAAAAAATTCAATTTGTTTTTGAAATGAAAAGGTGATAAAAACCCATATTTCAGTGAACATAATTGTTTTGAAAAGAATCCAGTCAGCACTAGAGTTGAGCAGAAACATGGAGCAAGAGACAATGAGGCAGGATGGTTATAATTCTGGGGACAAGATGAGTGCTTCACTACCAATTCCTGCATTACCCATATTGATCAGAATTGTGACACCTAGTCTGATCCAGCCTATTGTCTGCTTCCAGAATACGTGGAAAGATTATACTGGAGCAATTGCTTCTACTTTAGCAAGGAAGAAGGTTGAGGAAAGAAAATATTCAAGATTTGGGAAAACGTCTAAGCTAAGTCTACATTTGGAGCTGTGGCTATGACTCCCAGCTCTCGTAGACATCCTAACTCTAGCTCTTGTGCTCTTGAGTTAGCATAGGAACGTCTATGTGACCTCGGAATTACACCCTCAGCTCCAAATATATACTAAGCTAGAGCAACCTAGAGGAGCTAGTTCTTTCTTGCTCCATAAGCTTGAATAGAAACCAGTGAGTAAAGTTGGGTTATTGATAGATTTATGCTGGTCATGTCAGACAGCTGCTCCTCTATCCTTTCACACACACACTTTCTGGAGCAAAGTATTAGACTTCTGCATTCCCTAACAATCACAAAGACAAAATGAACATTGAATATGTCTGTATAAACTTACAAATCAATAAACATAAAAGATTGGTTGGAATAATATAAGAACATGAGAAAATGTATAGATAGCTTTGTAAGGGCTGCAATTAAATTTATCCTTCAGAGTTGGAAGGACTCCTCCCAATTACATGTAGATAACTGGAATCATTCTGTCCTTATGATGTATAGGTGTGAAATAAGATATGTCTCCCCAAATTATATGATGGGTTCAATTTAAGTAATGATGATGTGTATGTACTCTCTCTGTGTCTGCATTGTTATATATTTTATGCAAAAAGAGCAACAGCAACAAACTATGAAATACTTAGCATTGAATGCCAAGATAAGAAAGCACACACTCAAAAGAAGGAAATGCCCATGTAGCAAGCTGGCAGTGTTTGGCTAGAATATCCCACATCGTTGACAGGTTTTGATCATGTCGCAGGTAGTTTCTGCACCACCTAGGTATAAAGGTAGAAAGAGAGGACCTATGTTGTAGGTTAAGCTGTCCTGTAATGGGAAACTTGTGTATAACCAACCCTGGGGAAAAGCTTTGAGCTGCACTTATGCTATATGATTGTTAATGTCTGTGTTAATAAAACCAGACCCCTGGAGGTGGGGAGATTTGGAATATGTAGCGTTGTTGTGCTGTAACCCCTGACCTTATCTGAGGGTGCAAGATCAAATTATGTATCAGATACTAAGGCTTATTAAAATGCCGTAAGCTAATAAAATGGAAGCCATTGGAGTTGTAATGCGGAAAAAAAAAAAAGCCTGGCAGCAAGCTAAGGGTCAGTGCAGCCTATAGTAGTTTAATAGTTAGAATGTTTTAGCAGAAGGGGTATAAGAGTTAGCATAAGCAACTTGACCTAAAGTTATAAGATTTATCAATCAGTGTTTTGTAAAAAAAACCAAGCTAACACAAGAATGGCCATATTGGGTCAGACCCATGGTCCATCTAGCCCATTATCTGTCTTCTGGATAGTGGCCAGTGCCGGGAGCTTCAGAGGGAATGAACAGAACAGATAACCATCAAGTGATCCATCCTCTGTCGCCCATTCCCAGCTTCTGGCAAACAGAGGCTAGGGACACTTCAGAGCATAGTTTTGCATCCCTGCCTATCCTGGCTAAAACCAAAATAACCACAAAATAATTTATTCTTCAAATAACAGATTTCTAAGGGGGGTTTATTATGTATTGCAAACATTGGGAAATGTATTAACACAACACTGACTCAAATAGCTTATGTCAGCAATCGGAACCCCAATTATGGATACTTAGAAACCATATATGGGTAAGAGGCCGAGCATATGGTCACAGATAAGTAAATGTATAAAAAAGGGGATACACAACCTGATACATTAATTACAAGTGGGACACCTGATGTAATCGAGTAGGCAGTCCAAAACCTCATCTCCTCTTGTGGTGTGTTTCCCTGACTGTTTCTTCTGTCTTTGTTTCTAATGGCCTCTATAAGGTAGTAACTATGTACAAATGTCAACAATGGGGATTGCTTTATCTTGTACTAGTTTAAGGCTGAAAGTGTGCACAATCCAGGGTGCCGTTTTGCTACACTTATCAGAGGTGTAGCCATGTTAGTCTGTATCCACAAAAACAACAAGGGGTCCGGTAGCACCTTAAACACTAACAGATTTATTTGGGCATAGCTTTCATGGGTAAAAAACTCCACTTCTTCAGATGCATGGAGTGAAAATTACAGATACAGGCATAAATATATATTGGCACATGTAGAGAAAAATAGACACAAATCAGACATCAGTAATGGTAACATACAAAAGTCAGTAGGAGAACACTTCAGTCTCCCTGGACACTCAATAACAGACCTAAAAGTAGCCATTCTTCAACCAAAAAACTTCAAAAACAGACTTCAAAGAGAAACTTCTGAGCTACAATTCATTTGCAAACTTAACACCATCAATTTGGGCTTGAATAGGGACTGGGAGTGCCTGGCTCACTACAAAAGCAATTTTCCCTCTCTTGGTATTGACACCTCCTCATCAGTTATTGGGAGTGGACAACATCCACCCTGACTGAATTGGCCTTCAGCATTGGTTCTCCACTTCTAAGGTAACTCCCTTCTCTTCATGTGCCAATACATATTTATGCCTGTATCTGTAATTTTCACTCCATGCATCTGAAGAAGTGGGTTTTTTACTCACAAAAGCTTATGCCCAAATAAATCTGTTAGTCTTTAAGGTGCCACTGGACTCCTTGTTGTTTTTGCTACGCTTATGATACTTTATCTTATTTTCCTATATTTTCAATTAAACTTGTCTGTATTAGTTAGAGCTTGTAAAGTTTCTGCGTGTTTCGCTAGTCTCAAACTCAATAAGTGTCTGATGTAGCCATCCGAGTAAAAGAACCTGTTCTTAGTGACAAATGCATTCGCACCCCAAACTAATCCAAGGCTACTGCATGTTTGTTAAGAAGACTGGGAAAGCACTTGTTCACATGCAGGTAATAGGACTGCCTGAGTAAATACAGCAAAGAATTTTCATCCGTCACTGAAATGCAGCCCTCTACAAGGTAGAATGGAGCTTTTATTTAGCAGCACAACACAACAGCATAGAGCAGGAAGGTAAGGAAAAATATGATCATGAATATCCATAATGACATTTTGGTGAATAATACATTTATCCCAAAGTATCCTTTAGGCAGAGTTAAGTATTTGGTAATTTCAACAGTACAGTATTAAGGGCATTACCTGTGACAATTTCTGTGTCTCAACACTGTCATTAAAGATGAAAAGGCAAGGAAGGATCCATTCAGTATCTGGAGAAGGATGGAAAGATGTGCTTAATTAGAGACCAAAAGGTGTGCAGCTAAGATACACAATTGCATGGTGGTATTCTGGAGAAGAATCTCTTGAAATGGCAGAATAGTCTCACACATTTTTTCCCTCCCAAATAAAATAATAATTTTCTCATTGTCTTCATAAATATACATGTATGCCTCATTTTAATAATGTTTCTCAGTGAAGCACTGATAAACATGCTTTTTATTACAACTTTTTTTCAGATGTGTAGATGTCCTGATTTGACAAGAAACAGGTAGTTAAACAATTTGCTTTCCATTCATCTGAACTGGTTTACAACAAATGTCCTGTGAGCATGTGAGAGGTTTTAGGAATTGATGACTTTCTACTGTACGTGAAGACAAAACAAGTAGCTGTCTTGTAATAATATAGCTGAATTTAAATGAATGGCTATGAAAATCCAGAAAAGCATGTGTTGTATTTTAATTACCTGAATTTCAGGAAATGCACAGACTTATGGACTGATCCTGAGAGAGGCTGAGTAGATACAGGTCCTTCTGACATCCATGGGAATTGATGGCAATGAGCACCTCACAAAACTGGGAAATAATTTATTTTGAAATGTATGTTGGTGTTAATAGTTGGCAAATATATGGCACTGCATTATGCCCCTTCATAATGCTGCCATGGAGAGAGGACCCTCAACTCCCATTAAAGTTAATGCAAATTATGGGCATTGAGCACCTGCAGGATCAGACCCCCTGTATGTCTCTATTTTCCCTGACCATTAGCTAATTGGCTACAATATGTGGAGACTTGCAATAATTACCTTTTCTTTGCAGCTAATGACTGGGAACAGGAATGGCTTAGTTCTAGCCTCAGCTCAGCCAATGACTCATATTATGGCTTTGAAAAATTCACAACCTCTGTGTCTCTTTTTCACCACCTATAATACGGGGCTGTAGGCAACAGGAAAAAGTACTGAGACTGGAGAGACCAGGGGAACTCAGGGAGAGGGAAGGAAACTGTACAAATGAGAATGTAGGGAAAAGGAGGGAGAGTGGAAGAAGAGCAGGGTAGCAAGTGGAGCTGGGCTGAGACTCTGGGAGAGAAAAGGGTGTGGTGGGCAGGCTGCGGGTGAGGCATAAAAGGATAGGTTTGATATCAGTTGGTAAAGGGGTGTTGTGGAGGGGAGTGTAGGAGGCAGGCAGGGGCTGTGGATGGAAGGAGACTGAGGGGAAGGGTGGAAGAATATGAAAGTCCAGGTAAAGTGTAGGATTAGTGAGGGTGAAGGAGATGCGATCAGAAGACTGAAGCAAAAGGAGATGTGAAGAAGGGAAATAAATTTAGCTACATCAAGCTCAGCTTTTAGAAAAGGATCCTTTTAGCACCCCCAGGGAAGTAAATACAAACTAGGGATTCAGACATTCCCCTTCCAGCTTACAGTATCTACAGACAGTTCAAAAACAATGGGATTTCTTAAAAAACAATTCATGATTTTTCAAGACCATCTCATGAGTGATTCTTTTGATGTGACTCAGGTTTTTTGGCTTCTTTGTGTTTTTTGTGGGGGTGTTTGTTTGTTTGTTTGTTTGTTTTACTCTGGGGTTAGGCAGTTGTGCAAGAATGTTGTTAAAATTAAATACTTAGAGTCAGATTCTTCCACCCTTACTAATGTGGAGCACAACTTTACTCCATAGGAGGCTACTCATGGAGTAAGGGAACCTTCATGCTAACAGTTGTCTGTATGATACTTTGACGATATACACTATTTAGTAATAGTAATTTTTAGCTGTGAACCTGGCCTTGACCCTGAATTATGATAGTATAACTGAGATGGAAAATGTCTACATATCTGTTGGTCTGAGGTGCAAGATTTGGTCCTGACCCTCTGAAAGGTTTAAGACCTGAAAACTGCTGACTCAGCAGAGACACAAATGGGAGTCTTACAGCTTTGAAAAGAGCAGATTCCTAATGGGAAATATAATTTGCTTCTAGCATGGTATATACTGAGATTTCAGGCATAAAATATTATATTATATGATACAATATTATTGATTTGAAATCTGATTTAGGGTATTTGGTAACTTCTTGGGGTTTAAATACGTATTAGTTTTCCCCTCCCTCAAAATCCTGGGCAATTAGAGATAGTACTAAGAGGCTTGGCTATACAGTCAGAAGCATATAAAAATAGTAGCTATGAGACACATAAAACTCTATCACATTCCTAAAATAGTTTTGCTATAATATCTGTAGCATATATCAAACACATGCTGCTATGGCATGGTATGAAAGAGGTTTTTTGTGCTCATTTGAGATGAGCTGCATAATTCATTCATGACTTTGCCATTTCAGAGAGTCATAAGGACACATGGGACCATTATGATCGTGTAGCCTGAATTCATGTAGAACTACATAATTATTAGTTGTGAATCATCCATTATTATTATTTATTTTATTGACACAGCTTCTAGGGGTGCATCTACACAGTGAGCAGTGGCCTGCACCAGCAAGGTCAAGAGACTCGGACTCAAACTACAGTGTGAGAAACCGCGGTGTAAACGTTCAGGCTGGGGCTGTGGTAATATACCATGCCATAGCATCTGTCAGCCTGGGCACTGAGACTCACTGCCACTCGCTGTGTAGAAGTACCCTAGAAGCTCCGGTCAGTAATGGACCAGGCCCGGGTGCTGTACAAACACAGGGGAAAAAAAATGGTCCCTGCCTCAAAAGAGCTTACATTCTATGTACAATATCCTCCCAATTATTCAGAATGCATGGGGGACACAGATTTTATTCAGATAACTGGGAGTTTGGATAATTGAGAGGGCAGGAGTCATTCAGCCATTCAGCATTGGGGTGGCCTCCTCCTCAGCTGAGGGCTCGGCCTCCTCCTCACTGTCCCAGCCAGGGGCCTCTGCTATGCCCAGCTCACTCACTCCCATGGCTGTGGGGCTACAGAGGCCTCTCTGTGCTGCCACAGGACCAGTTATACCCACTCCCTACAGGCACAAGGTATAGGGAAGGCTGCAGTCGAGTGACCGGGGGGCACAGCAGAGTCTTGGCCAGGGGCCTGTGCTCCATCCGACCAGGACCACAGGCTCCCAATTGCATAGGGTTACCACCTTTTGAAATGCAAAAAACCCAGCAACCCCCACCCCACTGCCTGACAAGACAAGCCTGCCACAAGACAGCCCCAAACACAAGGCAACTCCACAACCCCCCCTTCAACAACCACTTATAGTATCTAGAAAGAGATTGACAACATCACTGATAACAAACAGGTGTTTGTTTTATCAACACGTTTTGCTAGCCAGTTTATATAGTCTGTTTCGTTTAACCAGTTGTCCTCGAATGTGTAGTTTCAAATGTGACCTCTTTTTTTTTGGCAGACGTGTACTAGGATCACTCGCAATATAAGAACGTAAAAAGGCCATACTGGGTCAGACCAAAGGTCCATCAAGCCCAGTATCCTGTCCTCTGACAGTGGCCAATGGCAGGTGCTACAAAGGGAATGAACAGACAGGTTATCATCAAGTGATCCATGCCCTGTCACCCAATCCCAGCTTCTGGCAAACAGAGGCTAGGGACACCATTCCTGCCAATCAAGGTAGGTATTGTTTATTCCTCCTCCCCCACTGCTCCTCCGACGTTCCTGTTAACTGCTGGAAATGGCCCACCTTGATTATCACTACAAAAGGTTTTCTCCCGCCCCGCCCCCACTCTCCTGCTGGTAATAGCTCAACTTAAGTGATCACTCTCCTTACAGTGTGTATGATAACACCCATTTTTTCATGTTCTGGGTGTATATAAATCTCCTCACTGTATTTTCCACTGAATGCATCCGATGAAGTGAGCTGTAGCTCATGAAAGCTTATGCTCACATAAATTGGTTAGTCTCTAAGGTGCCACTAGTACTCCTTTTCTTTCTGCTCTATTATGTGAATCTCTGAATTCTTTCAGTGTCCCCCAGCATAAGATACATCCTGGGAGACAAGGAATGAGTTTGGATAATAGGGTTTCAGACAATTGGGAGTATACAGTATAAGATAGGAGATAATACATGGATACAGACAGATGAGGGAGTACAAGGAAACAGTGAGACAACAGCAATCAGCATGATAAGCTATCAGCACACCAGCTGCTTTACCATTGTCAGGTTCTATGTAGGCATCATGGCAAAGGAGAGTTATAAGCAAAACTTCGTAACTGTCAGGGTGGTTAAGCACTGGAACAAATTGCATAGGGAGGTTGCAGAATCTCCATCATTGGAGGTTTTTAGGAACAAGTTAGACAAACACTTGTCAGGGATAGTCTAGTTATTACTTAGTCCTGGCTCCAGTGAAGGGGACTGGACTAGATGACCTATTGAGGTCCCTTCCAATCCTATACTTCTATGTTTAGAGGAAGGACAATAAGGTAGCTTTGTTAATGTTTATGGGGAGCTCATTCTACGCATGAGGGCAGCATGGGAGAAAGCACAAAGATGCTTGTTTGATAATTTAACAAGAGTGCAATAAAGACTGGCATCACTGGCTGATTGGAGGTAGGAGTCAGCATCTTAAAAGTATATGAGATGTGATAAGTAGCCATGAAGGGCTTTGAAGATGAAGACAAGTAAGCTTGTGTTTGATTTGATGGAGAAGGGGGAGCCAGTGGAGGAATGCAAAGAGAAGAATGCAGTGGAGGAATACCATCCAAACTCATGCCAACAAAATCTGTCTACCTCATCACACACTCTCTCCCTTGTCTGTTATATATGTACATACAAAACACATACACATATTTATATTGATGTATACACACAAATCCAAGCACACGCAGAACACAAACAACAATCAAAAACTAGGATGGAAGTTTTGAAGTTGTGTGAGCATGGCTGTCATGTCTGCTAAGGGACACCACACACCTGTGTCTGAGGGCAGAATTTAGCTGTAAATGTGACCCCCTTAGCTGCTCATAAATCCATATTTTGAAATAAATACATTTCTTCAAAATATCAGAGTACACACTAGAAATATGTTTTAAACCCTCTAGTAAAACTTCTGCAAAGGACAGCATCTGAAATGTTTACATTTATTTGGAAAAGTGTTTCACAGTACAGTAGCCACAAGTTCCCAATTATATATTCTCTCACTGCATTTCTGGACCATTGGGCTTTTTAAAGTCAGTATATGTACTTTGATGCCTGTACTGCATACTAAACAGAACTGTACTTACAAAATTTTAGCTCCATCAAAGTGGGCTCCTTGGGATTTTTGCCTTGATAGTTTGATTCTTGCTCATTATTTGTTCTTGGGAAAAAAGGGGCTTTGCACATGATAGCTGGAGCTCAATTTACCTCAGTTAATCAGAGAGGAATCTTGTGGAATTACTTAGAAGGGCATAATCCTAAACTCTGACAGTAGGGATGAAAAATAAAGACATGTTTTATTAAAATAAATAACCCTCTTCGTTAAACCCACAGTTTCAGTTATTTTAATTGTTACTTTTATCTTCTTAAAAATATTCATTTTGCATTTAATTACATTAGCTTTGATGTATTCAAAGGCCCAAATATCTCTAAAGTGCTTATTAAAATATTAAATATACATATAGGACTATAGCAAAGCATTTCAGTCCCAATTTCTATGGGATATCAAGACTGCTGATCTAAAATTGCAATCAAAAGAGACGCAGGATTGCCTCAAAGGGAAAGGGTCAAAACTGTGCTTCAGGAAAGTAAATTCTTGTGAGTCTTATAAGGTTCTTTTCTGCTCTTTATGCTGTTGATTCAGGACTCAAAGCTTTTCCTCCCTGTTAACACAAACTTTGTTTGGGGGTAATTAATGTATGAAGATAGGGCCTACTTTAATGTTCTTACTTTTAAAAAATCTTTGAAAAGGATTTCTGTGTTAATGAAATGGCCCTCTAGCAATACTGATCTGGTAAGAACTCAGGCTTGGTCTTGTCTTTTCACTGGTTTTTTACCCCTCCTTTTCTCTGTATTGGGAGATACCTCTTCAGGACACCTGTCAGTCACTCTGAGTTCAGCACCAGAAAAATAAAACCAAAAGTTCACACATAATGATGCAGGTTTAACAAAGTGAACAGAAAACCTGGACTGCCAGGAAGCTATAGGAAAGGTAGGATGGAAAATGGAAGGTCTTCATATCACAGCATAAATAGAAATGCCTAACATGAGGTTAGCCTAAATAGTCCAATGGTTCCTAAAGGCCTTAAAACCTAGGAACCCCATTAAAATGGTTTGGCAAGAACAATCAGAGATGACTGAACATCTGGGTACCTCTGAATAAAAGGTTATACTATTGCTGTATATTTACCTACCTGTGGGGATAATAAACTCTGCAACTCTTTCTCACATATAGGTCTATTCTCTTCAGTTGAATGGGATTACTCATTTAAATAAAGATTCAATATCTGGGTTGAATATTGTAGCATTGGGGGAGGGATAGCTCAGTGGTTTGAGTATTGGCCTGCTAAACCCAGGCTTGTGAGTTCAATCCCTGAGGGGACCATTTAGGGATCTGGGGCAAAAATTGGGGATTGGCCCTGCTTTGAGCAGGGGGTTGGACTAGATGAGCTCCCTTCCAACCCTCATCTTTCCCATCTCTTTATGGAGAGACTACTTTAAGGATACAGGGTCCAAACTCACTTTAGCGGGCACAAAATATTTACCTATGGAAGTGGCTAATTCAAAAGCCGCTCAAGAATCACTATAAATGTTTAAAATGTTACATAATTTAAACCATATTAACAACTTGTTTGTATTGGAGAGGATACTGTAAGCTGGAAAGATCATTTAGTGTCTATGAAATGGACCTAGAAGCTAGTGACAGATAGTCCCTTTGACCCTGTCAAGAGTGCATCTAAGAACTTCCACCAGGCAGTGCTCATTGTCCTTGGAGTATTTTTGTGGACATCTGAGTGTTAAGTGAGATTGTTGCTTAGTGACCTCTGACATTTTCTTCAGCCTTTGCCACTATGGACACTTCACTGACACTTTAAGAACATAAGAACGGCCATACTGGGTCAGACCAAAGGTCCATCCAGCCCAGTATCCTGTCTACCGACAGTGGCCAATGCCAGGTGCCCCAGAGAGAGTGAACCTAACAGGTAATGATCAAGTTATCTCTCTCCTGTCATCCATCTACACCCTCTGACAAACAGAGGCTACGGACACCATTCCTTACCCATCCTGGCTAATAGCCATTAATGGACTTAACCTCCCTGGATTTATCCAGTTCTCTTTAAAACCCTGTTATTGTCCTAGCCTTCACAACCTCCTCAGGCAAGGAGTTCCACGGGTTGACTGTGCGCTGAGTGAAGAAGAACTTCCTTGTATTTGTTTTAAACCTGCTGCCCATTAATTTCATTTGGTGGCGCCTACTTCTTATATTATGGGAACAAGTAAATAACTTTTCCTTATTCACTTTCTCGACACCACTCATGATTTTATATACCTTTATCATATCCCCCCTTAGTCTCCTCTTTTCCAAACTGAAAAGTCCTAGCCTCTTTAGTCTCTCCTCATATGGGACCCATTCCAAACCCCTAATCATTTTAGTTGCCCTTTTCTGAACCTTTTCTAATGCCAGTATATCTTTTTTGAGATGAGGGGACCACATCTGTATGCAGTATTCAAGATGTGGGCATATCATGGATTTATATAAGGGCAATAAGATATTCTCCGTCTTATTCTCTATCCCTTTTTTAATGATTCCAAACATCTGGTTTGTTTTTTGACTGCCATTGCACGTGGCATGGACATCTTCAGAGAACTATCCACAATGACTCCAAGATCTTTCTCCTGATCAGTTGTAGCTAAATTAGCCCCCATCATATTGTATGTATAGTTAGGTTTATTTTTTCCTATGTGCATTACTTTACATTTATCCACATTAAATTTCATTTGCCATTTTGTTGCCCAATCATTTAGTTTTGTGAGATTTTTTTGAAGTTCTTTACAGTCTGCTTTGGTCTTGAGCAGTTTAGTATCGTCTGCAAACTTTGCCACCTCACTGTTTACCCCTTTCTCCAGATCATTTATGAATAAGTTGAACAAGATTGATCCTAGGACTGACCCTTGGGGAACACCACTAGTTACCCCTCTCCATTCTGAAAACTCACCAATTATTCATACCCTTTGCTCCCTGTCTTTTAACCAGTTCTCAATCCATGGAAGGAACTTCCCTCTTATCCCATGACAACTTTCCTTTCTTTTATCGCTAATAGGTATAATTTAAACTCAGTGGAGTAATGCTGCCCGCCAAGTAGATGACATTGTTTCTGCTTCGCAACTGAACAAGCAAGAGGATAATGCTTTCAGGACAAATAACAAATTCCTGTGTTTTTCACAACCCTTGTCTGCATGGTAATACAGATATCCATGTGAAGAACAGCCATTCCCTAACATTTGTGTAAACAAAACTCCAAATTGCAAATAAATGTTCATGGAATAATTTATCTGGGAAGCACTTAGATACTTCAGTGCTGTAGAAACCCTCAGATTGACAGATATTATAGGGAATGAAAATAGGTTCACTGTAGCACCAGCAAGTTTGAGTAGTAGAGAAGGCATAATCCATTGTGCATAACATTTTTAAAGTGTTCAGTGGAAGTCCACCAATTTTGTGAAAAAGTTGGTAAGAAGCTCCCAGGATCATAGAATGGAAGAGGGAACTTCTTGCAACTTTTATGGGTTCTCATAGTCCAATATTAAAGCAGTATAATTCTAGGTAATAGATTCACCTGCATTATAAAAAAAAATACATGGTGGTTGGGGGGCAAAAGCCCACTCTGCCAATTTTCAGCTCCCCAAACAGCTATTACTTATATCGTCAGTTTCACATTTTTACTTTCTCCTCTGAATGTCAAATTGATTAACTAACTGATAAATTGATAAACTAACCAGCAGTTCTCTTTGATAGATGGCCAGTGAGGTACTCCTGACAAGTACTTTAGGCTGAGAAGGACCTCTGAACTATGGCAGGCAAGATTGTTTACAATATCCGCCTAAAACAGAATTCAGAAAATGAAAAATACTTCTGAAATGGGGTTTTGATATCAGCCTATTACTACCAAAAGGAGCTGATCTTGTGCCGTGCACGTGAAGGTTCCAATCATCTAATGAAACTGGAGATAGAGGCAGCTACTCTTTCTTACAACAATCTAATTTTAATATAAACTCATGAATGGAGCAAATCAACCAATTAAGTGTGGGATAATAAAACTATTTCTATAAATGAAGACAATGAATACTATTAGCAAACTTCACTTTGAAAATCAATTGAGTGAAGATATTCTTTCAGGAACCTTTATTCTGAAAATATCTGCAGTAGTGTGTGGTTGGAAAAATAACTTCGGATATTTTAAAACTTCAAAGATGTTCTGATTGATGGGGATGTCAGTTTCCTCCATTTTACAATTCCCCAAGTGCTTTTGTCTGTTTTGCTAAAATACATTGATTAAATTAGCACCTACTTGCCCAACTCATGCTCCTATGCCAATACCCACGCTTATGTAAATGTAAGCAAGCACAGCAGGGAATAGCAGAGGCCCCCTCCCAGCTGCCTCCAAAGTCTTTGGAAGAGCAGGGGCCAAGTAAAAGCTAGCAGCCCTTGAAGACACCTAAAGAGAAGTAAATGGGGTGGGACCTATTTTTTGTTGTAGGATATGATGTTACACAAGAAGTGGGGATGAGCTCGGGGTGGCGTATGGTTCTTGTGATCTAGTGGGCTGACAAGACAGGAACTCCTGAGTTCTGGTCTCTGCTATGGCACAGACTTCATCATTGACCTTGGAAATCTCACCATTTGTTTTTTCTGATATACATTATGTTCCTTTTCATTCCTTTTCTGAAGTGCTATCCTGTGCTTTCTCTTGGGTCAGTATTTTTTTAGTCAAGTGGTAAGATCTTTGGGGCAGGGAATGTATCTTATCTACCTAAAGTTCTGCATGAACTTATGGTGCTGTACAAGAGTTTAGTAATAATAACAGTCATAGCTCTAGTTGCAGAGTTCTGTTGGCATGCAAGAGTGGCAACACTACCCTCTTCAGGGTTGTCCTCTGGCAGGAGTCCACGAAACAACTGACAAATGGCTTAGGCAATCTAACTTTATTTCTCATGTAATCATCTTCACAATTTCAGATCAAGAGCACAATATGAATCAACATACACTAACCAAAAGGCTTACATCTTGGATAGATTTTGGCAGATGGAAAAAGAGACCGGACTATCCCAATATAGAGTAAAACAATATTACGGAAGCTGTTCTTTACCTATGATTCTGCCTAATTTTCATACTGTCACTCATGATGGATACCGTTAATTTTTGCTGTTCTGTATTTATATTGGATATTGTCATTTATACCATTAATCATAAACATAATTGTCATAAGAATAGAAATGCCTTTTCTCAGACATTTCATTCTAAAATATAATTATCCAGACATCCTGCTGTTAATGGCATTGAATTCTAATTACTTCAAAATGAAGCCATTACTCATAAACTTCAGGCCTGTAACACGTGTTTACAGTAGATGGGCATTATTACAGAATTTATCATTGCAGAGCACTTATCTGCTACAAGAACACATAACTGCTCTGTTCCTTAGTACTGCTTTTCTCTTATCCCATTAAGGGATGATAAAGTACCCAATTCTGTTTATTCATAAGGATGTGAGTAGAAACCTTCCCTCAATGACAATTGACATTTAGAATTGCAGCATGTAAATTAACTGGTAAACTACATAGATAATGATAAATAGATTTGGCAACTCAAACTGGGCAACCAGGAAGATGGAACTGTTGAAAGGGACAATTTTCACATTTTTTGAAAGACACCAGTAAAAAAGAATAGTGTTGTGCAAACATACTGATATTCTGGTGTCACTGAACTTAGGGGCTGGGAGAAGAGAAGACTATTGTCATTATGATAGGCAACCATTATGGTGCTGGGATTCCCTCCACGTCCACTCAGCTTCCCAAGAACTCAGTTCGACTCCAGACTTCATCACTCACGTATCTTTATTTGACTTACAGCAACACTACGCTGAGCTGACCAGACTCAAATGTAGGGGGGTAAGTACAGAGTATACCACACATCCAAAGTTACAAAGAAACCCTTTCCTTTATATACATCACACATCTCATTACATTTACAATACATTACCTTTTTGGATTGCCTTGGTTACTTTGCAGGAACCAATCCCTGTGCAACATGCTCTGTCCATGCATTGTCCATGTTCAACTTCCTCTTTATATCATTGCTACATTCCCTAACTTGTCTGGTTCCTTGTTATCGCGTTTGTAAATGGTTCCCGGGGTGTTCTCCCTCTTATCTTAGCCAGTTCAGAAATGCTGTCTTTTTAGCCTAATGAGCTTTTTATCTCCGTAATTCTGTCTTCAAGAAATGAAGCTCCCCTCCATGTTTTAATCACTCAGGCGAGGCCTCAGCTACATTTGGCAGGTCTTTCTGCCCTACTCTTCAGTTTGGGAAATTGCTTCCAGAATAACTGTACAATTAGTGCCACTATTTCAGTCAGTCTGTGCCCAGGAACAGGGCAACTGCTGGACATGTAACTTAGTCAGAAAAAGAACAAAGCAAAAAACACAAAGCAAAACAAAAACGAAATGTAAAGACAGGTTTCAGAGTAACAGCCGTGTTAGTCTGTATTTGCAAAAAGAAAAGGAGGACTTGTGGCACCTTAGAGACTAACCAATTTATTTGAGCATGAGCTTTCGTGAGCTACAGCTCACTTCATCGGATGCATGCATGCATGCATGCATCCGATGAAGTGAGCTGAAATGTAAAGAAACACTCAAAAAAGAACGTGTTTTTGTGTACATATATATAGAGAGAGAGAGAGCAAGAGAGAATATATATATATATATATATATATATATATATATATATATTTAGAGCTTGTTGAAAAATTCCATTTTTTTTTAAATAGGGTCACATTTTTGTGAAAACATTTGTAAACTAATTTATGCTATTTTCTGAGCAGCTTTACTCTTATTTCATAGCTGATTGTCCTTGCTGAGTTTTTGTTTTGTTTACTGAAGATTTTTTGATACCTCTTATTCTCTTTCTCTGTCTGTCTCTTAAGAACAGTAACTAGGGGGAAAACCGGAAATAAATAAAATGTAAAACAATGGAGAGGTTATTCAGTATTAATCAGTGTTTGTGCTGAAGTAGAAAGGCAATGCAAAATGTGTGGAGAGAGAGGCGATGGGATCAATGACTGGATACTAGGGTAAGAAATGCAGATAGAAAGATAGTTAGTTCTTAAGGTTGTTCTTGGGAATTAGGGGCCTAATTCCATTAGGCTCCTTTGAAAATCCTATGTTAAGTCCTTTGCTGACTCAGGCCCTTAATCAGGTAATCTGGTCAGTACTTTTTTATTTTTAGGAAAGCATGAGGTATATGAGTACTTGTGGCACCTTAGAGACTAACCAATTTATTTGTCCAAACCACGTTTCCCAGTAAACCCAGATAAAGTTTGGTGGTGGCAGTGGAAATCCAAGGGTAAAATAATTTTGTACCTTGGGGAAGTTTTAACCTAAGCTGGTAAAAGTAAGCTTAGGAGGTTTTCATGCAGGTCCCCACATCTGTACCCTAGAGTTCAGAGTGGGGAAGGAACCTTGACACAGACTAACATGGCTGCTACTCTGAAACCTGTCATGAGGTATATGGAACTTTAAGAACTCCATTTGGTTACTGTGCCTTTAAGGTATGGAACATTTCATGTAGCAGAGTTGCAAAAGAATTATTAGTTAAAAGTCTTTGGATCTGGAGTTGAGGGTTGAGACTGAACCAAGCATAGAAGGGGACTGGGTATAGCTTGCCTTCTTACTGTTCCAAATCCACTTATATTTTCTTCTTGTTTTTATTCTGGAGCAGTTGTTATCGTTTTAGTTAATTTAAAAAGCGTGTTGCATTCCAGGGCACATAACAAAGAGGGTGCTGTGTTAACTGGGCACTCAGGCTGTCTTATCTCAACCTACAACCAAAACATATTTATATTGTGTACATGCCAACCATAGTCTTCCTCAGTATGTTTGATAATCTAATTTACTCTGCATAAAATCTGACAGATCATCCTCAGACATGAATCTGGTAACCATAGGGACCTGACCTACTGTATAAACTTAACATCATCAGTGTTCTGGACAGCTGAGATGTGAAAATTAATTGCTCTATAAACTTTACTTGCTTGATTGACTAAAACAGATATTCTGTGTTTATAGATATCCACATTTAAAAGGTCCCATTGTGCCACATCTTAAAACACATCCATGAGATGAACTACCTGATTTATAGACCTTTCTGCTTGATACCAGGTACTGTACCAGGGATAGACTACTTAAAGGAAATATTTCCTGAATGTCTGCTTATTTACAGGCACTAAATTTAGCTGAACAGCACTCAAAAAAGCTCATGAGCATTTGAGTTGCCATCCCCTAACCATGTCCACTGGGCTCCCTAGACGTAGGCCCGGCTTGACATGAGTAATTGGCCATGAAGAGAGCCGGCTCCAGGCACCAGCTTTCCAAGCAGGTGCTTGGGATGGCCATTAGAATGGGGCGGCAGTCAGTGTCCCGCGGCGGCAATTCGGCAATTCGGCACCACTTTTCCCGCCGCTGCAGCTTTTGGGCGGCAGCTCCGCCACTCTTGGCGTGGCGGCAATTCAGCAGCGACTGCTTGGGGCAGCAAAATTGCTAGAGCCACCCCTGGCCATGAGTGAGGCCTCATTTCTTGGGAGACAGGATTAGGAAGGTCAGTGGAACAGTAGGCTGGAAACAGAATATTTGTACTAGCTAAGATAAGGGGAACACTCAGGGAACCATTTGCAGTGGACAAGATATTAATGAATAAGATAAGGCAGGAACATAAAGATGAGGTAAAAAGTAAGTAGTGCCTGGACAGTGCATGAATGGAGTATGCTGTACAGGGACTGGTTCCTACAAAGCAATCAAGCCAATCCCAAAGCCAGTGATGCAGCATAGTAAATGCAATGTAATATGTAAATGTATATAAAGGAAGGTTTGCTGTGCACCTTTGTACCACCTTTCAAGGACAGTTTGGCCTTTTCCTCCCCTCAAGCTTCTCTCCCTTTCAGATGGCATTCCCTCCCTTTCCCCTCCCCCCTTCATTTTGTAGTCACTATCCTCAAATCCAATAGGATCCTGTTGGGTAGAGGAGGAATCTGCCCAGTCCCGTCCCCCACATACTGAAGAAACAGAAGCAGCAATGGTTACTTCCCTACCACTTCATAACAAAGGTGCACAATACTGTTCCTGGGCCAGCAACAGC
This sequence comes from Natator depressus, assembly GCF_965152275.1. Taxonomy (NCBI): domain Eukaryota; kingdom Metazoa; phylum Chordata; order Testudines; family Cheloniidae; genus Natator; species Natator depressus. The sequence goes on from NC_134236.1 coordinate 89,379,768, forward strand.
TTAGTTGCCATATGGCAGACATAGCACTAAGCACAAAGAAGATGGCACAAAGACCTCATGGACAGCTTGTTGGCCATGCATTGGCCTTGAGGCCACATGCTGTACTGGTAAGCCAGCTCAGATACTGTACATGCTATTAAGAAAGCTATTAATGTGCCCTTTCTTATGTTTAGGAACACCTCTCTTTCTTATGGGGACCCCGTCACTGAATAAAATTGGTTTTACTTCTGCAGCCAGTGTCCTTGGAGTGCTTTTATCTCGGTACATCACATTACTTAAACTAGATAGTGGGAAATTTTAGCACTGGTATGCTAGCTGGGTTTCTCAGGGTCAGATTTCTCCTAACGATAGGCATCTAAAATTATTCTGGAGGAGGAAATACCTAGAAAAGCAAGGACTTCAAACATGGGCACTTCAAACTGAACAGTGTGCTGTACTATCAACAAAATTGGTATAATCTTCCGGAATGATATATAAATATTTCCAGCAAAGTGCAGCTCTATTTGTTTCCCAGGTGCTGTCCTCTCTGCCTTAGCTCTCATCCTGAGAGAATGTTTATGTTTAAATGGGGAAACAAATTAATGGATTGCCTAGTCCATCACTCTCCTATTTATCAAAGGTCCCCATTACTGTAGTATCTGAGCAGGTCACGGTCTTTAATACATTTGTTCTCTTAATAGCCCTGTGAGGTAGAGAAATGCTATTATCCCCATCTGACAGAGGGAGAACTGAGACACAGAGATAAGTGACCTGCCTGCAGGGAGCTTTGTAGCAGAGCAGAGAACGCCCAGCTAGTGATCTAACCACTAGACCATCCTTCCTTTCACTAGCCCAGGCCCCTGGGACCGTAAGCTAATTCTGGGCTAAGAGATGAAGTTTATATGGAAGCCGTTTGTTAAAATATTGACTCCACATCATGGTGTGTTAAGTCACTCCCATTGTCTGATCTGCACCTCTGATGTGTGCCAATCAAGATTATGACAATGAATGGGTGGTAGCTCTACACTGTGGAGCCTACCTCCTATCTCTCATTTTTGCTCCTCTCCTGTATTCCCACCTTAGTACCTGTTGAGAAGGCCATTACTTCAATGGAGTTGCAACAGATCCAAAGCTGCTTTTGTGAGAACTGCATAATGAATTGTGCAAAGGCTATGAAAATGAACGTGATATGTTCACTTTTTAGAGAGTATTCTATTTTTTCTACAAGCTTTGTGACCCTTCAGTGTCTTCACAAACTGTTAATCAAGGAGTTGAGGCAAATTACTTTAACAGTGAGTACAGTTACATGCCACTCATACTTCTTATTGGTTGTATCTGCATACAACCTAGAATTCACCCATTATGAGTACCTATGGAATTATAAAAATATACCATGTATACTAGGTCTGAGCCACAAAGTTTATATGCAGTTTCAAACTTATCCAAAATCTGAGGGGTATTCTGATCTTAGCTTTTGGTTCAGATGGATTTTAAAAATGTCTGTTTCCATTTCATTCCCACTACTGAGAACTTGACAGCACGTAGATCCAAATTAAAGTAAAATGTGCCTAATTGTGCTCTTTAATAAATTAGCTCTAGCAAAATATGTAAGTCTACAACTACATAATAGTCATATGACAGAAACATCCTTCCTTTCTGAATGACGCTGTTTTGGGGGAACTGAGAATTTTGAATTATTGGTTTGGAATAAAACACAGAGTTTAGACAGCAAAATAGAAAATCTCATTTCCTTTAACAGCCTTTGAATGAGCCATAAGTGTAACATTTCTGATATCTCTCACTGCAGATGCCATCTCTTTTTAAGCTTTTGATTATAGAAAAGCAGTCTTCTGTAAACAGAGTAATAGAAAGAAAGAGATGCTATTCTATCACTAAGATTTTTACTTTGTATATTCCATAAAAATACAGTGTTCGGGGGGGGGGGGTATTTTTTTAATAGCTAGGCATGCTCCATCCACTTCATGAAGCCTCAGACAAGTGGAACACTGATAAAGTGCAAAGCAAAATAGAGCAAAGATTTCAGTTTTAAATCTCAGAATACCTGGATCAATATATATACTATATTAGAACTTGCAAGGTAAGTGTTATCTTTAGCAACTCTTTGTGCTTTTCAAAGTTATATTTTTACATTCTTCTTTTATTCAAGCCAGTTTCTAAACTTGGGTTCCTAAACTTAGGTATCCAAATACATATTTAGATATCTAAATAAAAGTGTCCTGAATTTTCCAAGCTCATGAACATCCTCACCTTCCCCTGAAATCAATCAGTGCTCATCACCTCTGAAAATTAATTCTCCTATTTGAACATCTAAATATCTATGTAGCTGCCTAAACTTAGGCACCCCAGTTTTAAAAATTTACCCTTATTACGTGCATAAATTTAACAGAGCTAAATTACAGGCAAAGTCTGTTTCCTTTGATTCCATAACTGAGGAAACAGCTACCGAATTATGTCTTCCTATTAACCGCTCTCATCATCAGCCCCTGACTACCAAGTATGCCTATGGTTTTAAAAATATTTTTACCATGAAATGTTATTAAATATGTAAATACCGTTGTCTCTTTCAAAACGCAAACTTGCATTAAGTCAGATGTTAATTATTTCAGGCCCAGTTCCACTGCCCTGCCTTTCACTGAGTACTACCTTACTCCATTAACGGTCTCATTGAAACCCTCCCCTTTTCCTTCCAATGAGGAACAGAAAGACTAAGCAGTGGTTCCATGTTATTTTTCTCTAGCATAAGGCAAAGATGGTGGCTGTCTTTAATCTCTCCCCTTACTTGTATTTAGCTAAGCTGTCAGGTGTACAGGAAAATGGAGGCAGCTCCCTTCAGAGTTGACACAGAAGAGCTAAACATCATGGCTCGTTTTATAAATTGCCCCATACTTCTGTTTGAATAACAGAATGGCTGAACATTATTGGCTGAACAGTAGTTTTGTATTTGTGAGTTTATCTTCTCTCTCAATATGAATCTTTCCCTTTTGTAATTCCTATGTTTCTGGTCTAGATCAAGGGCCAGATCCTCAGCTGGTGTAAGTCATCCTAGCTCCAGATGGAAAGCTATAATTTTACACCAGCTGACAATCTGGTCAAAGATTTGTATCCGGATGGATATCCCAACTTCCAGGTGGCCAAACATAAATGTTCCGTAAGTTAATAGAGAAAACCTCATTCTGACACTTGTCATTATGTGAATATTATTTTTAGACCATATAAATCCAGTCACTTACAAATTAAATATCAAAATAATGGCCTTTTTATTTATATGTATATCATCTGCTGATATTAAAAATGTCAGAAGGATATAGTGTCATCTCTGTACTGAGAGCTTCCCAATGTTCTAATTGTCAGCTCTGTGTAACAGTGATGACCCAGACACATTCCAAAAGTATCTAGACCTAAAAGAAATAAGAGCCTAACACAATTTCTGAAGAAGTCTCAACTTAAACAAATTCCATACTAAGACTCCTGGGGCAGAATGACAGTTAAAAATATGCATTATGTACTAGTCTCCTTTTGTCTGATGGATTGTGAGTTACAAGTTTTGCAATGTTGGGAATGAATTTCATAAACTTATTTTAATTTTGTGATAAAATACACTATAATTTAAATATATAACAGTAACACATTTGGACTGGAACACAGGAGTTATGAGGAGAGGCTGAGGGACCTGGGGATATTTAGTCTACGGAAGAGAAGAATGAGGGGGGATTTGATAGCTGCTTTCAACTACCTGAAAGGGGGTTCCAAAGAGGATGGCTCTAGACTGTTCTCTGTGGTAGCAGATGACAGAACAAGGAGTAATGGTCTCAAGTTGCAGTGCGGGAGATTTAGGTTGGATATTAGAAAAAACTTTTTCACTAGGAGGGTGGTGAAACACTGGAATGTGTTACCTAGGGAGGTGGTGGAATCTCCTTCCTTAGAAGTTTTTAAGGTCAGGCTTGACAAAGCCCTGGCTGGGATGATTTAATTGGGGATCGGCCCTGCTTTGAGCAGGGGGTTGGACTAGATGTCCTCCTGAGGTCCCTTCCAACCCTGATATTCTATGATTCTATGAACACTATACAAATAGATATGCACATACTCACACACATACACAAAAGCCGTTTTTGAGCAATTCCAGAGACAGGGGAGGGGAAGGGAAGGAGAAGGGAAGATATACATCAACACGAACATAAATATGAAGCTGAGATATTCACATTCATGAGGGCCTGTCAACTGAACTGAGGCAAACTCTGGTTGCCAGAAATACACTATAGCATTGCAAGATGGCAAAGATGAAAACAGCGCAAGAAATCTCTTTCTAATTCTATTTCATCCCTCTGAATGTCAAACAAGCTGTCTTTCACCAATCTGGAGCTACATACACATGCCATGATTCCATACTGTGCATTCTGCCATGCACAGGGGACATCCCTCTCTCACCTATCCAGCCATTAGGCTGCTTTATATTTGGAATGACATTAGGCTCCCAACCACACGGTGTGGTTTCTCAAATGTATATTGTCTTCTTTTCTAGGTGACTTGCACTGAAACTTAACAGTTATCCACTAAGTGTTCCCATTCACATTCAGTACAGCACTCCCCTAGAATATCAGCAGGACTATTTCATAGAGTTCTCAATGGGTGTTCTAACAAGAGAGCTCTTTTTAAGGTAATCTGGGAACCACCTAGCAGAATCACCACCCTGTTAACAGACCCCTGTCAACTAGGGGCCCAGTGTAAAGACCTAATAAAATATAGCTGCCATTGTTAGTAGCTAAATTGGGAAATATTTGGAGTTTGTAGACTAATCAGTATAAACCATTAAAATATGTCTGTGCACTACTAAAGTATCTCTTATAAAGTCATCAGTCATTTTTCTTTCCATGATCAAGGCTCATACATAATTGATATATTCTTAAGTATAGTCAGAAATGTAGTATATCATCTTATTCATCAGAATTTACAAATAGTAAGTGTATTAGTTCAGAATATATAGACTAAAAAAAAAAACAATTGAAGTTTTAGGTTATACCTTTTAGTGAGTCAAGTAAAAAATATTACCTGTCATATCTTGAGATTGTTTTCTTGTTCTTCGTTACTGTGCTGAAATTGCTTTACTAAAATTCTGAACCAGCGTTGACAATTTTTGGATAATGGTATTTACTGAAAGCTATACAGGGGGTATTTTATTGACAGTCCCTTTGAAAGAGCTTTTTTGAGGCATTAATAGAAATCATATTAATCTTTCCTCATCCTTATTCTAAGTGCAACCTGAGACAATCCTCAGTCTGCTTGACGGTGACACAGACATAGTTACTGCTAGCCAACTCTTTTCCCAACTCAAATTCAAAACTGAAGTTTTGTGGCTTATAGAAGTGGATTCTAAATCATTTCTATATTCTGAGAAAGTAATCTCAATCTCATATGCAGTCTTCATCTCTTATCTGCAAGTGCAGGTTCTGTATATAACGGGGGAATTTTTTAAAAATGCTGGGATTCTGCTCGAATGATGACAAATCAAACGGACCATACTAGATATGGTACCTGGGCTTGGGCTGAAAGTGCATTCTTGTTTGTACGCCTGGTATATTTAACATCACTCAGTCATATTAGATACCTTTCGGGGTTCCATTTTCCACTTTACATGGATAAGAGGTCAGATTACGGAAATAATTCACCATTACTGAATTTGTCAATCTCTGAGAAGATATTAGGTCAGAGCTAGTCTAGAAAATGAATTTTCTGATCTGCAAAAGGGAAAAGTGGAGAATGAACCTTCCTGGCCAAAGTTAAGTTCCCTTATGCAGCAATGCTGCAAAGTTTTCATCAAAGTTGCCATTTTCACTCATGCTTAAGGGATAAAAGAGAAGAGCCAGATGTCTTCATTTTAAACTCATTCTTACAAACTCAAACCATCCAAGACAAAATAAGGCCTAAGGTGAAATCACATAATCAAGATAACCTAGCCTTTTTCTGAGGACATATTTTATCTGCCAGGAAGCACATCAGTGCCACTAACATATTTATAAGAGAGTGCTGTTTCAGGTTGGGCTCTGAATAAGACTAGTCAAATTTGCAAATTTAAAAAAAAATAATGGAAAGAATATTTGGTTCATTTCAGATATATTGTTTGTATGAGTCAGACAGAAAGCAGAAAATGTTTTCCCCCTCAGATCTGATTTTGAACACAGCTTTAAGGATGAGGTGTGACATTTATAAGAACACTCAGGCTCTGTTCCAAAGCCCACTGAAGTCAATAGGAGTCTTTCAAATGACCATGTTGGGCTTTTGGAGGAGGACTTCAGTGTTATCCTAACACTGCTCCCATTTAAGTCAATCCCCAAAAAGCCTAAGATCTTTCCCCCACAAGACGTGACATCCCAACAATAATCAATGTGGGATGAGAGAGTACTCATCAGACTCTGGCTAGAAAAGTTTGACAGAATTTAATAGGCCTTAAGAACCTGCTTCAAAGTTTCTTGAAGCCAATAGGAGTTTTCTCATTGACTTCTATAGACTTTGGCCCAGCACTCAAACACAAGGTCCTGTAGAAAACTACAAAACTTTTAAGAGCAAATGCTGTGCTAGCATACAGCAGTGCAACTCTGTGTAAGTCAATGGAAAAGCACTAATACATACCCATAGAAAATTTGCCCCATTAAATTTAGTAGAGCAGGGATGTGACGGAAGACTCAGAAATACTATACTCCATATATGGCAAATTGCAGCATATATCCCAACTGCCTGAAACTTTATCTTAAAAAATTACCTGTGTGTTATGCAGCCCTGGTTCAGCAACTCTGACTGTAGCAGCCTGCTTGCTACAGCACAACCGCTCTCTGGTCTCCACTCGCCTTGGTTACCACTAGCTAACTGAGGTCAACACACCCCCAGTCCCAATTTTTTTCCCAAATCCATCTGCCCTGAAGTGTCCAGCCCTCTCTCCTGGAACACTCAGAGAAATAAATAAAGTAATTTTTGCTTCTTTGAAGAGACAAAGGCACATTACAGCTTATTAATTTAACTGGGGTAAAACTTTCTTCCCTTCAAATACAGCAGCAAATTGGTTTATTGTAAAAATAAAACAAGTTGCTTAACAAAAGGACATAGGTTAAGTGATACCAGGTAGAAGGAATAAAGTTAGAGTTACAAACAAAAGTAAAATACACTTTCTAATGGTTAAGCCTTAACATAACAACCTGTAGTCTTTGTTCAAGGTAGTTTCTTTACCAGTCTTCCATTCCCAGAGACTTTAATTTCCTTTAATTTGGTTGAAGGACCCATCTTTGTCAGCTTGTAAGAGCTCTGGCCCCTTTTGTCTGTCTCATGATAGAAGCCAAGATGGTGTCTTCTCTCTTTTTATATCTTTCCAAACACACTATTTTTTACCCAGGCTCAGGATGAGCTTATGCTCTTTTTCCCTTCTTGTGGACTTCCCATCCTGCTACTGATTTGTCTGTAAATAGGGCTTCCACTGTTTTTGGTCACATCTTGCTTAATTTCATTGTAGACAGCTCCATAGCTGCCATCTCTCCTATCTGGGAGAAAACCTGTTTCTCCCTTTATTTAACTGCAGACTTTAAAACAAAATATTAGTGAGTATTCATAATTCTTCAGCGAGTGTTAATGTATACATTTTACAATTATATTAATCACCAGTGTGTTATTAGCTTTCATAAAAGACAATACATTTTAGAATACAGTAATATTGTATATATCTGTTGATTCAGTTACTTATCATTTGAGGTCCAGACCCCTACAAGAGGCTATCTCCCCCATCTCACTAGGTTGAGGGCTTTCTTCACCTTTTATGTAAATGTACCTTCCTTGTCTCTGCCTGACGACCAGGCTGGTCAGACAAACACACATTCCTTTGTCTAAAGCAGACTGGACTTGTGCATTGATTGCAAAACATATTTTAAGAACACAATTCTAGCACATATCCATAACTCTTTGTACACATGCATACATATATCACTCAAAAATATTAATGATCAGTGAAGTATTAGTTTTCCAGTGATATATTACATGCCACCTCTTGGGTATATATCATTACAATAGTGTGTTAGGTGTAATGAGTACATGAGCCTGACAAGAGTTGCTGACACAGAGTAGTGAACCACCAATGGGCCTCTGTGTCACAGGCCCCTATTGTATTGGGGACCATATAAACATGATTATCTCCGCCTCCGAGAGCTTACAATCTAAAACGTGAGGATATTTCACCGTATAACTCAATTTTACTCTGGACTTTTATCTCTAAATTCATTGATGCTCCCCATGCTGGAAAATAGTACAAGTTGAAAGGCAATGGAGTTTAATGGAAGAAAAAATATATGCTGAATATAATGCTGAATTCTTCTCATGACATACAGGTTACTACTAATGGGAATTACATGGTCCACTTGAGAGAATACGTAAGAGCTGAATCTCTTCTGTATTGCCCTTTGTATAGTTATGTAGAACTGTGCACTCCTTTTGTGCATGAGGTTCAAGACAATGGGGAATTTAGTATACAGACCTGTTTTCTGATACTTTCTTTGTCTTGAATGCTCTTTAATTGATCCACACACAAAAATACCTGAGTGGGGCATTGCAGAATTCACCGATCAGTTTTCTCTATACAGAGTTTATCTGCCTACTGCATCTTAACTGTACTGACCTGTAGAATCCGATATGTATAATCAGCAAGCATAGATTCACTGTCAACTGTAACTAGACAACAATTAAGCTGCTTGTGTACTGAGACCACTGCCTATAGTGTTGACCAATTGTCTTCTTGGTGATTTAGAATGGTAGCCATTAAAATTCAATATTTGCCAATAATTGGTGTCTGAAATATCACCATTGATCTCCCATTCTAATAACTGTGTTGTCTCAGTGTTTGGTAACTCTGATTAGCACATTCTAACTTTTTAAGAGTAATTATTGTATCACACAATCTTTTATAGTACCTCAACAATTCATGTTGTTTTATCTATTATTAAAATGTTAAGTGACTTGTCTGCTTTCTTTTCATATTTTATGAGTCATATCTCTCATTTAGAACAAAACTAACTTATTTTCTACAGAAACTGATGTTAGCAAAACAGGTTTTTTTTAACTTCAAATAACTGTAGCAGAGAAGATGATTCTTAAAATAGAACCCATAGAGAGGCTTTATTCAGGGTAAGGCAACTAGCCCTATTTCCCTTCCCTGTCTATGTTTCTGTCTTTTAATTTTAAATATATGTTACTCCTGTTGAGAAATTGACACATTGTAAAAGCTAGCATTACATTTGAGCCATGAGAAGTTAACAGCTATGCTTAGCAATACTGCATATATTTAACATTAGTTCTAACATTATGTCATTCGGTTAACAGTGTTCTTATACTGGTATCATGCACGTATTCCTAAACTAACTGAAACTCCACTGCTTTGCTGTCATGAAATAGCTCATTCATCATTAAGAAGGTTTATGCACATAATTCCTACTAATGCTATAGGGAGTCATTCCTGTCAATCCCCTGCAATGGAAGGAAAAAAAACCATTAATACTTTTAATTAGTTTTCATTTCATTATAAACAAATAAATGTTTAATTAGATAAATTCTCCAACAACTTGCCACTTCTTGGAGTAACAGATGCTTAACAGGGTCACATAATAAACACCCTGTTTTTCCACACCCATAACTTTCAGTAACATTGTCATTTTGGGCTGGAATTTTCCATGCTTGGACTATATCCAAAAGTGAATTATTTCAAAAAGTTTGCACAAAAATCCTTATAACTATTTTTGATTTCCACACAGGTAAATCTAATTAAAAAATAAAAATAAAAACACCAACCTCTCATTGCATTTAAATCAGGTTACATCAAAAATAGTTCAGGTCTGAAACCTGAAATTTATCTTAGATATTGTCTTTATCAAGGATCTGTCTCATTGCTTTATTTTGAAAGAAAATGACCTTTAGTGGATCAAAGATATGACTATTTGAAAATTCCATACTCGGACCAGTCCAGCTCACAGTGATTGCATTTAAAGTAACTTTAATTTCCCAGTCACTCGTAGTGTGCCCCTAGTGTCCAAAGGGACAGGTGGGATTTTAGGGAAGTAAAGACGCCAGTGCAGGTTCGGATCCAGAGATCAGGTATTAGATACATAGGGATAATAGAAGATAACAACAGTGGGAATTTGCAATAATAGGGGAGAGATGCCAAGTAATTGTGTGGATAATGAAGAAAATAATGCAGAGTCAGAATGGCTAGCAACAGTTTAAGCTCAATGTGGAAGCATTAGTAATAGAACTCTCTGAAATGTGCAACAGTAAATGTATTAATTTACTCATGTGGGCCCTTTTTTCTCTCTAACACACCTCTTGATTGATTATTAGCATGACAGTTGTTAGAGTAAACTTATGAACTCCAGGTAGGGTTTTTTTTCATATTATAAAGCACGAGAGAGAGAGACAGAGAGAGAATAAAAATAACCAAATAAAAACTTGACACCAGAAAACCCAGGTAGAAAAGGAATGCTGTCCTCCCAGGGAAATAGAGAAATGACAAAGGATCATAGAGAATTACACTGGCAAAGCAGTTATGCAGCAAAACATGTATTTTCAAAAGCCAGATTTTCAAAAGAGCTCAGGTCCCATTTAGCACCTAAATGAAGTGGGCAAAGTTTTGAAACATCCTCAGCACCCAGCAGATCCCATTAATGAAAATCAATGTAAGCTGAGCACTATTCATAAATCTGCCCACTTCATTTTGGTGTCTAAATGAGAGCTGAGTTCTTTTGGAAATGTGCCCATAGAACTGCAATGGAAAATTCAAAACCATAAGGGCTGAATGAATCAGTGTTGAATCTCATCAGGTACTGAACTTTCTAATAACAAACACCAGCAATATGTTCCTCATCTTGCACCACTGAAGCCAATGAGAATTCAGCCCTATGCACAGAGATCTGTGAAACATAACAGAAACTGACAATTAATTGTAGATATAATTAAATGCAGATCCAAAGGAATAAAATTAGAGGACGGCAGATGATATTAGAATGAAGCAAGAAGCCACACTCCCAAATATCCACTCTGTGATTCCCCTCCCTAGAGAAAACAAACACGAGGTTGTTGTCCTACAATATATAGTAGATCATACATGTGCACAAGGAAATAAAATGTAAAAAGGAAAGTTAACCCTCTGTGTACTATTAAGCAGAAAGGAACTGGCTTCCGAACAACATAGAATTATGGATAAGCCCCAAGTCCCCTATTCATTTTAGTTCCATAAAATTCCAGTGTATAAGAAATTATGAAACCACAATTGGCAAACAGAAAGAGAATGTGGCATAATGGAAATTATGGGCAAAACAAAGATCACAGGAAAGGAATGATAAATTGAGAAAAAATGAGTATCCTTCTAAAACTCCCAGAGATCAACTGACATGTCAGTGCAAGTCACAGTTTACAGAAAGCCAGCTAGCAGCAGGACAGTCTTTTCAATACTCACTAGATCAGGGACAAGTAGAAAGATAATTAAACAAATTTAAGATGAGTGCTTCATTCCAGACCCTTCATCAGGGCTGACCTTACCATAAGGAGAACTGAGGCAGCTGCCTCAGGTGCCAGACTGTGGCGGGGGGAGGGGGAGGCGCCACTAGGACCCAGACTGTAGAAAATTGTGTCTGCTGCTGGTGCATATGGATTCTTTCTGCTCTAGATGCACAGAGATGGTGGAGTGCTGTGCTGGAGGAAGGAGGGCACAAGAGACATAACAGGCAGGCAGGAGAAAAGGTGAGAGGGAATAACAGAAAGCAGGAGCTTCAGGGAGAGAGAGAGGAGGAGAAGCCTCTTATGTACCTCTCTAGCACCCCCAGGAGCCTGGACTGATTAACACCAGCTTCTCAGGGAGCTTCCTGTTTCCTGCTGCGTCCCTGAACCCACTTGAGAACAAGCAGTCAACTGAAGTAGTAGGAGCCAGTTAGGCCCTTAAGACACTGCTATCTTCTCTCACTCAGACCCTGCTACCAGCCTGCTTATTTCTCCCCTTCAACTGAGTGTTGAGTGCCACTACAGCTGGCACAGAACAGCAGTCATGAGTGAAAGAAGAAAACGCCCCTCTGGGGCAGCATTCAGAAAAAGAAAGAAAGCAAAGGAAGCTTTTCCATCTAAGCAGGAAGGAGCTCTCCTGAGATACATAGACACAAATGTTCATGGTGAGCCTTCCGGCCCCAGTGGGGATGTGAGTGGTGAGGAGATGCCTGATCTTCCAGTTAGTCAGAGCACAGGTGACCTGGCAGCTATTGCAGCATCCAGATCTCCATCTCAAATGTAACCATGCACATTCCTAAAGAAAAGTGTAGATCAGAGAAGAGTGTGGTGGAGGCGCAAGAAACAGCTGCTGCTGCTGAGTTTAGTTTCCTAAGTCTAGATGATCCAGGACTGTGGACTCACTTGAGCAGTAGCCTGAGGGACTTCATTGTACTGCATGGGCCACAGCAAGTGGAAAACTTCATGTTCCCCAAAGACAATGAAAATAGAAGTTTCCACCCAACACATTAGTGGTGTGAAATCCCCAATGGTGACAAAGTGGAGAGGCCATGGCTTATGTACTCAAAAACCCAAAATGCTGCATAATGTTTTTGTTGCAAACTCTTCCAGTCTAATGTTCCAGCCACATTGGGTTCTACAGGAACAAAGGACTGGAAAAATCTGGCTAGAAATCTGGCATGCCATGAGAAGGCAGCAAATCACCAGAGAGCATTCCATAGGTGGAAAGACTAAGATGAGACTAAGGTTAAAGGCCACCATAGATGATCAGCATCAAGAGAAGATTGCATCAGAGTCTTTTTACTGGGAAAATGTTCTGAAAAGGCTCATTGCCATTGTGAGAATGCTTGCTACCCAAAACCTAGCACTGCGTGGCACTTCAGATCAGCTGTATGTGCCAAACAATGGAAACTTCCTTAAAATTGTGGAGCTGATGGCTGAGTTTGATGCTGTACTCCAGGAGCATCTAAGTCACCACCCAAGAAATGTACACACACCACTACCTTGGAAAAACAATTCAAAATGAGATCATACAGTTACTGGCAACAAAAGTCAAACTGAGGATTGTGGCAGATCTGAAGTCAGCAAGATATTACTTTGTTATTCTGGACTGCACACCTGACATCAGCCATATGGAACAAATGGCATTTTGTAACAACAACAAAACCTAGTGAAACTGTCCCTGCAATGGTGACTGTCAGAGAGCATTTTCTAGAATTTATTGACATTGATGATACTACAGGAGCTGGTATGACAAATGTGCTTCTTAAAAAGCTGGAAGATATGGGAATTGCGACAGCTGACATGAGAGGTCAGGGCTACGATAATGGTGCCAAGTGCAGACACGGATCCGAGAGTTAAACCCTCGAGCTTTTTTTGTCCCATGCAGTTCTCATTCATTGAATTTGGTGGTCAGTAATGCAGCATCAGCTTCTAGTGAGACTGCTGAATTTTTTAATGTAATTCAAAGCATCTATGTATTTTTCTCTGCTTCAACTCATCAATGGCAAATTTTGAAGCAACACCTGGGAACATCCTCTCTGACGTTGAAACCACTGAATGCCACACGCTGTGAAAGTCAAGTGGAGGCGATAAAGCCTATCAAACACCAAATTGGGCAGATAGATGATGCCATTATGGAGGATAATGCTATGACAGGAACTGTTTGTGGGAGAACAGTGGCAGAGGGAAATGGAATCACCAGAAACATACATAACTTCAAATTTCTGTGTGGCTTAGTGTCGTGGCGTGACATGCTGTTTGAAATAAATGTTGTAAGCAAGAGACTCCAAGGTGTTAACCTTGATATAACTGGAGCAATGGAACAACTGAACAAAGTAAAGTCATACCTACAGTCTTACCAGTCAGATGAGGGATTTCAAAAAGTTCTGAAGCGTGCACAGAAATTGGCAGAGGAACTTCACACTGAAGCTATTTTCCCACTCATTCAAGAATACAAGAGTCACCGAAGAAGAAGACATTTTGATTACGAGGCATAGGATAATCCCATAAGAGACCCCAAACAACAATTCAAAGTTGAATTCTTTAACCAGGTGCTAGATTGTGTGATACTGTCAGTTGAAGAACATTTCATGCAGCTCAAGGAACACAGCAGTATATTTGGGATGTTGTATGATATTCCAAAACTCCTCACTATATGTGAAGAAGACCTACACCAGCAATGCAGGGCACTAGAGACTCATGATGACATGCGCGATATTGATGCGAGTGATTTAGGTGATAAACTGAAAGGCCTTTCAAGATACATTTCAGCAGGATCGGCTCCAAAGGCTGTTCTGGAATATATGTGCACAAATAAGATGACCACCCTCTTTCCAAATGCTTTTGTTGCTGTGCGCATACTTCTAACACTTTCTGTAACAGTTGCCAGTGGAGAACGCAGCTTCTCCAAGCTGAAGTTAATAAAAACACATCTATGTTCCACAATGACACAGGAGAGGCTGGTCAGCCTTGCAACCATCTCAATAGAGCATGAGCTGGCCCAGACCTTCAGCAGGAAGCAGTTCAAATCTTTGCAGCCAAGAAGGCACGGAAAGCACCACTTTAATTATTCAAACAGATAAAAATGTCAGTGTTTACTATGCAGACAAGAAAAGTTACATTTGCTGTTCAGGAGTTTGAAAGTTAAGTGTTACTTAAAATTTTTGAACAAGGCATTTTAAGTTGTTAGTTCTCTTTTATTGGGGTAGGTAGCACAGCAGTACCATGAGAGGAGTAGAACAGGAAGAAGGCAGAAGTGAGACCTTTCAAAGTTTTGGCCCAAGTGAGAGAGCATGGGGGCGTCATTTGAGCTCCCCGCCCCAGGTGCCAAAATGTTGTGCGCCAGCCCTGCCCTTCGGATAAGAATCATCATTGACAGGTGAGACAAATTGTTTTCTGTCATCTAGCAAGAAAATCACCAACTTAGTGTAGTAGCCAATTATAAACCTCATGCCTAAGTCAACCAACTTCCTGAAAATGAAATTAAAATCAGGGCACTTCTAAGGTCTGGCAGCACAGAAGTCTTCCTATTCAGGATCTACTTACTATTAAAAGGTATTTCTTGCTTTTCCTGGTAAGCTTAGAGTACCTTTGTGTTTTATCACCATGTTGGTGAGAATATGTTGTCACAGGCCATGAGCAGTTCTTGACTGCCAGCCTAGGGTCAAAAGTAGTCTCAGTCCTGAAAGTTCCAGTCCATTTCCCTCCTCAACAGATGCAGAAGCCCCCTTAGCAGCAGAACCTCTACAATTCTGTGCAAGCGGTGATTTGATGCTGGGAGTCAGACCAGGTTATGCTCACTCTCTGTACACCACTGTTCCATATTAATCCCTTGTGTAGTGGGACAATGTAGGGACAAGAATGGAGGATCCAAGGCTCCTTAAATGGTGTCATACTCTACACATCCCTACCAGAGGGTTGTATAAAGCTCCGTAGACAAGTCACTGGGCTGAGCTAGCCTCTTCAAAATAGATTCTTAGCCTCTCTGTATACTAGGGGGAGTCTGTTGGGTTCTGTATTTGTGTCAAACTGTAGTCGACTATGCAAAATTGCACTTTCTTACCAAACAGCTCCTTACCAATTTCTAAACATAGTCATATCTGGTGAATAAACAAGCAAGAACCCAGTTTGATTTTCAAATCCCAGTAGAATTTTCAGTAGACCTAGCTTTTAGGAAACCCTGAAAAGATCTGATGTAAAATAACATGGGAGTAAACACAGATCCCCAAAGTGTCATTTTTCAGAGCAGTACTGCACTTAAATAAGACCAAGTTTAATTTCAAGACATGTAACCTGAGCCAGACAGGTGTTGGAAGAATCTACAGCATTTCTTCCCCCTATTCCCTTTGGGGAGCCAATCAATCAAATATTATTACACCATGCACAACTCAGTAAATCTTCAAGTTCATTCTCTGGTCTCTCAACCATACTGCAGCAGTCTAGGCACCCCTTAATTTCTGTTATGTCATCTGCCATCAGCATTTTGGAGCTTCCAGGGAGACCATAAATCTCCATTATGAGCAGGTATTGATGTGAGCAGAAATTTCCTGAGAAATATTTACAGAAAGGCACATTGTGTTCTTGTTGTCTGCTTTGGTGGCATCTGTCCATGCTCAGATAATATGGTATTGAGCAAGGTACACAACACAAATTGTTAGATTTGTCCAAGCCAAGACAAAGAGGTATGGTAGAGTGTTTGCTGGCACCTGGCATTCCCATTCCACAGGAAATTCTGAAATAAAAAATAAAATGTTCCATGTTGGAATAAGAATTCACCATTTTGACATTTCCCACAGAATGGGGGAGCCAGAAACGTTTATTTTGAAAAAATCAAAATGATACTCTGTTTTGATGTTTTAAATAAAATTTATGAGATTCTCCAAGCTGCCTGAAGCTCTAACTGTACACCTGATGGTCTATCTAGAAGCCAGAAGCTTGGAAACTCTGACAGTCCCAGCTCAAGATGGGGCTCCAAGGGCTTCCAGGCTTTTAGCCACAGAGCAGGCAGTCTAGAAACCCTAAAAGCAGCAGTCTCCTGGCTCTTCAACACCAGTGGAACACGTTCTTTTCAATAAAGCTTTCTATTAGCTGATAAATTTTCAATTCTACGACTTTTATTTAACTAGACTGCGGGCCTGGAAGCTCAGCAGACTCCAGCTTATTCTGACCACATCACCTAGTGGCACACCCTGCTCATCTTTTATATTTTATCGCTTTATGTTTTAATATAAGCAAGAGGCATGAATGTTTTTTTCTTCAAGTATAAATGCTTAAGAAGGAAGGGTAGAAATGTTGACTGGTCTACAGCTCCCCAGATGTTAGATGATATTTTATAAAAAGATGTATCCTTCATAGAGACCACGTAGATTAATACCTTGTCCTGTGAAGAGAAGGCTGATTCCTGAAAAATGGCTAAAATTCATTTAAAATTATATATATATACATAAATATATAAATAATTCTGTGTGTATCTGTGTGTGCATGGGCAGGAATGCACTCCGTGAGATTATCTGTGGGACCCCCACAGTGAGTTGAATTGTTCTTGTCAATTCAGTTGAAAAGCTTCTACTTTAGAAGCTGGTTTATGTGAAGAAAAATTTGCTCTGAGATTCAAGATGATTTCTGTAGTATTTATTACACTGCTAAGAAAGCATATCCCCATTGATCATTGGGATGGCTGATAAGAAGTGCTGTTTAACAACATCCTTTGTGATGAATGAGCATATCCTTCTTTCATATTAAAATAAATATTAAAAACAATATTCTCAAATCCTAGAAGAAATCTCTCTATGTAGTTTAATCAGAGAAGATGGAAGTCAGATTAACAGTCCTGCTCGGCGCCGGTCTCAGCAGAAGCTTCATGATAGCTATAACTAGCTATAGCACAAGTATATGTCAGTGTTATTAGAGAGCTGCAGGGTGACTTTGCATTACAGTTATTGGTGCCAGTGAACATATACTCCATGAATCATCCTACTGCCCTCTGGCTCTTGACAACACATGGGCCTCTCCTTAGAAACTGGTATGAACCAGTAGCAAAGTACTACTCTGCAAGTAAGGTGAGGAGCAAGGAAGGAATCACAGCTCCTTGAGGTTCCTTCCCTGTGCTGCTCTTTGTAAGGCAAACCCACGGCTTCCCTATCCACAGTGCTTGTGGTAAAATTACCATCTAGCTAGTATGATAAGCCCCAAATTTGTCACCTGCAATCAGCCAGTCAGACCTCTGAAGTGCACCTTATTCTGAAGGACATTGCTGTGTTTAGCCCAAAGTCACCAGTGTTCCACACAAATTTGGTGTCCCCTCATTTTTATTGTTGATAGTTATTTACATTAGAAATACGGAATTTGGAAGTTGAGTTTACAGAAAGAGTTGTTCATATTAAAGAAATGAACCCCATCACAGTTTCAGTTTCCCAACTTAATAATTTTTGGGCGTCCTGCATTTGTGGGTTTTCCCCACATTTGGGCCTTAGCAGACGTCTTTGTAAAAACCCTGCTTGCAGAAAGTGGCAAAAGGTGATGTGGTCAAAGTTAAATGTTTTTCAAAGTTACCAAACCATACCCATGAGATATCTCTATTGTCTCCACCACTGCTGGCTCTGCTCCACTGGTCAGAGTATTATGGAGGTGGAGCAGACTCATTGCGTATATCCTCAAGCTGGCAGAGTCACAGGTGTGAGCTCCAGAAGCGAGACACAGGAGTAGTGGGTACACAATACCCACATCCCCCTGCATTTGATGACCCATAATCCAGAGTCAGGGATGTATAGAAAAGTGCAGGCTGAGGGACAGTTTTGCCCTTATGATTTAAGAATGATTGTATTTTTAAAAAATACATTGAGCAAAATAAAAATGTTCATTTGGCTGCAGTATGAAAACCAAAGTTTAACAGAAGACAACCTGAGTAAGAAATCAACAATGGCTGAGAAATAATTGATAAAATGTTCATGTGCCTATCTAGATTAAGAATATATGTATGTTTACTGCCATGTTAATTCTATGCTAGCTTGTTCACGTCACCCTTTGCCAAGCAGAAATAGTACAAGCTAAGCACACAGTAAAAAATAATACATTCACAAAGTCTGCAGTGATGCCAAATACAAAAATGAACATGTAACACTGTTTGGAAATTATATAACCTAGCCTTAGCCACCTCTTATAGAATCAATATCTATCCTCCCCTCCCCAACCAGACTATTTAACTCATCTTCACAAGCTCATAAAATGTGATCAGAATAAAATCTATATGGGCGGCTCTTTATATAAACCCCTAAGGAACACAAATCTTTAAACAGCAACCACCTTGCTATAAAAAACCTCTGCAGGTCTCCATTCCATTGTGCTGTAAGGACTCTCCAGCTTTCAAATGATTGTATTAGCCTTAGCTGAGCAATGATGTTCTTTATTCCGAAATAGTTTGCCTCATCTTTTCAGGGCCTTCTATGTATACATTAAAAGAGAATGAAAAATAACAAACATACAGTTGCTGTGGTGCTTGTACTAAGTTTTCATGCTCAATCATTATTGCCACAAGTGTTCTCATTAAATCTCATTCATTGACATTCCAAGTAGAAACAGTCTTTCCTGAAGAATAACGTCAACAAAAGCCTTGCTCAGAAGAACTTCCTGTAAAGAAATAACAAATGGAGATGGCAAAATTACACTGAAACTAGAGCTAAAGCATGATGTTGGTATGAGATTCAAACTGACAGACACGTCTCTGCAGGTTCAGCAGCTTGCTGCCTTTCAACTATTCAGTTGTCAATAATGAGTGAATCTAGAAATGGCTGTTGGCCCATTGGATACAGAGAAGTCTGCAGAATTTTTTTTTAAAGGAAGGAGGAAAATAAAACAAAATTGAGTGAGAAATCAGCAATGCCTTTGAAATTTGTGCTGCCTAAAAGAAGAGAAAGCAATGAATTCACTCTTCAAAAAACATGGAAGTAGAATGAGGAGAGACTCTAGTAGACATCAAATTAGGTCACAATAGGATTTAAATTGGACATAAGTGGTTTGCCACAAGTGTCGATTTCACTTAGAGTGAATTTCTTATAATGATTACTATTATGTATTAAAGTTCACTGTTATTTATTATTGGCAGTGCAAGTAGCAACTCCTATATTTAAGATTACCCAGTGTTTCCCATTATAAGACCCTGTTTTCAATTCCTCATAATCTGCCAGACTAACCATTTGGACTGAAATTTTCCATGTTTCATATCTGCCTCAGACTTTTTTGTTTGTTTGTTTGTTTGTTTTTAAACCAAGCTCTTCAGCCCGCAGGCTTTGGAGCAGGGATTTACAGTTTGGTAGGATGGTCACACTGATGTACCTATTACTGTCCCCATAAAAACTTGGCCCAAGTTATAAGCCTCAGAAAAATCTCAGTTTGCACATGTTCAGTAGCAATTGTGTGTTTCTTATTGTCTCGGTACCCAATGAGACATGCCTGAGGGGCCAGATTTTCAGAAGTGCTGAGCACTCATGGCTGCATCTGAAATCAGTTGGAGCTGTGCTTTGAACGTAGAATGTGTTTTTAAAATGTAAGTTAAGTACTCCAGAAAATCAGGGCGTAGGTGTTACAAGTTGGATACCCTAAATTAATGGATACTTGCCAACTTTGCCTATCTCTGTGCCTCAGTTTTTTAGCTGTAAAATGGGATAATAAGAGCATCTACTCTCATAGGGATATTGGGAAGATAAATTGATTGTTTGTGAAGATACTATATTGATGAGCACCACCAGAAAATTCTGGAGGAAGTTAATTATGTGTCCATTACAGGATTTGGGTGGTATAAATAAGGCCTAGGGCCACAGTCTGAATGAGGAGGAAAAAAATATTGAATAACTACTCACTAACTAAATAAAACAGGAGTCCGGTGGAGATATGTGATAATGTAATTAAAGTCTGTATTATAGTACATATGCACAAGGGGAGGGGTGAAATATGATTATGTGGGCATGCTTAAATTTGGCATATCCTAACTTTTGAGTACTTCACTTTGCAACCTTAATAATTTTATTTGAATGTTCTTCACAGAAGCATAGAACCATAGGGTCAGAAGGGACCGCAAGAGTCATCTAGTCTAACCCCTGCCAAGATGCAGGATTTATTGTGTCTAAACTGTCCAAGACAGATGGCTATCTTGCCTCTTTTTGAAAACCTCCAGTGAAGAAGCTTCCACCACTTCCCTAGGCAGTATGTTGTAATATCCTATTGTTTTTACAGTTCGGAAGTTTTTCCTGAGATTTAATCTAAATCTGCTATGCTGTAGTTTGAACCCATTGCCTCTTCTCCTGCCCTCTGTGGCAAGAGAGAACAACTTTTCATCTTTTTGTGGCAGCCTTTCAAGTATTTGAAGACTGTTAGCATGTTCCCCCTCAATCTCCTCTTTTCCAAATTAAACATACTCAGTTTCTTCATCCTTTGTTCAGATGGTTTGCATTCCATCCCTTTGATCATATTTGTTCATCACCTCTGGACCCTTTCCAGTTTTTCCACATCCTTTCTATACAGCAGTGACCAAAATTGGACACAGTACTCCAGTTGAGGCCTAACCAGCACCGAGGAGAGCGGTACCATCACCTTCCATGACTTGCGTGCTAGACCTCTGTTAATACAAACTAAATTGCATTTGCCTTTTTTGCAACAGCATCGCATTGCTGACTCATGTTGAGGTTGTGATCCACTACAACTCCTAGATCCTTCTCAATAGTCCTGCTGACAAGCCAGTTATCCCCCATTCTGTATTCGTGTATTTGGTTTCTCTCCCCTAAGTGTAGCACCTCATATTTGTCTTGTTGAATTTCATTTTGACAAATGTTTATAGCCCAGTTCTCCAATTTATCAAGATCACTTTGAATTGTAGCTCTAGCCTCCAAAGTGTTTGCAATCCCCTAACTTTGTGTCATCTGCAAATTTTATCAGTACACTCTCTATTCCTATATCCAGCTCATTAATAAAGATGTTTAATAACATTGGACCCAGAACAGATCCCTGTTGGACCCACTTGAGACCTCCTTCCAATCTAACATCATCCCATTAATAGTTACTCTTCTTTGCGATTGTTTAACCAGTTATGTATCCACTTAAATGGTACTTCCACCCAGCTGGGACTGTGTCAAATGCCTTGCTAAAGTCCAGGTATATTAGGTCCACTGCATTTCCCCATCCACCAAACCAGTTACCTTGTCAAAGAAGGAAACCAAGCTGGCTTGGCATGATTTGTTCTTAGTAAATCCATGCTGGCTCCTAGAAATCTCCCCTTCATCTTCCAGGTATTATAAAACTGAATGTTTTAAATATATTATATCATCATACCATCAATATATCATAAAACTGATAAAGTCAGGGGGTCTGATTTTCCAAGGTTCAGGTCACTCACAAGTACAGCAGGAAATGTTTTGTCAAAACAGTTTTCCATTAGAAAATGTTATCCTAATTAAGTTTAATTGTTTTCTAAAATCATATCTGTTTTGACAAAAATTCATTTTGGAAAAAAATTGAAAAAATGTTTTGAAAATGTCTTATTTTGAAATATATTGTATGCAGTGTTGGCGTAGCCGTGTCAGTCCAAGGATATTAGAGAGACGAGGTGGGTGAGGTAATATCGATTATTGGACCAATATGTGCTAACTTCTTATACTTATGCTAAACTATCTGTTCAATCTTGTATTTAGCTGTGACACTCTAAGTACCTTTCCCAGACCTGAAGAAGAGCTCTGTGTGGCTCCAAAGCTTGTGTCATAAATATAAAGGGAAGGGTAACCACCTTTCTGTATACAGTGCTATAAAATCCCTCCTGGCCTGAGGCAAAACCCTTTCACCTTTAAAGGGTTAAGAAGCTAAGGTAACCTCACTGGCACCTGACCCAAAATGACCAATGAGGGGACAAGATACTTTCAAATCTGGAGCAGGAGGGTGAACAAAGGGTTCTGTCTGTCTGTGTGATGCTTTTGCTGGGAACAGATCAGGAATGCAAGCCTTACAACTCCTGTAAAGTTAGTAGGTAATCTAGCTAGAAAATGTGTTAGATTTTCTTTTGTTTAATGGCTTGTAAAATAAGCTGTGCTGGAGGAAATGTATATTCCTGTTTTTGTGTCTTTTTGTAACTTAAGGTTTTGCCTAGAGGGATTCTCTATTTTTGAATCTGATTACCCTGTAAAGTATTTACCATCCTGATTTTACAGAGGTGATTCTTTTACCTTTTCTTTAAATAAAATTCTTCTTTTAAGAACTTGATTGATTTTTCATTGTTCTTAAGATCCAGGGGTTTGGGTCTGTGTTCACCTGTACCAATTGGTGGGGATTATTAAGCCTTCCTCAGGAAAGGGTTGTAGGGCTTGGGGGGATATTTTGGGGAAAGACATCTCCAAGTGGTCTCTTTCTCTGTTTTTTTGTTTAAAACACTTGGTGGTGGCAGCATACTGTTCAAGAACAAGGCAAAGTTTGTACCTTGGGGAAGTTTTTAACCTAAGCTGGTAAGAATAAGCTTAGGTGGTCTTTCATGCAGGTCCCATCCTGTACCCTAGAGT
The DNA here is from genome assembly GCF_965152275.1 of Natator depressus. Classification (NCBI taxonomy): domain Eukaryota; kingdom Metazoa; phylum Chordata; order Testudines; family Cheloniidae; genus Natator; species Natator depressus. Next base: position 89,402,816 of record NC_134236.1, read on the forward strand.
TCAGAGTGGGGAAGGAACCTTGACAGCTTGTATCTCTCACCAACAAAAGTTGGTCCTATGAAAGATATTACCTCACCAAGCTTGTGTCTCATTTTGAAATGACTTTTTCATTTAGAAGGTTGTATTATTTTATATAATTGAAACTGAACCTTTTGATTGATGCAAAATGATTTTCTTTATTTTGTTTTTTTTAAAACATTTTTTTAAAAGTTTGCTTTTTTGTCCCAAATCAGGACTTTTTTTTTTAATCTCAAAATTTTTCACAGAACGGAAATTCAATTTTCTGACCAGTTCTACCCAACTCTCATTGCAGTAAATAGAAGCTGTAAGTGCTTGCTAGTGCGAGTAGGAGAAAGAAAAGAAAGGGGCTTATGAGGCCCTCCCAAAAATAGGAGAAGAAAAAGTAAGACTGAACTCTGTGAAGAAGACTAGATAAAGAAAGACTAGGGAAAAAAGTAAAAAACATAAGAACATAAGAATGGCCCTACTGGGTCAGACCAAAGGTCCATCTAGCCCAGTATCCTGTCTTCTGACAGTGACCAATGACAGGTGCCACAGAGGGAATGAACAGAACAGGTAATCATCAAGTGATCCATCCCCTGTCGCCCATTCCCAGCTTCTGTCAAACAGAGGCAAGGGACACTATTCCTGACCTAAAATCTAAAACAGTGTATATTGTAGAAATACCCAGTCCAAAGCTTTCTGCTGAAGTGCTACAACACGTCTGGAATTATTTTGTCATAGCTACATTCAACTGTAAACTACTTGGAATACGTCCACCATTTGCATATGAAGTGGGATGAGGAGCTGGAGATCCAAGTGATAGATGTTTTACCAAGTTGAAGAGACAATTCCAGAATGAGTTAAATATTCATACTAACTAAATAGAGCTGATGGTTCACTTTAAGTATATCTCAAGTCAGATAAAGTTTGCTATGGTTAATGGGCCACTTCACCTTGAATGGTCCCTTAGAATATGTGTTAACTCTTATGCTAAACAATCTGTTCCAACTTGTACTTAGCTGTGACATGCTAGAAGAGCTCCGAGTAGTTCAAAAGCTTGTCTCTCTCGCCAACAGAAGCTGGTCCAATAAAACATATTACCTCACTGACTTTGTCTCTCTTTCTTACAATCAGTAAGTCTTCAAAGATATTATCAGTGCACTGACCATCAACCCACAGCTTGTTGTATTTTACTTAAACACCTTTATGGCAGCTTTGCACACACAAAGCAATACAAAAAGAAAAGGAGTACTTGTGGCATCTTAGAGACTAACAAATTTATTTGAACATAAGCTGTAGCTCACGAAAGCTTATGCTCAGATAAATTTGTTAGTCTCTAAGGTGCCACAAGAACTCCTTTTCTTTTTGCGGATACAGACAAACACGGCTGCTACTCTGAAAGCAGTACAAAACTGCCTCTGCATATCCAAGTGTCAGGCTCATAATCTCCAGTCTCCAAACTCAGTAGCTGTATTTAAAGTATGCTTCTAGAAAGAAAAGTGGCTTCACTTTTATTGTGGTTTGTTGTTGTCATTTCAGTGTTGCTTTTTTCAAAAGTTAAAAATTTTTTTTCTAACTGCTGTCATGATCTGGGGTGCAATTCAGACCAGTGAGTGGTTGTGTCACAGCTTGTTTTATAACCCTGAGTGCCCCAAAATGCTTCTGATATTTGTGGTTTCCTGCCTGGGAGACACACACAGCCAGCAGCCAGCATGTACTTTGTGTTCTGTATGCTGTACTGCTCTGATTCAATCATTTTGAATCCAAGTCATCACAGACACACTCTTGCCTTTACCAGACCTGATTGATGTTAGCAAGTGACTGCAAACTTTCCCAAACCCATGTGCCCTGCAATGTCCAGCCCTGTACTGAAAATCCAGAGGAATAAAAGGTCTGTTTGCTCCTTTAAACAGACAAAACTCAACAACTTGCCACATTACCTGGAGTTAACATTCACTTTAAATCAAACACAACACTGGATTGGGCTAGATTAAAAGTAAAAAGTTTATTAACAAATAAGATAGGATTTTAAGTAAATTCAGGTATGGGAGATGAAGTTAGAAATGGTTGCAAGCAAATAAAAATGAAAACACGTCTAAAACATAATCTAGCAAGGTCCAGGCTTTGTTCAAGATAGCTGGTCTCACCTACAGTCTTCCAGCAAGACAATGGCTGATCTCTCCAGAAGCGCAAGGGTGCTGGTTCCTTTGTCTTCTTAGGTGAAAGAGAGAAATTGCAGTTTTCTGCCCCTTTCTGTTATAGTCCAGTGAACCTTTGAAATGGATTCTTCTGAAGGTTACCCCTCAAAGTAAAGTTAATTCAAGCTGTGAGGACAGTGACAGAATCTGGTCATGAAGGAAAGTCCATGGAGTTTTTTCCCCTCACTGGTGTTTGCTGAAATGTAAATAGTTCTGTTTCCTATATTCTCCTCCCCTTGTTAGTTTGACCCTGTTTACTGCTTTTATGTAAACTGAGGAAAATCCATATTCCTTTGCTTTGGATTGTGACCGGGGTCCTGGTGGGGAGCCAGCTATGGTCACTCAATTAGTGTGAACAGCAAAGAATGGGGCAGACAATCCCAAAAATGCTTAGATTCCAATACTTAGATTCACCAAGCCAGCATAAAACAGCTTCTTTATTATCTTACTGATTACTCAGAAGTCCAAACAACATAGTTACCTTAAAGTGATCCAGCCTCAGGTGCCCATCCAGGTACACACATCAAATATGATGAAAATTTCTGTAAAAGAAAAGGTTCTACCAATTCCAAAGGATCAGACACATCACCTCCCAGGTTAATGAATGTTTCAGATCTTACACAAATACATGTTACAGCCAATTCTTATTAACTAAACTAAAATTTATTAAAAAACAAAAGAGAGAGAGTATGGTTAAAAGATCAATATACTTTCAGTCATGAGTTCAATCCATTGAGGTTCAGATTCATAGCAGAGATGGTGAGCTTTGTAGTTGCAAAGAGTTCCTTTAGAATTCAGTTAATAGGTCACAGTCCAATCTCCAAATATCATATTCAGGGCATACCAGCACAACTGGGACCGCAGTCTTGCGACTCAAACTTCTCCTGATGAAGCTTAAGCAGATCTGAGATAACACAATCAGGACCCAAGGGTCTTTTTACACAGTGTTCTAGCATCCACTTGACCACACAGTCCTGGTTAAACAATAGGCATTTGATGTAAACTTTTGCTTTCTTTCAGAGTGATAGCTGTGTTAGTCTATATCAGCAAAAACAATGAGGAGTCCTTGTGGCATCTTATAGACTAACACTTTTATTTGGGCATAAACTTTCATGGGCTAAAACCCACTTAATCAGATGCATGGAGTGGAACATACACTAGGGAGGTATAAATACATAGCATATGAAAAGATGGGAGTTGCCTTACCAAGTGCACTGACCCCCGCACTTGGTAAGGCAACTCCCATCTCTTCATATGCTGGGTATTTATACCTGCCTACTGTATGTTCCACTCCATGCATCTGATGACGTGGGTTTTAGCTCACGAAAGCTTATGCCCAAATACATTTGTTAGCCTCTAAGGTACCACAAGGACTCCTAGTTGCTTTTGCTTTCTAAACACCACCAGTAAGTAATTACACAAATTAACATAGACTGCCTAATGGATAAATTGCCCTATTACAAACTTCAAAGAGACATATAGACAATGATATTATTTTACCCAAGAGTCATCCAAATGTTAATATTCCCTTTTAATCTCTGAATCAATAGTTATAATGACAGACAAGAACTGTCTGTTACGGGTAGCATCTAAGATACACACAGTATTACTTATAACAATATAGGTTTGCATTTCAAAGTTCTAGCCTATTTAGCATGAATGGGCCTAATTATCATTTGCATACCTTTCTAACATGACTTTAAAGGTGGGCTTTGGGTCATTCAGCCTGCAAGCTGTTTAACGCTTTCTAGCCATGCGTCACAAGGATACACCTGTTTTAACACCTTTATCTAGGCAAGGCTGTTTGGTCTTGAACATATACTGGTAACATCATACTGGGGGAAATCATAACTTTACATAATATGTAGCTACATACAGTTTACCATGATATTATTGATCCGTGAGTTATTAGTTTTCAAATGATACCTCACAAGGCATATTTTGTATAAAGATTATAATGGTATGTAGGGTGTGAATACAACGGTGCTTAGGGTCACAACTGGCACCACCACAGACACCTTGGGATCTGAAAGTCAGACTCAGACATTTGTGGTTTGCAAATCATCATCAGTAATGAAGATTCTGTAGGCTGCAAATTCTATAGGCAACTGGACTTGTGTACCCTCATTGTCCTCAACTTTGATCTTAGTTACACTTGCAAATCCCTTTTTTTACTTTCATGGGATTGTTAAAGTGATTTTGAAGATATTAAGGTAGCACAAGTGACCTTTCAATGTGAAATCTGTCACTCCCTCATTACTATGTTGTCTGTGTAGGGATGACAGTGATCAAAAGTCGTAATAACACCTTTTTTTCAATCAAGTCATCAGAGTTAACTGAGTAAACAAAAGGAACAGATCCGTGGAGTAAAATTGTACATTTTTTTTTTTTACTCAGGTGCTAGTCAGAGTATATACGCACTTCCAAATGTGTGTTTGTTAGTTAGCTTTCAGAATTATATAGAGAATAATAAATGGGACACCAGGAAATGACAAACAGTTTTATTCTATTTGAGGTTCTGGCAGGTGATGTCACTAAAACTGGATTATAGATGCCACTTCTGTTACTTGAAGCAGCTTTTGTTCCTAAACTATAGCTCAAAACTGAGAATTCTTCAGCTGATGTCAGAAAATAGATGCTTTCATGTATTTCTGCCTGCTTATTCTGTGGTGGAAGGTGCCCATGCATCAGTAACAAAAAATTTACAACCAATAAGAAAGATCTTTCTGAAATGAAAAATAACTGTAGTCAAATATTTAGAGGTGTTTCCTTTTTCCAGCATTCAGTCAGTTCTGTCAAGTCAGTGGAAAAATATTGCCTCTGACCCATAAAGAAGCTAGAAGAATGAACATGTGGAAACATTTAGAATAACTGACATGCTTTAAAAATAAACATTGAGACTTTTTATCTAGAGGATGCTGTTTCTGGTGCTGCAGATGCTGATCTAGTTTCTGATGCTGACAGTGATGAGTCGTGTATCTCATAAGATGAAGATGAGAAACTATAGCACATTGAAAAGGCATTCTCAACATAAATTCATTCACATTATAGAATCAACTTAGAACCCTGACTACACACTGGGAGATGACTGAATGCAAAGCACTTATTTGTAGCACCCAATAAAAAACTCCAGTCTATACACCCCTAAATCTAGAAAAGTTGAAATATCAAATGTTTTTGCAAAGTGAAAAATTCTGAAAAGTTTGGAACTGATTTATGGAAACAGAAAATGTCAACTTTTTCAATTGAAATGAAATGATTCAATCTGTTAAAATAACTTTTTCATGTTGAATCAATATTTGGAAATGAAAAATATAATTTTGTTTCAAAACATATGCTCAGATTGACATTTTTCTTTTCAATTGCCCTGATAGGGAAGTTATTTCATGCAAAATATCTTGACCAGCTCTGCCTAGAATTCAGATGGATCAGACCTGAACTTTTTGCAATGGGACCATCTCAGCTTATCTGTTGCCAAGACAAGAAAAAATATTTGTATACTATTTCCTTACCCATTAGAATAAAGGACTATCTCACTCATTTTCATCCAAGAAGCAGTCTATAAGCTCACCAGGTGAGAAGTACTTGTTGCTATGAATAAACTGTGAAACGTATGGGGCTTGTTTTTTACAAGATTTTTGTGATCATTAACGTTTCTGTACATAGGGCTGGAGGTGGCCATCTTGCTAAAAAAAGTGATGCTGTTTGTTTCCAACCTGCTTTATTAATGGCTTGGCAAGTATACAAAAAGCTATAAGAGTAACAAAGACACTGACTGGTGCATCCCTATGGGAAAAAAAATCCCCTAATGCCCCTACTCTACTTGCACTATATTGATGGCATCTTCATCATCTGGACCCATGGAAAAGAAGCCCTTGAGGAATTCCACCATGATTTCAACAATTTCCATCCCACCATCAACCTCAGCCTGGTCCAGTCCACACAAGAGATCCACTTCCTGGACACTACAGTGCTAATAAACGATGGTCACATCAACACCACCCTATACCGGAAACCTACTGACCGCTATACCTACCTACATGCCTCCAGCTTTCACCCTGACCACACCACACGATCAAGCGTCTACAGCCAAGCTCTGCGATACAACCGCATTTGCTCCAACCCCTCAGACAGAGACAGACACCTACAAGATCTCTATCAACCATTCTTACAACTACAATACCCACCTGCGGAAGTGAAGAAACAGATTGATAGAGCCAGAAGAGTTCCCAGAAGTCACCTACTACAGGACAGGCCTAACAAAGAAAATAACAGAACGCCACTAGCCGTCACCTTCAGCCCCCAACTAAAACCCCTCCAACGCATTATTAAGGATCTACAACCTATCCTGAAGGATGACCCAACACTCTCACAAATCTTGGGAGACAGGCCAGTCCTTGCCTACAGACAGCCCCCCAACCTGAAGCAAATACTCACCAGCAACCACATACCACACAACAGAACCACTAACCCAGGAACCTATCCTTGCAACAAAGCCCGTTGCCAACTGTGCCCACATATCTATTCAGGGGACACCATCACAGGGCCTAATAACATCAGCCACACTATCAGAGGCTCGTTCACCTGCACATCCACCAATGTGATATATGCCATCATGTGCCAGCAATGCCCCCTGCCATGTACATTGGTCAAACTAGACAGTCTCTACGTAAAAGAGTAAATGGACACAAATCAGATGTCAAGAATTATAACATTCATAAACCAGTCGGAGAACACTTCAATCTCTCTGGTCACGCGATTACAGACATGAAAGTCACTATTTTACAACAAAAAAATTTCAGATCCAGACTCCAGCGAGAAACTGTTGAATTGGAATTCATTTGCAAATTGGATACAATTAACTTAGGCTTGAATAGAGACTGGGAGTGGCTTAGTCATTATGCAAGGTAGCCTATTTCCCCTTGTTTTTTCCTACCCCCCACCTCCCTCAGATGTTCTTGTTAAACCCTGGATTTGTGCTGGAAATGGCCCACCTTGATTATCATACACAATGTAAGGAGAGTGGTCACTTTGGATAAGCTATTACCAGCAGGAGAGTGCGTTTGTGTGTGGGGGGGTGGGGGGGTGAGAAAACCTGGATTTGTGCTGGAAATGGCCCACCTTGATTATCATACACATTGTAAGGAGAGTGGTCACTTTAGATAAGCTATTACCAGCAGGAGAGTGGGGTGGGAGGAGATATTTTTTCATGCTTTTTGTGTGTATATAATAAGATCTTCTATACTTTCCACAGTATGCATCCGATGAAGTGAGCTGTAGCTCACGAAAGCTTATGCTCAAATAAATTGGTTAGTCTCTAAGGTGCCACAAGTACTCCTTTTCTTTTTGCGAATACAGACTAACACGGCTGTTACTCTGAAACCTCATAGGCTAGATTCCTTGTGAGAGCCAGCTAAACGCACTATGGGGCATGCACTGTATCTGTATATCAGTAAATAGTTCATAGATAAGCCGTCAGTAGGTAGTGAGCAAGAATCTGTAGTATAGTTCCTAGGTTTTGTAGGACCAGTAAAACTTCTTGTTGTACTCAGCTTCATCTGGCAGCTCTTAACATCAGCTAGTAATAGACAGCACTTTACTGCTGCTCTCAACAGGAGTACAATGCACTACCAAATAGCTGCTAAGTGCAGCATGCATGGTAGAAAGATGGTAGCTAAACAAGCTCCCAGAGACACTAACTACACCCCTTTGGGAATGCAGGGTAAAAGACTGATAATTAGCTGGCCACATGACCTAGCTAGTCCTTTAATGTGATCTTGCCCTGCTGTGAGCATGGGAGGAAAAGATCCCCCTTTACCCTCTTCTTGTCCTGTCCCCAACCTTGTGCACTAACACAGCACAGGAGAAAGATTTAGCACAATCGTTTTCTTTAGACATTATTAAAACACATTGGAAAATGAATTACAGTCTCCTCTTTGAGCTTTCACACGGCTGGTGTCACAAATAATATCAGCTTGCCACAAAATGGGCATCCATCCCCATAAATAGGATTAGAAATGCCAGTCATAATTTAAAACATGTTGTATAGGGAGAAATATAATTTTAATTGGGGATGAACTGAGGATTAGAGGGAATTCAGTAGGGTACTATAAATAATTACAACAAAGGAGAAATGGCTTCATGTCAGTAAAATCAAGCTGCATATAACTCAAGATACTCTATATCTTCCATGCTCTCCTGTGAGTAGATGGATACTACTCATTCACATTCACCCCCAAACACATACACACACAATGTTACCTTATTACTGTAGTTCTTACATGGCATTCTCTGTCCTTTATGTAACCCATTACTTCTATTTAATGATGATCGGCATCAGGCTACTTTTTTCTTCTGGATTGGTATAAAGATGTAACTGTATTGATGTATCACTTCCCCCATATTTTCCTCAAGCTTTAAACCTCTGTGGGCTTTAATTAAGCTACCTCCAGGCTTGGGAGTTTTTTAAGATTTGTTTGTTTGTATTTGGATTTGTCATAAATATAAAGGTAAGGGTAAACCCCTTTAAAATCCCTCCTGGCCAGAGGAAAAATCCTCTCACCTGTAAAGGGTTAAGAAGCTAAAGGTAACCTCGCTGGCACCTGACCAAAATGACCAATGAGGAGATAAGATACTTTCAAAAGCTGGGAGGAGGGAGAAAAACAAAGGGTCTGTGTCTGTCTATGTGATGCTTTTGCTGGGGACAGAACAGGAATGGAGTCTTAGAACTTAGTAAGTAATCTAGATAGATATGCGTTAGATTATGATTTCTTTAAATGGCTGAGAAAATAGCTGTGCTGAATAGAATGAATATTCCTGTCTGTGTGTCTTTTTTGTAACTTAAGGTTTTGCCTAGAGGGATTCTCTATGTTTTTAATCTAATTACCCTGTAAGGTATTCACCACCCTGATTTTACAGAGGTGATTCTTTTTTACTTCTATTAAAAGTCTTCTTGTAAGGAAACTGAATGCTTTTTCATTGTTCTAAGATCCAAGGGTTTGGGTCTGTGGTCCCCTGTACAAATTGGTGAGGCTTTTTACCAAACCTTGTCCTGGAAATGGGGTGCAAGGTTTGGGAGGATTTTGGGGGGAAAGATGTGTCCAAACCACGTTTCCCAGTAAACCCAGATAAAGTTTGGTGGTGGCAGTAGAAGTCCAAGGGCAAAGGGTAAAATAGTTTGTATCTTGGGGAAGTTTTAACCTAAGCTGGTAAAAGTAATCTTAGGAGGTTTTCATGCAGGTCCCCACATCTGTACCCTAGAGTTCAGAGTGGGGAAGGAACCTTGACAGGATTGTTTTTAAAGAAAAAGTTCACTTGTCAAGCAACTTTCCTCAGTCTCACAGAGCTCTGCTTAATAATGAAAGCCCTGTGGAAAAAAATGGTGTGTGATCATGTAGTTAAAGACTGTCTCATAATGCATATCTACAAGCGGGGCAAATTAAAATTGCACAGGCAACCTTACTTCTGGTGGTGGTTCCTAACTTTTAAGTGCTTGACTTTACAAGCTTAATAACATTCTTTCAATGTAGTTATTTTAAATGTAATGGCATTCATAAAATATTTAGGATTCATACTCCTAGAACCTGAAGTCCTCCGTTTATCCTCAGAAGATGTATAACTATCACTGCCTGGATTGGCGTTATCCCATACTACTTTCCAATTTACCTCAAGCATGACTTGCGGGAATCACAACAGAAGGTGAGCGAATAGTCCCAGGGCTGACTTTAGGGAAAATGGTGCACTCTCTTTGGTGATCTTTAAGTACTGCTCCCCGAGCAGGCAGCAGGCAGAGGGCAGCAGGTGGGTATGGCCCTTCTGCAGCCTCTTGACCAAGGTGCTCCCCCACAACCACAGTGCCCTAGGCAGTCAACCACATCACCCGTGGGTAAGACTGGCCCCAAATAGTCCAGTCCATAATTTTTTACTCTTTGGAGCAAGATTGTCAACAAGGATGCCCATTGTGGTATTGGATTTTGTCATGTGGACATCTGTCCTCAAGGTATTTTACTAAAACCACTACATCACATCACAGCTTTGGAGCTGCTATGTAATGATCTGTGATAATTTTATGAATGCTTTATGTGACCAAAGCTATATTGGCTTATTAGACTTTCCTGTATGAATGTATTGATTTAGATTAATAGGGACTTGCTGGAAAAACAAGCAGGGAAACAACATGTTGGTTATAGATAAGAAGCTTCCCAGCCAACACTTGGGAGGCAATTACAAGACAATGCTGGGAGCTAATAGATTAAAGGGTTATAAACAGTTAAATAGTGACTTGGTACCTGGGACTGGGTACCTGGGTTATAAACAGTTAAATAGTGACTTCAGTACCAGTAACGGCAACTTGAGGCTGAGTAAAACTGCTCCTTAGCTGAAAATAAAGAATGGAAGAGGGGGAGAACTGATCCCTATCTTAAAATTATGGGGGGAGGGATAGCTCAGTGGTTTGAGCATTGGCCTGCTAAACTCAGGGTTGTGAGCTCAATCTTTGAGGGGGCCATTTAGGGATCTGGGCCAAAAATTGGGGATTGGTCCTGCTTTGAGCCGGGGTTTGCCTAGATGACCTCCTGAGGTCCCTTCCAACCCTAATATTCTATGAATGGGGTTGATCAAACCCTACAGGTCTTGGAGAGTCTATAGGAAGCTTAGGCCTACTTGGATCCCCAAGAGGCAGATGGCTAGATACCTAATAATTTTTTTCTGAAATACTTTGGTTCTAAATAAAACAATACTTTGCTTTAAGAATGTCATCTGGTTAGTGGGTACCACTACACACTGGTCCTGAAAAGCAAAACTGCAGGATCTGAATATAACTTGGGTCTGCTGAAGTACTCACAATTAGTACACAGGGGACTGCAGCCCAAGTCCTGGTGAGAGAGTGGGAAAATCACATGATTTCATGAGAGACGTGGTGGCTTGGGGCTTGAGACCTGAGAGGCAGGTCATTCAGCGAAATTAGGAGAACTCAGAGATGCTGTTAGACTGGTAACCATGACAACAGCCATCAGAGAGGGACAACGCTCAACCTGGGCTGGAGTTGAAAGAGCAAGCTAGAGGTGAAAGGCCATATATACCATTAGTAATCTCCTCAGACACATGGTGCCCCTTCAGTGCTTTCTATAGATGTTTAATGGATCTGTAGAATATTGTGAACAGATTTATGAAACATATAAAAACACCTTAATCAACTGCTAAGGTGAACTTCTCGCCTCCTCGCCTTGCTAATGTCCCTTTGTGATTATTAAAGGTATGTCTTACCATGAAAAAAAGGAAGGAAATTCATAGTTGAGCTTTTAATCCATTCCATAGTCTCTACAGGCTGAATGCTCACAAGGAGTTAGGCTCCTAACGTCTATTTAGATTTCTAATTTCCATTGAAATCAATGGAATATAAGACTAAATAATAGGAGCCTAATTCCTTGTGAGCATTCAGAACTACATCTGTACATTAAATCATCCACTCTTAGCTACCCTTTGAAAATATCTTGTAATGTTGGATCATTTCAAGAAACCAAACTGCCACTACAATTCAGCCTTATTGCTGAAATTCCCGCTCCTACTGTGACCAATTTAATAAAAAGCATTAACTTTAATTTTAGGTCACAGCTTTTTAAATCTTCATATCATCCTGTTACTGCACCGAATGAGCTTTAAAATATAGTAAAGTCTTCTGACTTCATAGATATATATATATATATATATAGATATATATAATGGTTAAGCTTTCTTTTCTATGGTTGATAACACTGTAATTGTCATAAAAGCAATGTAGTGAAATTCTACAGTCTAGTGAAGTTGAAGGAATATTTGAATCTCTCAAATGACTGCTTCCAAATATCTGTTCTCTGGTCTGACCCTGACCCACCTCGGTCAAGGCGCTCATCTGTGGTCCCAAAGGATGCTGTGTTCATGTTGTTGCTTCTCATCACATGAACTGCAATCTCTTAATATATAGTATAAAGTAACTGACTTGTCTTTCATTTAGGCATGAATTCTGTTTTATCTTTATGACTGGATTCTAAAATATCTTTTGCTTTTGTCCCTGGCCCCAGTTCTGTTTATGTCTCCAGTTGTAACAATGGGCTGTGAGAAGAGGTGAGATTGCTGCACCAGAGCCAGCAGGCTGTTTACCATTACCCCAGCTGTAAGTTAACCAGTACTTCTACTGTTTGTTGCAGAGCTGACAGATGAGAAGCCCTTTGATCTGCGATAGTGAGAATGGGAAGAGGACACAGGTCCTACGAGTCTCCCCTGCCTCCATCAAACATCCAGGGCTTTTCTTTCCGGGCGGCAGTAGATGAATCCTCCATTCTGAGACAAGCCTTGAGCAGGGCTCTCAAAGGCCCTGTATTCTGTCTTCTCTTTTCCAGTGGCAGATCAAAGGGTCTCTGGGAAGGGAGTGCACAGAGGCTTCTGTCAGTTCTACGATGAGGCTCCTGTCAGTTCTTCCACTCCATGGAAACCCTTCCCCCTCACTTGTCTGCCATCTTCTTTGGAAGGAGATTTCTCCTGTACCGCTAGGTTCCTATTTTAGGAAGTAGATGGGAAAGAGTGCTGTTTCAAATGCTTCTGCAATACACTGGCTAAACGCTCCATGTCCCCTGGACTACAGAGAAGGTAAGAGCTTACTATAGCTGCCAGCTAATTGAGTTCCTCCTTTAGCACAAGTAGTAGAGATCTGTGGTTTGTTACTGAAGCTTTAAAGTTTAATCACTATGGAGATCCCCTGATGGGGATTGTTATACTCCTTCCTCCTACCAGGGTGTCTATTACTTGGAGAGGGGTGTATCCCTTCCTGCCCAGCAGTTTGTTACAGATTCCTTGGAGGTTTGGGCCAGGATGCACCTGGCTTGCCCTCTGCTGTGTATCCCATTTTTGAGGAGTATGGTTTTTTTTCCCCTTCATCCCTCTTTTATACTTCCCCAGTTGCTCTGGGTGTAGGGGGAAGGGAGAACAAATGCTCCTCTCTTCTCATCACAGGTTGACTTAAATCTGCTGCTGACCCAGGTCTGCAGGCAAAAGTGCTGTTCCCTGAGAAATGGCAAAAAAAAGGAGCATCAGTTGAAAGCTGCTAAATGTCTGAAATTAAAATTAAAATATAATACGTATGTGAGATTAAGGCTGACCTTTTACACAGCCTGTATCGTCTTTCCCAGTAGCAGATCAAAGGGGTTCTAGGAAGGGAGTGCATAGAGATTCCCATCAGTTCTGCAATGAAGAAAAAAATAACACTGAAGGGAACAACATGGCATCTTCCAGGCATTGGCATTTTCCCACTTGAAAAGCAGCTGGTCTGATATCAGAAATTTGACTCAAAACATCATAGGGATTTATCGCCCAAACACCAATTACTATGATTTTAGGAAAAGTCCTCATTTTCTGAAATTAAACAAAGATATTTGTTTAGAATTATTGTGACTTAACCCATTAAATGTATTTATCACTATGGTTGCAAAAACAAGCTTCCATCTATTGAAGTGTCTTTGAGCAGAATGAAAGATTTAAGAGAAGTGGAGTCACTGCTGTATTAGATGAACATCTGAAGAATTTGAAGAAACATGGGTCAAATAGGACAAACTGATAAAGAAAATATAATTTATATCACTTTTATAATATCAATAGGGATATTTATTGTAACTCAACCTACACTGCTCAACTCTACTGAATCTGTTAATTCTTATAACTATCATCCTCTTTTCTACTACTAATGTATGAAAATAATGTGTGCTGTCTATAATTAGTTAGCAACTTTTTATTAAAAAATAATCAAAGAGTGAGATTCTGTCTGCTTTAGAGTGGACTCAGTAGATCTCCATGACACTTTCTGTAAGAACAAGAATCTGTAAGTGTCCTTAGCTAGCATTTCTCCTTTATATACTATTATGCAATGTGCTGTGCTCTGGTAGATTGCTAAACTAAACCTCAGAGATGGCTGCATTTCAATGGCACTGTTTGTACATGGTATGTGTAATGCTTTTAGGTTCTTTGGAGTGAAAGGAGCTATAGAAATTTAAAACAAAGTCATTATACAAGAGGAAAAGAGCTGTTCTCATCATTTTCCTAGGTGAATTTCCTCTTAATAGATGTAGGGTTTCCCAATCTCTCTTTCAAATCGGTGCATGGTCACACTTTTTCTCTTTCTGCTTTTCTCTCTTTTCTTTTGAATTTAGGAATCCTGAAGGTGTCTGATTGTCAGCCCTGGGGATTGAAATCTTCTGTTTATCCACACAACACAGAAGCAAAGAAATGAGCAGAGCACGCCTCCTCACACTTTGCTGACAATGTTTCTCATCCCTGTGCAGTAGGAACTATCACTAGGGCTGAAAGGGGATTTTAATTTCTATACTTATTGACTATTTTGCATCCTATTGAGACTGCCAAAATGGGTGAGAAATGTGACTGTGCTTTTTGTGATAACTTGCCACTATATGAGAACTGCATTAAGATTACTGAATCATTTTACACTGTCAATGGAACAACTGTCAGAGGATAGCAATTTCAATCACGACTGATTTGGGTTGGATTTGAATTTATGGCTTAGAAATTAAAGGCTTCATATCCCATTACCAAAAGGTCACCATGTTAATACTGGGATTCCAGCATACCAAAGGGACTTCATTTTTATAGGATATTCATATTTCAATATGGATGACAGCTCTCTTTCCAGGAAAATGAATGTAAAAATGTCACAACTGATTAGGCCACATCCCCCACGGTATGTTCTTTCCCTGCTTTTAGTCTTTCTTTTGATATCTTTCCTTTAATCCCAGATGTAAGTATAATAACCCTGAGGTTTTTTAAATCCAGAGTTGGCAACTTTAGAAGCATGCCAATGCAATTGGCAATAATTCCTACTTTTGTCATATTGTGGGAATATCTCTAAGTTTTGACCACACTTTAACAAAATAAGATATAGCTCACAAGCATGCAACATGCAAGGAGAACAAAAGGATAGCAAAACATACACTTGCAGACCAAAATATAATAAGAAATTCTAATATTTTTAGGCCCTCCAGCTTGACCCTGGACAATGAATGTCCCTTTAACATTGGTTGGGAGATTTATCTATTTGTTGTTTTTCTTTCCCAATAAGTGTACTATGCTCTGCTCTTGAAAAGTGCTATTATTTTGTTGTTCTAAGAGTAGACAAATAGTTATGATTTGAAGCAGAATTCCTCCCCTCCCCATGACATACAATTCATTTGTGAAAAGGGACCAAGCTTCACAATACTAATATGTAATACGCTGATCTATCCATCTGCAAAATTATCACAATGTATTTATTCTCCCAAAATATTTAAAATGACATAATATATAAAGATGCTGTTATATCATGATGTTCTTGGAAATATTTTTTCCCCAGATGTGACAGTCTGTACCCCATCTTCACCCTTTCATAGGACTATGATAAATCTTGTACAAAATATACCTTGTGAGGTATTGTTTGAAAACTCATAATTTGCTGTTTATTATTGTCCTGGTAAAGTATGTATGACAATATTATATGTAAAGTTATAAGAATATACTGTATGATATTAGTAAGGGCAGCCACAAACCAGTTCCTCAGAGACAAAATGCAAACTGATGCCTCAGCCAGAGGTCAACAAAATCACAATGGAACAGCTTGAGGTTCCCATCCACATGTCTCCTGTACCTCAGCTGGAGATGATTCTCAAAGAAAAGATAGGCTATAAGAAGGGGAAGTAAATGCCCCAGATTATTTCTCCTCCTACATCTCCACTCACAGCATGAACCACACTCGAAGGACAAAGGAAACTGCACTGAACTGGGGAGGTATCCTGTCTTAGAGAAGTTTAGCCAGTAAGACTGCTAGAACGTGTGGTGAGAGAAACTTTTGCTTTGAATCCAATTACCTTGTTAAGTTAGGTATTAGTTGTGTTTTACCTTTATTTTCTCGTAACCAATTCTGACTTTTATGCCTCATTACTTGTAATCATTTAAAATCTATATTTCTGTACTTAATACATTTGTTTATTGTTTTATCTAAGCCACTGTGTTTGGATTGAAGTGTTTGGGAAACTCCATTTGAGATAACAGGATTGGTGCATATTGTTTTCTATTAATAAAATGATGGACTTTAGATGAGCTTGTATCATTCAGGAGAGCTCTGGGCAGTACAAGACACACATTGCTGGGGAAAAGTCTGGGACTGGGAATTTGCTGGTGTTGCTCTGCAGTGTAATTCATGAGTGGCTGGCCATAGCACTCATACAGTATAAATGGGAGTAACTTACATGCTGGAGGCTGTGTGTGAGCAAACCAGAAGTGGTTGCTCTCACAGTGAAGCAGTGTGAAAGGCACCCCAGGTTGGAGAATTGAGGGGACACTGCTATTTATCAGTCCAGATTGTACCCTGGGTAATGTCACACCAGAATTAATTTGAATTCTAGGCTCAGTCTAAGGGCTCAACTACTTTTTATTTAAATGAGTGTAGATATTCTTCAGTAGCTCATTGACTTTAGCGTAGATTTACATTTATGTAAGACAGAGCAGAAGAAGGTCAGAGTCTTCAGGATAAGTAATAGAATCTTTCCAGGTTTCCCATCTTTACTTCTCACCAGACTATGTATCTGAAGGCTGTAGTACTACATACAAATGCAACTGATGGCCTGCATATGTTTTTGTTATGCATTCCATGCCAAGGCTAAAAAAAAAATCCATTCTTCTTGTGATGGATACCCCTTCCTGCCGGGGTGCCACCTGGAACTGTGGTACAGCTGAGCCCTCTAACTCACCGATCCGGGTTCCCTCTCACACTGTGATGTTGTCACAAGCTGCAAAGCCCTCCAAGCTTGCACTCATACCAACATCCGCAGGCAGGGGCCACACCCAGGTGTGTTCATGAATGCTCTGCCAGCCGCTGCATGAACCAACAGTAAAGAGGCTCCAGGCAAAATACCCCCAGCTCCCCAGCCTAAGACCCCAGGGCTGTACCATCCTGCCCTGGTCTAAAGCCTGACCAATATGAATTTATTACCAGTCTGCCCCTTCCTTGATGTAAAGAGGACCATGCACAAGCCTTTGTTAACTGAGCTGAGGTTTCCCACACACTTCAAGCAAACCACACTGTTTTAGGTAAAATATAAAACAAATTTACTAACTACAGAAAGATAGATTTTAAGTGATTATAAGTGATAGCAAACAGATCAAAGTAGATTACCTATCAAATAAACAAAATTGCAATCTAAGCCAAATATACTAGATAGGATTTGAATTAAGCAGTGTCTCACCTTGTTAGATAGTATAAACAGTCCACCAACGCTTTATACACAGGCAGGCTTCTTTCTTTCCTGCATGGGTCCAGCACTTCCCCCAGTTCAGTCTTTGTTCCTCAAGTGTTTTCTTGTGTGGGAAGGGGGCCTTTGGTGATGTCACTTCCCCTTTTATAGTGTCTTTCATAGGGCGGGAACCCCTTTGTTTCAAGCCAAATTCTGAACCAGTTTGTGGAAAAATACAGCTACCAAAATGGAGTTCAATATCATGTGATCTAATCATATGCCCCTGCATGCTTGATGAGTCATGACAGCTTTTATTCATAGGCGGTCTGAACCATCCCCAGGTGAGGATAGCACTTTTCTATGGTCCATTGTCTTTGCTGATGGGCCATTAGCACTGTCTAGCTCAGTGGTTCTCATATTTTTGTACTGGTGACCCCTTTCACATAGCAAGCCTCTGAGTGTGACCCCCCAATCCCCCCCATATAAATTAAAAACAATTTTTATATATGTCACTCCATTAAAAATTCTGGAGGCAAAGTGGGGTTTGGGGTGGAGGCTGACAGCTCACGACCCCCCCCCCATGTAATAATCTCGTGACCCCCTGAGGGGTCCTGACCCCCAGTTTGAGAACCCGCTGGTCTAGCTTCTTCATTATTGTACCTGAAAGGCTAGTTATGGTTGTTTCCAACTTCACAACATCTTTCACTAACACACACATAGCAAAACCTCATAACTTCACCTGCAATGACAGCACATACAATCCAACAGGATATTAATGTTCAACAGATCAAGAGTTTTAGAATAATACCTCTCAAGGCATACTTTGTACAAAACATATCATAATTATATGACAATGATGACGGGGGGAGGTGCCAGGGAGTTGCTTGAGGGCACAGAGTGTCACAGTCCTCATTTACTTCCATTCTCCTCATGATGTACTTCCTCATGTAGCCTATTACTGCTGGTAGAGGCAACTTTATACACCATACATTGCTTTTTAGTTTAAACCTTCCTTTCTCCATTATTGGTTCCCAGCAGCACCAGTCTGCATTGATCTCCACTCTACACAAACTCCTAAAGGTCTATTTCCTAATGTCTGAAATAAAATGGTTACCAAGAAACAGGACCACCTTATCAGTTTGGATGTCGATGGAGACAAGAGAAATGGTCATCAAGAAAAGCATTCAGTGCACACTTTCCTTGTGGGTTAAAAATGTCACATATTAAGAAGGGGAAATTTGACAACCTTCATTTCTGCATCCAAGATGTCACTTGGGATTTTTCAGCATGCTGTGGTTTTCCCCTGACCACGCCGTTTGCAACCTATCAGCCAGTGAAAATGTAGTGTTGACAAATCAACGGTGGCTTTTAAAATATTGTTATTATGAGGCATTGAATTTCTCCTCTAATATGGAGTAAGAAGTGTAATGCAGTGCCAATAATGAGGCTTAAATTAAGGAACCCTTTTTTTTCTGATTGGTACCTGCCTTTAATTTAGAGAGATGATATCTGGGTCAAACTGACTACAGTGAATAGTCAGGGCACAAGCTAAATTATTCAGGGTATTCACTGAGGAATGACTAACCTACTATTTATATACTTTCTGAATATATCATTATGTGTCTAGCTCAATTTGCAAGGTTCTATTTGAAGTCAATGGACTCCAGAGTATGCATTCTGTTAATCTAAAAAGCCTGACAACTGAAATTATTGGGTTATTGGATAGGGTAGTTGAATAACCCAGGAAGATTTACCTACTGGTTTATAAGAATTTGAGCTACATTAGTTAAGGAAAATATATTTATATGAAACAAGTGGAAGGCAATTTCCTGGCTATATGGATCCTCTTTGCTGAATGTGCAGAAAATAGAAAATAAGAGGAACAGACTTAAAAGACTGAATAAGGGCCTGACTTTTTATTAAGGATCTTCTAGGTAGCAAAAACAAAGTCTATAGTGACAATATAACTAGAACCTCAAAGACCACACCAGGTCTAAATTCTGTGGCAAAGCTCCCTACTGTCTGTGGAAGAGCAGTACTGAATGCTGTGGGAATTCAGTGACCATTTTGATAGAGTGAAAAGTCTTCTCAGAATATTAAATTGTAATGACATAACTCTAAAAATGAACCTTTATTGATGATGGCCCTGATCCTGCAAGCACTTGTGCACATGCTTAACTTCATGCACATGAGTTGTGCCTTTAACGTAATAGCAATATTTGTGCATGTAAAGTTGAGCACACGTATCGGTGCTTTCAGGAGCAAGGATCTATGTTAAAACTTCAATAATTTCTAATATTATTATTAAGTTTTGTCAGGTGGCTGTCAAAATATTGAGGAAGATATGCTCCCTGCCTCTAAGGTTAAGTCTACATTGCATCTGGAGGCATACTGACTAGCTTGGGTAGACAGATATGTACTAGATATGCTTGAGCTTCTTTGCTAACAATAGCAGTGTAGCCACACCAGTTGGCATTGGCCAACTGCCTGAGTACATGCCTAGGGTCTTAGATGGGACTGTATTCATGAGGCTTGCTATTTTTATCATGCTCACATCAAAACTGGCACAAATTGAGCTGTATATTACACCTCAGGCTGCAGTGTACAGGGGTTGAAGACAGAGGGGCTTAAATCTTGGATTAGACGTATGCACAGGATGACCAGCAGAAGGTCAAATCTTAAAACAGTGCATTGTTTCAATTTTAAATGCTATGTACTGTTTTAATTGTAGAAAGCTTCTCCATAAGAGGCCTGCTTTATCATATCATTCCTTTAAGCTACTGTTCTAAGTATTTAGGCCTGGATTCTGCCATCCATACTCTGGTTGAATAATACCTTACTCCATGAGCAATCCCAAGGATGGTAGAATCTGGCTTTCAATCCTCAACACACCACTCCTTGCATTCTGCCTCCCACTGCTCTAGTACCATTGCTACCCTGCCTCTCTCTCTCACACACATACTTCCTACTGTACATCTATGAATAGGCTAAAGTCTGCCAGCCGTACTCATGTTGAATAATGACTTAGTTTGTGCACACTCCTATTAAATAAATGTAGTAAAATGGTATTCAGTGAAAGTAAGGATGACACAATCTAGCTCTTAGAGCAGGGGTGGCCAACCTATGGCTCTGGAGCCACATGCGGCTCTTCAGACGTTAATATGCGGCTCCTTGTATAGGCACCGACTCCGGGGCTGGAGCTACAGGCGCCAACTTTCCAGTGTGCCGAGGGGTGCTCACTGCTCAACCCCCAGCTCTGCCACGGGCCCTGCCCCCACTCCACCCCTTCCTACCTCCTCCACTAAGCCTGCCGTGCCCTCACTCCTCCCCCCTCACCCTCAGAGCCTCCTGCACACCACAGAACAGCTGATGGGGCGGTGCGGGGAGGGAGGGGGAGGCGCTGATCAGCAGGGCTGCGGGTGAGCAGGAGGCACTGGGAGTGGGGGGGAAGTTGATGGGGGGCTGCTGACATATTACTGTGGCTCTTTGGCAATGTACCTTGGTAAATTCTGGCTCCTTCTCAGACTCAGGTTGGCCACCCCGTCTTAAGAGATTTCCATAGCACCTATAACGTGTACATGTTCCTACACCCCTCTTATGACAGAAACCCTAGCCCTCAACCTGCCACTACTCCAGTCTTACATATTCCTCTCCATTTTCTGGATGCCTCCCTGCTCTTTGCTTCCCCCAGCTCCAGTTCTCCCAAACCTTTCCTCTTTGTGATGTAAGCCCCACCAAGACACTAGATTAAGAAAAAAATCCACAGGTGGAACCTGTTAGGACAAGCTAGTGGTCTGAAAGAATGGACAAATCTAAGATGACCTACTGTGATGGGCAGATCACCACCTGATTTTTGGGGCCAAGACTTTGAAGGGCTACTAGGATGATCCGTGGTTTGGAAAACTTGTCTTATGAAAGGAGACTCAAGGAGCTTGACTTGTTTAGCCTCACTAAAAGAAGGTTGAGGGGAGATATGATTGCTCTCTATAAATATATCAGAGGGATAAATACCGGAGAGGGAGAGGAATTATTTAAGCTCAGTACCAATGTGGACACAAGAACAAATGGATATAAACTGGTCATTGGGAAGTTTAGACTTGAAATTAGACGAAGGTTTCTAACCATCAGAGGAGTGAAGTTTTGGAATAGCCTTCCAAGGGAAGCAGTGGGTACAAAAGATCTATCTGGCTTTAAGATTAAACTCGATAAATTTATGGAGGAGATGATAGGATGGGATAACATAATTTTGGTAATTAATTGATCTTTAAATATTCATGGTAAATAGGCCCAATGGCCTGTGATGGGATGTTAGATGGGGTGGGATCTGAGTTACTGCAGAAAATTCTTTCCTGGGGATCTGGCTGGTGAATCTTGCCCATATGCTCAGGGTTTAGCTGATTGCCATATTTAGGGCTGCGAAGGAATTTTCCTCCAGGGCAGATTGGAAGAGGCCCTGGAGGTTTTTCGCCTTCCTCTGTAGCATGGGTCACGGGTCACTTTCTGTAGGATTCTCTGCTCCTTGAAGTCTTTAAACCATGATTTGTGGACTTCAATACCTCAGACATAGGTGAGAGGTTTTTCGTAGGAGTGGGTGGGTGAGATTCTGTGGCCTGCGTTGTGCAGGAGGTCGGACTAGATGATCATAATGGTCCCTTCTGACCTTAGTATCTAAGAATAAGGTGAGGGATCTCCCAGTCTTTCCCTCCACCCCCCTTTCTGCCTGGGTGGTATGTCCCTGCTTCCAACTCAGTTCCGGAGCATGCACACAGAAAATATTTAGCTTCCACTTGGGGAAGTGGCAAACAGTTACAGACTGAACACAGAACCTGTGAGACAGGGAGGATAAGATGGAGCAGGCAGCAGGACAATTGTCAGAAAATCAGGACATGGAGGCCAGAATGGCAATCCTTGTGGTGGCTGACAGAACTTGATAAAATTTCTTTATTACAAAGGGCAAGGTGCTAAACCGTTTATTCTGAGCAGTTATTACATTACTGAGCAGTTATTCATACCAATAGTCTCACTGACTTCAGTAACTGCCCATCAGGGTGAATAAGAGGTTCACAATATGACTCTATATTTGTTTCCCAGACCTGAAGCCAAATTGTGGGTGCCATGCACACAGAGGCCCACTCTGGTGAAACTGCAGTAGGAAGGAATGCAGGGTGATTCTGGCTCCTCCTACCATTGGCAGAAAGCCTGCATGGCATGCTCTCCACAACAGGAGTTGCAAAGGGCAGGCCTTAGTGACTAGATAGTGTGGTCCACATCTTTGCACATGTACATTTCCTGATCCAGCAATGAGACTTATGCATATCAATTCCCAGATTATTCACACCTGTCTTGAATTACCTGCATCTGGATGTGGAGCAATTACTGGCAAATGAGTGCACACTGCTATAGCGATGTATATTGTACCCTTTTTGGTATGGCATGAAGGCCCCCACTACTGTGTATTTCATACTTCAATTTTTTTTAGGAAAAGAAAAAATATTTATAGACATTTAGGAAAGGTTAAACACAACACAGTAAAATGTATCTAAATCTCCTTATTTTACGTATGAAAATCTACAGTAGCTATTTATCTGTTTCTTGTCCCTGGTATTTCTAAAGGGACTGATATGGTCTATTATCTAATTACCAATAATGGTCTATGCATGATGAGCAGGAAATGATTTAAAGAAATTCAATTTTAAATTACTTCAAAAATTAAGGGGAATTTTTCCCTTCATTTTGATTGCTGAAGTTTAGATTGAAAGTATCCTGAAAGGAAAACAACAGTTTTTATGGACTGGACTTCCACAATTTACACATGGTCTTTTCCAGATTTGGTTGCTCTCTCCAACAATAGCGACAAGCTAGTAGTGTCAATGGCAAATACCCTATCACATGCAGAATGGGGTGTGTGGACAGACAAAGAAGGAGTTAAAAACTTGCATCAGGAAAAGCTCCACTCTGGAGAAATTGCCTGAGTTACCAATCAGAGAAGGAGTATCTTCCATCTGAGAGTCCTTAAGAATCAGGGATAAAAAAAGGAAGCTGTAGCAGGCTGCTTCCCTTCTAGCAGAATCTTTTTCTGCCCTTGCTGGTAGAGGACTTAGTTTATAAAACCTTAGGTTAGAGAAGAAGTGTGTTTTTTATTTGTTTATCTCTGTGTTATTTTGAACCTAGCTAATCCTGTGGGCCAACTTTACTTACCTTTCCCTAGTGGAAAATGGAGTCCATGTTTACTCCCTGAAGTAAAGGGCTTGTTTTAGTTTATTTTTCCCTAAATGTAAGGGCTGTGCTAGTTTTATTCCAGGAAATCAGGGATCTTTTTGGTTTTTGTTTCCTGAAAAGAAAGTCCCTCTTTCTCATGATCTTATTCTGTACGATCACATTCTTTGGGCCTATTGCTCATGCTAACATTCAAATTAAATTTAAAACCATAGTTCACTCAGGCCCAATGTAGACATATATTCATATAGTGTGAATGAGCTTATTGGGCAAAATATGTTTTCTCACCAGTACTGTCAATGAATAGTACTGTCAATGTTTTCTCACCAGTACTGTCAATTGTCTTTCTTCATCTGATGATGCTTCTTTCAATCTTAGTTGAATTATCATATGTCAGCAATTTTCTGTCTTACTGTTCTATCAGTTTCATCTTACTTAATATTAAACTCTTGAATACTGTCATTAACTCATTTAGGATTAAATCTTGCCTTCCATGCACACCCATTGAAGTCTCTGAGAATTGTTATATAACTATTGTTTTTAATAGTTAGCACCCAATCATCAGAAAAAGCTCAAGTAAATGAGCAGTGCACTGAGGAAAATATTCTTTAATATACATTTTGGAATTGTCAGCCAATCCTGGAATAGCAGGTAGACAGCAGGGCCATGGATGGTACTACAGATTATGGAGGGAGTAGAAGATGTGCAGAACAGTAGTAGCTGTTTCCTTCCTATTGAGTTTTGTTCTCGTACATCTACGTTGTGCACAAATCTGCTGTCCAATATCTGTGCTTGTATCTGCCATGGATTTAAACTCTGTGCTGCAAACCATGGTGTTTTGAATTTACGTGGCCAGATTGTAATCTATTTAGATTGCAAGATGTTTTGGGCAGAGACTGTCTTTTTGTTCTTTTCAAACAATTTCTTACCCAATAAGGCCTGGGTACATGATTCAGTTCCTGGATGCTACCGCAATACAAATAATTGAGGGAGTAGAATTTGCCCCTGTATTACTTCAAAGTGTTTTGGGATTCTTCTGGATGAAAGGTATGCTACGTATACATTATTTAATTATTCTGCCTTTTGGAAAAAAAATAAATATGAATCTTCTAAGGAAGTTCATGAAAAGATGGGGAACATTTAGGAAACTGTAATTTTGAAAGAGCCGATGTGTATCTTCCCAGAAGTGAAAATTCTCATTAATGATGGCTCATTTTCCCCTTCATTTCCACCACAATATGAAGCCAAGTCCTTTAATTCTATTTGAAAGTAATGTGAACGTCACTGTCAAGACCCCTCTAAAGAAAAGTGTTCTTTTGGGGCAGCGCATTCACTTGAATCTTTTTTTTTTTTTAATAATTCCTTTGTCATTGTTCCCTGGTTGTCACTACCTATTTGGAAAGACTGGCTCAGTCTAACAACCAAAATAAATGGTACTGAACAGAATGAAAAATTATGCAACTTTACTAAAAAGCCAAGAGTGAGTTACCATTTTCAGCGCCTACTCTGTTCCTTTGAAATGATTTTCCAAAATGGGTTTCTTGAAGTCATCATTTTTTCAGAACTATAACAGAGGGCACCCTGTCAGCATCCTCCTCCTTTGCATAAGTTTATAGTTTTCCTCCCTATAAGCAGAATGCTAAAAGCTGTTACAGTGGACTGTCAGGGCTGCATTCATTTTAGGAGTTGGGCAAGATTCCAGGCTATTTATAGGTAACTCCAAGAGCTCACTCATGTGGAAAAATGAGTCACTCACTGTGTTCTAAAATGAGCATAGTTGCAACACGTAAATGGAAACTGAGGCAAAGAACATTATTAAGTGATTATGAATTTTTTTTAAAAAAAATTAGACATACCAATGATTTTTCAGGTGATTTTTATTTTTGAAAGATGCTGTGTAGCCATACAAATGCTATATTAAAATTTGATCATTCTGTTGCATTTTCTTTTACAAATATTAAAGGAATGATTGTGCCTTCATGTTACAATACACTGAGATAAAAAAAACCCACCATTTGAACTGATAAAAAAATTATACTATGGACACTTATCTTTTCAGAGTATCCCCTGTAACCGAGTCATGTGCTTCACATTGCAAATAAATCTTACACTCTGTTCAGCAACCAGGATGAGAACCCTGGGCTTTCATCTTCAGAAATACAGGCTTCAGCCATTTGAGCTCACAGAGACCGCCACAGCTAGCAGTTCCTTACCTTTTCTGTGGGCTAGCCACTAGAGGCAATAGCAACTAAAGCTCAGAACCGGTATTATATTACATCACGTGAACAATCTCTACTCATACCATTTGTCCCACGGAAGTCATGGGAACATATGAAATAAGACTTACAAGATGAGGGCTCTTGTCAACAAAAGTGTCAATCGGAAATTCCTCCAAATAAACACCACCAATCCAAGCAAGCAAGCAAGAAATTAGATTCAAATAATTGTCAACTCCTTTTTTTAACTGCCTTAGTAAACACAAATCTTGGAGCATGCCATGATATTTATCAAACTCAGGTTATGTCTGACCATGGGATGGAAGTGAATTCCTCTGAAAATAGCCTTTTCCAGGGATATGATGTATAAACCTGGGAGACAGTTAGTTTCACTGCCCCTGCTGCTCACTGTTCTCAGGGTAAAGCATGGAGAAAATGAAAGTCTCTTAAGTATTCTGGAACTAAACCATAAAGGGCTTTATAAACCAAAAGCAATACTTTGAACTCTACCTAGAAACTGTACTTAGAGACAGATAAACAGACAACTGTGTTCCATGTTTATCTTATCTTGCACTTCATTTGTGAAACATTGCTAAATGAAGCCCCTGCAGTTATTATTATTAGCCAGGATTTTCAAAAACAGGAGCCTAAAATGAGGCTCCTATATCCGATATATTCTAGCCCTTACCTGATTATCAAAAGATCTGAGCACTCCTCAGTTTCTACTGAGGTCAATCTGGCCAGATGAGAATTCCCCCAAATACAGGGAAGCTCTCAGATGGTGCTAACATAACCCCATAATCCTTTGTGCCACCCATACCAACCATCCCTGTCTCCTATACCATCTAGCCCTGTATAGGAGGCAGGTAAGAGTGTGGAGGTGGCATGGCCAAAGCATGGTGTCCTCTGCCTATGCTCCCTGGATGTATAGGTCTAGTGATGTCCAGCCCAATCGGGATGTGACCCATTGTGCTAATCATTGGCACAAGCACATAATAAAAGATAATCCTTGTTCAAATACATTACAGTCAAAACTGACAAGACAGACAAATAGTGGCAGAAAATATTATCATCCCCTTTTACAGATCGAGGATTGAGGCATAGAGAGAGACCAGGGAACTTGCCCAAGGTAACACAGGAAGTCTTTGGTAGAGCTAGGAACTGAACCCACACCTTCTTAGTCCCAGTTCAGTGTCTTAACAACAAAACTGTCCCGCAAAGCAGCCCACATGTTTACACCAGCATTACATATAGGCCTCACAAGAAAAGTTCATAGGTTGATCATTAGTTCTTGCAAAGTATGGATACTTGCTGTTTCCTATGGAAGTTCTATTGTATTTACAGATTCCCTCTACTTTGCCACGTACCACACCTCCTTTTGTGCTCTCTGCTGATTTTTTCCACGAACAATTTACAGAGGATCAGTTCTGAGTTGGGATGTCTCATGACTGGGCAATTTTGCCTTGTGTTTGAATGACATCAGTTTTTCCCTGTATGTTGCACCACTTTTTATTACTCAGCTGTCATGGCAGCATGGGAGCATATGGCTCAGTGTCTGTAGATTATCTTAACTGTTCATTAATTGGCTATTAATTGAGCTAACCTGTCCTTTAGTTACAATTGTCTGCAGCTGTACTGCAATGTTTTTAATTATTTACTGAGAAATTGTTTCCCTGTAAAAAACATTTCATTAAACGTATCCATTCTTTTTTTCCCTACCTTTTGCCACAATCACCATAAGACAGTTTTCACGGAAAAATGGATTAAACATTCGTACATGAAAAGTACAACAAAAAACGCAACCTTTCAATTGCCAAATAAATAGAATAAATGTGAAGGCAATAAACTACCTTTTGGAAATCAGCTCTCTGCAGGAAAATAATATTCAAGAAGCTTTCTTATTACGTTAAACAAATACAGTGAACATTTAAAAGTTCATAACCGGGAAAAAAAATCCGTGAAATATTTAGTCCGTCTCAAAATTTGTTATGCTGTCAGAATAATTCCTTCAGTGCACATAAAGAGAGGGAATATTACATATTTGGAATGTAATAGCTGTAATAAGAAAAGTAAGAATTGTGAAAACAAGAGCATTAACAACGTCACAATGAACAATATCCTGTTCTTTTTCTCTTCCAACAATTTAAGAAATTACAATATTTAAATTAAAGGCTACAGATAAAATTGAGTGTCACACATTCAAAGAAATAGCAGGATTCCAGCTGTTTCATCCCTAGTTATGTCTCTTGAGTTCCACACATAGTAATAAAATAGACCAATCAAATTCCTGTCTTTTCTTCTCATATATTAAGTGATCAAATTGCGATGCCAGCATAGTCCTTTTTTTATTATTTTAAAAATCAGCCCTGAAAAGACCAGAAAAACCTTACAAAGACATTTGTCCTGTAACATAATTAATCACATTGGGCAAAATCCTGCTCGCTTTAATCATACATTTCCAATTCAAGCCAAATGGAATCTGGATTTGGCCCCATTATGACTCTCACGGTCAAGACACTAACAAAATGCAATACCTTAACATATAGTCATTATTGAAGATGGTGGGCTTCATCTAAAGCTGGTTGGGAGTCTTTTCATTGACTTCCATGTGCTTTGGAGCAGGCCTTAAGTCTTCTTCTGTTTTCAGCATTGGTAGGGGAAGTCCAAACTTCCCTGCACCAGCCTGCCCCATCAATGTATCACAGCTTAGTTCTACAGATGTCATCTCTAGGGCATGAAAGCTGAATTCACTCCTCAGATCCTTGGCATCTTTGATGAGGGAGCCAAATGATATGGTAAAAGCCTTTTTTTTTTTTAAATAGGGACTGTCTCAGATCCACAGGACATGCTGTTCCTCTGACCTTTATATAGTCTCTCTGGGAGCATCCCCTTCATAGTGTTAGGCCCTGGACATCCACTTTTTACAAGGGGAAGACTCTGTTACTCCAGAATTGGGTCTCTGGCTTCAGCATCTCTGTTTCTCATTGTGGCTCCTTCAGCAGATTCAACGGAGCTTGAATCCCTGTTGGAGATTTACCCGGTGTGGAGCTATACAACTAGCAGATGTTTGCAGGGACAGAGGACAGTCTTTTCAAAAAAGAAGATCACATTTATTAATCAACTGCAATAGAGTATTTGGGATCTTTAGGCTAGAATGGTAAAGCAAAGTCTACCCACACATGCATACTTCCAGCACATCTTGCATCTCTTGCCCAAGTGCCCAAGATTCAACCCTCCCTGCACTGCTATGTACATTGTATCCATGCAGTAAGATAACTAGTGCACTGTCCCTTAAAGAGAGGCATAGTAAGGGACTTAGAAGGACTGGTTCGCGGGTACACATGCATGTGCTGACCTGTGCTGCTGAGAGCAGTGAGTAAGTAGAAAAACAATTGTCCCCAGAAGTCTGTTGTGTTTACCCTATCCTGTGTGCATCTCCCTTCCTAGGAGTAGTCTAACCAAAGACAATACAGCAGCAGCCTTTTTATTACAGTCTGCTTATACCTTTGTTCTTTGTTTCACGCTCCAGTCATGTGGTTTTCACAGGTCCTGTCCCCCTTGTCCAGCATCATTAAAGTTAATGTCCATTCACTGGTCTTCCATTGTCTTTCTATTCACATGTTGACAGTTCTTTACAGAGTATTCATACCCGTGCAGACCTGTCTAGGTGACTCCCATCTAGTCACTTCAAAGCTCTCCTCTAACCCAGAGCAAAAATTAACCCCTTCATACCTAGTGGGTGACAACACAAATTACAACCCATACTCTATAGGGACCACATACTGAAATAAATCTTTCTTGAACGCCCGCTTCCGGCCTTCAAGCAACCCCCCAAGCTCTCCAAGCACCTTCTCACCCTGGGCTTAAATTGAGCTCCACCTCACACTTGGACTTACAGTTGGTACAACATACCATGCTAGAAAAATTCACTAGCATTCTAATATGTCTGAGAAACTACACAACCATTTGTAAAGGTATCTGAAGAATTTGACTTGAGTAGCTCTTGCAAGACCAACACCGATGATCAATATTCATGGACATCCTGTTGATCCATTGTAGCGGGGACAATTTAAGCTCTGCAGATTTCCCACTCACACTGCAAAAGGTGAAAGAAGACAGTAACACAGAAGTCAGGAATATGTTTTCAAACTGAAGACTAACACTCTTGACATGATACACAGGGAGAAAAATATGCCCTGTAGTGACAGCATCAGGTATTCTGTTTTAAAACCAGATATTCTGTACGTAGAGTCCAAAAGATCATAAAATACTCCAGCAATTGGTCATGCCTCAGAGAAAGTATCAGCTGAACCATAGCTGACAAACACACACATTTTTACAGAATTTCTCTGTTGGATCAATGACCCAACTGTTATCAATAATTTTAATAGATAAAAAGTCATTATTACTAATACTATCAATCAATATTGGCACATGCCATGCACAGTACAAATTTCAGGATTTGTGCAAGTAAACTAAGGAAACAGGAAAAAGAAGAATTAGCTATATGGGTTTTTTTTACATTTATAGTGGCTATGAAAACAGCAGCTGTGGAATTGTAAGGTTTCTTTAACTGACAGCTGAGGAAGAATTTAGAAACTGATCATTAAGGCCATAGTATTATTCTATAATGGCCACCCACACAGTAATTAATCTTATTAATCAAAATCACATTGGATTAAATGAAGCAAACATTCCATGTTACAACAGAATGTATTATAAATAACACATTTATTTTGGAAAGGTTCCATTTTTTTTTTAAATTAAAGAGGAATAAATCTAATTCCTTTTTCATTTTATACACACACACACACACACACACACACATACATACCCACATTGGATACTAGATATTTCTTATATTTTATAGCCAGTTGAAAGTCAGACTAATTGATCAAGGTAGTCCCTTGTGGCCTTAAAATCTTAGGGTGAAATTCTAGTCCCATTGACTTTAATGGGAGTTTTGCTATGGACTAAAATGCATATTAATATGAGAACACAATAAGGAATATGTTTTTTGAAATGATACCGAAATGAAAAAGCAATAGTAATAGTAGTGAAACAAACCAATTGCCAGAGTGGTCTTTGTTAGGACAGAAGTTTAGTACTGTAGTACATTTTTTATTTCTATGCCTCTGTTGCTAATGAACTGCTTTATATGTATGTTTTGTTTAGTTAACTTTATAGAGTCTTAGTTAATACCAAAACTCTCATTGAAGTCAATGGGACCAGAATTTCACCCTAAGATTTTAAGGCCACAAAGGAATACCTTGATCAACTAGTCTGACTTCCAACTGGTCATAAAATTTAAGAAATATCAAGTATCCAGTGTGTTCCCTCGAATATTTGCTTTGAAATTTCATAACATTGGCTTTAGGAATATTCTTTGTTATACTTGCCTGTTACAAATAGAAAATAGAAGTAGAAAAATATCAGCAGAAATGTGGGCTTGTTGTGTGAGAGTGTATGACTTGGCAATGACTTCAAAACAACTCAAATAATTCAGCATGGGGAATGTGCTACATTCTTACTATTTAAAAATACAAGTTATTGTTTTCATTTATTTGCTTAAAAAAATACAGAGATCCAGCAAAGTGTTTGCAACATCTGATTAAACTTTGACAGACAGACCTCTCGGTGCTCATAAACCTTAGTTCGTAAGTTTTCACTCAGTAGGTGCACTCCTTTTAGCCATCCAGGCCCTGTGTACAATGTGATACATTAGAGCTAAATTATTCACCAAGAACCTGGTTTATGTCTAAGTGCTATGCTAAATTAAGTAGAAATTAAAAATTAAGTACAAAACCTGGAAATTATGAGGCAATGTTAATTTATAATGAAATCATTTGCTAACCTTCATTATTACAGAAATATTTCTAAAAATATTGCCCCAAATGAAAATGCATAACCAGTGCACATTATTTCTGCATCATAAGAAAGCCACTCCTACAGAGTTTAGGTACTCCCTGTGGGAGTTGCTTCCCCTGGGCACCTATAAAAGCAGCTACTAACATTAGACATCTAAATCAGCAGGTCCAGTTAACAGACATCTAACTGTTTTAAAAGAGCTGGCCAAGGAGATCTCTGGATCATTACATTTGCTATTCAATAAGTCTCGGACCACTGGAAAAGTTCCAAAGGACTGGAAGGAAGCTAATGTTCTGCTAATATTTTAAAAGGGTAAATGGTATGAGCTGGGAAGTTACAAGCCTGTCAGCATGACATCGATCCTAGTCAAAATAGTGGAAAGGCTAAAAGGGAATTCCAGTAATAGAGAGTTAAAGCAAGTAGTGTAATTAATGGCAATTAACAAGGGCTGATGGAAAATAGATCCTGTCAAACAAACTTGGTATCTTTTTTTTCATGAGATTACGGGTTTGGTTGGTAAACATAATAGTGACTAACATGGCTGTTACTCTGAAACCTGTCATAATAGTGTTGATGTGACATATTTAGACTTCTGTAAGGCATTCAACTTCGTACTGCACGACATTTTTATAAGTAACTAGAATAATACAAAATGAACATGACACACATTAAATGGATAACATCTGGCTAACTGACAGTCTGAAAATGTAATCGTAAACGGTGAATCAACCCTGAGCAGATGTGTTTCTAATAGGGTCCTGCAAGGACTGGTTCTTGACTCTATGCTATTTTTATCAGTCACCTGAAAGAAAACATAAAATCATTACTGATCAAGTTTTCAGATGATACAAAGATCAGGGGAGTGGTATATAATGAAGAACACAGGTCACTGATACAGAGCAGTCTGGATTGCTTGAAAGGCTGGGTGGAAGCAAGTGATATGTATTTTAATACTGACAAATGTAAATGTATACATCAAGGAAAAAATAATTTAGGCCATACTTACAATATGGGGGACTGCCTCCTGGGATGCAGTTACTCAGAAAGACTTGGGGGGACATGGTGGATAATCAGCTGAATATGAGCTCCAAGTGCCGCTCTGTAGCAAAAAAAAGCTAATGTGATCCTTGGATGCGTAAACGGGAATATCAGGTACTAATAGAGAGATTACATTACCTTTGTATTTGGCATTGGTGTGACTGCTACTGGAATACTGTGTCCTGTTCTGCTGTCCATAATCCAAGAAGGACGTGGACAAATTGGAGAGGGTTCAGAGAAGATCCATAAGAATGTTTAAAAAATTAGAAAACATACCTTATAGCAAAAGATTGAAGGAGCTCAGTTTATTCATCTTATTAAAAAGAAGGTTAAGGGGTGACTTGGTCACAGTCTATAAATACTTAAATGGGGAAGATAGACAAGATAATAAGATGAGTGAGATAATATCTTTTACTGGACCACCTTTCTGCTGGTGCGAGAGACAAGCTTTCAAGCTTACACAGAGCTCTTCTTCAGGTCTTCTGATTCAGAGAATAGAAATTTGATAATTGAGAGCTCTTCAATCTAGCAAACAAAGGTATTACAAGATCTAATGGCTGGAAGTTGAAGCTAGACAAATTTTAGATTAGAAATAAGGTGCATTTTTTAATAGTGAAGGAAATTAATCATTGGAACTACCTACCAAGGGCTGTGGTGAATTCTCCATGACTGGAAATTTTTAATCAAGACTGAATATTTTTCTAAAAGCTATGCTGTAGTTCAAACAGCAATTACTTCTGGAAAGTAGTATGGTCTGTGTTACACTGGTCACATTAGATGATTGTGGTGGTCCTTTCTAGCCTTATCTATGAATCTGTGAAACCACACAGGAGCAAGGTTCTAGTCTTACAGGGCTCTCATTTTCACCATGTCTTGTTAATACAAAAATGTCTCAACTAGAATTTTCACATGTAAGCAAGATTTTGGGTATTACTGCCCATGCGTCTCTTGGTGAACAATAATTTTCTACTGACAAGTCCACTTTTCTAGAGAAATTGAAGTGATATCTCTTATCTGACATGTGATCCAAGCATATGGAAACAGCACATTGCATTATTATAATTCACACCACATCTCTTTTAGCTTCAATGGCTAATTCTGTGGCTGATTCAGATCTTACCCTTCTCACCAGAATTCTGTATATATTTTCTATAAACAAGGAGCAACTACACTTTCAACCTGAACAACTCTAGTTTTTGTTCTCTTATTTTATTGTTTCTATAAGAGAGCATAATAGGTTTTTCTTTTGTTTCACACTGTATCAATTATACTTCACAAAATGGCAGCTGTCTTTGCAGACAACAGACTCACAGAAATTAATAGTCGCAGAACTGTGAAAACAAACTTATAATACTTACATCACCATATAAATCACACTAGTGGGTCTAGACTGTCAAAAAGAAAATTGCACACCTTATCAACAGAAAAGATTAGCGACAACATTTTAGCTGTGATAGTTCTTTGGCTTTTTATAAAACAGCATAAAGAATTAAGAAAAACTGGAAGGAAGACAGTAGGGATTATTATTGGTAATTATTTAGATTGAAAAGAAAGTTCTGAATCAACTTGCTAAGTGTGCACATAGCTTGTCTATTAAATCTCATATATCTATTACTGTTACCCTCAATCCTCCCTCCCCTCATAATGTGTGTTGTGATAAACCATCATATTTAGGATCAGAGATGTGTATTTATAAAACAAAACCTATGTTCTTGGTGCATATTTTAATACTCTATACATAAAGGAATGAAAGAGGTTAGGCTGGCTTCCCTAAAGGGCAGAGTTCAGGTTGTTTGGCTATCTTCTCTTTGAATTTGCATGAAGTGGGCTACATTGTGCCCCTAGATCTACATACGGAAGGGACCTTCTGAATATGGATCTCTCCCCTTCTGAAGAAAAAGAGGGGAAATAGGTTAAACATTAATCACCATCTGCTGTAGTACAAGACTAATTATAGTGGACTGATTTGATGATCCAAGTTCAATGCCCTAGAACAAGGTGAAAGAACCATGGTTCTTGCCAATATGATCACAGGGGCAATTTATTCCTGACCCAAAATTTACTGATCTGTTATAACACTACATACAACCAAGTGTCGCTATGATTAATCCTTTTGTCTATCTTGTACCACAACTACACAAGAAATGCAACCAAGTACTAGACATGCACTTATCTAAGACACCACAAGGACCACAGTGTCATTTAGGCTTCCATGGACCACCAATATTATTTTCCTAGAAGGAAAATCTATTCCCTCTTACTCAAACTGCTACATAAGAGAACGTGGCACATGGATGTCTGAGGGCATTGAAGTTACTTAGCATGTGCCTCTCCTCAGTACTCTGCAGTCCTAATTTTACTTGACTAGCCATAGGTCAATCAGCATATAACAAAGAGAAAGACTGCTCTGCACCCCAAAACTCAGCAACTTTAAGGAGAAATATAAATGTTCTTGAACATTCTATGACTGCCTCTACCTTTTTTATGTTCACACTCAAGTGTGATGATTTTACTTTGGCCTATGGGCTTCCTGCTTCTCTACGTTCGCTCCTATTCCACACGTAATCTGTGGCATTTCTCATAGAAACAAATATGAGTGGTGCTCCCTTTAGGCTTTATTCTGTGTGGAAGGGCATGTCACACACAGTTCTTAACAAGCTTGTGTTCTGTGCCCCTTTAACAAGTTGCTCATTTCTCTGGGAAATTTGCTACCAATTGACTTCCCATTTTAGTGGCTGAGTTTGTCCCTTAATACCATGGAGTTGCATTAAAAGAGAGTGCTCACAGGCTACTGTGTAATACTACCTGCATTCTGATAAACTAATAGACTTCCTAGTTGCCTGCTGCATATAATGTACTTTGTTAGCAGCCATGAATACTTGTGAATGCCATGGCTTCCTTTACCACATTTGCAGATAATCCTTTTTGTCAGACACCCATCAACTGGCATTATCAAGTAAAGAAGCATTTGTTCTTGTTATAGAGAAGGAAACTAGGTAATTCATCCAAATACTTGGTTGGTTGCTATGTATGACATGCCCTCATCAAATGAGCACAAGGTGGACATAATGAAAGGGACTTTGTAATAGGCTTGGGATGGAGTTGACCTGGAATCGCATTCAGAAGCCATAAAAGGGGGAAGCCATATGATAAAAAGTTTTACAGCAGGAGTATGGAGCAGTGCATGTTATTAAAATGTAGGAACTGTGTTACATCTATTTACAGTCCTGTAAGTAATTGCATTTTAAATGAGACTTTCCAAGGGAATCATGGTGATAACTGGGTTGAAAATCAGATCCTGTATCTCCAGCCAGCCTGCTTAACAATTTAGTCATCTTGATTGTGCAGTTCCTAATATGAGATTAGGAACTGTATAGTCTGACATATATTTGACCCTTAAGTAATTAGGAATCAGGAGCAGGAAGGGTTCCAAGATAGACTTTACAAACGTAAATGTAAAAACTCCCAAAGTTAATATTGCACCTACAGAGGAGGGGCTCATTTCTTCCTCCTCCTTCAAAGAAATGCAGCATTATGTTTTTATTCATATGCTACTTATATTTTTTTCTTTTAAATGAAGGGGATGCTAGACCATGGGAAGGGGCAACATTTTATTTTAAAGCACATCACCTGATACTCACCAGATATTGGTTCATTTTAAGATATTTATTTGCTGATTTATGGGGGGAAATGTTACTGTGAAGCCTACTGTGCAGATCCTGCTCACCTCGTTCTCCTCTAAGTCTATCTACAAAGCCTTTGTTTCGTTGAAAAGATGTTGAAGGATTACGGTCCCTCATGATTTGTGTTTCAAGAATTCTAATTGCAATTCAAGGATCTGTTCAACATTCTCTCTGTATAATGAAGAAGAGTATTGCTCTTTAATCATTACTTGATGGATTACAATCAGCATGTCTAGACAAAGCGAGTTCATGTTTTTCTCCTAGAAAAATTAGTGAGCAACAATTATGCTGCTTGTCCATTTTTTTATTTTTATTTTGTTTTGTTTTATTTTATTTTGCAAGGGAAGCTTCAAAAGCTTGAAGTCTCTCAAGACCTGGAGATCTTGGAAGAAGACAAATAGACCAATAACCCCATGGTTTAAATAGCTTCAAGGTATCTTGGCGGGGGGGAGGGGGAGGGAGAAACCTTTTAGCCAATGAGGTAATTGTTATGGACTTTTCTTGTTTTGTTTGCGTTTGATTCCCTTTGAATATGTATGGAACATTCAAGGATTTGGGGGTCAAGAATTCCATTCCATGTACTGGTGATTATCCAAGCCACTTCCATTCTCTCTCACATTCGGTATTTATTTGGAGATGGCTTAGCAATCACAATAGGTTAGTTAAAAAGTCAAATGGTAGGAATCTCCATGCATGAGTGAAAAACAAAATACATATATTTCCTCATCTTTTGTGATATATTCCTTGATTTTTCAAATACCCAGCTTCTTACTTTATAAGCTTGAATACTCTATGTGCTGTTGAACTTCAGAAGATATAGTATATGCTGAATTTTTTTTAAAAAAAGCTTCTAAATGTACTTGACCAAACTTCTGCCCATTAGGGTTTTTTTAATTACAGTTAGAGGCACCCAAGCTTTTGCACACTCTGAGGTTTGGGATATGTAAAATCTTGATCAAACAACAGTGCAGGGAAATAAACTCAAGTGAACAACAGCAAATGGTTGAATGCACATATGCATAGGTCAAGTTGAGATTACCTTGGAATCTTGCCCGGTATGCTGAAACCATGACATTCACACCCTTCTCCCATATAAACGTGAATATAAAAGCATTGTGTGGGAGCAACATAAAGAATGGGAACCAGAGTTAAAGGTATGACCCTGGCACACCCGTTTCAGGAAAAGTCTGGAGACACCAGAGCTGTGTAATCACAGATCCACTTATAATAACCTCACCTTGTCCTCCACCAACTCACTCCTAAGCCTCTCCATTTCTGTGTTAGCTCATGCAGAGCTATTATGAAGCTTCACTGCTTATATGTGAAAGTTATTAAATAGCATATTGCACTTTTTATGAGATCACATATTCATTAATGTGAATTAAAATGGTACATATATTACAGGACATATGTAATGGTACATATATTACAGGACATATACACTGTGACAAAGTTCCTCCTCTGCCTTGGTGGGTCCTGCGCTTATTGGCGGATTTGCTCACCTCAGAGATTCACGGCAGCCCTCAGTTTGGCCACTTTTGCTAGTGGCTCAAACCTGCCGTTCACTCAGCTAACCTCATCACCGGCCAGCATGGGGAAATGGAAGGAGAACAATCCCCGCAGTCTCTGCTCATCCACCTAGTGGGTTGGGGGCCAGGCCAGGGACCTTCCCCTCTGGTGCAACCCACAGTCCAGGACAACTGCTCCTGTATCCAATAAGGAGTTGGAGGGATGGGGGGAACCCAGGCCTGCCCTGTACTCCGGGTTCCAGCCCAGGGCCCTGTGGATCACAGCTGTCTACAGTGTTTCTTGCATCAGCTGTGTGACAGCTACAACTTCCTGGGCTACTTCTCCGTGGCCTCCTCCCAACACCTTCTTTATCCTCACCACAGGACCTTCTTCCTGATGCCAGATAGCGTTTGTACTCCTCAGTCCTCCAGCAGCATGCCCTCTCACTCTTAGCTTCTTGCGCCTCTTGCTCCCAGCTCCTCACACGCCTCACTAACTGAAGTGAGGTCCTTTTTAAAACCAGGTGCCCTGATTAGCCTGCCTATCCTAATGGATTCTGGTACCTTCTTAATTGGCTCCAGGTGTCCTAATTAGCCTGCCTTAATTGGTTCCAGCAATTTGCTGATTGTTCTGGAACAGCCCATTATCTTACTCAGGGGAAAGGGACCTGCTTAATCTGGGGCTAATATATCTACCTTCCATTACTCTCCTGTAGCCATCTGGCCTGACCCTATCACAACACATATATGCCAACATACGAAATATA
The DNA here is from genome assembly GCF_965152275.1 of Natator depressus. Classification (NCBI taxonomy): domain Eukaryota; kingdom Metazoa; phylum Chordata; order Testudines; family Cheloniidae; genus Natator; species Natator depressus. Next base: position 89,441,558 of record NC_134236.1, read on the forward strand.
TGGTATAATATGTATAAAAACACACATTCTCTCCACCCTGCACAATAGAACCACAATAGAACCACAGCATTCTTCTTTGTTGGGGGGTTCTGCCTTTCCCTTGATGATGAGTGAATTTCCACCACTGAATATCAATTTATAGGTCCACAAAGGGGAACAAAGTTTCAAAAATGGATATTTGACTTTCTCATGCAACTTTATGCATTTGTTTGCAGATGAAGTTACTGCAAATGGCATCTGGACACCTATCCAGACACTTACATATGCACTCATCCAATTTGTATGTACACTTACTGTAAGAACGTGCACAAATGTTTACATATTAACTTATTTATTTTGATATGCGGACCTCAGGACAACCCTAAATTTAAGGTGTGGCTGTACTCTCTCTCAAAAAAGGAGCTATATAAGGACGGCACCTTCCAGCTGAAGGAAACACTTCCCTTTATGTATTTCTTCAGAGTCATATCTGCACACTCACATAACAAAAATACATTTTTATTGATTTACTCCTGGTACAGAAGCTCTGCAGCACTGACACTGCTAAGAGTGAAGAGTTGGATTACATTCTTTCTTGTACATCACCAACAAAAATTACCAACTAAATTCCTACCCATTACTTCTCTGCAAAGATACTGAGGGCAATGAAGTTGCACTGGTTTCACTATAGATATAAACCTGAAGACAGTAGGGGAAACAAGGTCCTAATTTGTGCCTCAGAAGCTGATGACACTGTGCACCTCAGTGTCCTATGACATTAAAGGACACTCATGATGCTCACATGAACCACTTTTCAAAATGTAACATTTAGTGGATTGCAAACTCAAATCAGGATTTTTAAGAGAATTATTTCTAAACTCTGCCCCAGCTTCTGTTCTGAGGCATTCTCAGAAACTCAACAGAATCAGAGTCCCAGTTTAGAGTCCTTCCCGTATATGTCACAAAGGATCTTCCCACCCCCATCCTCCACATGTACAGAATATTCCCTAAGGGAGCAAACAAGCAAGTGGCATGTGCAGTTGTCATTAGAGAGGGGTGTAGGTATCTCACCTGGCCAGGAGCTGCTAAGGGGATGACACTGTCATAACCCACTGATCTATTCCTAGAGAAGTAGTGGCAGTTATGCCAGTTGGCTCACACTGCTTCCTCCCTTCATCTGTTTGGCCTTGTCTCTCCCACTTCTCCTCACAGGGATCATACTATTACAATCACTGCTATTTTATTTACACAGCAGCACTGGGGCAATGGCATTTTATGGAGCAAATAAAAGTACGGGTCCCAGGCCTGTGGTGTCTGCAATTTAAGACATAAACTGAAGGTTCCACCCACCCCAACAGAGCCTGGTCCTTACGCTGTACTCCTGTATGCTGTACGCTGAGGAGTACTCTTCACACTTTGCATAGTGAGGATCTTTAACTGAAATTTGGCTTCTCTGTCCCCTGCCCCTGCTCTGAGGGGTTCAACAAAGCAGCATCAGCCATGAAGAGGCTTTGACTGGGAATTGAACCATGACACCTAAATACTAATTCTAGAAGTGGATATTTGGTTGTTGGGAGGGGGATAGTGGTTAAGTGGTTGTTTTGATAAGTACCATTCATTATGGAATGCAAAATAAGCTCTCATTATCTTCAAGTATTTGTGTGATGCAACGTGTTCAGTTTCTAACCTTTGACTTGTTTGCTCTGTCCATGTTCATGCCCTCAGTCAGTGACTAAATGTTCTCAAAGAAACATAGAGTATGTATGTTTTAAGTAGATCTGAATCAGTTTAGCTGAATTTTTGGCAAATTTCATTCACTTCATCTTCTTGGCATTTCATTATATTTTACAATCACAAAGTCAACTCTCCAGTAACAAAAGCGAAACACAGCTCTTTGAAATAAATGTTGTCATTAACAAGCCATGCCAGGCGCAGTGACAGATTTGCAGCTGTAATGAATAACATTTCCCTCAAAGTTCTCCTGTCTGACAGAAAAGCTGTGACATTACTGCAGGCAACAGTGTTGGGAACTAAAAGATTGATTGATGCAAGTGGATAATTGAAACCTCAGTACTGTCACATGCATGTCAACCTAACAACCAAACTAGTACTCTAAGATAGCACTTATCATGTAGCAGCCTCTCTGTGAATAAAAAGACTACACACAAGACTACGAATGCACACGTTGAAGAAATGGAATATTTCTTAGTGAACATGATTTAGAGGCTTGTAGCTATGAATTAGTCCATCATAACTGATAATTCTTGGTCTTAAAAACAAAACCAGTTTAGGTAGCTGCTGGTGATCAAGTTCTCTGGACTCAGCTGAAGACTCATGGTAAGAGTAAGTATATTTATTGGTAAGTACAGAAATGAGTCATGGTGGATCTTTGAGACTGCAACTGATGCAACTGATCATTGTCAAACTTGAGTGCCTAAAATTAGATACCTTAATCCATATTTAGTCCCCTACATGAGTAATCTAATTTACAGAGGCACTGAGCTTGTGAGATTTGCAAGTGATTAGCACTTGGAAAAGGGTGCTTATGTTAGGTATCCAAAGAATGGGAATGGGGTGACAGTTTTTTCATTGATCAGGTCCCAAGTTTGGAAATCATGTCCTGAATGCTGAAGTCTTTTTCGTAGATTCCAAGGCCAGTAGGAACCATTGTGATCATCTAGTCTGACCTCCTATATAACACAGTCCATAGAACTTCCCCAAAATAATTAATAAACCATATCTTTTAGAATCATTGTTGGAGAATCCACCATTCCTTTGGTAAGTCATTCCAGTGTTTAACTATTCTCACAGTTAAAAATTTACATCTTATTTCCAGTCTGAATTTGTCTCGCTTCAACTTCCAGCCATTGGAACATATTCTATATCTTTCTCTGCTAGATTGAAGAGCCCATTATTAATATTTGTTCCCCATGTAGGTACTTATAGGCTTTAATTAAGTCACCTCTTAACCTTCTCTTTGTGAAGCTAAATAGATTGAGCTTCTAGAGTCTGTCACTATAAGACATGTTTTCTAATCCTTTCATCATTCTTGTGGCTGTTCCCTGAACCCTCTTCAATTTATCAACATCTATCTTGAATTGTGGACACCACAATGGGACACAGTATTCCAGTTGTAGTTGCACCAGTGCCAAACACACAGGTAAGCTCAAGTTTATGCATCCTAGGATCACATTAGCCTTTTTGGCCACAGCATCGCACTGGGAGCTCATATTCAGCTGAACATCCACCATGAGCCCCAAATCTTTTTTCAGAGTCACTACTTCCCACAATAGAGTCCCCCATCCTATAGTCCAGCCTACATTCTTTTTTCCTAGAGGTATACATTTACATTAAGCTATATTAAACAATATATTTTTGATTGCACACAGCTTACCAAGAGATCCAGATAACTCTGAATCAGTGATCTCTCCTCTTCACTGTTTATCACTCCCCCAATTTTTGTAACATCTGCAAACTTTATCAGTAATAATTTTATTTTTTTCTTCCAGGTTATTAATAAACATGTTAAATACCATAGGGAAAAGAACTGATCCCTGTGAGACCCCACTAGAAACACATTTAGAGTTATGTTTTGAGACTTATGACTTAGCTATCTTCTAATCCATGTAATGGGTGCCATGTTAATTTTATATCTTTCTAGTTTTTGAATAAAATATCATGTGGTACCAAGTTAAATGGAGAAGTATAAGTATATTACATCAACACTATTATCTTTATCAACCAAACTTATAATAGCATCAAAAAAAGATATCGTTAGTTTGACAGGATCTAGATTCTGTAGACCCGTATTGATTGGCATTAATTGTATTACCATCCATTAATTTTTTATTAATCAAATCCTGTATCAGCTATTCCATTATCTTTCTCAGGATCAATATCAGACTGACAGACCTATAATTGCCTGGTCCATCCTATTTACCTTTTTTTAAAAAAAATATTGGCACAACATTAGCTTTCTTGCAGGCTCCAGAACTTTCTCAGTGTTCCAAGACTTATTGAAAATCAACATTAACAATCCAGCTAGCTCCTTAGCCAGTTATTTTAAAACTGTTGGATGCAAGTTATCTGGACCTGCTGATTTAAAAATCTCTAACTTCAATAAATTCTGTTTAACATCCTCCTGAGATAGTAGCAAAATGGAAAGAGTATTATCATACGATATGACTAAATGAAGTGGTTTTTTCCCCAAATACAGGATGCAAATACTTATTGAACCATTCTGACTTTTATGCATTTCTATGTAGTAATGGACCAATACCAATGTTAGGATTCTTTTAGTTCCTAATATACTTAAACCCAGTGGAAAGCTGGAGCTGGTTCGCACCAGTTCACGCAAACCAGTTGTTAAATTTTGAAGCTGGTTTAGAACCGGTTGTTAAAGATTGTGCTTTTTGGGCAACTAGTCAAGTGTTCTTAAAAAATTTCCAATTCTCATTCACATTTTACTGATTACATTCTTCCTTTATTATTTAGCTAATAATTGTTTTGAGCTTTGTGAAATAAGCCCTTTTAAAGCACCAAGACTATATTTATCACTGGTCTGGACTTTGTACATTAGAAATGTGATCAAATCATGATCATTTGTGTCTAAGTGATGCTTAATTTTTAGCTCTGTGATCAGTTCCTCTTGATCTGTTCAGACAGGATCTAATAGTGAATTCTCTGCCTGTTGGATGCAATATGTTTTGAGTTAGGAAATTTGAGTTAGGAATTCTGTCACCTAAAAAAATATAGCCTGGCTAAGATGTTTAGATCTCCATTTTAGCCTGTTTGTATTTTTTAAAAATAACTTAAATATTGTTTCTAACACTCCACTTGCAACTGAAATCTACTTCTTTAACATAATTTGCTTTCCTCTTTCTCACTTAATTTTGTTATTATAGGGAGATAATTATAGAAACATGGAAATAGAACACTAATAAAAACCCTACATCAACCAATGCATATCTTTCTTAGGTCAGATCCTCAGCTGGTATAGACTTTTGTAGCTCCATTGACTTCAGTGCTGATATGCTGTTTGTAATAATATAAAAAAAACAGTAGTATGATAACACATGTGGATGAGAGAGGCAATTTAACTTTGTATCCTCAGTTCGAGCATTTACTAACTTTTTAATGTTTGATTTTGCAACCTTAACATTCTTCTTGACCTAATACAATTTAAAGCCTTGATCCTGCATTGGTTTCCATTAGGACATACACCTCTGCTCAGATGGAATCCCACTGAAATCAGCAGATTCTGATGCAGGATCAGAGCTGATTTAAGAGAAAATGCAACAAAGGCAGTGTGACAAACGTTTGGAACAAATGTGAAAGTAGGAGGGCTCATGAGAGCAGAAGTTCACAGGTTACATAAACTAAATGTCTGGGTACTGTGTTGGTTTGGATTTTTTGTGTATTTTTAATACCTCTGTTTCCTTCTGTTTTTATTTTTATGCATCTGTCTACATATAGTTTTGTTTTTATGCATCTGTAGTTTTGATATCTGTACCTATTTATGTCTAATATCTTTTCCCCTTTTCTGTTTTTGGGTGGGTTTTATAGGGGTTTCTAATTTTTATTTTGTTATCTCTACCCATTTTTGTCTTGCCTGTGTTTATTTCTTTATCTGGGAGAATGAAGGTGGATAAAGAAATAAAGGCCAGATTGGGGAGAGAACTTGTCTGAAATTCAAACCAGCTACAGAAATTTGCTTTAATTAGGCTGCCCCCATATTAACATTTGATGACAGGTAGAGGAAATAGACCCTTGGAGCCAAATTCTGCTCTGTTACACCTGTATACATTCATAAGGTAATATTTTCAAAAGCACTTAAGTGGCTTTCAATGGGACTTAGTTTCAAAAGTACCTAAGTGACTTAGGACCTTTTTACCCATATTATTATAGCTTTGTACCAGTGTAACCAAAAGCAACATTTGGACTATAGTTGGTTCCCCCTCTCTATCTTAGCAGGGACACTCCTTTCATCATGATTTGCATTCCTTTTTTTTTCAGGAATATCAACCCCTTCTCCTCATTTCCTAATGCCTGACAGCAGCACTAGAAGTGTGAGCCCTTGATCCATTAAAATGGTAGCCAATCCATTGAACTCTTGCAAAGCAGATTTCCTCCACCTATACTTATCAACTCTACAGTTACCCAGGAAAGAAAGCAGGGTATCAAAGTCCCAATAAACTTCCATGTGCAGTTATTCCTCTGTACTTCCGATGCAATGACTGAATTTTTATTCAATAGTGGAATGGTCCACTGACTTCAGATCAGGTGGGAGAGTTCAAGAAACACTGCTACGTCATTCTATCTGTGGTACTTATACGGCCCCTACTATTGTAGTGTCTGAGCACTTCACAGTCTTTAATGTATGTATCGTCACAACACAACAACAAGGAAGTACTATTATCCTCATTTTACAGATGGGGAACTGAGGCCCAGAGAGGCTAAGTGTCTTGTCCAAGGTCACACAGAGCAGAGCAGGAATTGAACCTGGGTTCCTAAGTCCTAGATAATATCCTACCCAGTGGGTCATATCTCCTCTCTACAGCTGACAGTTAACAGTTTAACACTGAGCATCCCCCTCAAAGAGGGATTCAGACAAAACTAAAATGGAGGTGGTGCTCTCCTCCCTAGAGCTAGCAGCTCTTCTCAATAGCTTCCTACCACAGAAACACAAAATGAATGCACAAAATGAGTCTTGACCTTCTAATGTTTTTAATTAATAGGATTCCCAGGATGTAGGAGCAATTTATATTTATTTATATTTTTAATTTGACTCTGACTGCAGACTACTCTAATTTAAAAAAAAGTCCATGGTACACTTTTGTGATTAAAGCAGAGACTTCAAATGACTTATTTCCCTTGCTTGGAAAGGAGACAATAAAACATAAGTTGTGATTGCAAATGGAATGATGCATTTATACAGTATATCCGCATAGCTGGGTAAAATGTGCTGTTACTTACAGAATATGGCTTTCTAAAAATTTTATTGCAGTAGCAGCATCTCCATGCATAATGGTGGGTTTACACTTGAATAAGGAATAATTGCAGATAATGGGTCTGACAGCGGATTAGAGGATTCAGCAGTGGTTTGATCACTGCAGAGAAAATACTAATTTAAAACCCAGTATTCCTTTCTTTGACCTTTATGCCTCATTATTGTAATGATGTAAAGAGTTAATTTCTGGCAAGGTTATTATTATTTTATATGGCTTTGCTAAAGATGTAATTCAAAGTCATTTATTAAGGTTCATTCTGTCTCTAATGACATTTGGATTTTACGATCCGGGTGGCAGAAGTGTTCCTAACTCTTTGTTACTAATTTGTACACTGGTACCAACTAGATGCTAGGAGACTTGGAAGTCACTTGACATTTAAAGGGAGTGCAAAGACTGGGGTCATGACTGCCTCTCTGCAGCTGTGTAAAGAGGAGGACTTCCCGCTCTCTCTCCCATTCACCTGGCCTACCCCATAATAGGAACATGTTATGAAATTAGCTCTTCTAATGATTTTTCCATTACCTAGTGAATCATTACATTAGATATAAGTATAGCATATATATGGGCTCATAACCGTTCTGTAGAATGAGATTTTCACTTACAATCGCTCATAAAAATTTCTGAACTACCAAGTGTACTTTCAGTTTGCTACAGAATTGCCATTTAGAAACTATTTTGCATAGAAATTAGGAAATTAAAACCTACTTGCAGCCCACAGGAGCAGGACTCTTCATAGCATGTCCTCATGGTCCATATAGTAGAGCCCCTGTAGCTGAGATAGCAATTCAAGGGATGCTGGTGGCCGCTTTTAGGGGCTGTCAAGGTTCCTCCCCCACTCTGAACTCTAGGGTACAGATGTGGGGACCTGCATGAAAAACCTCCTAAGCTTATCTTTACCAGCTTAGGTCAAAACTTCCCCAAGGTACAAAATTTTCCACCCTTTGTCCTTGGATTGGCCGCTACCACCACCAAACTAATACTGGTTACTGGGGAAGAGTTGTTTGGACACGTCTTTCCCCCCCAAAATACTTCCCAAAACCTTGCACCCCACTTCCTGGACAAGGTTTGGTAAAAAGCCTCACCAATTTGCCTAGGGACTACAGACCCAGACCCTTGGATCTTAAGAACAATGAACAATCCTCCCAACACTTGCACCCCCCCTTTCCTGGGAAATGTTGGATAAAAAGCCTCACCAATTTGCATAGGTGACCACAGACCCAAACCCTTGGATCTGAGAACAATGAAAAAGCATTCAGTTTTCTTACAAGAAGACTTTTAATAAAAATAGAAGTAAATAGAAATAAAGAAATCCCCCCCTGTAAAGTCAGGATGGTAGATACCTTACAGGGTAATTAGATTCAAAACATAGAGAACCCCTCTAGGCAAAACCTTAAGTTACAGAAAAGATACACAGACAGAAATAGTTATTCTATTCAGCACAGTTCTTTTCTCAGCCATTTAAAGAAATCATAATCTAACACGTACCTAGCTAGATTACTTACTAAAAGTTCTAAGACTCCATTCCTGGTCTATCCCCGGCAAAGACAGAATGTAGACAGACACACAAACCCTTTGTTTCTCTCCCTCCTCCCAGCTTTTGAAAGTATCTTGTCTCCTCATTGGTCATTTTGGTCAGGTGCCAGCGAGGTTACCTTTAGCTTCTTAACCCTTTACAGGTGAGAGGAGCTTTCCTCTGGCCAGGAGGGATTTCAAAGGGGTTTACCCTTCCCTTTATATTTATGACAGGGGCAAGAAGCACCACTTCCTGACTTGTCCCAGCTGTTATCTGTGTCATGTTCTCCTTAAAGTAGTATGTATGTAAAGGACACAAATGTATGTAGATCACAGTACAATTCTGGCATGTGATCACATTCCAGTACACCATCTCAGAGGAGCAAACTCTGCCCGCATGTAACACCCATGCCATCTCATTGACTTCAGTGGAGCTTCACAGGTGAAACTGGGGCAGAATCTGGCCTACTGTTTATCCAATGAAATATTCACCACTTCTGTGTCATACAGCTATACATTTTCACATCTTTGAGCTAGCATGGAAAAGATGGGCATTTCTAGATAAATATCTTGTAATATAAAATTGTTAGAAATAGCTAACTATAAAAAAAATCAACTATATAAGGCTAACCAAATGGCCATGTTACAAAGAGAACATGGTGAAATGCATTGAAATCTTCACTTGAACACTATGGCTCCTCAGCCCCCACAAACACACAGAATGTAATTACCCCTGGTTCTTTATCCCACACAAATGAGGTAGAATACTTCTTGAATTGTTCCTCCTCAACCCAGAGTCACTTTAGGAGGGAAGGGAGAGAAAAAACTTGAAACTTCACTGAGAGAGGGCAACAACAAAAAGAAAGAAGCAGGAAGACCAAAGCACAGAAAATGAATCAGATTTGCAGACAGAGAAATGAAATAGGAAAGAAACTAAAGAAAAAGTGCACAAAACACATCTCCTGAGTACAAGGAATGATTAAGGACTGCAGGAACTGGTGCACAAATTGAAATAACAGTTCAAACAAAGCTCATAGAGAGGAGAGAGAGGAAGCTTAGAGAGATTTAGAGAGGCCTGAGGGAAGCTTGTAGAAAGACATATATATGGAGAGAGAAAATTTTAGGGAAAGACAAAAATAGAAGGAGACAGGCCAGATCCTCAGCATAGATTGATTTACCCCAGCTTAGGATCTGACACAGAGCTGCAGACAGAATAATGGTAAATCAAAGATAGAAACATGACAAATGGCAAAAAATATTTAATTTTTAAAACCTATACAATTGACCCAAAATATACTTTATGTCAGGCTTTATTAGGTGTGTTATTTTTAGCTGCTGTGATGAAAAACGTTACTTGGTATTTTTAAAGGTTGTTTCATTTCTATACTGATCTAAAGGTGACAGAGAAATTTTAAAGGTGTCTCAGAATATATTCCCATCAAATCTGCAGGTGTAATGTCCAAGGCTACGTGAGTTTATGAGACCTCCATGACTTCTTGAAAATTCCAATAATTCAGCCTCAGGCAGCGGGACTTGGGCTCTAGCTTCAATAAATCCATGATTTGTTGGTTATTGCCCATGTCCTGTCCATGACTTTTAATAAAAATATCCATGCCAAAATCATAGCTTTATTAATGTCAATCCTCTTTACCCTGAATTTCTACACGTGATTCTTATCCATGTTATGTGCATTCCAATATAATAATTTGTTAATGCCAAAATAATTGATGTCCTGCAGTATGTGTCAATACAGCTGTTGTAAGTCATCCGTTGGAATCAAGTAGTTCCTCAGCTGGTGTAAGCAGTTGCCTCATTTAGTACACTGAAAGGAAAAGAGAGACAGATCCTCTCTTCTCAGTTCTAGTGTCTAGAACTGCAGCTGCTGGGAGGAACAAAATTACAGGGAAAGTCCTGCTTCATACCTGCAGTCCTGGGATAGTGCATGCTCAATTGCTCTGTGGGGATGGCACATGTACAATTCAGTTGCAACATAGGAGCTGGGAGGGAATGGAACATGCTCATTGTGGATGGAATCATACGTGAATTAAGCTGCCAAATTCTAGTACATTTCTACTGGGCATGTGTGAATGGAAATTTATCAGAGGTTTATAACTTAGTCAAATTTGGGCATATTTTCACAGGGACAGCAAAACATACACCCCAGCACCAGAGCATCTCCCACACCAAATTTAATGCCCCTGCTACAAACCATAAAGGCACTAGAGGTACTCAGTGAAATGGTTGCAACATTTTTTTAACATGGGCAAAGGAGTTTCTCTAACCTTATTTCTCTAACCTTATTCTAGGAAAAGGCTGAATCATTTTAAATTACATTTTCCAGAAATATTCAACCTCAGACACACAACTGGCATAGAAAATTTCAGCCTAAATGGTTTAAGTTTGGCAAAGTTATAAGAACTGAACACAGGGTCTTATAATGGAAAGCACTGGGCAATCTTAACCATAGGTTTCACTGGCTATTCTACCTGTAATAAACAATTAGAAGTAGGGAGCTTATCTCCCAGCTTTTTTTAGAGAGCATAATTGGGTCCTGAAGCTGACTGGAGCATTTGGGCACTATTGTAATACACCTCCTTAAAATGATTGTACAGCCTGCTCTAATCCCTTCACCAGACAAAGGAGATAAATTGGATATGTAGAGGCCAGTAATAGCATACAGTATGTTGACTTTGATATGTAACCACAAATATAGTATTAAACATGATCTGGATTTTATTTATTTCTATTTCTGCAGTACTCGTCAGCTTACATTTGTTTATTTTCTATAGTACTCATCACCTTATATTTATATTTTATTATAGTATATTTGTTGCTGAGCAGTTTGCACAAATTGCCTCATATAGTAGCAATGTTGACATATAAGGTATTGTTTTTAAGACAAATTGTCTTTACTGCAGACACATTTTCCATTTCTGAATTCCATTTTCTTGCATTTTCAGATGATTCAGGCATTTGTGTGTTTATTTAGAACCTACCACTTACATGCAGGCATGTGAAATACCATCTTCCCTCATGATAATATAAGATTATTTCACAGCTCTTTAAACAATATCTAAAAAAAGTCAAGGAGCATGAAATTTTTAAAAGTAATGCACAGGAAATGAGAGAAACAGCAGGAATCAAATGGAAAATCGGGGGGGGGGATACAAACATAGCACTGAGAGCCAATATTTCCAATAGATGGACTTGAATGATTTAGACATGCAATTGTTCAAAATCCCAGAATTGCTTTACTTGCTCTAGGAACTTAAATTACAGTTTTTGAAAATAATTCTTAATTTTGTACATCCCATGTTGTGCACCTAGCTTCCTGATTACTCAGGCCTGGTCTACACTACCGGGTTAGGTTGAATTAAAAATGACTGCGTCCACACAACCAACCCTGTTCCGTCGACCTAAAGGGCTCTTAAAGTTGACTTCTGTACTCCTCCCCGATGAGGGGAGTAGCGCTAAAATTGACCTTGCTGGGTCAGATTTGAGGCAGTGTGCGGACACAAATCGACGGTATTGGCCTCCAGGAGCTACCCCAGAGTGCTCCATTGTGACCGCTCTGGACAGCACTTTGAACTCTGATGCACTAGCTATGTACACAGGAAAAGCCCCGGGAACTTTTGAATTTCATTTCCTGTTTGGTCAGCGTAGCGAACTCAGCAGCACTCAGCAACATAGATGACCATGCAGTCCCCCCCAGAATCGTAGAGCGTAGAATGTTTCTACGCTCCTCCTATTATCTCCGTTCCTGAGGTTATCACAGATTAGAAGGTGAAAAAAACGCACTCGCGATAACATGTTTTCTGAGCTCATGCAGTCCTCCCGCACTGATAGGGCACAGCTTAATGCATGGAGGCATTCAGTGGCAGAGGCCAGGAAATAATTAAGTGAGCATGAAGAGCGGAGGCAGGACGCAATGCTGAGGCTAAGGAGGGAGCAAACAGACAGGATGAAGGGTCTGTTGGGGGAGCAAACGGACATGATGAAGCGTCTGTTGGAGCTGCAGGAAAGTCAACAAGAGCACAGATCCCCCACTGCATCCACTGTATAACCGCCTGCCCTCCTCCCCATGTTCCATAGCCTCCTCACCCAGATGCCCAAGAACGTGGGTGTGGGGGAGGCTCCGGGCACCCAACCACTCCACTCCAGAGGATGGACCAAGCAACAGAATGCTGTCATTCAAACAGTTTGATTTTTAGTATGGCTACAGTAAGCAATGTGGCCTTGTCCTTCCCTCCTCCCCCACCCCACCCAGGCCACCTTGTCTGTTATCTCATTTTTTTTTAATTAATAAAGAAAGAATGCATGGTTTCAAAACAATAGTTACTTTATTTCAAAGGGGGGAGGATGGTTGGCTTACAGGGAATTAAAATCAACAAAGGGGGAGAGTTTGCATCAAGGAGAAACACACACAACTGTAGCACTGCAGCCTGGCCAGTCATGAAACTGGTTTTCAAAGCCTCTCTGATGTGCAGCATGCCTTGCTGTGCTCTTCTAATCGTCCTGGTGTCTGGCTGCTCAAGATCGGATGCCAAGCAATTTGCCTCAACCTCCCACCCTGCCATAAACGTCTCCCCTTTAGTCTCACAGATATTATGGAGCACACAGCGAGCCGCAATAACAATGGGAATGTTGGTTGCGCTGAGGTCTGACCTAGTCAGCAAACAGTGCCAGCGAGCTTTTAAATGTCCAAAGGCACATTCTACCACCACTCTGCACTTGCTCAGCCTATAGTTGAACTGCTCCTTACTACTGTCCAGGCTTCATGAGCCATGGAAGCAAGGGACAGGCGGGGGCAGGTGCAATGGCGTAGTGTTGCTGGCTGGGAGAGCAGCCTGAGGCAGAAGCCTCCAGCTCACATGATATTCCAGGCAGGACTGAATCTCCATGAGACGAAACTTAAAGAAGAGAATGGCCTGGAGTCTCTGGCTCCCATTCAGTGCTCTAAGAGAAGAATAGCCATGTCTGTCCAGGCGCCCCTGATTGACCTCACCAAGGTCTGCCAGGAGCATCCAGGAGAATTACGATGGCTATCAGTCCTACTGCACTGTCTGCTGCGAAGGCAAGGAGCTGCTGCTGTGTAGCAATGCCGTATCACGTCTGCCAGCAGCACCCAGGAGATGTACGGTGACGGTGAGCTGAGTGGGCTCCATGCTTGCTGTGGTATGGCGTCTGCATGGGTAACCCAGGAAATAAGGCATGAAACGATTCTCTGCCGTTGCTTTCACGGAGGGAGAGAGGGGGGCCTGACGACATGTACCCAAAACCACTTGTGACAATGTTTTTACCCCATCAGGCATTGGGAGCTTAACACAGAATTCCAATGGGCAGCGGAGACTGCAGGAACTGTGGGATAGCTACCCACAGTGCCCCGCTCTGTAAGTCGATGTAGCCATGGTAGTGAGGACGCACTCCGCCAACTTAATGTGCTTAGTGTGGACATACGCAATCGACACTATAAAATTGGTTTCTAAAAATCAACTTCTATAAAATTGGCCTAATTTTGTAGTGTAGACATACCCTCAGTTAGAGTTCATTGTGTGATAATCTAGCTTTTAGGATTTTTGTCGGAGAAGGGACAAAAGTGGAAGGATTTGTCTTCTACCTACCCCGTGATACTGAAGTATCAAATATTGACAAGGTTTTCAGTATATTTTTCCCTTCCGAATATAATTTTTATGTAGAAGCTATCGTTCTTGTCTTGCGTAGTGGCCTGCTGTGCCAGTTGCTCAGAGCTGAGATCAATTTTTGCCCTTGGTCTCTGTCTCTTACATGGGCTATGAACGAGGTGTCACTGATAGACTCCTAGAGGAGTCTCATCCAGTCATGATAGTGATATCTACGAGGCAGGGAATGTACAGTAAAGGGGCAGGGAAAGGGAATCTCAAAGTTTCAACAAGGACAGGGTTGATGAGGAGTAACAAGGCTACTTCCATGTTTGCAACAGAAAAATCTTTTAGTTATGCTTGGGGTTCCCCCTCCTCCCCCAAGTTTTTCCAGTAGTGTGATTTGGTTATCTATCCTGAGAAATAAAGACATTAACCTGCACTGCCTGTTCTTTTATATGTCTCCAAAACTATTTTAGGGGTGGGTGGAATCAACCAATTTCTACAGTTTAACATAGAATCATAGAATATCACTGTTGGAAGGGACCTCAGGAGGTCATCTAGTCCAACCCCCTGCTCAAAGCAGGACCAATCCCCAATTTTTGCCCCAGATCCCTAAATGGCCCCCTCAAGGATTGAACTCACAACCCTGGGTTTAGCAGGTGTGACAGGGTCAGGCCAGATGGCTATAGGAGAGTAATAGAAGGCAGATATATTAGCCCCAGGCTAAGTAGGTCCCTTTTCCCTGGGTAAGGTAACAGGGAAGGTTTTTTTTTTTTTTGAAACAGAAAAGAAGTTTATTTGTAACAGTTACAGAGATTACAAAAAGATAAAGAAAAACTTAGCAACAAAACAACGCAATCAGAAGGTATAACACAACAGCTTTCAGGAGGGAGAGGTGTTCAGGCTAGCCCAGGCCCAGAGCGGGGGGGCTTCCTCGACACTCGTGGTCTTCCACCCTCCTGAGTTAACTGGTGGCCTAGAGCGGGGGGGCTTCCTCGACACTCGTGGTCTTCCACCCCCTCGAGTTACCTAGTGCCGCGCCCAGGGTCACCGACCCTCCCTCTCCTGAGAGTGCCCGACAAGATGGGCACGGCTGCGGGGTGGGTGGTTGGGAGGGAGGGGGGCACACCCATGTATTATAAGACCCCTCCTAAATAACAATAATGATGGTATTCACAGCAGCTAACGGCTGTGGCTGGCGTCTCTCGCTCTGTCCCTCAATCAGAGGGTCAGACGGAGGGAACCGGACGGGGTCACCGAGCAGAGAACCCCGGACAGCGCCCACCGTTCCTCGAAGGTGTCAAGGGAGTCGGTGGACGCCGCCCAGAGGAACTCCGCCCGGATGCGTGAATGTACTGAGGATCGGAAAACGGCCCTACAATCGCAGGACGCCTCATGAGCCAACCTCCGCTCTCTGGTCTTATAAATGGCTGTCTTAGCCAAGGCTAGGAGGAGGCTAACCAGGAGATCCCGCGACTTGGTGGGGCCACGGATGGGGAGTGTATAGATAAAGAGGTGAGGGGAGAAATGAAGCCAAAAGCGCAAAAGAATATTTGTGAGGAGCCGAAAAAGAGGCTGCAATCTGGCACACTCTAAATAGACGTGCGCCAGGGTTTCCCTCACATTACAGAAGGGGCAAGTCTCCGGAACGGAGGTGAAACGTGTCAAAAACACGCCCGTGCTCACGGCCCCGTGAAGGAGCCGCCAACTGATGTCCCCGACGGGCCTCGGGACCAAGGTGGAGTACAGGCTGGCCCACCGAGGTTGCTCCCCCTCCAAGGGTGGTAGGAGATCTCGCCACTTTGTGTCGGGGCGGGACACCAGGGTGCGGGCGTGAAGGGTATGGAGCGTGAGTGTATATAAATATTGCCGTGGTGCAACTTGAAAACCGACCGGTTGCAATTCATGCAGCCGGCTTGCAGTGAAAGGATGAGGGGTGTGTTGGGATCGGCAGGGTAGGGGCCCGATGGAAAGGTCCGGCGGGCCTGGGGTAAAGGATGGGCGGGGTGCGCCCTCGCGCAAGGCTCGGCTGACATAAGCCCGAGCAGCGGGGGTCAAAGCGGCCTCCACCTCCTGAAGCACGCGCCGGGGGGTGCGAAGGCTGGAGAGCCCCATGCGTCGAGCGAGCGTCAGGGGATCCAGCCAGTCTCCCCGGTCGTAGTCCAGGAGGTCATCGACCCTCGTAACTCCCGCCAGGACCAACCTCTGGCGCACCGTGCGGGACTCCGCCGCCTGCACACGAAGTTGGGGGTTGTGTAGCAGGGGCTCCGTGAGGAGATCTGCCCCCACGATGGCCGCCACAGACCTGGTGGTTGAAAACAGTTTCCAGGTCCGGAGGAGGTCCTGGTAGAAATCCGGCAGCCCGGAGAGGTCTCGCGGAAAACCTCTCGGACAAAGATAAAAGAGCTGCCGGTCATATCGGAGCCCATGGAAGCGGCGTAGGAAGGCGTGCGCCAATATGCTCCACGTCGAACTACCTGCACTATAAAGGAGCCTCTGCAGGGCCTGGAGGCGGAAAACGCGGACCTGAGTGTACAGACACTTCAGGCCCTGTCCTCCTTCCTTCAGGGGCAAATGAAGAACTCCAACAGGGGCCCAGTGCAATCCTGACCAAAAGAACTCCAGAATCAATCTCCGGAGGTGGGACAGGAAACCCGGGGCCGGGGCTAGGGTGTTGAGCCGGTACCAGAGCGTGGACAGGACTAGTTGGTTAAGCACCAGTGCTCTCCCCCGAAGGGAGAGACATCGGAGTAGCCTCGTCCATTTCCTGATCCGCTCAATCACGCCGCCTTCCAAATTTTGCCAGTTCTCCGGCGGAGAAGGGTGCGTGGCAGAAAGGTAAACGCCGAGATAGAGCAGAGGGCCGGCACTCCACCGGATGGTCTGAAGCGCGGGTGGGAGGGAGCTTACCTGCCGCCAGCCCCCCACCGCCAAGCCAGAGCTCTTGACCCAGTTGACTCGGGCGGAGGAGGCTGCTGAATAGATGGCTTGGCATGCCTCCACTCGCGCCAAGTCGCCCGGGTCCTGGACCACGAGGAGGACGTCATCGGCGTACGCCGACAGGACCAGCCGCAGCTCCGGCTCCCGCAGCACCAACCCCGTCAACCTCCTGCGGAGGAGACAGAGGAAAGGCTCGATCGCCAGAGCGTACAGCTGGCCTGAGAGGGGGCACCCCTGCCGCACCCCTCGCCCGAAGCTGACCGGTTCGGTCAGGGTCCAGTTGAGCCTAACCAAACACTCCGCAGAGGCGTACAGCACCCGGAGAAAACTCACAAACTGAGGTCCGAATCCAAACGCCCGCAGGGTGCTCAGGAGGTACCCATGATCCACTCTATCGAACGCCTTCTCCTGATCGAGAGACAGGAGGGCGAACGACAGACCGTCTCTCCGCCCGAGTTCCAAAAGGTCTCGGACTAGAAAGAGGTTGTCAAAAATGCTGCGACCCGGGACAGTATAGGTCTGGTCTGGGTGGATCACGTCCGCCATCACGGACCCTAGCCGCAGCGAAATTGCTTTCGCTACGATTTTGTAATCCGTGCTAAGGAGTGAGAGGGGACGCCAGTTTCGTAAGTCACGGAGGTCCCCCTTCTTCGGCAGCAAGGCAAGCACCGCTCGCCTGCATGACAGAGGGAGGACCCCGCCCTGCAAAGACTCAGCCCAGACAGTGACTAGGTCTGGGCCGAGGATGTCCCAGAACGCGCGGTAAAACTCCACGGTCAGCCCGTCCATGCCCGGAGATTTATTGGTGGGCATGCGGCGGAGGGCTTCCGAGAACTCGGCCAGGGTGAGAGGCAGCTCTAGCCGGTCTCGGTCGCCCACGCTGACCGTGGGGAGTTCCTCCCAGTGCACCCCGCGAGCGCCAGGATCGGTCGGATCCGGGGAGAAAAGGCTTGCGTAGAAGTCACGGGCCCTCCCACACATCTCCTCCGGATCCGTGAGGGGGGTGCCGTCTTCCGCTAGAAGGCAGGTGACGTGTTTTTTGGCCCCCCTCGTTTTCTCCAGGGCATAGAAGAAGCGGGAGCCGCGATCCATCTCCCGAAGGAGGCGGATGCGGGACCGGACAAAGGCACCTCGGGCCCGGTGGTCCTCGAGGGCTCGAAGTTCCTCCCGCTTCTCCCGGCACGCTCTGCAGAGGGACGGGTCCCCGGGGCTGGCGGCCAGGCGCCTCTCCAGCTCTAAGACCTCCCGTTCCAACTGCTCTATCGCTGCATTTCTCCGTCGGCTGGCGCCCCGAGTGTAGTTGCGGCAGAAGAGCTTGGCGCGCACCTTCCCTAGATCCCACCAGCGCCGCACCGAGGGAAAGGCACGCCACTGCTCCCGCCAGGCCAGCCAAAACTCCCGAAAGGACATCACAAAGCTCTCGTCCTCCAGCAGGCTGTTATTAAAGTGCCAGTAGGCCGGCCCCGGTCCCTCCGCACGGAGGGAGACCGTGACGGTAACTAAATGATGGTCGGAAAAAGGGGCCGGCCGAACGGTGGAGGAGTGGGCCTGTGAAAGATGGAAACGGGATAGGTAAATACGGTCTAACCGAGAGCGGTGTGACCGATGGGCCTCCACCCGGACAAAGGTAAACGTGGAAGTGTCATCTGGGTGATGGTCACGCCAGACGTCCACTAGGGAGTGATAGTCGACTATGTCTCGGAGAATGGTCGCGGCGGCCGGGCTCGGCTCGGCCCCCGAGCGGTCCCGCTCCTCGAGGGTAGTGTTAAAGTCCCCTCCCAGGATCAGGCACTCGTGCGAGTCTAGGGTGCCGAGAAAATCGGACACCTGCTGGTAGAATTGTGGCCGCTGTGAACTCACTTGCGGGGCATAGATATTAACAAGATTGACCACGAGCCCCTCCAGACGAACTCGGAGGTGCAACAAGTGGCCCGGTACGACCTCAGTGACCCCTAGCACCTCGGGCCGCAGGGCGGGGGAGAACAGGGTCGCCACTCCAGCTTGCCAGGTCGTGCAATGGCTGAAGTATACCCCGTCCCCCCACTCCAGCCGCCACCTATCCTCGGCGGTTGGGTCCGTGTGGGTCTCCTGCAGGAAAACCACAGAGTACCCCCCCTCCCGAAGGTAGGAGAGCACCTGGGACCTGCGGGGAGCCATCCTACAGCCCCTGGTATTCAGGGTTACAATAATGAGAGGTGTCATGCGGAGGGCCGGGGGGGTGGGGAGTTCTCATTGGTGGGGGTGCTCATGGCCCCCGGCGGGTTGCGTAGCAACCCGTGTCCCATCCCGTAAGTAAGTAGATCTTTCCGGAAGCCGCGGGCCCGCTCGTAGGCCGCGGAACCGCGCCTCCCTTGCCCTCTGCCCTCCTTCATAAGGGCCCTTGCGGCCTGAACGAGTTGATCGAAGTCCCCCCATCGCTGGAGAGCCAGCTGTGCCCTATTGCGGGCACCACGGGTGTGCTCTAAGAACTTCCGTAGTGCATGCCGCAGCTCATGGGGGGATGGGGTTACGGTTTCCGGGGTACTCCCCGATGGGATTCTTAATACAGCCTCGAGGTCCGCTAAGGCGGGTAGGCAGGGTGCGGACCGCCGACGGGGCGTCTGACAGGCTGGGGTTATTAAATCCATCTCGTGCCTTGGGGTGGACGGGGATGGCAGGGGGAAAAGCGCAACTCCTGATGAGTCGCAACTAGAAAACGTAAAGACTGCTCCCTGGGGGGAATCTGCAAAAGGCGGAAAAGAAATAACCCCAGGGGCGGCAGTAGCCTTGCAGGAGGAGGGAAATTGAACCGGGACAGGGGTGGGGGCAGGGGCAGAGGTAAGGCCCTGGGCTTCAGGAGGCAAGCAGCAAAAAGAAGGTGCCTCCTGAGCAGGGTCGGGGGTTAAGGGGCAAGGGAGGGGGCTCCGAGTAATGCTAGATGCTGGCTCCGGGGTGGTCGTGGCAGCCATGGCATCAGGTGGTAAACCACTTTCCGTGGGGTGCTCACCCGGAAAGGCAGTCAGGGGGAGAGAACATGGGGAAAGGGGGCCTGGGGTGAGATTGCCTAAATCGAGGCTGGCCGGCAGTAAATCATCCCCTCCCTGGGTGACCGGGGTCAAATCTAGGGCCTCAATCTCTGCATACACAGAGGAGAGGCCGACTCCTACTACCCTGGGGGCCTCTCCGCTAGGGCCCGCCTCAACGGTCACGTCGGGGTTCGTAGGGAGTTCAGGTGGTATCCGGTTAGAAGGGGCTTCCTCTGGGGCTTCGGAGGGGAGGGTCCCCCGCGGAGGGGGGATTCCTCCCTCCAATGCCAGTCTATCTTCACCTCCCGACACCAGCGAATGGATCTCACTCGTGGCCGAAGCGGGAGGCTCAAGGTCAGTACCTCCCTTCCTGGTCTTCCGGGGGGCTTCCGCGTCAGATGGATGCAGCGGGGCTCGAGCCCTCCGCTTGCCTCGCTTCCCCTGGACTACAGTCCAGCCCTCCATAGCGTCATCTGGGGGTTGAGTAGCAGGGGGCGGAGCGGGGCGCGGAGGCAAAGGTTCAGGGGTTCGGGGGGATAGCGGTGAGGCAGCAGGAGGGGCGGGGGGTTCTCCTTGGGGCGAGCCTTCTCCTGCACCTGGTAATAGCTGTGCCACACTCTCCTCCAGAGGCTCTGCCGAGGTGGTTACAGCAAGAGCGGGACTCCCGTGGTCGCCCGGGCGTTGTTGGAAAGGTACCTCTTGGGCCCGGACGGGGGCAGCGTTGGATCGGGTGGGAGGAGGGGTGGTTTCAGGTGCCGGGTGGCCAGGGGTGTCGGCAACGACAGGGCCGATATCCTGCTGGGTCTCGGGGGGTCTCAGGTGCCCCTCTCCCCCGGGCCAAAGGGCAGTCCCTGCGGACATGCCCCGCCGAGCGGCAGAGGTAGCACCGGGCCTCTCCGGTGGAATAAAAGACCCTATAGCGGGCTCCCTGGTAGGGGACTAGGAAGGACCCCTCAAGCGCCTCTCCGTCACGCACCCCCGCCGGCAGTGAAATCTGCACTTGCCGGCGGAATGAAAGGACGTGACGGAGGGCGGGGTCCTTGCAGCCTAACGGGAGAGGGCTGATAGCAGAGACGAGTTTTCCCAGGGCAGAAAGAGCGGGTAACAGGGCAACGTTAGGTAAAAAGGGAGGAACGGAGGTGAGGACGAGGCGAACGCCCAGATCTTCTAGCGGTTCTAGGGGGATAAACACCCCTCCTACCACTAGGCCCTTCTCCACCGCCTCCTGGGCGGCGGTCTCCGAAGCCAGAAAGAAAACGACCTTCCCATACATCTTGGAGGCCGCCACAATGGCCATGGGTCCTACCACCTTCGCCAATGCCTGCACGTATGCCTCCACGTGGGGCGAGGCGGGCACCAGGAGGCAACGGACACCGTGCTTCCTGGTCAGGGCGGGAAAAGGGCCCCGGGTGCTAGTGATGGTAGCGGAGGTAGTGGGTGGGCGAGATGAGGAGGCGGCAGGCGAGGGGGAGCCTGCCGCCGCCCGGGCATACGTCCTGGGGGCCGGGGGAGGGACGGTCGCAGAGCTGGTGGAGGGAACAGCTGGGAGGGGTGCCATGATCGATGATGAGGCCACAGTGGTGGGGGCGGCCTCTGCCATGGAGGGCCCAGCGGCATTAGCGGGGCCCTTTCCTTTCGGCCCGCCTCGACCTTTCCGTCGAACTGGGGGGGGGTTCCTAGAGTCTAATGGGGCAAGAACCAAAGCAGCAGTAGTAATTGCCCCGGTGCCTCCCACTGCCGAGGCCCCAACGGGGGCGGGGGCAGGGGTTCTAACAATGGAGGCGGTGGGGAGATCTTGAGGGGTGGGCAGGGGGGTAGATGGGGAAGGGACAACCAATTTCGTTGGAGGGGCCTTGCGTCTCTCCATCTCTGCCATTGTAAGCAGGGAGAGACAGGGAGACACCGAAAGAAGGGGGGGGGCAAAAATCGGGGTCCGGTAGTAGGGGTAAACTATGGGATAAAAAATCCGGGGGGTGGGGGTGGAGGGAGGACGACCCACCACAATTGTCCAAAGAGTCTCGTTTGGTTGGTTGTTATGCCCGGTCCGAAAGGCAAAGTCCAAAGCAAACAGCTGGATCCGAAGGCAGATGGCAGATTGCCAGCAGGGACGAGGCAGCGGGGGCCGTGATAGTCGTAGTAGTGGTGGGGGGGTTGGGGGCACCGGTGGATCTGGGGGTAGCTCCCTGCTACACCCCTGTGCCGCTACAGACGCAGCTGGAACGCAGTCAACTCCCCCCCCCGAGGGTATAATTCAAAGAAAATCCCTCAGTCTTACGGCCTCTCTCCACGATGATTCATAGCTGTTCGGGCGAGTTCTCCGGCCTCTGGCATCTGTTGCAGCTGTTGGCTCTGTCCCAAGGCTCTCGGCAGCTAGGAATGTTGTAATGATAAGAAAAAAGTCCAGGCAAAAAACAAAACGGCTGGGTCTGGGGGCGTCCACTCCCCTCTCTGGACAGCGGGTCGGCAGTCCTCCCCCCCTCCTCTGGGGGTTTCAATTAAGCAAAGAGCAAAGTCCAAAAGCAGGCGTCTGGGGGGGGGTGCTGGCGACCGGCCAGCACACTGACGCAGCTCAGAAAAGCGGGAAAAAACGAAACCAAAAAAACAAAGCGTCCGGCCCAAACGCGGGGGGGGAAACTAAGCGAAAGGAAAAGTGTGAAAAATCTGGGCCAGGGGGCTTCAGGAAGGAAAGGAAAGCAGATAGCTCAGGAGCGAGCGAAGAAACGATTCCGTCTCCTAACAGGGAAGGTTCCAGAACAATCAGGAACCTTCTGGAGACAATTAAGACAGGCTGATTAGAACACCTGCAGCCAATCAAGAAGCTGCTAGAATCAATTAAGGAAGGCTAATCAGGGCACCTGGGTTTTAAAAAGGAGCTCACTTCAGTTTGTGGTGTGCATGTGAGGAGTTGGGAGCAAGAGGCACTAGGAGCTGAGAGTGAGAACGCGGACTGTTGGAGGACTGAGGTGTACAAGCATTATCAGACACCAGGAGGAAGATCCTATGGTGAGGATAAAGAAGGTGTTGGGAGGAGGTCATGGGGAAGTAGCCCAGGGAGTTGTAGCTGTCGCACAGCTGTTCCAGGAGGCAGTCTAGACAGCTGCATTCCACAGGGCCCTGGGCTGGAACCCGGAGTAGAGGGCGGGCCCAGGTTCCCCCCAAATCCTCCCAACTCCTGGTCAGACACAGGAGGAGTCAACCTGGACTGTGAATTCAGAAAAACGGCCAAGCTGAGGGCTGCTGTGAAGCTCCAAGGCAAGCAATCTGCCAATAAGTGCAAGACCCAGCAAGGTAGAGCAGGAACTTTGTCACAACTGGTGTCAGCAGTGGGATCTGGTGTCCACAGCGCGATGGAAGAAGGAGGGTGTTTGGAAGCGAAAAAAAAAAGGGAAGAGGATCTATTTTTATTTTTTTTCACTACAATGGAGGAGGTAGTGCAGGCACTGATACAAGCCCCAGCTGCCCAGCAGGAGGCTACTCGTATCCAGGCAGCCACCCAACAGGAGGCAGTGCGGCTGCAGCAAGAGACTAATCGCCTGCTGATGGACCAGGCTGCTCAAGACCGGGCTATGTTGCGGGAGCTGGTAAACCAGGGAAAGGCCCTTACAGAGCTGAACTGCGGCCATGATGGGACGCAGATCATGCGGACCAGAAATTAGCTGCAGAAAATGACCCGGGAGGATGATGTAGAGGCATATCTCCTGGCCTTTGAGAGGACAGCCCTCCGGGAGGCTTGGCCCCAAGAACAGTGGTCTGGCATGCTCACTCCATTCCTGTGTGGGGAGGCCCAGAAGGCCTACTATGCTTTGCCTGAAGAGGCTGCGGCAGACTACCCCCAGCTGAAAGCAGAGATCCTGGCCAGATCTGGGGTAACGACCACAGTGCGGGCCCAGCGATATCATGAGCGGAAGTACCAGGAAAACAAAACCTCGCCGTCCCAATTATATGACCTCATCCATATCGCACGAAAGTGATTATGAACTGAGTCCTGGAGTCTGGAGGAGATACTAGAGGTTCTGGTCATCGACCGGTACATGAGAGGACTACCACCAGATCTTCGTGCCTGGGTAAGCCAGAACGAACCCTCCACCTACGACAAGGTTGTCGCACTGGTAGAAAGGCGAAGGACGGCGAGGGAGCTGACCTGACCAGTTAAGGAAGAAGCACCCTGGGTTAAACTAGCAGCACCAAACCCTAGAGCTCGGGTGACTGGGCCGCCAGGAGAGCCCAGATGGACAAAGAGAGGGGCTGAAGGCCCACCAGAAGCCACAAAGAGTCAGAGCACTGAGGGGGAAGAGGATCGTGATGTTAGACTACCCAAACTAAGAGACCGGGGAACGCCTAGGGCTCCATACAGTTTTGCAAAAGGTTCCCCCTTTATGTCCCTCTGTTTGCTTCCAGCTGTGCCCAGTGCTACTTCAGTGCAACTGAGAACATGCCCCATTTTTCTTTATGCACAAGTCTTCTTTCAACATAAAAATAAAAATATGTTTATTATTGTTACTAGCTGCAAAATTCTTGAAGAAAAAAAGTGAAGAAAAAGTCCATAGCTTCAAAAATATAGCTCTATTATAATATTCATGATGTTGACTGCTCCCTTTACCAGGCCAGTAGGAAACCATAGTAACTCTAGGTTTAGCTGTTTGAATCTATTATTTATTCAAAGCCATATTTAAAATTCTCTGTGGGACAGTCCTTTCCTACCACCCTATTTTAGGATTAAGATTTACAATTATAAGGATTTTCCCATATGAAAGGAGTTCACTTGATTAAATAACTATTTGTTACAGAAGGTTTAGTCGCACTTTTCAGATGATAAGGGACCACCAGCCAACTCTCTGCAGCACTTGCATTCTCAAATTTCCATGCCTGTGTCTGAACTCAAATGCAGATGAACAACACAGATATGGAGAAGGGTACTGAGGTTTAAAAAGAAAGCATGCTACATTAACGGGGTTTATTTCTGGACTGTATCTTCCATGAGAGCTAGATAGATCCTCTTTTAAATGAACTATTTTTGATAATAGCTAGGCATCTGTTTTTTCTCTGAGACATCTTAACCTCCCTTTTCACTCAGACACTAGAATGGAAGTCCATGTTTTGAGGCAGTTAGTACTGTGTATTAAATGTAAGGTTCTAAGTCTGTAGAAACTATGTAAGTGGCTTTCCCATTGATTTCTGTACATGGAATGACAACAAACTTGGACTCTGAGGATGGAGTACTACTTCATTTACTCTAGCCCTTGATTTGTTCTGCCACTTCTCTGCTTCCTTTCCCTACATTACAGATCCTCTCTTGGCTCAGCAAACCATATTGCAGAAATCTCTCTCTCTCTCTCTCTCTCTCTCTCTCTCTCTCTCTCTGTGTCTCTCATATTCTCTCAGTCAGGGCTAGTATTCTAGGAATGAGATATTGCAGGATGATCTTTGCTCAGGTAGTGCCTTCTGCCTAGAAATTTAACACTTGATATTGTCTGTCCTTAATCTTCTGCACAGCAGAGGAGTCGGCAGGCCTCACAAAAAAAGAGGCCTATCCTGTGTTGAATTTGTTTATATCTATATTTGTGGAAAGATTATATAGGATTAAATTGGATGGAACTAATAAAGTTTTATCAAAATTACTCTAAAAGCCGATAAGGCCAGATCCTTAGCCAAGATTCATTCCCCTCTGTACCACTCCAGCAGGATAAAGGAGAGATGAAGTGACTTAAAAGGATAGTTCAGCATTCACTTGTAGAGCAATCCATAGGTGTTATAAAAGGAAGAGGGCCAAATTCTGCCCTCAGTTACATACATGAAACCCCACTGCCTACAATAAGCCTAGGAGGTACTTGTGGAGTTGGATGCGCTGCAATCCAAATCAGTTATGTAACAGACTAAAGGGATGTAATTGGAATCCCATCAAGGAATCAATACTGTAAAGAATTGTAATTAGCCAGAAGTCAGCAAGAGAAACAGAATAAGTCTGTTCTTGAACTTTATATAACAGGAAAAGGATCAGGTTGCAGCAGTATCTTAGTGCAGTAGCTGCTTCCAATGTGTTACTGATATCAGGAACAATACAAGCACAAGTGAATATATTCCAAAAAGAGAAAATCACGAAGAGGAATACAATGATAAGGTACCATAGGAGAGATGGATGGGGGTTTTGAATATTAGGCAGACTAATGAACTGTCTGAGAAGGCTTTGAAAGGGTAGGAGGTCACAAAACCACTGTCCCTCAGGAGACTGTTCCTGTTACCAGACTGTTGAAGGGAACAGGTTCTATGGGAAGGCATGGTGGGGTTGAAGTCTTTCTTGGGGAGAAGTCCTGTGGAGAAGGGCAACTGTCTAGGACTGTTCTGTGGGGGCAGGGGAAGGGGTCCCTCTTTGCAATAATAAGTAGTCAGGACAGAACTGATCAGATGAACATTTTCACTACTCATCCCCTTCAGATGGTAGGTTGACCAAGATTATGTGTTCATCTCTTTATCTCTTTTAGTCCAGAGAGAAGGGGAATTACATATAGAGGGTGAAGGGAAGTTATTATTGATTATTATTAGTAGTAGAATTAACACAGCATCTAGGAGTTCCAGTCCTGGACCAGGATCCTATTGTGCTAGGTGCTGTACAAACAGAACAAAATGATGGTCCCTGCCCCAAAAGTTAATTCCCTCTTTCACTATGGATGGTGCATCTAAGTGACTTCTTTCTCCTCACTCCATGGATGAAGCTACTGAGTAGTTTCATAACCTCCCTTCCTTCCACTAGTGGGAACAGTTTTAGGGGAGGTTAAGAGCCAAGAGAGAGGGAAGTTGGAGGCAGACAAGCTGATGAACCTTCCCTAGTTGATCTCACCCAACAAGGAGTCTGATACTGTTTCCTTATAGCATCAGACCCCAATTCAGTGTTGGAGAGACAAATATCCATGAGTTAAATATTGCCCAAGCAAGCTCACACAATTGCACCATTTGTGCTATTCTACAAACGTATTAATTTGATTAATCTATCCCTGCCAGTTTACAGTTTATCGTTTTCCCAAGAGACTGGTTAGGTAAATATCTACAGTGGAGAGGTTGCCAATGTTTTTGAATTTGTGAGCAGCTCCCTGGTATACAAAAGCATTTTCATGGGAGCTGGTTTTCAAGCTCATTTCAGTGGAAACAGAAAATGGACCCTCATTTAAAAAATACACATATATTGTTATTGCTTTAAATAGTTAGTTACTCATAAGCAGTTCTGCCAGCCTGTTGACTGATACTCTGCTTTGACTTCCTCTGTTTGTGTCAGGCACCATGGGACATTCCAGTGATTTGCTTTGTTATTTTAAATGAATTGAAGTTTCTAGATCTCAGCAATTTTGTCATTTGCCCAGGGAAGGGAAGGGAAATTATTTATAATACTGTATGTACATTCCTCTGAAATGGCAGGTAGGTCTATGGCTTGCCTAAGCAGCCTCATAGCTGAAATGAGCTAGTGGGTGGCTCCTGCATGTTTCCATTGTTAAGGATTTTGGAAATATGGTAGGTATCTGATCAGGTGGGAAGACAAGCAGTACTCTAAAGGCTAAGCTGTGGCTTTACCAGCCAATGTAGCATCAGCGGGTGGGGTGTAAAGTAACATGTCAACAGCTGCTGCGGCCAGAGGAATTATTCCTGTGTACACAGGGAGGCAGAATGTTTCTAGGAAGTGTGGGCCTTGCACACAGGAGGAACAACTATTACATCCTTGTATCCATAGCTCCAGGGCATCACCCAGTGAAAAAAGCCACCCTTTTGCCCCAAATTAATCATACCCCTTTTGGGTATTTACCATTACTGGGGGCACCATGAATCCTTTTGGACTTGCATTCTGGTCAATGGAGGTTGGTCAATATGGAGACCAAAAGTGCCACACCCTCACCAGCTCACAATAACTGAGTTTCAAGCAAGCCCATCATTCTGAGAAAGCGTTGTTGAAGAAGTCAGGGGCAGGGCTTGCCTGCGAATGAAAAGATGATAACTACAAGAAAGGATTATATATCACACATGTACAAATAATAAAATACTCTGCTGTCTGCTGCAACTCATGAAAACCTTAACCTTAACAGTTTATCCTATGACACTAAATGAAATGTTAAATGTTAAATGCACTGACATGGGGGGATGGATAGCTCAGTGATTTGAGCATTGGCCTGTGTGACAAAGTTCCGGCTCTACCTTGCTGGGTCTTGCACTTATTGGCGGATTTGCTCGCCTTGGAGCTTCACAGCAGCCCTCAGCTTGGCCGTTTTTCTGAATTCACAGTTCAGGTCGGCTCCTCCTGTGTCTGACCAGGAGTTGGGAGGATTTGGGGGGAACCCGGGCCCGCCCTCTACTCCAGGTTCCAGCCCAGGGCCCTGTGGAATGCAGCTGCCTAGAGTGTCTCCTGGAACAGCTGTGCGACAGCTACAACTCCCTGGGCTACTTCCCCAGGGCCTCCTCCCAACTCCTTCTTTATCCTCACCATAGGATCTTCCTCCTGGTGTCTGATAATGCTTGTACACCTCAGTCCTCCAACAGTCCGCGTTCTCACTCTCAGCTCCTAGTGCCTTTTGCTCCCAACTCGTCACACACACACCACAAACTAGAGTGAGCTCCTTTTTAAAACCCAGGTGCCCTGATTAGCCTTTCTTAATTGATTCTAGCAGCTTCTTGATTGGCTGCAGGTGTTCTAATCAGCCTGTCTTAATTGTCTCCAGAAGGTTCCTGATTGTTCTGGAACCTTCCCTGTAACCTTACCCAGGGAAAAGGGACCTGCTTAGCCTGGGGCTAATATATCTGCCTTCTATTACTCTCCTATAGCCGTCTGGCCTGACCCTGTCACATATCCCCCCCTCTGCTCAACACTACGGGGTTGGGCAACTTGGGACGTCAGGCAGTGTACTCGTGACAAGCCATCCGCATTGCCATGGTGGCTTCCAGCCTGGTGTTGTATGGTGAATTGGAAAGGTTGTAGGGACAGGAACCATCTGGTCACCCTTGCGTTCTTCTCTTTATTTCGCTGCATCCACTGGAGGGGTACATGGTTGGTCACAAGGGAAAACCATCATCCCAGAAGGTAATAACGTAGTATCTCCATGGCCCATTTCACAGCTAGACACTCTCTTTCAACCACGGCATACTTCTGCTCTCTCGGGAGGAGTTTCCTGCTGAGGTAGAGGATTGGGTGTTCTTCATCTCCGACCATCTGCGATAGGACAGCTCCCAATCCTACTTCAGATGCATCTATTTGTAAAATGAATTCTTTGTTGAAGTCTGGGGCTATAAGCATGGGGTTACTGCCGAGGGCTGTCTGTAGATCCATGAATGCTTTCTCCGCGGCATCTGTCCACTTCACCATGTCTGGACCCCGGGCTTTTATCAGGTCTGTCAGGGGACTCGCTCTGGTAGCAAAATGGGGAATAAATCATCGGTAGTACCCTACCACACCCAGGAATGCCCGGACTTGCTTTTTCTGATTTGGCCAGGGCCAATTTTGGATAGCCTCTAGTTTTTTTAGCTGGGGCATGACCATGCCCCTTCCGACAATGTAGCCAAGGTATTTAGCCACGGCTAGCCCTATAACACACTTGGCTGGGTTGGCTGTGAGGCCAGCCTGTCTTAGCATGTCCAGAACCGCTTCCACCTTTCCTAAGTGGGTTTCCCAGTCAGGGGTGTGAATAATCACATCATCCAGGTATGCCACTGCATAACTGGTATGGGGCCATAGGAGCTTGTCCATAAGATGCTGGAAGGTGGCAGGTGCCCCATGCAGTCCAAAAGGAAGAACAGTATATTGAAACAGACCCTCTGGTGTAGAGAATGCTGTCTTTTCTTTCGCATCTTTGGCAAGGGAAATCTGCCAGTATCCCTTTGTTAAATCAAGGGTGGTCAAAAATCGGGCATTGCCCAGGTGGTCAACTAACTCATCGATACAGGATATGGGGTATACATCAAATTTGGATATCTCATTCAGCTGGCGAAAGTCATTACAAAACCTAGTGGTGCCATCGGGTTTGGGCACCAACACAACCGGGCTTGACCTCTGACTGTGGGGCTCTTCAATGACTCCCAGCTCCAACATCCTTTTTACCTCTGCCTTGATCTCCTCCCTTTTTGCTGCTGGGACCCGATAGGGTCTTAAAGTTACCTTTGCCCCAGGGTCTATGATAATGTGGTGATATGCTTCGGTGGTCTGGCCCGGTTTGGTTGAAAACACGTCCTGATATCGGTTGATCGTCTCAGTTACCTCCTTCTTCTGGTTTGGTGTCAGATCAGTGGATACCCTGATCTGCTCCTGCATATTATTTCCCTGGATCGGGGTCTCTTGGGCCACTACACGTGCCTCTTGTTGGTGCCAAGGCTTTAAGAGGTTAATGTGACAAATTTGTTCTTGTTTCCGGCGTCCTGGCTGCCGCACCTTGTAGGTTACTTCCCCCACGGGTTCAACCACCTCATAGGGCCCCTGCCATTGGGCCAAAAGCTTGCTTTCTGCCGTGGGTACCAACACCATCACCCGATCCCCTGGTTGTAACTGTTGGACTTTTGCCTGGAGATTGTAATGGGTTCGCTGGGCCTCCTGCGCCTTTTCCAAATGTTCCCGTACAACAGGAATGACTCGGGCTATCCGTTCTCGCATCTGCAACACATGGTCAATTATATTTCTCCCCTCATTGGGTTCCTCTTCCCAGATTTCTTTTGCAATATCTAGTGTGCCACGGGGGTGGCGTCCGTATAATAATTTAAAGGGGGAAAACCCAGTTGAGGCCTGAGGTACCTCCCGGATTGCAAACATAAGGTAGGGTAGTAGGGTGTCCCAATCCTTCCCGTCTTGACTTACCACTTTCCTTATCATTGCCTTGAGGTTTCGGTTAAACCTTTCTACCAGCCCATCGGTCTGCGGATGATAGACTGAAGTTCTCAGGGTATGTATATGGAGCAGCGTACAGAGGTCCTTCATTAGCTTTGACATAAATGGGGTACCTTGGTCTGTTACTATCTCCTTTGGTAGCCCCACTCGGGCAAAGATCCCCACCAACTTTTTAGTTATCATTTTAGAGGCCATGTTCCGCAGGGGGACGGCTTCTGGGTAGCGAGTAGCATAATCCAGAACGACAAGTATATATTGGTGGCCCTGGGCTGTCTTCTCCAGGGGTCCCACTAGATCCATGGCTATTTGCTTGAAGGGGACCTCTAAGATGGAAAGGGGTACTAAAGGTGCCCTCAAGTGGGGATGGGCACTGTGCAGCTGACACTCCGGGCAGGATGCACAGTACCTCCGCACTTCTTCATGTACTCCGGGCCAGAAGAATCGTCACAGGACCCGTGCCAGGGTCTTCTCTACCCCCAAATGCCCCCCAAAAAGATGACTATGGGCCAGACTTAATACAGCATTCTGGTGTTTTTGAGGTACTAGGACCTGCTGTACCTTCTGCCCCTGTACTGGTGCAACCCGGTATAAGAGACTCTTCTTCATTATGAAGTAGGGTCCTGGTCCCCGGGTTTTCCCTTCCACGGGAACCCCATCTATTTCAGTCACCTCCTTCCTAACGTTGTCGTACCTTGGGTCTTCAGCCTGTTCCCGTCCAAAATTTCCTCTCCCGGAGCTAATCTGCCCGAGATCTAGGGGGCCAGTCTCTGTTGCCTCTACTGGTTCAGAGGCATTAGGGTGTGAGTCAGACTTGGGTGCTTCCCTCTCCTGGGTGGCCTCCTTTTCAGCTGCTCGGGTCCGACTACCTACGAGAGCGACCCTCTGGCTTTGGGCCAGTATTCGGGTTCCCAAGGCCTTAGCTGCCCTTCTTTCCCTTTTCGTCTTTCTACGCTGTCTGGGAGTGGAGAACAAATCTGGGGATATTTCAGAGAAGGTTGGGGGTTGACAGTCTACTGTGGATTCCTCACTACTTTCAGGGCTTCCCCCTTTCTCCAATTCCCCTACCGGGAGTAAATCTCCAAACCCTGGGAAGTCCCTCCCTATGAGCACTGGGTATGGGAGTTTAGGGACTACACCTGCTGCTACCTCAGTAGTGTTCCCCTGAATCTCGATTTTTACTGGGATGGTGGGGTAATAACCAACTGTCCCATGGACGCATGTTATCCCCATACGCTTAGCTCACAGCAGCTGACTACGCTTCACGAGCTTCCCCGAGACAAGCATGATAGCACTCCCCGAATCAACCAGTGCTGTGGTCTCTACCCCATTTAGCTTCACTGGTCTAGTGTACGTATGTGGGGTTAGTGAGACCCCCACAAGGTGGATTAGGGAGCATGGGTCTGCCCACTTCCCTAGGTTACACTGCATAGGCTCCTTGGCATTGGGACACTGTGCAGCTGTATGGGTAACATGCATCATCCCTCTGTCCCCATGGAGAATTCCTAAAAAACAATACAGCTGAAGGGTGCATTATTTTTTCTCTTAACCACACACACTGCACATCTCAGGTGGCCAAGGAGAATCCTTAGAAGCATGATTTGAAGACATCCATATTGCCAAGGCTGAGAAGGAAGATCAGCTGAAGAAACATAAGGCCTCCATGTGCATAGGAATCCACCAGGATGAGGGGGGTGGTTCTTCTGAGCTATTCCAAAAGGAGCAACACCCTTTCCCCCACCCAAAAAAACGAAATGTTAGGAGAGGAACTCCATGAGAGGGTCCTCATGGAGTTTTTTCCATGGAAGCGCATGATCCAGGCCAATATTTGTACATGTACATAAGAATATAAAACAGAGTTTTTGATTCCATGGTATTTTAAAAATAAATTGGGAAGAAAAAAAAATCTAGATTAATACTTTGTTCGGTACTAAAGATAGTTCTTTTCTAATGTGCACAGTTCAGATTTAGATCTGGATCCTAGCTAACCGATGTGTTCAAATCTGGGAGTTTGTTTCAGCTTGGTCTAGATATAGGAGCTAGCTACAAAGTCTGGGTGTAAATCTCAAGTCCTCCAAATTGTGGTTGGTTTTGCTATAAGCATTTGGTATAAACTCCTACATTAAATGCAATAACTATTAAAGCTGACTGCTCTTCGCTACATTTTGACTACTTTTTTCCCCTGGTGTTTCACTTACAAAATTAATTCTTCTGAGGAGTTATAGGTATGACAGATTCCTGATCCTTCCATGTTCACGCCTTTATTAATTTAGCTATCACGTCAGCTCCAATTGGCTCAACTCCATCACAATCATAAATCTTGCATGGGGCAAACCCAGTGGGACTTTTTAAATTACATCTTTGTATGACACCATATATTCTTACATTTGCACACAACTGTTGTTTTTCAGGTTTTAAAAAAAACAACTAATTTCCAGGTTCAGATTGTTTGTCAGGAGTTTAATTTTTGCTGCTCTGTTTTTCTTTAAAATAACAATCTTCATTTCCCCATCCTTCCCGGATGGTTCTATTAATATTATTATTAATTATCTATTAATATTATATGACACACTGCAATAGAAATATGTCACTTCTGAATCTTTAGTTAGTTCTATTTCTCCATTTATCATATTTCAATGTTGACTTTGTAAGCACTTTAAAAAATATCTGACTTAGCCAGCATCTTTCTTCATGCCTTCTTTTTTTTTTTTTTTTTTGTGAATTGCAATATTTGCTTAGTGGAACACAGAGTCACAGGTGCTGCCACCAGGGACTACAGAAATGCTGCTAACCAAGATGCTGCATTGCTAGCACTGTAGGTCCAGCTCAGTTGTCAAGCTTACTTCAAGCCAGCTGTGGTATTAATTCAACAAGTTTAAAAATATGAAATGTGCAATATACTGTCCTGGTAACTGCTTGCCTCACCAATTAGTTACAACTGCATTAAGATAGTAAAGTATGAAAAATGCCTTGAGCTTAGGGGACACTGTTACAAAGATTACATAAAGAACGAGGAGTACTTGTGGCACCTTAGAGACTAACAAATTTATTTGAGCATAAGCTTTCGTGGGCTAAAGCCCACTTCATCAGATGCATGCAGTGGAAAATACAGTAGGAAGATATATATATCTCTGTATATACATATACAGAACATGACAAAATGGGGGTTGCCATACCAACTCTTAACGAGACCAATCTATTAAGGTGGGCTATTATCAGCAGAAGAAAAAAAACTTGTGTAGTGATAATCAGGATGGCCCATTTCAACCAGTTGACAAGAAGGTGTGAGTAACAGTAGGGGGAAATTAGCATGGGGAAATAGTTTTTAGTTAGTGTCACGACTCATCCACTCCCAGTCTTTATTCAAGCCGAATTTAATGGTGTCCAGCTTGCAGATTAATTCCAGTTCTGCTGTTTCTGGTTGGAGTCTGTTTTTGAAGTTTTTTGTTGAATAATTGTGACTTGTAGGTCTGTAATTGAGTGTCCAGGAAGGTTGAAGTGTTCTCCTACTGGTTTTTGAATGTTATAATTCTTGAGGTCTGATTTGTATCCATTTATTCTTTTGCATAGAGACTGTTCAATTTGGCCAATGTACATGGCAGAGGACTATTACATAGTTACATAGATTACATAGTTACTATGGCAGTGGTTCTCAAACTTTTGTACTAGTGACCCCTTTCACATAGCAAGCATCTGTGTGCGACCCCCCCCTTATAAATTAAAAACACTTTTTAACATATTTAACACCATTACAAATGCTGGAGACAAAGCGGGGCTTGGGGTGGAGGCTGACAGCTCGTGACCCCTCACGTAATAACCTTGTGATCCCTTGTGAGGGATCCTGACCCCCAGTTTGAGAACCCCTGTACTATGGCATCCTGGAACCATAAAGCTTGTCACTTTTCACAGGATATTTGTGATTTCCACCTGCATCATTAATAATCATAATAAAGCTCTACAACTGCCATCAAATCCACAAGACTGAGGTTGTATCTCTTGTCAGTATCTCATTTTTCTTCCTGTTTACACATTTCTAGGCAGTCACTTTAGTGATTATGCTTTAAACAGTCTTCTAAACTCTCATCAGGATGTTTTATGGTTTCACTAAGGAATCCAGTGCAATATCAACAGCACGCACACAACCCCCTGTCTCTCCCCCCCGCCTAAATGTCTTGGTGCTACCTTACTAACTCACAATAACTTAAGGTCAAAGCTTGTTTGTTTTGTTTTGTTTTGTTTTCATCTTAAAGACTGTTTGGTGATACATAGCAGCATTCTTACGATTTCCTGTGTTAAGGTAGAATTGTCTGAATGAACTACATTTCCTTCATTTTGTCTTTAAAAGGATGATCCCAATTTCTGATTAGGTGAAAATCACCGGGGACAATTGAATTCCATTTCCATGGGGAGAGAAACATATTGGGCAGTGCTTTTTAGATATTTGATATTATTATTATCAATTGAACAAATATTATACATTGAAAATCATGTGGTAGGTTTCCTTGTAATGAATTAGTTAGATTTATAAATCAGTAGTTTTTAGAGTCTGAAATACATAATCAGTTGTACATTTGTCACAGGGACAATGCATTGTTTGTGCCTGGGTGTGTGAGTGAATGATTAGGCAGACTGTAGATGAGTGGCCATCTTACAATGCTGGGAATAGCCTTGCACGCAGCTCCACGCCTCAGTTTCCATTCTTGAATTCCCAAATAAACTCCTCACAGGTTTATTTCGAGCCCTCCTTAAGTTCTGATTTATTAAATTAAACTTAAAAACTAAACTCTAAAGTCTTCCATCCAGCCTCCAGCTGGGTACAGCCCAAACTACCCATGTCCAGTTAGAGTCCATCCTGCCTTAATAGGTTACTCCCAGCCCTTCCTAGCTGGAGCAGTTTCCTTGGTCTCAAGATCTTCCCTACAGGGACCTCTCTCATCCTCTACAGTCTCAATACAGTCTACTTGGCTTCCCCCTTACTGCAGCCACCTTCTGCTCTTTATAGGAAATTGCCTGCTTCATCTAACCTGGGGCTCATCCTGTAATCAGGGTTGGCGGGGTCCCTGGCTCTCCAGCCCAAGGGCAAGTCACCCTGTGACACACAGGAATGTGTGAATAAGATGCCAAACAAACTATGAAGGGGATCTCCTAGGTTACAGAGAGGAGTTGTAATGTCATATGAGACCACTATTTAACAACCAGAGCATGGAAGGAAAACCATGTAAGGGAAGGGGAACAAGCAATGTACAGGTTGCATCTATAAGGGATAGATTATGTCTTTAGGCACAACCATGAGCAAGGGGGGCGGGGGTGCTCAAGCTAGAGTAGCCCCTGGAGCACTGTGACTCTGAAATGCAAGTTACAATGCCTCCCCTGCTTCCTCTTGGCTCCAAGGGGGTACTAGTTTGCTGCTGGCCTGTACCAGCAGTCGTTTACTACTCACCTCCAGCTCAGCTTCTCTGGATATCAAAGTGGTAAGTGTGGAGGAGTTAAGGTTTCATCCATTTTCTGTCCTTCTGTTCCACTCACTCTCCATTCACCTGCTTGGGGGGCGGGAGGAGTAAAGGGGTGAACAGCCTCACTTTCTCTTCAGTAGAGCTGATTGAGACCTTTTCAGATAAATGTGTGGTGGTTGGATTTGTTTGTTTTGGTTGGTTGGCTGGATTTTTTTTGTTTCTTTCTTTCTTTCTTTTTTTCTTTTGTTTTGTGTCAAAATATGCTGGTTTATCTCAGCCAAAATCTTTTGCAGTGATGTATTGATTCTAATGAAGTTTTCAGGAGGGAGGTTTCTGAGGTCCAGCATGAACTCTCCAGTCACTCCTGGAGAGAGAGTCAGTCCAGAATGGAAAACCTGACCTTTTCAATCCAAAAACAGATGTTTCTGTGCTATTCCGTAGCATGAAAACATTCAGAAGGTTTTGAACTGGTTCTAGTCTGGAATGAAAAAAAATTTGAAACCTTGAACATTGTGGTGAAATGGAATTCACGTTTTCAATCCAGCTCTATTCCTTGGGCCTGGACTGGAGGTCATGTAGCCAATGTAGAGGTATGAGAGGGATTGTTACTTTCTTACCCACACAAGGGAGAAGAGGGAGTATGTAGTCTGAGTCAGAATCTAGCTCCCAATAATCTGAAAATGTTTACAGCATTACTCTAATCTTAATGACAGCACATTGCTCTGATTTTGTAATGAAACATTTCTAATTTACTCCCTGTTAAAATAAGACTTTGGGATTCAGTATAATCCTGGCAATATATTTTAGTAAATGGAATCCTGGAAAATGCAATGTACCTCATGGCCATAATAAATCAATAGACACTGTTTCAGTCTACTGGGCCTATAATCCATGAACTAAATATTTTTGAAATACCATAATCTTGGAAGAGTTGGATGTTAAAGGCATCAAGGAAGCTATTACAATCTAGTTTGCAAAAGACATCACTCAGATTCATCAAATTCAGGAAAATTCTATGCTAATGTGTGAATTATACTTTAACTGGCATGATATTCTAATTAGCTGCATGCTAGCTTAACTTATAAAGGAGTGTTAAAGGAGTCTATAGCCATATAGGAGTGATGGAGGATGGCTGTGTGCTCTGCATTTCAAATATTTTAGCCCACTAAATGGGGCATGCTATTAAGGATGGAGGCTGAGCATGAACTATGATTTGATTTGATTTTGCTGTTTTAATTTAGTCCATTATTTTTACCTTTATCTTTAAAAAAATTAAATCATTTTAAAGCTTGGGTTTGGATCATCTTAACATACATCTGTTTTATCAGTAAGGAAACACATTTATAAATGCCACTACAGATTTAAAATTCCTACAATACATATAATAACTAATTTCCAAATCATGCTTAGTACAAAAATCCTTACATTACACTCACAATGCCAGAGGCTGATTTCTGAAAAAGGGCTTTAAAAGACTGCAATTATAATCAGGTTTATAAATTATGTTCTCACTTAATTACAAATGCTGATTATGTTTTTGTATGCTAGGCTCACTCCTAATATTAAGATTTAATAAGGGGATCCATAAAAGCTATCCAGTTTACATGACCTTTATATGAGTCTGGGTCTGATATCAATATACAATACAACTATACATACAAAATGATGGGGTCTAAATTAGATGTTACCACTCAAGAAAGCGATCATGGAGTCATCATGGAGAGTTCCCTGAAAACATCTGCTCAATGTGCAGTGGCAGTCAAACAAACTCACAAACTGTTAAGAACCATCAGGAAAGGGATAGATATTAAAACAGAAAATAACATAATGCCACTATATAAATCCATGTACACCCAGAGCTTGAATACTGCATTCGGTTCTGGTTGCCCTGGCTCAAAAAAGATATATTAGAATTGCAAAAACTCCAGAGAAGGCAAAATAAGTGATTAGGGGTATGGAACAGCTTCCATATGAGGACAGATTTAAAAGACTGAGGCTGTCAGCTGAGAAAGACACTATTAAAGGGGATATGAAAGAGAGCTATACAATCATGAATGGTACAGAAAAAGTGAACAGGGAAGTGTCATTTGCCCACTCACATAACACAAGGTCAGGGTCACCCAATGAAATTAATAGGCACAAAAGGAACATAACACACAATCAGCCTGTGGAACTCATTACCATGGGGTCTTGTGAAGACCAAAAATATAACTGGGTTCAAAACAGAATTAGCTAAATTCATGGACGATAGGTCCCTCAGTAGCTATTACCGCAGATGATCAGGGATGCAACCCCATGCTCTGGATGTCCTTAAACCTCCAACTGCCAAAATCTGGGCCTGGATGATGGGGATGGATCACTGAAACTTGCCCTGTTCTGGTCATTCCCTCTGAAGCATCTGGCACTGGCCACTGTCAGAAGACAGAATATTGGTCTGACCCAGTATGACCGTTCTCGTGTATTTTTTAAAGGCCCGTTGTGTGGACTGTGCTCAGATTCTATTAATATTTCTTCCTCTAATCTTTGGATACTAAGTGGGGGAGAGACAGAAAGCAATTGGCTCAATATTGTGGCCTGGAGTGGGGTTCTGGAGGACTTCCCCTCATTTATTTTGGGTATTTTTATTTTTTCACTTCAGTGTTTGTTTATTCTATTCCAGGTGCAGTGCTGGAGATGTCTGACTTGAATAGTGGAAGATAGGTAGGGGAACCCGGGCCCACCTTCTACTCTGGGTTCCAGTCCAGGGACCCTACAACATGCAGCCAAGGTCTGCACAGTCCCCATCCTTGCTGCTTACTCCCTGTGCTGTTTCCTATGCTACCCCAGCACTCCCCCACTTTCTGGGGTTTCTGGCCTCTCAACTCCCTCTGAAGGAGCAACTGTGGGCTACTTCTCTCTATAGCTCCCAAACACACCTCTCTTCTCCCAGGAAGTCACTGCAGACTCCCTCCCAACAGCCCCTTTCCTGCTATCAGCTCCCTGGTTTTTTAGAAGCCCCCCTTGTTCCCACACAGGTGAGCTTCCCCTTATTGGGGCTTTCCTGTCAGCCTTCAGCCTAATAGGTTAATTGGCCCATCTGGCTTCCATTAACCTCTTCCAGGTGAGTGTGGAGTGGACACCTCATCACAGGCCCCGATCCTGCGAACTCTTGTTCATCTGAGTATCTTTATTCATGTAGAGTTTGATCCAAAACCCATTGAAGTCAATGGCACTCTTGAGTCAATGGTCAGATTAGAGCCTGAGTAAGGATTATGCCCACTATACCTTGCTAAACGGATGGAGGGGCACAACTTCTCTCAAATCATACATGCAACATTGGTTGGAGTTTTGCTTGTGCATTAACGGGAGAACACTTGAGACTATGTGCTCTGATGCTGACAAGTAGCAGTAAGGAGAAATGAGCAAAAAATGTAAATCAATCAACATATATTACACACACACACACACAAAGAATTCAAGGAAAGGGGTGGGAAATATTTCTAAACAAAGCACATTTTAAAAGGTGGGTTTGAAATTACAAGTATCTTGTACAGTTTAAAGATCTTTAACTGATCTTATTCAACTTTATAGCTACTTAGCTTTTATGGCAATATTACCATAAGAGCCCAGTCTTGTGAACTGCAAAATAGTTCCATCGTGGTTTTGACTGCAACAGGAATCAAGGCTGTTCAATACCTCATAGCAAAAAGCCCTAATAAATCCATCTTAAATAAATCAATTCAAAGTCAGGCTTTTAAGTTATTAATTTAGTGGCAGTTGCAAAATCTTGTTTACTTTTGTTATTATTTAATATTGATATCTCGGCCTAAAGCAGCTTGGTGCAGGCCCACCTGTGGAAAGACAGCTTAGCCAGACTTGGAGAGATTGCCCAGTAGAGGGAAATCCATGGGTGACAGAGCATCACCACAGTATCTTCTACATCACCCTCCCTTGGCTGCTGGTGTGGCAGGTACAGCTGGTGGAAAGGAGAAATGGCTGGAATGTCTCTGTGATGCTGGCAGTCCAGGTGCCAGCTCATGCCAAGGCCTCCAGTACTCACTGAACACTGACAAATACATAGCTGTCTGGCTTACCTGTGGGTTAGTATAGTTAAAATAGGTATTAGTCTTATAAGCATGTGTTTAATGTTTAGACTTTATGGAATTCTTGTAAGATGCCGCATGTTTTAATCCTACATATAATATCTGTATCCCATGGTGTAAAGCAGTGGTTCCCAAACTTGTTCCACCGCTTGTGCAGGGAAAGCCCCTGGTGGGCCGAGCTGGTTTGTTTACCTGCCTCGTCCGCAGGTTCAGCCGATCGCGGCTCCCAGTGGCCGTGGTTCGCTGCTCCAGGCCAATGGGAGCTGCTGGAAGCAGCATGTGCCGAGGGACGTACTGGCCGCCGCTTCCAACAGCTCCCATTGGCCTGGAGCAGCGAACCGCGGCCACTGGGAGCCGCGATTAGCCGAGCCTGCAGACGTGGCAGGTAAACAAATGGGCCCGGCCCGCCAGGGGCTTTCCCTGCACAAGCGGCAGAACAAGTTTGGGAACCACTGGTGTAAAGTTATATTGAGTGTTTGCATTGTAAATCTTTATAACTCATCAAGCAGGACAAGAAGCATTAACTGAGGTAAAGTGCTTGTCCTGCAGACAAGATGGCCCACAGAAGGCAAACGAGGCTTTGTGTAGCATCAAAGGACAGAGACTTTATTGATTGCATTCCTCACTCCCTCCAGGAAGGAGAAACTTGTGCATGAAGCTTGGAATCTGAGATGAAGGGGATAAAAATTCATGAAAAGGAGAAACTTGGATCTTTATGCTGTCTGGACTCTGAGGGGCAAAGATTCCTAAAAATAAGCAAGAGACCCCCCCAAACATAAGCAAGAGATCCCCATGCTTCTTGGCTTGGGTCAGTCCTAAAGGACATATAGAGCTGCTTATTATAGAAGCTTATGTTACCTTTTTAAATCTAACACTATAACTCATTTGTGTGTGTATGTTTCCTGTTTTAACCCTGTAAATAACTCTTATTTATTTTCTTAGTTAATAAACCTTTAGTTAGTTTATTACAAGATTGGCTACAGGTGTTGTCTTTTGTTTAAGATCTGAGTACAATTGACCTGGGATAACTGAATGGTCCTTTGGGACTGGGAATAACCTGAATATTCTTGTGATTTTTGGCGTAAGGGACCATCTATCACTCAGTCAGCTTGTCTGGGTGGCAAGATAGATTGGAGTACCCAAAGGGACTGTCTGTGACTTCATGATAAGACTGTTATAGTGTTTGAGAAGTTCACATTTGTTAGTGGGTTGGTGAAATAAAATTAGAGAGCATACAACCCGTTTGGGATTTCTTCCCTGATTTTTGACAGTCTGCCCCGAGGTTGGCACTCATGGGCATGAGCCACTCCAGACAGTATGACAGTCCCTCTACCCAGATGATCTGCAGATGTCCTAATGGCACCGTCAGACTGTTGGCCATTGATCTAATTTACCAGGGGTATTATCCCCACACCAAGGTGCCCCTATTATTGAGAAAAAACAAAGCCATATTTGTCCCCCACTTGACTGCAACTAAAAATCCAGCTGTGTGTGTGAGAGAGAGCCTTTTAAACCAGGAAGAGATGAAAACAAAGGAGACTGTATGCTTTTAAAATGTTATTTCCAATAATGCATTCGTTTTTTATATTTTTTCCACATTGTAGCCAATTATTTCATTTAATCATTTGATTGTGTTTTCTATTGTTGTGGTTTACTCATGTTATTTCATATGTAATCGATGTGTGGTGAATAGATTTAAGTTGTAGGAATGGGTACAGGAATAAGTGGGATAGGATCATACGAATATAAGATTGACAGGTGTTTATGAGTGTGTATTAGGTATATAAGCAAGGTAAGGTTATAATGCAAGGCTTATAGGTCTGTAAGATTTCAGCTTAGCCATACAGGCCTAAGAAGGGCTGACATAAATAGGATAATCCTGCACTAGTAAAGTTACAGGATTACTGTAAAGAATGTGCCAATAGATTACGTTTTGGAAAATATGCCGTAATGTACCCATATAGCCCACAAGACACCTGATGGTAACATCATAAAAAATTTTTGCTCTCACCACAGGTTACCATGGGAACTTGTTTATGTAGCTGCTAATGAGATTTTAATGAGAATAAGGGGAACTAAGAGAACAGCCTATAAAAAACAGGGTACCCCAAATGTTATGGGATGTGGAAGTACAGATAAGAAAAAAGGGGCTTGAACTCTCATGTGTATTTAGTAGGCATTGTTGTAACAAAGGATAAGGTTCCTTGGTATGGCTAAGGAGGGAAGACTCCATTAAGAAAAGACACCCCTCACTCATGGATAACGAAGGGACCAGAGAGACCATGGTGGTAGGGCTAACCCCAACCCTCTGGCCATGTCAATCAGGCATGATTGGGAAGAGGCCTTTAAAAGGGAGGAAACTGCAGTTACTGGTGGGGAAGGAACAAGATTGCTCTAAGCTAACTGCAGGAGTGACTCCTAACACTGTGGAGGGAACTCTTAGGCAGGAGACCTTCACCCCAACCCTGAGGAGAGTACAGCGGAATTCCAGGGTAGGACAGACAGGCTGAGCCTGTCTCTGAGACCCAGCCAGAGCAATTGCCCCAAACCTATGATACTGGCGCTGGTCTGTTGGCAGTATTGTAGACTCGCCATCCTTCCCCCCTTTTGCTTGGACCTCAGCGAGGGAGTAGCCCTGAAGGCTTGTGGGTTTATGACTTTCATTTTGATCTCCTGGCCAGAGAGACTTAAGAAGGCCCACAAAGGGCAGAGTCCCTCCCTGAGGGAAATGTTGTGATCAACACGTGTAGATAACTGGGTCTAGTCAAGTTGCCCCACGTCCTGGGGGAGGCCACCAAGGACTCTGTTACAAATAGTCAGATATTTTGTGAATATCTAAATGCTATAATGTTAATATTCTTCTGTGTTTCTGCGATTGCAAATAAGATGCCCACCTCACTATGTCTTTCCCTTTAATTAGCAATTCAGTAGCACCAGTGTCATGTGCAAAAGCAGAGAAAAGAATATTTGTTTTAAAATAACCTTTTTAATCATCATACGATCTCTCAAAGATTGATGAGACCTTTTAGAATATCATTAGCAGACCGCCTTGGTCAGAACCTTAATCAGGCTTTCTATGAACTTGGCGATTTCAGTAGAGGTGACAATTGCTTCTAAGGAGCTTCCCTTTTATTTTTAAATGTACAGTCATTTGAGAGAATACAGATAATTTCTCCTTGCATTAAGGGAGTCTATGTTATCTTCAAGATTCCTGGTATCATTCATAAATAAGCATTCATAAAACTTCTTATCTCATTAGCATCCAGAAACTTGATAATCTAATTATTCTTAAACTTTTGATACAGTAGAGGAATTTGCCTGTTTTCTTGATATTAACTTCCTGGTTTTATGACTTCATTGAAATAAAGCCAGTTCTTCAAGTGTGAAAGTGAGGGCGACCCAGATGAATAAGATAATTTCCTTTTTTAAGATAGATATTTAGTTTGAGGTCTACTTAGGTTCAAACATACTCTCTTTCTTGCTGTCAGTGGCATTCCCTGTAATTGAGATGCTGATGTGGGCTCTGTCCATGACGTGAAAGTTTCAGAAGACAGGCATTAATTTATAAAAAGAAAGGATTTTTTGCATCCCAATCCCAGCTCTTTCTCTTAAACAGGAAAATGCTACATATTGCCGGAGATAAACAACATTTATCATAAGTTCTGGAAGAAAGAAATACTCATTCTGGTAAAAACTAAGTACAGGCATAGAAAAATATTGATCATTTTTCACTTGTTCAGTTGGAGAAGTCATTTCAGGAATGCACTAAAGAGAACAATGACAAAGTTGAGGGCCTATAGTCTGGCTCCTAAATCCATATTTAAGCACCTCAATAAAAACGGGGTAATTTTTAGAGATGCTGAGCAGCCGCAGTCCCCACTGAAATCAGTGGCAGCTACAGCTTCTCAGTATCTTTGAGAATAAGAACATGTGTGTTTAAGTGCCTACATGTGGATTTAGGCATCCAATTTTAAACACTTTGGTTTAAGTGACATATAGTGCTGCTATAATTTGCAGTGTTCTCGGAGAGGTTGTGGAAACTGTCCATTGAAATGTTCACAATACAATTGAAATTTTCATCAGCAGAGAAGCAAACATTAACTGGAACATATTTAGAAAGATCTCATGGGACATAAATATATGAGCTAGACAATATACCATAATATGAAGTATCATATTACTTTCCCGAGAGACAGAGATAACTTCCTTTATTGTCAGAAGAAGATTCATACAAAATACGATTACCCCCTCCTCTCTTTCCTTACTAGGTTATGACAGATGATGATTTTCTC
Organism: Natator depressus; assembly: GCF_965152275.1. Classification (NCBI taxonomy): domain Eukaryota; kingdom Metazoa; phylum Chordata; order Testudines; family Cheloniidae; genus Natator; species Natator depressus. The sequence continues at coordinate 89,486,295 of NC_134236.1, forward strand.
CTAACTCCATCTATATAAAAGGTATAGAAAATAGCTTTAATCTGATGATAAATTTGCTGTCAAAACCCTATGTACAGCATAGCATACTTCTTCTGTCCTCGGGGCTGCTTCACAAGGCCATCAAACCCCTTCAGTTTCCACAAGGAGGTGACTTGAATATATCCAGACAGGCTGGTTTAACACAAAAATAGATAAATGATTCATAGTACCATAGAATAGACCACTCTAATCAAATATCATGAAGAAAACCAAATGTATCATAGCCTGATGACGGAGAAAACCAAGATGCTCCATGAGGCTGACCACAAAGTAATGCAGATAATAGTATGTCAAGGAAGATAAGGAGAAATAATTGCTTTTTAATTCTCCAACCCATAGATACTAAGGGGTTGGTTAGCTGTTACTCTGGACCTTGTTTAGAAATCAGAATGGTGATGTTGTATACCCAGTTTTAATAGGCACTACACAAAGTGCAGGGCAACAGAGACCTAGAAATATTAACTTGACAGAGAGGCATAATTATAGATGGATATGAAAAAGTCCATTTTAGTAGGTGCTTATAAACCCATTAGTATAGTATAACACAATCTTTAATGTATTTACCTCACAATACTCCCACGGGGTAGGAGAGTGTTGTTATCCTCAGTTATTTTATAGTTAGAGAACTGAGACACAGAGAGACTTATTGACTTGTCCAACATCATACAAGAAACCTGTGGCAGAGCAGGGAATCAAATCCAGGTCGCCTTAGTAACTTGTTCATGCACTAAGTGCTGGACCATACTTCCTCTCTACATATGGCCCATTTCCACAGGGAAATCATAATTAACTAATTTACTGTGTCAAAAATCAATAAAGCATAAAATCCAAGATCATTCAACAACAGCCCAGTTGGCATCCCTAATAATATTGCAAAGAGAAAAAATATTTTAAAAATAAAATAGCATAAAGCGAAATAAAAAAAAAAGACAAACTACTTCTCACATGAAACCTATCAAACATATATATAAGAATGGACTATGTCTAACTCAGAAGGATGAGTAAGAAAAGAAAGTGTATAAGTTTAGCTACATTGGGAGGCAATTATGAAATAAGGCAAGGTGTAAATGTAATGTTCATTAGCTATCCTGCACTAGCTTCCCATGTAAACAAAATCATTGCACCTGGTAAAACCAACACCTATCTCAGTTTAGGATCCAAATGAAATTCTTATAATTTGGAAATAGATTCTGAGTCCTGGTGTAAGTCTTCATTCCAGTAGGTAAATCCCAGGCCTTGCCTCACCTTACCACCCCAATAAGGAGTTTTGTGGGATATTAGATAAACAAACAAACAGTAAAGCTATGCAGATTAAATCAAGTGTGGCCCAGACTGTTCTTCCAATTGATAGAAACTCCATGTGCTGTAAGGAGTTTCAGCTAATAAAAGGAGATGCTCAATAAAAATGATGGGCAGTACATTTAAAAAGAAATAGGAAAATGATTCTTTATGTAATATAGAATTAACCTGTGGAATTCATTGTCTCAGGAAATCACTGAGACAAATGACATGGTGATTTAATAAAAGGCCAGATATTTTATGAACATAATTAATTCAGGCTAGTATTTTCAGGCTAGCAGATGGGCACCTAACTCCTTTAGGCACCTTAGAAAATCCCAGTTCAATGCCCTCATCTAAAGCCCATGGAAGCCAATGGAAAGACCCCCATTGACTTCCACAGGTTTTGGATTTGACCTTGACCAGATCCTGATCTAGTAATGACTTCCATGATTAACTGTTTACCACAGGTATCACAGCAGAACCTGTCCTCTTTTTTTCCACATACACAGTTACAGAATTGGCTAAGTCTGTCATGCAGGGTTTGCACCGGCCAGTCCAGTATCAAGAACAGTCTGCCAGAGAAAGGAAATGAGACTTTTGGACTAATTGTCTAACCAAGGAAGACAAGTTAACTCCTGTATTTGGTGCTAACATAATAGAAGGCCCATATACTAAACAATAACAATTATTTTGGGTACAATGGTTTCCACTAAAATGTCACCATTTGTCCACTTTTACCACTCAGAGTTATCTGAGATACAGCACACTTCGTATAGCACTCAAGATGCCCACATCTTGAATACTGCGTGCATATCTGGTCGCCCCATCTCAAAAAAATATATTGGCATTGGAAAAGGTTCAGAAAAGGACAACAATAATTATTAGGGGTATTGAATGTTTTCCATATGAGGAGAGATTAATAATACAGAGACTTTTCACCTTGGAAAAGAGACGACTAAGGGGAGATATGATAGAGGTCTATAAAATCATGACTGGTGTAGAGAAAGTAAATCAGAAAATGTTATTTACTACTTCTCACAACACAAGAACTAGGGTTCAACAAATGAAATTAATAGGCAGCAGGTTTAAAACAAACAAAAAGAAGTATTTCTTCACACAATGCACAGTCAACCTGTGGAACTCTTTGCCAGAGGATGTTGTGAAGGCCAAAACTATAATAGGGTTCAAAAAAGCACTAGAAAAGTTCCTGGAGGATAGGTCCATCAATGGCTATTAACCACTATCGGCAGGGATGATGTCCCGAGCCTCTGTTTTCCAAAAGCTGGGAATGGGCAACAGGGGATGGATCACTTGAGGATTACCTATTTTGTTCATTCCCTCTGGGGCACCTGGCATTGGCTACTGTTGGAAGACAGGATACTGGGCTAGATAGACCTTTGGTCTGACTCAGTATGGCTGTTCTTATGTATTGTGAAAATGGGAAATAATGGTGGTATCTCAAATACACCTGTGTGAAAACTGTTAGTGAATGCTAATTCTTCACTGATGATTACTGTACTAACAATAGCCCCTTGAGATACATAAGGGACAAAGGGAAACTCACAGTTTTTGGTCAGCTTTTTTGCTGCAACAATTCAAAAGAGAAAAATGTCACCATTGTTAATAGTATAAAGCCTGAGTGCCCTGAAGCAAAAGCACCTGTCAACGTTGCAATCATGAAGGAAAAGGGTCAGCAGAAGGACAAAGTAATCATATAGCAGCTCTTTGAAAATCCAGTTCAAATATACTATAATTTCACTATTATACAAATGAATGCAATTTTTTAAAATAAGGAACTACAGCATACCACGTTAGAGATATGAACTGAGTTTACGTTGAATTGAAAATCATTATACACCTGATAAGGTGTATTGTTGAATCCCGACTTGGAGTATCAAATATGTGATTAAACGTGAATAAACCAAAGAAGAACTGCCCCTGAAGCTTACATTCCAATGAAAAGAAATTAAATTGTTTTTCTATATTTGAATGATCTTTTCTAAAAATTAAAATTTCTATATTTAAATTTTCTATATTCAGATTATCCATCTGATTTACTCTCCGCTACTGGAAAAATAAAAGTTGTACATATTGTCAGTACTAGCACAGGAGTGAAAGAAAAATCTTCCCATGTTCCCTCAAAATATAAATCGGTAGCATGTGAACAGAACGTTTTCATGACTGAAAAACCTGAGGTAATCATACAATTCTGTAAACACCTTTGCACCTAAAGCAAAAGTATCCTACCTAAGCAGCCTCCCTGAGGCTGGCTGACGGCCAGTTCAGCTTTCATTGCATTTTAAAGCAGTCTCAGTGCTGCATTCATTCATATCTGCCTGCAGTGGTCCCTGAGGTGTTATCCTGGCAGCAGTACTCCACCCACAGTTCCTTCCATTTTCTATGGCCCCCCAAAGGAGGGGAAGAGTTGGCATAGAACTGGAATAATCTCTGTGTGTGTGTGTATGTGTGTGTGTGCGCTTATGCACACATTTTTGGGAGAAGCACCATCACGTCTACAAAAGAAAATTGGGCCATAAATGCAGATGTGTTTGGCCTCATCATAAGGGGTCCAAAGCTTTCTTTCCAAAGTTGAAGCCTTGTGAGACGCTGCTTGTTCTGAAAAAGGAATTAAATGTAGACATATTTCATGAAGTTCTTTCTGAGCCTGAAAATCTTTTGCCAAAATCGAAAAGAGGCATTTATTGTTAAGTCTAGATAAGCATAACAGTTTAGAAACTGAGTTTCATGGTTTTGGTTTTGTTCCATGATAAAAGTTCACATCCAAGTTCATACAACCAAACCTCAGAGTTACGAACCCCAGAGTTATGAACTGACCAGTCAACCACTGACCTCATTTGGAACTGGAAGTACACAATCAAGCAGCAGCAGAGACAAAACAAACAAAAAAAAAGCAAATACAGTACAGTACTGTATGAAACATAAACTACTAAAAAAAGGGGAATTTTTTTAAAAGATTTAACAAGGTAAGGAAACGTTTCTGTGCTTGTTTCATTTAAATTAAGATGGTTAAAAAGTCGCATTTTTCTTCTGCACAATAAAGTTTCAAAGCTGTACTAAGTCAATTTTCAATTGTAAACTTGTAAACAAATTGTAAATCATACCATTTTGTTCAGCGTTACAAACATTTCAGAGTTATGAACAACCTCCATTCCTGAGGTGTTCGTAACACTGAGGTTCTACTGTATGATGCAAATTGCACCATAACTGTTCTGGGACCCTGATTTGCTATAGCGCACACAAAAGGTCAGATTTTACTTGGACAAGTTCAATAGTAATCTTTCCTTCTAGCCCTTACTAGAGCAGCATTTTTTATACTGGGGTTCCTGACTCAAAAGGGGTCGCAAGCATCTTGCAGGGCGGGTCATGGTATTACCGCCCTTACTTCAGTGCTGCCTTCAGAGCTGGTGCCTGGCCAGCAGCTGCTGCTCTCCGGCCACCTAGCTCTGAAGGCAGCACTGAAGTAAGGGTGGCATGGTATCGGGGCGCGGAAGGGCGGTCACTTTTCGGGGGCGCTTCGTCACAGCCTGAAATATTTTCAAAGTGGTCCTAGCAAAAAAAAAGTTTGAAAACCCCTGTACTAGAGCATTAGGCACTCTACAGATGGTAAGGAGGAACCAAGAGGAGCTGGGATCTGCCATACCACATTCTATGTACAGAGTATATTACATGCTGCAGACTCCTAAGAGGTGCAGCACTGGGTCTCTTCCTACTGCCAGCCTAAGAGCGCCAAGAAATATTTTGATTCCCTCATGCACAATTCCTCCTAGAATTCATATTTATTTTATCTGATGCAGAACTGAAAAATTGAAGCAATCGTGTGTAATAACTACCTCAAATGCTTACTTTTCCTGCTTCAAGGAATTTCTGAGCTGTATTAGGTTGAAATGATCGACCAAGGAATAGAATTGCTGTATCAATATCTTTGAAAGGAATCAAGTGGTGTCACAAATACTCACTATTTTTGTTTGTTTTGTTTTTGATAGAATGCTCCAAGTGCCAACGTCCTTCCTTAATCTAAGCCTTTCCTTCTTTAGTTTCAGATTGTCATAATTATTTAGAGCCACAGTTCTTAAACAAGCATTTATTAGAGAAGACAGCAACAAACTACAAAAAAAAAACAGCCTGGCTTCCATCTTTGTTCCTAGAGACCACAACCTTTCTGAAACTCCCAAGAAACACCTAGTGACCCAAACTGCAAAAACTGCAAGTATCACAGACTGGGACCATGGATTACACTCTTTCTTTGTATACTGATTTGGTAATTTCTCCACTTTCTGTGTAACTATTAGTCGTGTTAATATGCAAGTTTCCTTTTTGGGGGGTTCATAAGAACACTGGCTTTACTTTCAGAACATGGGGGGTTAGCTCCCTTTGTGTTTTTCTTGTTTTTTTTTAAGTTTGTATCCTAAACTGTCAAAATTGCACTTTCACCTGTCCATCATGCAAGCTTGTAATTCAATGCACAACCATAGATTGTCCCAGATTTACTGGAAACCTGGATCAGCTTCAGGAACTTGAACACAATCTTAGAACCAGTAGCACATTTGGTTCGGAAACTTTTTTCATTTAATCCTCCCTCTCTCCAACATTTCATATTACCATTCAATGAAGTTTAAACTAGGACTATTAAATCAGGAGAATTAATAAAAAACAAAAACAAATCAAAAAACATCCTAGTTGTGCCAGATCCTCAGCTGGTGTAAAATGGCACAGCTCTATTGGTTTGGTTTTGTTTTTTTTCTAATAATTATCTCACAAATAGATTAATAACTTGTAAATAGAGTGTCTCCATTGCCTTTCCTGCTTTTTGCCCCTCTGTACTACGGTTGAACTGTACTGTGACCGGGACTCGTTGTGCACATCAGGCTTAATACATTAATCTAATCAAGTGAGTTTCTACATGGCTGAGGATCAGAGGCTTGATATATTCAGCATTCTTTTGAACTGCTCTGTCAGCACTTTCTGGAAGAAAAGCTGCTCTCAGGTACCTTTTAAATCTGGTACACTGACAAAATCCCTAACTTGATGCTCACATGCTACACATTCACAAAGGAAGTGTTAGTTTTGCTAGGCTTGGTATCATCTCCCATATATCACTTTTCTGTGACTCCTTTTCACAGGGGGCATTTGCTTTGTGTTGTTCAGAAGCACTTTAAGGAGAAAATTATCAAGAAGTAATGTCTCACTTCCTGAGTTGTTGAAGGAAGGAACAAGTGTAGCATCGGTTTCACGGTGCTAAATTATCTGCAAATCAAACCAAGTGCATCCTCTGTACTGAAGAGTTTGACATTACATTCTGGCTGGGCCCTTCCTTTTCAGCCTAGAGGAAATGCATAAATCCCTGAGAGAACTGCTGCTGGAAAAGTTTGAAAAATGTCCAGCTAAGTGATAGTTTTGTTTATATTGTATTTCATGGGCCAGATTCTCTAATCAGATGTGGAAACTCTGTGCCATTCAGTTGCCAGAAATTGGCCTCAAATCACCAGCAGAAAATTCCCATGGTATAGGGAAACTCCTCGATGGCCCAAGTGTGGCAGTTCTATGCCCTATATTTGACAGCCCTGTATTTTAGGCCGGGGGCATGTCAGGAGGTGGTCACAGGATGAGGGAGAGCCCCACTCCATTTTGCCTAGCCTTTGCTGCTTTAAGGTCCTTAGTGGTAGTCGCAGAACTTAGCCCTGGGATAAATAGAATCAGTGCTGGGACTCTCTGCTGGATTCTAGATGCCAGAAATAGCTCCCTGACACCCCCACTTTTACCTCTCTGAGCAGAGTGATGATGCAGAAGAGAATCTGCCTCCATACATTTGCTGTTTTGTCCTTACCTTGTTTTATATGGCTAAGTAGCTTTCCAGGAAAACTGGATATTTGTTTCTTTGGAACATCATCTAATTTTCATTAATTTTCCATGGCTGTAACTGATTATATAAGGAGCAGAGCATAAATGAGTTGGGCCCCTTGTCTTCATGCAACTCCCCCTACTAAAATGTTCTAGCAAACAGGTTTATGGGTAGAAATATTTCCTGAAAAGGCTAATTCTAAGCGAATATTGCAGAATAGTTGAAAAAAGTCAATTTTGAATTAATAATCACAAGCATTGACACAGGAAACTGGAGTGTAAGCTTTTCACACACACAGTCAGCGAACAGAAATATTCAATGTGACCTACATGGCCAGTCAAAGCAGTCTGAATAACAAATATTTCAATGAATTCCTCACAAATGACAGACAGAACAAGAATTATTTGCATAAATATTGCGGCACATAATTTCAAACAACAAATGAATCAGAGAAAATTGAAATCTGCTAACTAAAAATTTGCAAAAAGAAAAAGAGGCAATTTTTTAAAGATGCATATATTATGAGTGATTTCCCAGGTTTTAATTATCATGCAAGTGGCAATAAGGGACAAACCCAGAGCCCTTCTTTATAGCTTCACAGGGCTCCTTTCCAAAACCAAAGTGGTGGGTAGGGCTGAACATCAGGGTTGTCGATGATGGGGCTGTTCCAACACACCAATGTGTTCTATTCTCCATTACTATTCCTTCCCAAGTTCATTATTTATTATTATATTTTTAAAGTGTAAAAAGCCTGCTTCATGCCTTACAAAACAAGTAAAAGACAGGTCCTGCTCCAAAGAGCTTACAGTCTAGGTTAAGTTGCAACTGAGGGTAAATTGTAAACATTAGAGCAGGGGTTCTCAAACTGGGGGTCGGGACCCCTCAGGGGGTTGCAAGGTTATTTCATGGGGGAGTCACGAGCTGTCAGTCCCCACCCTAAACCCTACTTTGCCTTCAGCATTTATAATGGTGTTAAATATATTAAAAAGTGTTTTAATTTATATGGGGGGGTCACACTCAGAGGCTTGCTAAGTGAAAGGGGTCACCAGTACAAAGGTTTGAGGGTGGATGATGAAAGTAAAATGGGTTGCATAAATAAGAATAACCACTATGTTGGATGAGTCATGTACACGTATTAGTCTTTCTTTAAATATACGTATAATTCCAGATTTCAGAGCAGCAGCCGTGTTAGTCTGTATCAGCAAAAACAACGAAGAGTACTTGTGGCACCTTAGAGACTAACAAATTTATTTGGGCATAAGCTTTCGTGTCTCCCTGGACACGCAATAACAGACTTAAAAGTAGCAATTCTTCAACAAAAAACCTTCAAAAATAGACTCCAACAAGAAACTGCAGAACTGGAATTAATTTGCAAACTGGACACCAACAAATTAGGCCTGAATAAAGACTGGGAGTGAATGGGTCACTACAAAAACTAAAAACTAATTTCCCCATGCTAATTTCCCCCTGTTACTCACACCTTCTTGTCAACTGTTTGAAATGGGCCACCCTGATTACCACTACAAAAGTGATTTTTCCTCCTGTTGATAATAGCTCACTTCCACTTTAATTGAATTGTCTCGTTAGAACTGACCCCCCACTTGGTAAGGCAACTCCCATCTTTTCATGTACTGTGTATTTATATTCCGCCTACTGTATTTTCTACTCCATGCATCTGATGAAGTGGGTTTTAGCCCATGAAAGCTTATGCCCAAATAAATTTGTTAGTCTCTAAGGTGCCACAAGTACTCCTCGTTGTTTTTATATAATTCCAGATGATTCTGCTGATCTTTGTTTTTATGGGGAATTGAAAGAGGCAAGAGTGAAGAGCTGGCAAATTTTTGGAGACTGCACCATGCATACATATAGGAGAGAGTGCAAGCAAAATGAAATACCTGTTCTACTGGCAAATTGTTGGAACTATTTTATTCCGGCATAAATTTACAAAAAACACTCATGTTTTGCACCTCCGGTTATATAAAAAATTAAAACACATTTTTTCTGTATGCAATCATGGATGACTACATTCAAACAGGTTGTAAATGTATGTGCAGCTGCATTTGGACAGATAGAAAAATCAAATATGGGTATAGCATACCAGATATTTTTTCTATAAAACACATGCTCTTACATTAGTAGAATTAATTTAATATTTAGTTCCCTTTGATATTTAAGGGTTGCTTCTCTTCTACTTTTGAGATATTCTGATTGCATAAAACATGGGAAGTTAATTTGCTAGGGGATAGGGGTGTTTTCTAACTATGTATATTACAATCATTGCAGTATCTAGGTGTCAGTATTTTCAAAGTACAGGCTTCAACCTGAATATATCAATAAAATACCTGTAACATCAATAAAACTAGTCTCCTAATAACATGGTCTGGAATCCTCTTTATAAATTGTGTTTTAGCTGAAATAGGAAAACACATAATACTGAATGGTTGTCAGAAATCGCACCAATATGGGAATATATTACCATTCAGTGATGTTGAAACTGCAAGTCTTCGAGATGACCAAGATAAATAACCAGCATCATGTTAATCTTCAAAAGGCACTTGTTCCCTGTGTCATGAAAAATTCCTTCTCTCAAGTGATGGAGTTTACCCTGTAAATTAAATCTCTCAAGTAATGGAAGAAATAACCCATGACACTGGTGGGGGAAATTAAATTAGAGTCACTAATAGCAGGTCAGCACTGTCTGAGCAGAGGTAATGGAAGTGACCACATGAATGATAAGCAGGCTTTCACTAGGCTGTGACAACTGTCTCCCAGCGACTGTGCCAAACATTTATCTATGTGGCAAGCATTTCACAATCCAGACTCTAACATGTTTGTATTGCAGACCGACACTCAAACTGAGCCAGAGCATGTCAGTCTTTCTCAGCAGGATGTTCTAATTCCTTAATGAAGGCCATTAGGAGGAATAGAAATCTTTGATCCCTATTCCCTTGCTAAATCAATTTGCCATTGCTAGGGAGCTTTTTTTTGCTACAGTGCACAATCTTTTGAACCGGTACAAACACCTTCCCCCACCCAGTACCTGTAACTGTTAAGTAACTCTAGCTTTACCATGCAGTGCACACACACAAAACAAAAAACAACAGAACAGCTAATGGTTTATAATTGTAAAATTATAGAGAGAGAGCACACTTCAATAGCACTGTGATAGCCATTGGCAAGATAACATATTATACTATTAAGCTAAAATAGAATCTTGCACTTTATACAAAACACTTCTGAAACTCACTGGGTTATTTACTTCATAATACCTGATCATGATCTCTGAACTTTTGATGTAAACATAATAACCTAATAAATAACACATGACCACAGAAAATGTAGGCTTCTATAAAATACTTGGCTCTAGAACAGGATCAGATTCTACCTTCTCTGTTCTGTGATTTAGAAGCCATTCTGTCAAAGCACTCTACCATTATTACAGAGTATTTCACTAACGGTTAACAATATGAATGGTGAAAATACAGGGAATAGAGCGATGAATAATGGAGTTATGTGCAAAGTAAATAAATATAACCTGCTGTGTATGAGCTCCCGTTTAGATAATAAAAGAGGCTGAAAGAAATGTGTGTTTACATTATCCACAGGATATATGTGATCTTCACCTTTAGTCATTATGTTAAAATAAACAGCATATTAAAATGGAAATTTCCCCAGAGTTACTGATTTGCAAAGTGAAATAATGAACTTCATATCCTTCATTTATACACTCTACTTGTATCCATTTAAATGGTGATTATGCTTGTTCAGAACTAATGATCATTTGGTGTTAGTATGTGATTTAAAAATCTAAAAGTACCACTACAGGGATAAAAGGCTACTAATCGATGCCAGTCAGAATGTTCTGTTTTTGTCGTACAGATTTGGTCTGACAATTCAAACTAATGGCACAAAACTGCTTCCTACTGCAGTGGCTAAGCACAACGGGACTGTTTCTTTATAAGTGCTGAGCACTTCCAGCTTCTGTTGACTTCAGCTGGATTATGGGCGTTCAGCATCTCTAAAAATCAAGCTCTATGCAGAGTAACTAGAAAATCTAGAGGTGAACACATGACTCTAAGAGCGCGATTTTTGAAAGTGCTCAGAATTGGCCCAGCTCTATTTTCATTGGATTTTAGTGGAAACAATTAGGCTAGCACTGTGTGCTTTTGAAAATCCATCATATTTGGGAATACTGTATCTAATCTCCCCTCCCTATCTGAAATATAAATCCTAAACCAGGCCCCGATTCCAAACCCACCGGCGTCAGTGGGAGTCCTTCCATTGATTTCAATGGGCTTTGCAGCAGGATATTGGTTCATTGCTCCACATGTTTTCAGCTTTTTATAAATGACCATATAAGCAATACAAAGGAGGAAATAATTTTCCAAATTCCCCAAATGCATTTTGCATTTTTCCATGGACTTGATTTTCAGAGGTAATGATAACCCACAGCTCATACTGACTTCGTTGTAAGTAGTAGGTATCCAGCGCATCTGAAAATCAGAGCCTATGCATACAGTACAGCAGAACTGGAGTCCTTAAAAAAGAAGTGCTGGAATGCAGGGCAGTGAGAGGCCCCGGGAGGGAACAAGTGATGCTAGGTAGGGTGACCAGACAGCAAGTGTGAAAAATCGGGACAGGGAGTGGGAGGTAATAGGCGCCTATATAAGATAAGCCCCGAATATCGGGACTGTCCCTATAAAATTGGGACATCTGGTCACCCTAGACTGCTAGGGGACACTAGATGTAGCTGGGAGGAAGATAGGAGTAGTGGGGAAGCTGAGGGAAGCCCAGGGAAGCTGGGCTGACTCCCTGCAGAGCCTGTCCTGTCCCCATCTGTCTATCTGTACCCGGCTCCTGCTTCCCCTGGGGGGCTCCACCAGCTGGATGGCTCCACTCCCCAGCTCCCAATGTCACCCAGCTCCAGCTCTTCTCTGCCCAGTCCTGGCTGCAGCATCTCCATCTCCCTCCACGCTGACCTGGCACTGACACATACCGACTCAGAGGATGCTCTGCAGCCCAGGAGGGAAAGGAGCTGGTTGGCCAGTGCTGGCAGAAGTATCAAAGCACCATTCTGGCCCCGAACCCCCCGCCCCTGAAGGGCATTCTAGATAGTTCTGGAGGCACTGCAGGACAGACTTTTCAACAGATAAATATCCTCACAAATTTTAACCTAGCTTTGCAAAAACCTAATGAAAAGATGTATCCCACTTACCTGGCACTTGAAAACTCCTTCAGAAATTGCTTTTTGGAAAGGAAATCTGATATTTCACAGCTAATACCAGGCTGAGGGGGGCTCTTTTACTCTTCCAGAAAAAACAATGAAGAATTTCTCTTCATTTAGAAATCCTATATGAAACTTTTCCTAAAGATTGATCTACCTAACAAGAAAACAAAGACTAAAGAATAATAAGGTGTAAAAAGATAAGGAGTACTTGTGGCACCTTAGAGACTAACCAATTTATTTGAGCATGAGCTTTCGTGAGCTACAGCTCACTTCATCGGATGTGAGCTGTAGCTCACGAAAGCTCATGCTCAAATAAATTGGTTAGTCTCTAAGGTGCCACAAGTACTCCTTTTCTTTTTGCGAATACAGACTAACACGGCTGTTACTCTGAAAGGTGTAAAAAGTTGTACATTTGTTTCTTTGTGTGAATTCTGACCTTAAAACTTAAGTAATATCTTTATTCATTGAAATAAGGTTCAGCAGCCTGAACATTCCCTAAATATTTTCCAAATCCAGCGTTGACCTAACTCTGCTACAATTGAAGTCAATGGGAGTTTTGTTGTTTGGTTTAAGGGGAGCAGAGTTAGCCATCACGAGCAGTTTGCAAAAGTCCCATCATCATTTTAGAATCTTCATTTGCTTTTCTAGCATAAATGAAAAAGTAATATAATATTTTAAAATTATGTTTGGATGGTTTCTATTCCCTAAGCAACAGATTCCAGATAGGAAAATATCTATGTTGAACTTAATTTACTACTATACTACTCAGTAGCCAGCAAAGCTTAATATTATTATTTTCATTACAATGGTACTTAGAGACGTCAAAGGAGATGGTATGGAGCAGGGCTCAACATCCCTAGAGCTCACCTCCGGTTTAGGTCTTATGTTCCTAAAAGCTCATGTGTAAGGGTTTCAGTCAGCCACTAGCAGAGGTTAGGAGGGATTTTCCCCTTGAAATGTATTTTGGGAGTAGGTTTTTTATGTCTCCCTTCTCAGAAGCTTCAGGGATGATCAGGACTGGAGATGGGACATTGGGCAGGATGGACCAGTGCTCTACAGTGGCATTGAGCATTGTCTCTTTCTGGTGCTTGGCTGGCTGATTCTTGCTCACATGATCAGTGTCTAACTGATGGCCATAATGTTGGATTGGGAAAGAATTTTCCCCAAAGTCAAATTGGCAGTGACATTGGGTTTTTTTGCCTTCCTTTGCAGCATGTGGGTGCAGGGTCTCTTACCAGGATTATCTGTGTCTCTCACTTAATCATTTCCCTGCCATTGCAGGGGGCACGGGGGCATCTCAGTCCCTCCTAGTCTCTGCCTGTGACACACAATAATCTAGTCTTCTGTGGGCTGAAACACTTTGGTCTGATTTTGGTTGTTGAGTTCTAGGGGTGTTGGTGGTCTGGGATTTACAGGTGGTCAGATTGGATGATCTGGTGGTCCCTTCTGGTCTTAAATTCTATGACTATGTAAGATCAGGACCCAGTTGTGCCAGGCACAGTACATATACACACAAAGAGACAGTCCCCATCTCACAGAATTTACAATCTAAACAGATAAAACAAAGAAGTGGGACAGAGTAAGTATTATTGGGGCAAAGAGAGATTAAGTGACTTGGCCAGCATTGCACATAGAGTCTGTGGAAAAGCTAGAAATTGAAGCCTGATTTTCTGATTCCTAGGTCAGTGCTTCAACCACAGGACTGTCCTTCATCTTTGACTATCCTTCCTTAATCTTAGTTCTTAGAATAGAGCAGTGGTTCTCAAACTTTTGTACTGCTGACCCCTTTCACACAACAAACCTATGAGTGTGACCCCCCCTTATAAATTAAAAACTTTTTTTTTTATATTTAACACTATTATAAATGCTGGAGCCAAGGCGGGGTTTGGGTGGAGGCTGACAGCTCACGTCCCCCCACTTAATCTTCCAAACCCCTAAGGGGTCATGACCCCCAGTTTGAGAACCCCTGGAATAGAGTTTCATTGGTCCTAAAGTGCTCAGAATTTGTCCCACTCTCTATTCCATCCATATGGAAATGCAGAACTGTCCTCTCCTGAGCATATAAACAACATAATGGGCAAACTGTTCAGATCAATCTTCATTTAGTATTAAAGTATTATTTATTTTTCCTCTAAAAAATAAGGTAGAAGGTAGAAAGAGCAATGTAGAAAGAGCATTACTTCCCTTAAGAAGAAAAGAAATATGCTAGAATTATTACTAAATGCAATACACAATACTGGAAATCATTCTGGATAATGACAGGTTTCAGAGTAGCAGCCGTGTTACTCTGTATTCGCAAAAAGAAAAGGAGTACTTGTGGCACCTTAGAGACTAACCAATTTATTTGAGGAGCTGTAGCTCATGAAAGCTTATGCTCAAATAAATTGGTTAGTCTCTAAAGTGCCACAAGTACTCCTTTTCTATTCTGGATAATGTATCTGCTCCTCCTCAGAACTGACCAGCAAGCAAATAATCGACCAGCTAATGGTTTTTATCTGACAACAGTCAGCATGAAAACAACTCATCAGCAGAATTTTGATGTGTGTCAAAAGGCTGCTGGGTAAAATACTACAGATTACCATTAGAAAAGAAGAAATGATTATCAGGGACAAGAAAAAGGGATGAGTATTGGTTTGTTTGTATTAATGTAGGCCTCAAAATTTATTGTAATTATCTATCAGGACAGGCTATATACTCTGGCTTCCACAAATTTAACTAGAGTTTTCTCTAAAAAAACCTCAGAAAACAAGCATTTGACCTGATTTATACTCAGTTTCCAACATGAATACACCACCAAATAAAAATCAGTGAGTAACCAAAAAAAAAGAGATTCTCTGCAGTCTGACCACCCCAGGTTTTGCTTGTCAGGGTACACAATCAAAAAATACTCAGTTCTGATCAATATTTGAGTGAAGAGGGTTCATGGAAATCCATGTGTGCCATTGGAAGGGCTATGAATGATTCAGTATATGTCATTCTTACCTTTGGGTCAGTACACTGAGTCAGTTCCCTGCTCTGGTGCACTTAGCAGCTCAAGATATGGAATAATGTTTTCAAAAGTGTCAAAGGGATTTAGGAGCATTATTCCCATTTCCAAAAGGGACGTTGGCACTGGGGGACTTAAGTCCTGATGGCACTTAGGCTCCTAAGTCACTTAGGCCTTTGTCAATCTTTTGCCCATTATTTTTTAAATGAGATGTACGACTAAGCTCTTGGTGACTTATGGTCAACAAAAAGCTCATCACAATTTTTGCAGAAGGAGAGGTGTTAAACCATCAGGGCCAACTTCCAATATAGGCTGTCAAAACATTAGCGCTGTCAGAGAAAAATCATTTAAAACTGATTTTGACGGAAAACTGGGGTTTTGATTAAAAGGTTGTTTCTTTCAAAAAGCATCTACTTTCTATGGAAAATTTTGAGTTTTCATCAAAATCTACTCAGCTAAAAACTGAAAGCTTTTGGCCAGATAAAAACTTTGGGTTTTTTCATAAAAAAATGAAATTTTCTGTGGAGAAAAAAAAAACACATTTTCAACCAGTTTCAGATTATATAGTACCTATCCAAAAGTCTTCCTGAAGTGTCCCTCAAATGCAGTATTCTTCACGTCCTGCCCTGAACATTTGTGTAGTGTTTATTTTCACTGCTAAAACAAGTGTCACCACGTTCCACCCTCTAGAGATGGCTGTATTTTGTGACAGAAGGTGTGTGAGGTGAAGTGATATTATATTACAGAGGCATAGTAACACCTTGACCATTCCTCCTGTTCGCACCAGGAACAAAAGTAATCTGCACTGGGAGAAATTGTGATTCACCCCGACCCCTCCATAGGGCAGTGGCATATTTGCCACAGTCTAGCCCAGAGAGAATGAGACAGATAGTAACTAAATTAACCACTCCTGGATCCTGTCATTAGAGGTTGCTTCTGAGGCTGAGTGGTTTTACTGCTAGAGACTCTATGTCCTTTCTTGGTTATAAAAGATTATGGCTATATTTATTTGATGACATTTCATGGAAAAAAAGTGCATTTAGGTTGATGCTGCTGGAATGGAGAGATTTGTCAAAAATCAAGAAATAAAGCTGAAAAAAACAATATTTACATGGGCGGCTCAAAAGAATAAACAGAGGCTGTATTAGGTATTTAGATGCAAAGAAAGCCCATCTGTATATATCTCCTACATACTTCTAGAGATATTATGTGCATTGTAAAACCTCATACTGTGTCACAGCAAAACACTAATGTTTGTTAAAAAGCTAGTTTGAGGAATGCCTGTGCCACCCATTGTAGCAGAAAAGGAGCCTGAAACATCAGCCCTTGTATCAGAGGTCTGGTGTGAGGCCTGAATTAAAGCCTTGCTAATATAAAGCAAAGTCAGCAAGAGACAGCTTGTGAGCAGGAGTCAGGCTCTGCCTGCATGCATGCTCACAGAACTTGGCAAGAACAAGGCTAGTATTGCAAAAACACAGACATTCCTGAGAAGTGCTAGGCACAGGACACTTGCACAGACACATTCCAGAAGGGTGGTACGAGAATGCTCCAATACCAACACATACCCCAAAGATAACAGGAACAGGTTGACCTTATCTTTAAGATAAGGTCAGGATGACAGTGTGATAGATAGAGATGTTTTGATCGAACCAACATGTACAAGAAAGGATGTGGACAAATTGGAGAGAGTCCAGCGGAGGGAAACAAAAATGATTAGGGGGCTGGGGCATATGACTTATGAGGAGAGGCTGAAGGAACTGGGCTTATTTAGTCTGCAGAAGAGTGAAGGAGGATTTGATAGCAGCCTTCAACTACCTAAACGTAGTTCCACATCCTTCTTGTAGTGTGGGGCCCAAAACTGGACACAGTACTCCAGATGAGGCCTCCCCAATGCCAAATAGAGAGGAATGATCACATCCCTCGATCTGCTGGCAATGCTCCTACGTATACAGCCCAAAATGCTGTTAGCCTTCTTGGCAACAAGGGCACACTGTTGTCTCATATCCAGCTTCTCATGTACTGTAACCCCTAGGTCCTTTTCTGCAGAATGCTGCCTAGCCACTCGGTCCCTAGTCTGTAGTAGTGCATGGGATTCTTCCTTCCTAAGTGCAGGACTCTCCATTTGTCCTTGTTGAACCTCATCAGATTCCTTTTGGCCCAAACCTCTAATTTGTCTAGGTCCCTCTGTATCCTATCCCTACCCTCCAGGGTATCTACCTCCTGAGGTCTCTTCCAACCCTAATCTTCTGTGATTCTAAGATAATGGGTGGTAGCTAACCACTTCAGAGATGGCAGCTCACCCTGTCAGAGGAGCAATACGTAACTTGTTTGTATCAGTGTATAAAATTAAGAGGGAGTGTCTTTGGCCAGACAAGGGGCGGGGAGGGAGTGGAAAGTCCCACCATTCACTGAGCTGAGTCCATTGCAAGGGGCATACGTGTGTTGGTGGTCCTATAACCATTGAGCCTGGGCATTAGGACTGTGCTTCATTGACAATAAATCTGACCAAGCACCTTCGCTACTGAAACAGGTCTTGTGGTCTTATTGGGCAGTTTGATCGAGGTCTGCTGTGCCAACTATCTGCACAGAGCTGGGACAGCACACAGAGAGAACACACACACACAGCTAACATCTGATGACACACATTATATAATTAAGTTAATATTACAGGTATTGAAATGAGCAGGAAACAGAATGTGGCTGCTACCATGAAGTTGTGGAAACAGTTCTGATAGTGAAACTGAAGGGTGAAATGTAGAATAGATTGAGACAATGTAAGCATCTGTCTGAAGAGGGTACAATTAAAACTGTTTTGCTTGAGAGGACAAGTGTATGGGGAGGTCACCCGATCTGGTTCTGAACAAGTGAGGCTCAGTCCCTTGTAAAGCAAATACTGTAACTATTATATTTGACGATGCAAATATCATTAGCCATATTAGTCACTCCACTTGGTCTTTTGGCTAAAATCAAGGGTGAAATTCTATGGTCGGTGTTACTCCGGAGGTCAGACCAGGTGGTGATCACGGTTCCTTCTGGCCTTATCAGTTTAATCTCTTTTATTACTATATGCTGCAGTTTCAGGGGGATGGTGTATTAGAACACTGTGGTCTTCCCCATCTCTAATTTTGATTGTACTAGTAGGGCTAGCCGCACCTATCGGTCATAACCTCGTAGACTGACATCATTAACAACTGAGCAATAGGACCTGATTCTGATCATACTCATATCCAGTGACTTGAATGAATTTACTCCTGACTTACACCATCATGAGATAAGAATCATGCCCTATAGATTTATGTAATCACCTGATTTGAAAATAAACCTACCTGACAAGTGCTCCACTGTCATACAGAACTGCTGAGACTAGGAGAACCTACGAAACATGCTGCTTTTAGTAGGATAGTAGCCGCCCATCATTTTTCATGGGACACTCACAGAAGAAAATTCAGAAATCCCAGGAGGAGAAGAAGCTGGAGCAGATTCATAAATGGCCACAGGAGAGGCAGGGGGAAGAGCCTGGACATCAACATGGATCACATTGCTCTGGGTTTAAAATGAGAATCGGAATGAAGATTTGTGCTTCAGCATCAGCCACCTCCATCCAGTAAATGCAGGGCTATAAAGCAAGAGACACATAGTTGCTTTTAAACTCTTGGTTTTGTTTTTCTTCATTTTAATTTATAGCTACACAATTTCCGCATTTAGTTGAGTATTTCCATTAATAAAGCTGTGGTGTCCAAGACATCAATTATCATTGTCTTCAACATTATCTGCAGTCATTATTTTGTGCTAACTGTGTACTTGACCCTATAACAAATAAAAAGGGAGACATAGTACTTACTCCAAGGAGCTTGCAGTCTAAATTAGACAGACAATACACTTGAGATAAAGGGCACCAGATGGCCAGGTGATGGTCAAACCTCAGTGGCATTGGAATATTTTTTTTTTAAATCATAAGTAGCTCACCTGTCTTATGTACATTGATAGATTTCATGCAGGATGTAAGTTTTATGTGTATGAAGAGAGGATGATCATTTGGCACACTAAGATGCAAAGGGAATTTCTTTAATATTCAAAGAAGCTGAGAGTGACAGAAAGGTACAAAGACAATGATTAGTCAAGAAACCTCACCGATCATTGCCCACCAACGTGCTGCCCTCTGTCTAAGGTCTGCATCCCTTTAATGCATCCACCACACATCTCATCAGCTGTAGAGCCAGATCCTCAACTGGTTTAAATCAATGCAGCTCCTTGGAAGTTAATGAGGTTATGTCAATTTACATCTGGTAAGGATCTGACTCAGAAACTACATATGTATATACTGGTGCTATGCAATATCGAGTGTGTGGTTTTGTGTGCTAATGCCTGGACATTTCCTGTATTACTTTGATTTCAATCACTGTTCTTCCCCTTACCTCTTAAAGACAATTAGGAAAAAAAGGTTGCACAATAAGTGGTCCCATTATGAATTCATTTGCTAGTTTTTTATTAGCGCAGATGATGATGAATTAATTTGGTATTCATGTAACTCTCATTTGCTGCCTCCAATAAGAATCCCTTTGTAATGCACCATTAGTTAAATGTAACATTACAATAAATATCTACCGAAAGAAAAGGAGCCTATATGTTACTTTAAATAATGAGCCTACAAAGAAACTGGATTTACACCATAAATGAATAACTGCTGTAGTATGGTAAGAATATATTTCCTAGCTATCCGCTATTCAGGCTGCCACCAAAACAAAACCCGTGCACAACCAATTTTTTTTTTTGCCAATTGAATTGTCTCTGGAAAAAGCCCTAGAGCCCCAGTACTTCCTCTGCACCTGGGAGATGAAGTGAAACTCTACTGGTTCCATCGGTTGGGAATGCGCATGTCCAAAATGGGAACATAAATTCAGTGTTATGTTTCTGCTATTCTTCCTCTTTATTCAAGATTATGCATATTTAGAAAGGAATCTCCTGTTTTTCTTCTTGACACTTTTCATCACTATCCCAACTGAAGTTTTTGGTAATTTAAGCCGCTGAGACTCAATTTCCTATCTTATCAACCTATACATTGGATGCATAGGGATATCAAATCCATGATCTGATGATGGCATGCACAAGGGGGAGGCAAACAGGGGCATGGGCTCCCTCAATCAGCAGGGCCAGGGCCCAGAACTCCTCCGGGGTGGGGAGAGCAAGCTCCTCTGGCCCCCCGGGTCGGGCTGGGAGATCCAGCTCCTACAGCTGCCAGGGGACATCGAGCTCCACTGGGCTGCAGAGTGAGGAGAGAAGAGCCACCTCCTCTGGTTCTGGGGCCATGGAGGTTGGGGGGAGAGCCAACTGCAGTGGCCCAGGGGCCACGGGGGAAGAACTATCTCCTACAGCCATGCGGGGGAGAGCCAGCTTGCCAGTTCTTGCCAGTTCTGGGCTGCATGGGATGGGGGAAGGGAGCCAGCTCCTCGGACCAAAAGTGGCCAAATTTTTATTTCTGTGCACGCCACTGCCAGAATCTGATTCTGATTCAGTTTTTCACTCAGACAAATTCAAATTCAGAAGTGCACCCAAATGAGTCTAAGAGAATCTAATTTGGCCATTTTCTTTCCTCATACACATATAAAAGTACCACGTATTAACTCAGGATTAACACCAGCATCAGTGAGCATAGGGTGGGTCACAGTGACTCAGTGTAAAGCAATCTAATTTATAGCTTACACTTTCTTACAGATAATGGTATTTACATCTTACATTTACTTCCAGTCTCTCTTCTCACAGCTAAGAAACACCTGTTTAGACACCCTTAATTTCCCTTACATTGACTGATTTAGACTCTCACTTACAATTACTTACCAACATATCACCCTTTGGGGATAAATATAACCTCTCAAGTTGGCCCTTATTTGAGCCTGAAACTGTTTAAAGGCTTGTGAAAGTAAAATCAGAGTAAGGTAGAGTGTGAATTTAAAGGGAATTAACTATTCTTGGTTAACTGCATGTTAAACTATTTTGGATTAAACTAATTCAGAATAAAGCACTCTTATTCTGGAATAAAACCGTCCACACATGTAATTAATCATGAATAATTAAGTAGGAATACCCAGAATATCTCCCAGTATAGCCAAGCCATTAGGGAGTCTACAGCAGCATCATTCATAACCAAGAGAGACACAAGGGAGGAGTATGGCAAGAAAAAATATTAATATATGAATATGTAAATTAAAGTAAACTTAAAAATGACTAATATATGAACGTGCAAATTCAAGGAAATTTACGCCTTATCCAGCTTCCTAGTATGCAAGTAACATTTGATATGACCACCTTCCCCCCCTATTACTCACAGATAGTTAAACTGAGCTGGAGTTTATAGAATTAAATAGTATCCCATTAAATAGCTTGTGGGAACTCTAGTGGTGCTTTCTCTGTCCTTTACCCCCGCAGCAGTGTGTATATGTAGCTAGGCCATGAATGTTGTGTATAATTAGTAAGCATGGTTATTTTGACCTCACTGTGCCCATGTGGGTCCTTGATTTTGCATTTGTTATGTAAAGAGCAAACCATTATGGATAGACCAAATAACCAATGGAAAAATGCTGGAGATTTATTGGAACTTAGCAAACGCTAGTCAGAGAGCTTATGGGAAAGAAAGATTTGATTTTTAGGGTGCATTTTAAGAGAGTCAGCAGGTAATGCATGTTTACGGGCACTGGAAGGGCAAGTTGATGGCAAAAGAACATGAGGCAAAAAAATAAGACCCTGGGTGGACGATGTATCCTTAGTGGATCAAAAAGATTATTCAGCAGACGATTGTGCAGAAGCAAACCTCCAGTAACGTTGATGCCATATAAGAAGAGTGTAAAGAGCAAACAACACAACAGGATCCTAATTGTCGCTAAAAGAAACTAAGTGTAAGGTCACCTTACATATCATCTGTGAGTTTGGATTTGTGTGTTTTGCTGTTGAAGCGCTCAAATTAAAAGAACTTCTTGTAGATGGAGTTATATATAATGTGAAAATGTGAAGTAAAAATATTTATGGTCCAGACATAGAAGCTGGCACCTACATATGACATTGTAAAATGGGCAATTTAGTAAATATTTTCAAATTGAGGTATCTAAAATATGGTTCGTACTTAGGCACTTAGGCTTGATTTCTGAAGTACTGAGCAGTCATAACTGCTGACTTCAGCCTGTCTGAAAATCAGGCAATTTATATAAATGCCGAAATATGGAATCCGGTATCTTATTTTAGGCACCTATATTCGAATAGGTTAGCCTGAAGCAGTGATCTAAAATATCATTGTAAAAATATTTCAGAGTGCTTTTAATCAGCAATACTCCACTTTATGGTACACTCAGTTTGGAGAACACTTTGTGATATTTCTCCCATGGTATTGGATCCAGACCCGCAGTGATGCCTGTAATCCATGTTCCTCTGCACACAATGATACATGGCAAACAATAGCTGAACAAATAAGCCTACCAGCAGACTCTGAGCAGCCAGCAGCTTAGCAAAGAGCCTAAATCTTCTGCTTGGTTTTCCTCATTTTCTACATAGTGTTGTGTTTATGTTTATGTTATTATACTGCAATGTTAATTACAGTATATGTTCCATTGTTCCTTTAAAAATCTATATATAAAGAAGGACATTTCTGGAAGCTGCAAGAGGCTATGTTGCAATTGCCACACTATGTTACAACTTAATTTGGTTTTAGATTTTTACCTGGCATATACTTGAAAAAAAATTGATAAGCAAATCTCTCTCTCTCTCTCCCACCCTGCCCCCATGCCCTCTAGGCTTGGGGCGGGGGGCAATGAGCCTAACTGAAGTCTATTCAGAAATGTTCAGAAAAAAATCAGTAATCCATAGTGTATGCTGCTCCAGATCATCCCTATGATGTGCTGAGCCCATGTCCTGTGCAAAACATTAGTCTTACATTATGCAGAATCAACTCTGAATTTTTGCAGCATTACCCTCCACCAACTATTCCCCCTGGTCCACTGCCACTTTGACGGGGCAGCAAAAGATATCTACTCTGGCTTCTGTATATAGCCTGTGGAATGCAGATTGAAGACTTTTCTTTCCTATACCTGTGTGTATGTGTGTGTGTGTGTATGTTTCTCCTTTGTATGGTTTTTGGCACAAAAGAGGAAGCTCAAGTCAGCTCTATTTGTTCTCATGGCCTCATGAACTGAATTTTAAAAAAGGCTGAGTTTAATACATCCATGCTGGAAGTTTTAGCTTGCCTTTCAGCCTGCCATTTAACCAATGAAGGGCAACAAGATAACCAGAATTTCCCAAGGAAGTTAAGAGGAAGTTGTTCACCAGAGCTTAAATCACTGTAGTTTCAAATGGTTTTCATTCCATATTCAGTCTATATATATGGACCAGCCTGTGCTCCATCCATGGGGCTGTTAATTTGCTGGTTGTAAAGATGTAATAGTTGGGCTGTGCCGGTGACAGCTGTGTTTGTGATACACATCCCCTCCCACAGTTGATAGAGGTCTGGTGCTCAGTCATAAAGTTCAATTCTCCTACACTTTATCAATCAAATTCTCTGTGTGACTCAGTTCAGGTAAGATTTAACGGAGGTAGTACAGCTTCTTCACAGTAAATATAGCAATTGGAAGGAAGAGTGAGCTTTACATTGTTCCCTTAATACATCAACTCTTTCAGCCAATTGTTCAAGTTTTAATGTTAATTCACAAGTGGTACAAAAAGTAGGAAACATGAAAACCCATCTCCTTCTTAAAGGCAATAAAATAGCAAGGATCCTATTTTCTGAATCCTAGTTTCTTTATGTGTCATTGAAAAATGTCCTGTGGAAGTCATGAGGCCCTTGTGATTCTCTGCCTTTTTACTTCAGGACCAGGCTCCAGCAGTTTTCATGCCACTATGAAATCTGAAGGCATTTCACTCACCCACTCCCTCCTAGCTCTGTGGCTGTGCTTTAATTTAGTGGCCTTCTTACTCAAAAATATTATTTTTCATACCTGGACTCATCATAAATTGTTGTAAATTGAGTGAATTATTTCACAAATAGCAACGTACAATATACTCTGGCTTTAAAGTTTTGATTGCACAGATTTTCTTTCCCTCTATTTTGACATATTAATATGATGATGGATACATCAGGGATGCCTGACAGAGAGCACTTTGCAGTTTTGCCACGTAGGTCTTTATGCTCTATTGGGGGCCTATTCAGAAAAAAGTTACAGAATTAAAGGAATGTGGTTTAGCGGTTAGAGAGTAAGAGACAGGTTCAATGGTGATGGGAAGGGTGCGGTTAAGACATCAGGGTGTTTATTCACCTTCTCCAAAAAAGGGAACAGAATTAGCACACAGAGCCCACAGATCCACTTCACTCCCCATGCACCTGCACTAGTTCAGACTGCCAACCCACTACAGTAAAGAAATGCCAGGGTTAACCTGCTTGAAAAAGATCATAACCATAGCCAAGAGAAGTGTGCTGAACTACAAGCCAAGAGCCAATGAATTCTAAACCCAAGTCTTCTGCTGACTGTGTCCTTAATATTTCTGTGTACTTCACAACCCTCATTGACCAAGGCTTCATAATCCCAGCTGTACCATTCACCCATTGTACAGATAAAATGACCAGGAGGTTGAAGAAGGTTACTGTAAGCAAAGCCAGGAACAGAACACAGGTCCTTACCAGAACAGGGCTAATGCTTAGCCACTTTACCACACTGCCTTTCAGTTACAGGTTCATAAATTACGTGCTAGTTTAACTCACACTAATAGAGTCCTTCTCTAGTGACCAGACCACAGACCAACCCCATGTAGAAGTTTATGAGTCTGCTCCTGCTAAGATACATTTTCCTTTTAGGTCAAGTGGTAGAAGCTCATGCTTTTAGCTCTAGAGTCCCAGATTCAGTCGCTGCAGAGGACCCAAACAGGTGTATCATTATGCATTAGACCTACTCTCCTCCTGGAGGTAGGAATCCTGCATCCTGACATACAACATTCTAATGTTAGTTCTCAAAGAGATGTATAACCCACTGCTAATGTATGTGTTGTGTTTCCCTCATAGAAGATAACAGCATTCCTTCCCACACCAGTTGTTCTGATAGGAGAAGTGATATAGAATGGCTCTGTGCATTTGAGGACTGAAACCGGCTGTTGACCCATGATGGTAAGACACATCTGTAAGTTAGTGTAGGAACATGAAATAATTGTTGAAATGATTTTATCTAGCAGAACATATGTAGAGGTGAACTTGGATGTTGTGTTTATATTTTTGTTATCGTTTATAACCCATACTATAGTTTTGTTTGAAGAAGAGGGAGAACAGCGTATAGGAGATTTTTGTCTGTGTACAGAGAGTGGAAAACCTGCCTGTGCAAACTTCAAAAAGCATGACTTGATTTAATAAATGTATCTCTCCAGAAAACAGCTTCATTCCCTGCTATTAGCACTTATTAGGGAATGAATGCCTCAGGACACTGCCAATAAGCTTTAGAGCCTTTTGCTTGTAGGTCTTCATTAGGAGTACAGTCCAGTTTAATAGGGAATAAAGTCATTTCAATCTAACAAATGTTTGCTGGCTCCTATATGAAACAGGTTTGATGAGTCTCAGCTCCAATATCACCACATACTCACCAACTTACTTTGCACTAAATGGCAGGCTCAGCAAAGAGACCAAGTTCATGGGCCATGGAGACTGTTGTACCCCTATTACCAATAGGGGAAGTTTTCCCCCAGATGCTGGCAGGGCAGTGTGCTTGGGAATCTTTCCCTGCTACCGCTCTATAGGTAAAGAGGAGGGCTTCATTCACCAGGGCTTTGTGAGCATTGAATTCATTCCACATAATTTTTATTTTAAAGCTGGAGTATACAGTTGTATGCAAATTAGTTGCAAGTATGCAAATACACTCATTAACATCTTTACATTAAATGTCACATGTAGAGCTGCACAAAATATGGCAGCTATTCCCTGTGGCTACAGCTCTCCCTGTTTTCCATTCCTCTCAGTCCTTGCCAGCTGGCATTGCCACTCCACCCACACTGATCATTGCTGGGTTTTCTCCTGCTGCTGACATGAGAGAGCTTGGTGGATGGGGTGGGGGCAGATATAACAGGAAGCACCCCTTATTTGTGCTTTGGGGCTAGATGCTATGAGATATCCCTAAACTCCCTACCAATCTTTATTTTTAAATTCCATCCAAAGTAAGTCTGCACTAGATATATGGGGTGCATGGGTGGAAGGGAAGTTGTTCAGACTAAGAGGAGCTTTTGTGGGAAGTGTACATGAGGTGCTGAATGACTGAGTTGCTTAGGCTATGTCTACACTACAGAATATGTTGGGGAAATGTATGTCACTCAGGCGTGTGAATATGCCACTCCCCTCAAGTGACATAAGTTACACCAATATAAGTGTTTGCACAGCGCTATGTTGGCAGGAGAGCTCTCTCCCATTGGCATAGAGCGTCTTCACCAGATGTGCTGCAGCAGCACAGCTGTATTGGTACAACTGCTCCTCTGCAGCACTGTACAGAGAGACATACCCTTAGTTTCTCACCTTTTACAGTTTGCCATGGTGGTCTGTTCAGTCCTGCAAACAACTCAGAGTTGACAATGTGTTAATAATTTGTTTACACCGACCAATTAATTAGAAGTCAATCATTTCTATTTGCTCTTCTCCTGAATACATCATGAAACCATCCCCCCACTTCCCTGCCACAGTGAATCAATACCTACAGCAACTGAACCAAAGCACCACTCAGACCAGAAGCATATCTGCTTAAAGTGCTGATGGAACAGAGTAGCAGAGGAAGAATAGCATCTGAGAACAGAGAGCGAGAGAGAGAGAGATCAGACTGAAAGCTTTGGCATTTGCTAAAACACATTGTACTAGAAGCCAGAATAAAGCAGAGTTGTGTGATTATTATAGCTGCTTGCAGGACACCAGAATTCTACTTTGTAGATCCAATCCTGCCCTGAGATGGCACAAAGTTCTCACCGCAGTCCATGGGATTCCTGTGCAATTTTGGGCAGAAGTTGGCCCATGGTAAGAGTTTGTTGCATGTAACTCAAAGCATATCTCAATCTTTACTTAGGTTCTTCTAAGACATCTTTCTCAATTACTTTATAAGCAAGGTCTGAATGAGTTCTCCCCTGACAGCTAGTGGTGAGCTGGGGAGAAAAGGCTTTTCTTCATGAACAGATTTAATTTACATGAACACACTTACTCTGCCTAGGTAACCAGCAGACAGAGCTGTATTGCCAAAATGATCAATTTTGGCTGGTGCTGGGTTACAAACCACTTATTTTATTTTTCAACGGCTTGTTATTTCCTCTGTTTTTCACAGAAGCCATCTGAAAAAGAGCAAACTAAGTGAAATTAATCATGAGTATATAATTACTCTCTTATGCTTTTATTGTCTTCTTTTACATTCCCTCCCACAGCTCGACAGGCCAAAAGATTCATCTCAGAGATGGTCCAGGTCTGCAGGTCTGCAACCCATGTGTCAATCACTCCAACATCTACTTCTTTTCTACTGTTACACAATATAAAGTGATAGTTTGGTACCCCCAGGCATTTTCCTCATTCCATGCCCATTCAGGCTATCACCATTTAAAGCTGTCACACACAAAAATTATAGACAAATTGAAATAAATGTTCCAATTAAAATCAAACACAGAATCCAAGGAAAAAAAAATAGGCAGTGATGAACTTTCTGTTAATAAACTCTGCAGCTAATAAATACTGTCAGCTGTTTCCTTAAAAGACTTCTCTGAATGCAAGCTCAAATCATGTTGCAAGGCAGAATTGTAGGTCTACTATCCATCATGATAGCTGCAGCACATAGTGCTGTAAACTCAAAAATGGGCATCCAGCTTGTCAGAGTCTCATAAAATATGTCCAGCATCTCTCATCTGTCTCAAGCTTTGAAGGACAAATGCAGCCATGCACATTGGCAAAGGCAGTTGAGATGCAGGGTGCAATGAGAATCCAAACGTAAAAAGTTTCATGCTTTTATCTTTTGTGCATGGTGTATGTTTCTGCATGTGCACCCTGTGTCATCTTCGGATATGACACCTGAGTGTATTTCAGTAAGAGAGAGGAAGGGCATACCACTTGCTATTCAGATTCTAGTTGCTCTTTTTAACAACATAGTCTAAAGGAGAATGGAGGGAGGGGATGAAGCAGCTCATTTTCATGAACCTCCTGTCCTGAATAAGTAGATGAAAATACATGCTGAGCAAACCAAGCCACAACTGCTGTGCTATTAGAGTAAAAATAGTATTAATCTGTCATCCTTTATCATACTTTGATGATCATTAAACTAAGCAGACAAGCTGTTAATGGCTACAATGCCTGATCTGCCCTGACAATATACAGGCAATAATGGGAAGTGAACAACTCCAAATCCTGCCCCATTGCCAGTGGGAATTAATTTCATTCAGATAAACATGCTTGCACAACTAAATGGAAATTTCTTCTGCACAAAGCCAGTTAAAGTCAACTTTTTCTTTTAATCCATTGGAAAAGGCCAATTACATTGGCTGCAGTAATCACTCTTCTCCCCCTACTGATGCTTTAATAATTGTTAATATCAGCGTGTGCAAATACTAATTTAATTGGGTCTGGTTTATTCTTCTTAACTGGCATTTAGGTTTTTAGGGGAAAATGGCTTTTTAAATTTATGTCGACAGTGTGTGTCCTTTGTGATTTTCACATCCTGTTCTAGTTAACAACAAATGAAGATAAATACTGAACAAAGTCTGTCTCATATCCTTGTACTCATATGCAGCCCTATTTACACAGTGTTTCCAATACCTTACATTTTATTAGCTTTAATTTAATTTATTTATTTATTTATTGTCATTAAATTCTAATTTTCTAGCCCATTTGGCCATTTGCTTCTAACTTCTAATGTATCAACCAAAGAATAATGACCTGTAAATGAAAGGTTTCAGAGTAGCAGCCGTGTTAGTCTGTATTTGCAAAAAGAAAAGGACTTGTGGCACCTTAGAGACTAACCAATTTATTTGAGCATAAGCTTTCGTGAGCTACAGCTCACTTCATCAGACGAAAGCTTATGCTCAAATAAATTGGTTAGTCTCTAAGGTGCCACAAGTCCTCCTTTTCTTTTTGACCAGTAAATGGTAAATGTTATCACAACAATTTACACTGAAGCTAATTGCTGGTGATTTGTGGGTCCAGCATGACAGTAATGACAAAAGAGGTGACAAAAAAGAATTTGTTTCAACTGGCACTAAAGAAACTATGAAAATGCCATTTTATGTATTTTACCTGACCCAAGTCAGCATCCCTCCTTTAAATCATTTTTTCAAATTTTCTTTTGATATTTTCCAGCTAGCTAAATTATCCTGTTCCGTAAAGACGATTGACTGCAAATAATATATTGGACATATTGGACCAGAGATGAAGTGAAAAAAACCATGATTACATTAAGGTTTTAAGAAACTAGCTCCTGGTTTATGAATAAAAAGTATATAGGAGACATTTAGATTTAACTAAGATTCAATGGAAAAGGCTGTAAAAGTTGAAAATGAAGTTAGTTCTGTGTTACTATTATTGTTTTATTCGGTTGGAATCAGTGAGGCTTAAACATATAGTATGCTATAGTCAGCTGTTCCATCTGCGTATCTCAGTACTGACCTGGAGGTTTCAACCTACAGTGGAGCGTGCCAAGAGACACTTACAGACTGCAGGCTCATTCAGCTCTAAGATAACCTATTGCCTCTGAAGAGAGCAGTATTGGGAATAGGTGGACAGCAGTAAAGTGGAGTGATGAAATCAAGAGGCTCATTTCACACTGGGTTCCTTGCAGCTATCTGACTGAAGGCATTTTTTTGTTGGTTCAGGTCAAGATCTATTTCAAACGCAGGTCACACGTCAAGGTTGCAACTGTGCAGACTCTGAGCAAAAGAACTGCACTCACTGCATTTATCTAAACAGCAAAAGACTGGAAGGCGGAGTTGGACAATGCAATGGAATGCTTGTTCCCATTAGATCCTTCTGTAAACATACAGTGGGAGAAAAAAAAGAGAACTATACAGGATCCCGAAGAACCTACTTCTGTCAGGGGCTAAGATGGAGAAGTCCAAAACCTTAACTAACTGTCCAACACATAATGCTTGTTTCCTGGTAAGCCATATGTGTGATTTTGCCCATAGTACTAGAAAACTACTAATGCACATTAAACTGCAGCTGGCAGATTCTCCTCTTGCTAACACAAGTTTAAATCAACAATAACTCCTGGGAAGTCATCTAGAAACAGCAGTGAAAAGCTGGTGTAATTCACACTGGGATTCCCATATACAATAATACATTTTGTTCAGCAATAAACTTTAGTTATCTCATAAGTCCCAAACTAGGACGTATGTTTTGGTCATGGTAAATACTGCATTCATCTGGAAGTTGGAGTCAGAAAGGACCCATTTCCTCCTCATTTACAGTTTGAGTCACATTCTCTGTTCTATTAAGGCTCCATTTGTGCCACTCTGTTGGCAGAAAGGGACAGTAAAGTCAGCTTAACCAGCTACTCCAAAAATGTTCCAGTGTTAAGGGAGTCCCCAAATGGTCCACAATAGCCTTGAATGTAGGGGAAGTTGTTCAGAAAAGGGGTCATGACTGGAATTTCTCTATGGTCCAGCTTTTTGCAGACACTGGAAGAAATTCTTGGGCAGCACAGTGTAAGTTTCAGCAGCAGTGGGGCTGCTCTAATTTACATTTAGGATCAAATCAGCCTGCAGCAGCCCTTGAATTGGGGAGCCACAAAATTAGATGTAGGACCCCTATCTGAGGAGTCTCTGAAACCTATCAAAGGTATTCTGGTTAGATAGACCTCTATATACCATATGGTGGCTTGAAGAACTGCAAATCCCAGGATGCTGTCCTGGGTGCCCTCGGGGACTAGACTAAGCTTCTTGGGTCAGAGACTGCTGCAGAGGTGGCTGCATTTTGTGGGCAGGGACCTAGAAAAGAGAGCTGCTGCTCCCTTTGAGGTCTGGGCCAAATAAAACTGTCACAGAGCCCTTTTGTTGAGTTGCTGGGGTTGAAGACATGCGACTACAGTTGACAACTGGGCTCCTTCTCTGCAGCTAGGCATTGAGACCAAAAGCCAGAGGCTGTCAGTTGTGCAGCAGATCTGACTTTGGCTTACAGACGACTGAGGAAAGTGTAAGTTAGCCCTGGGGCATGCTCTCTGTGTTGAAGATATAGTGTTAAGACTTGGTGTGTCTACGTAAGTCTAAGAAGAAAAGGGGAAACTTATGGCTTTGTCAGAAACAGAAGCTACTGCTATAAACAGCTGTTCCTGCTATCTAGTACTGGGCAACTTAAGCTGGTTACAGTACAAACTTGCCTCACTCCTTGTTTCACCTGGACTGCCTCTGTCAGACTTACAGGGTGCTGGCCTGAACTCCTGCTCACCTCGCGTGCCAGCACAAGAGAGGGCCCAGGACTAGACACTGAAGGGAGAGTGCACACTCAGGTATGGGGTGGATCTGTGTATAATGCTAATAGCACTTGGTTAGGTTTGTGTTGCTGTTGAAAGCTGTAGCCATAAGTTGAACAATTGCAGTACCACCTCCTGACCTGGACGGTAGTTATAACAGTTAACCGATATTAATCTGTTGCATTTTCCATTGTATGTTGCTAGGAAAAACTTTTAAGTAAAACTGTGTTGGTTTTATTTTGGGTGTTTATTGCATCTGTAAGACCTGTTATTTACACTGTTGTTCCTGGAGGCAACTGAAGTACACCTACAGGTGTAGACAGTGTCTGGCCCAATGGAGGCACCGCCAACTAGAGATAGCCACATGAGTAAGGGGACTACTGCAGAGGGGTGACTAGAGAATTCCCACCTCACTCCCCATCGCAGCTGGAATCCTCAGGATCTCCAGTATTAATAGATGGGTTGCCTGCTCCCGAGTACCCTGGGAGGGAAAAGGGGGTTGCACAGAATAAAGCCATCTTCCCCCCACCACTCTCCATATCCTATAATGATCATAGCTCAGCCAAACCCTTGAATCAGACTCCATACTTCCTTCTCTTCCTTCCCCCATCACTGCCACTCCATATTCTCTTTCCTATTCCCTTCATTAAACACAAAGAAAAAGGGAATTTAAGTAATTCCTTAACCCAGCACTGAGCCCTTTCCTCAAGATCTTATTTGTGGAGCTTTGAATGCTGTGAGGTACACTTCTTGTGGCCACCCTCCTTTCTCCCAGATCCTACCTATCTCCTTCTCTGTCCTTTCACCTGTGCTTTAGGACACCAGGTCTAAAACCAAAATGCTCCAAAACATTCTCTCTTCTGCTTTGCACTGTCTATTTACCCCAGCATAGTCTCCAAATTTACCTCTCTGTCTTGTTCCTGTGTCACATGGAGTCACACTTCTTGGGAGTATGTGACTGGCTTCTTCTCACATGCTGAAAATGCTGCATATTGGTTGAGGACCTTGTGCAGGAGGGTGAGTTATTAAATGGTATGATGCGTTTTCAAAGTCTCTTTCTAGTTTTGCTGACATGCTCCACAAGGCTGCAATGCCATTCTGCCCTGCTCCTGGAGCATCACAGCAGAGAGCATTCTGGGAATGCCACAGCCCAGAATTTTCTCCACTCCAGTATGGCACCACAGCATTTCAGCAGCGCAGCATGTACAATTATGTAAATTAAAGATGCTTTAGCAATTGAACAGAACATCATGGGGAACAATGGGGTGCATAACTCTGAGAAACTTAAACCCGTCTTTGTCCCTTGTGCCTGATTTAAAACCCCATCTAGGCAAAGGATTCCTTTTATGTACCAGACACAGCTCCATCCAGCCTGCCACACATCTCTAGATGTTAACCTGCATAGACTGCATATGAAATAAAATGTGGGGAAGATCTACAACCTCCCTCAATACCTCCCCTCCCTTCCTTTCCACTATCATCCTCACTTACTGAAGATGAAGGTTAATATTAAACATTGCATTAATGGCTGTCAAATCAATCATGATCTTCTCTGAGTTATGCTAGACAGAAGCAACACACTTTATAAGAAATCAGAGAAGGGCTTATGCCAAAAGTGGATGAGATAATGTAAAATCACTTATACAGGCACTCTGGAGATAGAACCCTGTTTAATATTTAATATAGTCATTAACCTGAGAACAGGAGGAAGAGGGTAATGGATGGCCTATTGCCTTCACCCACAGGACAAGGTTCTGAAGTGAGCCGTCTCCCCTGGGGCAAGTATCATACATGCCTAAAATCTATAAAGAGGGTCACAGATGAAAGAAGTTTGAACAGTCTCAAAATTCCCACATGAGTTATTTCAAAATTGCAGGATGCGTCCAGAATCAAAGGCAGAGAGATTAACCATATCACAGATGGCCGTTGGTCATAGCAATCTAAATGCTCACTTAGTTTATTGTGGCAACAGACATACTGTAGCAGAGAATAACCAACACATCTAGAGAAATTATAGTAAATAATTAATTATTGAAGAAAACTACCAACAAGAAACATTACTCTTGCCTTTTCTTCTATTTCTACTTTTTTTTCCCCGCTTGCATGACCAGCTCTTGGGAATCACTTTTGAGTGACACAGATCCCTGAACCAGATTTCACAATGAGAAATCTGGGTTTACATTACAAAAAATAAAGATCTAAAGCAGTTTAAGCATTTAAATTTACAGGCAACCTTTTAAATACCCTGAATATTTTTACAGAGAAACAATGTGTGAACAGTATGTATTTCTGCAGCATGTAGCTAAGTTTATACTGTAATCATTATAATAATAGAGGCCCATCATTGTTGGCACAGGAGAGGTATAATTTGCACATTCTTGCCCCAGTGAGGGCTGCAGCACCTATCTATTCAAGGTATTTAAATTTCTCCAATTATCATGGTATCTGAGCACCTAATATGTTATCATCACAACACCCCTGTGAGGTAGCGAAGTACCAGTATGTCTGTATTACAGATGGGGAGCTGAGCCATTCAGAGAATAATTGACAAATCCAAGGTACCACAAGATGTCTGTGGTGCAGCAGTGACTTGAACCCAGGTCTCCCAAGTCCAAGGCTTTCCCCCAACACTTTTTTCCTTCACCTTTTTCTCCAATAAGGCTAGAGGGGTAGGAGGGGCATAAACCGGCCATTCATCCAGTTTGGGATTGGACAGTCCTCTTTTTCTAAGTATCAGAGGAGTAGCCATGTTAGTCTGTATCCACAAAAACAACGAGGAACCCGGTGGCACCTTAAAGACTAACAGATTTATTTGGGGATGGGGTTTTTTACCCACAAAAGCTTATCCCCAAATAAATCTGTTAGTCTTTAAGGTGCCACCAGGCTCCTCGCTCTGTTTCTAAGGTTTCTTCCCTGTCCAGTACTGAGACAAAGCCAGATGTGGTTTTGTCCAGTATCATGGATGGGGGACACCATTTTGAATAGTATGGGGCAGGGGGGGAAGGGGTAATGCCATTCCTGGAAGTACTGGAATGCCCAGTATTCTGGTGATATGGCAGAGGCCACTCTACAGGGGCAAGTTCATCCCAAGAGGAAAGGATGGGGGTTTCCACTGCCACACTTTCTCAAGGACTTCACTAAATAGAGACTAAAGTTAGGAATATGCTGAGTCAGCCACCTCCCCCAGATGACAGCACTGCTACTTGTGAGGTTGTGCTGGCTGCCTGGGGGCACCCTGGCAGAGGGGAGATAGTAGCTGCCTCCTATTGTGATGTGTTCGGCCACAGAGATCCCCTTGGGACTGTCACCTGATGTGCTGAATTTACCTCTGAGTCCATTTTCTCTGCCATCTTGGGACTCCAGAACCCTGCCTTGTTAAGCCAGACATGCTAGTCTGCTGCAACACAGACCCAGGTCTGGGCCACGCCCTCAAAGCTGCAGACTTTAACTGAAAACCATTCAGCAGGTTACCTATCTCCAGCACCCAGACACCCAGTTCCCAATGGGTTCCAAACCCCAAATAAATCCATTTTACTCTGTATAAAGCTTATACAGGGTAAACTCATAAATTGTCCGTCCTCTATGATACTGATAGAGAGATATGCACAGCTGTTTGCTCCCCCAGGTATTAATTACTTACTCTGAGTTAATTAATAAACAAAAGTGATTTTATTAAGTATAAAAAGTAGGATTCAAGTGGTTTCAAGTAATAACAGACAGAACAAAGTAAGTTACCAAGCAAAATAAAACAAAACATGCCAGTCTAAGCCTAATACATTAAGAAACTGATTACAGATAATATCTCACCCTCAGAGACTTCCAATAAGCTTCTTTCACAGACTAGACTCCTTCCTAGTCTGGGCCCATTCCTTTCCCCTGGTACAGCCCTTGTTAGTTCCAGCAGGCATCTTAGGTGAAAAGTAGCGGCTTTCTCATGACTGGAACCCCCTTTGTTCTGTTCTGCCCCCTTTTATATCTTTGGCACAAGGCAGGAATCTTTTGTTTCTCTGGGTCCCCACCACTCCTTCTAAATGGAAAAGCACCAGGTTTAAGATGGATTCCAGTATCATTGACACATGTCACTGTAAGACCTCATTCTTCATTCTTCCAGCACTGGCCTGCAGGTACCCAGGCAGGCTTGTAGGTAAACAAACCCATTCACAGTTCATTGATTCTGAAGCACCCTTAATGGCTTCCACTTAATATGTTTGCATCAGTAATACAAGTTTATATCTTATTTTCCTAACTCCAGACATAGAAATAATACATGCAAACAAATGGGATGAACACACTCAGTAGATCATGAGCTTTGTAATGATACCCTTATAAGAGACTTTTTGCATAAAGCATATTCCAGTTACATCTATTTACACTCATAAGCATATTTTTATAAAGTATATGGAGTGCAATGTCACCTCTCTCACTGCAGCTTTGTGATGGTGGACTTCCCACTGCTGGGGCACACTGCATCTGGAAACTGGCATAGGCCCGGATGCATCTGGCCTATTGAAATAGAGCAGGTCAAAAAAGGGACAATTTTTTGTAGACAAGTCTCATTTTCCTACCAGCTTTACACTGAATGTTGATAGTATACTGTATAAGTTTACAGAATGCTACTTACAGATACAATCTAAATGCTATGGGACAACAAATAAAGAGTGATTTCTAAACATTAGGGTAAATAAACATTACTTATTTTTCTCACAGTGAGATAAATGCCTGTTAGCTGTACTAATATTACTAATTAGTTGATGGTAGTGACCAAAGACCCTACTGAAGTCCTGTTGTGTTGGGCACTGTATAAACAACTAAACAAGGAATTTCCCTCCCTGAAGAGTTTGCAATCCACATAGACAAGACAGACATAGGAAGGAGAAATTAAATCCAGCATACAAGAAGAAGTTCGGCTGATGATAGGTCACAGCTTATTACATCCATCTATTGTATTTTAATGGAAGGATTAATTTGGGACCTTTGGGTATTAGTGTAGGATAAATAATAAATAATAATGAAGAATGCAATCAAACTGCTGACTTAACTTGGAGGAGTCTATTTCCAAAGACCTTCCTTTCTTTAAAATCAAAGACTAAGAGGTAGTATTTTGAACACTGTAAAAATGTCCAAAATAAAAAAGGAATGATTTCTGACTTCTAAAGTTCAGCTAAATATTATGCACTTTGTTAGCTTTCGGGATATACCAAGAATCAAGCTCTGTAGGGAAAGGGTCAGATTTTCAAAAATAATTAGGAATATAAAAATGCAGATAAGGTGACCAGTGGGATTTTCCAAAGCCTCTGAGCACTTTAGGCACCTAACTCCTATTGAAATCAATAGGAGTAAAGCACCCTTGGTGCTTTTGAAAATCTCAGTAGGAGCCTATCTGCATCTTTTAAAATCTTGCCTGATGGTCCTTTGGACTAATACATTATTTTGTTCCACTATCTCTTCTCCCAAGAAGACTCTAAGTCCGAGAACTAGAGCTACTGCACTTCATACAGCCTATTTTTAAATCCTGCATGTTCACGGAGGGGAAGTGGGAGGGACTTTGCTTTATTGAAGCCCAGTCGTGGGATGTGCTGAGTATCCTGGAACCCTGCTGAATTCCAGGGGAGATGAGGCAGCTCATGCCTTGAGGGGTCAAGTCATCTCAGCACTGTTATAGCACGAGCTGCTTCATCCTATTCTTATTATCACGCTGTTAATGACTGTAGTGCCATTCGTTT
Source organism: Natator depressus (assembly GCF_965152275.1). Classification (NCBI taxonomy): domain Eukaryota; kingdom Metazoa; phylum Chordata; order Testudines; family Cheloniidae; genus Natator; species Natator depressus. The sequence continues at coordinate 89,523,841 of NC_134236.1, forward strand.
GTGTGGCACTTTCTAAGGAAATAAAGAGACAAGATCCCTGCCACAAGGAATCTGCAGTCTCGATTAGGCCAATACCATAACACAAATGACAAGTAGTATGGGGACAGGAAAGGAAGAAGAGACAAATGTAAATGATGACAAGGGAATATTGCTCTGAAGGGAAGAACAGATTACTGTAGCGAGCAAATCATTTTTTTGCACATTTATTGCTTACTTAGTTAATTTATTAACACTATCGTAATAATAATATAACTGCTGCTAGTTCTACAGAGGGTTAGGCAAGTGCAGAAATTCATAATGCCAGTACAGGAAAGAAGCTGAAGAAGAGAGTCTTTAATGTCTTGGTTTCGTGTAGCAAATATCCTTGCATTTCCTGCACATGTTCAATTCCGTTTCACCGTATGTCTCAGCTACCTTCAGCTAATATGAATTTGTCTGACTTCAGTTTACAACTATTGGTATAACAAGATCCGATGACTGGAAGTTCAAGCTAGTCATATTCAGACTAGAAATAAGATGCGAATTTTTAACAGTGAGGGTACCTAACTGTTGGAACAACTTATCAAGTGTTGTGGGGGATTCTCCATCACTGGAAGTATTTCAATCCAGATTGCATGCTTTTCTAAGATCTGCCCTAGTTCAAACAGGAATTATTTTGGAGAAACCCCATGCCCTGTGTTATACTCGATGGTCACAATGGTCCCTTCTGGCCATATATTCTATAAATCTATTAATCCATTCTTTCCCGTGACTTCAAAATTTTCAAATAAGCATCAACCTGCTTCTAAAATTACGCCCACTGTTGTCCATAGCTAAGCTCTTGTTCTGGCATAGACTCAGACATGCACTTACAAACTGAATTTGTTGAGTGCTAACTGGGTACTTTGATGACTGCCTGTTTGTGGGCACAAATTCATGAGCCAGATCCTCCAGCCTGGTGCAGCTGCACTTGCTGCAGGATACAAAGGCCAGGGAGGAAAAGATGGCTTTTAAGGCACTTCTCTGCTTCCCCAGGCCTAGGGCTGGGTGCGGGTTGGTTTGGTCCCAAAGTAACTTTCAGCAACCACTATCCTGGCAATAACTGTCCCCTAAGGGAACATTTTACTGGCCAGGGATCAATGACGCGCAAGTCTGTCTGGCTACATCACCCCTCCCACTGATTGCTAAGTGCTTCACTGGCTTGCTGGAGTTATGGGAGGAGTGTAATTTCCAGCTCTTGAATTTGGTCAGATCATCAGCTGCAGTACCCCTGCCCTGCAGCAATGCTTCAGCTCTTTATCAAATACAAAGTAAGCAACTGTCAGTTCTACATTGCATATGGAAAACAGCTTCTCCAACAACACAGTGCCTGCTAACACCAGGCTGAGTCATTGCTTCAGTCCTGACCCAGGGTTTGTCTGCACTGGCAGCGGAGGTGTAATTTCCAACTTGGGGAGACATAGCCATGCTAGCTCTGATTGAACTAGCTCATGTCCTAAAAATAGATGTGTAGCTGCACTGGCTTGAGCTGGAGGACAGACTAGCCAGCCGAATACAAGCCCTAGGTATATACTAGCCTGTCCCACTGCACGCTAACTAGATCACAGCTAGCCCAAGTATGCCTACCTGACCTGGTAATTACACCTCCATCTCTAGTATAGACATACCCTCAGAATCTGATCCAGCTCCCAAAAGATTTCCATTGCCTTCAGTGGGAGTTGGATCACTCCCTCAGAGAGCTTAAAGAATTGTCTGTGACTCTTTCTGCAGCATCTTGTATGTTTCTGTTTCCACCAAATCCAACTCTGCTATTACTGCTATCTGATGCGATCACAGCCAAGGTGATACAGCTACATCAGACATCTGTGGCAGCAGCCTTTAAATGAGTTCGTTTCAGAGCTGCTTTGCTGCCCCGCTGTTAGGCTGAGCGTCACCCATTAGGGCTGAATATTCTCTCCTTCTTCCTAATAATGGACAGTTTTCTCCCTGAACTTTCAGCTTTTGTGTTTTTTTGCTGGACTCTGCTATTTATTGTATTGGGCATTAAGACTAGCACGTTGAGACACAGCAATATAAAAACTATAGATCATTTGCTAGCGTTGAGAGCCTGTGGTTGAACTCAAACATTTTTATAACGGTTAAGTGAATCTGGAGTGGAAAAAAACTGTAAGACACTTTTGTACCTGTAATTTCTGCCCACATAAGAAAAACATGTTAAAGGAATCTGAGTTCAAAGTCAGAAGTAAAGTGGTCTTTGCCATCAGAGATATTTGCATAATAATAATTAAAAAAACACCGATGAATGATGAATCACAGCATTAAGAGAAATCTCCCAGTAAGTTCAACATCCTTGCCCATGCCTACAAGCAAGCAATGGGGGTGTTAAAATGAAATGCTAAACTCTTAATGACTGGCTAAAAAATCCAAACACCTCAGGGTGATATTTTCAAGCATGGCAACCAATATGGCATGTATCTATATGTTTGAATGTTCTGTTTGCAATTGATAGTCACTTCTAATGCTGATAAAGCAGCAAAACTTTTTCACTTGGTTTGCTATCACTAAATTTCTACATTTAGAGTGAGCCATTCTGTGTGAAGAATTCTGGAGCCATTTGTTAACATGCTATACGGTGCCAGTTTGTTTTTACTCTTTTTAGGTAGCGATACTAGTACAAGTACTTTATTTTTCTAAACTCGGTTTTTTAAAACTAACAGGATACTGTATATCATTTCCTGTTGTAATTCAAAGCACCATCCAGCGCTTTGTATTGTTAAAAAAGGATTTCACCGCACTGTTTCCACACAGACACCCTTTATGTTAATTACATTTCACTGAAAGGTAGTGTGGTCTAGTGGGTAGGACAACAGATTGCAACTCAGCAGACCTGGCTTCTGTTCTTGGTTCTCCCACTGATCTGCTGTGTGACTTTGGGCAAGTCATTTCACCGCTGTGCCTTTATTTAGCCCTCCCACCTCCTGCTCTTTTATGCTGCAAACGCCATAGGAGTGGGATTGTCTCCTACTATGTGTTTGCATAGCTCCTAGTAGGATGGGGCCAATACAAGATGGGGCCTCTAGATGAAACTATAATAAAATAACATAATTGTAGCCCTTCTGGCAGATGGTGTCAGCAGCAACAAGAAGTGGGATCAATATCTATGGGTTCCTCTTAACAATTAAAAACAGAACCAGCTTGAGGCCCAACCCAGTAATCTGGGGAAACTAAACACCACCCCTAGCAGCAGGCATTGAGTCGAGGTAGAGCAAAAGAGCACTTCTATTAAAAAGGAAAGTGAACCCAGCATTAATTTGTGAAAACACCACAACCACAATTCAAAAGCTTGTAACCATAAGCAAATACCCATCCCACAGTATGTGGGCAGCATCCTTTGCCTCAGTTTCCCACCTTGCAGTGTGAAAGTTTGATGAATGAATGTCCCTTTACCATGCTTGTAGCAAGCAACGGGGGCATTAAAATGAAATATTAAACATGTCCCCTTTTCCTCCTCTGCACCTCACTCACGGTTGGCTTTCCTTGGTCAGCAAAGACCCAGAGTTCTGAGGTGCATTCAAGCGGGCTCCCCTCCCACTTCTGAAAGGTAGGAGAGGGCACTGAGCAATGTCTGCTGCTCCCGCACACCTCTGCAACTAGCTTATTGCTACTGCTGCAGCTGTTTCCTCTGCTGCGGCTGCTTGCCGCTCACTGCCACTTCTGCCATGCTGTGTTCTGAGGTTCGACCATTTGGCCAAGCTTTTAGAGATTTCAGCTCTCCGCAATTTCCCTAGGTGCAGGGAATCCCACTGCTAGGCAGCCTCTGTGTTGTCTTTTACTGCAACACTGCCCTCCCCCCTCCCAAGGTTTTGCTTCTAGACCTGCTTATCAGTGATTCAACTCAGGTAATCACTGAACAGAAACAATGGACTCCCCATTGTGTCTAATCAGCTCTGTCCTCAAACACTGGAAGAGGGAGAGTCAATGATGGGTGTCTACGACTCCTTAAGCAGAGGCCACACCACCCCCAAAGAAACAGTCCTCAGACCCTCTCTTTTTCACTGGGATTTGGTATTCCTACCCCTGCTTACAAAGTGAGTTTCAGTTTCCAGCATGCGACTCCCCAGTAGGACATAGACGGTCAAGTGCCGCCCCCACAAGCAGCCGACCCCAGTGGGGAGCAGAAGGGGCAGGGCCAGACCTGGAGCGAAAGGCACGAGGCCAGAGCCTCTTCTGGCCATGCTGGGATGTGCAGCAGCTGCCTTGGAGAGCACCTGGCTGCGGCGTCAGGCTGCACCCAGCCCAGGCTCAACTTCCAGGGACCCGTGGTGGAGCGAGCTGGAGTTCCCCCTCACCCCCTAGCATGCTCGGAGTCAGGCCCTGTCCCGGAAGCTGAGCCTCAGCTGGGGGGCATGTCTGCCACCACTGCTACCAGGGGCTCTGCCAGGCAGCTGCTGTGCTGCATCGAGCAGCGTCTGGGAGCGGCTCCATCCCACTCCCCGCTGTCAGGGAGAGCAGCTGAACATGCTGCGGGGGGAGCCGGTGCAGCAGGAGGACAGAGCCCCTCCCCCACAACAGGTAACATGAGGTGGAGGGGAGGGGGCAGGGATAGCGTGGGGGCCCCAAGCTGGAGGCGGGATGGGGAGGAGACACATGGGGAGGTCACATACTGGGGGGGCACCAGTCATCCAGGAGTCAGGACAGGCTAGGTACAGTTCTGCTTCCCTTTACTCATACAACCATGATAACTACATTTCATTACCCCTGCTTCCAATACAAAAGGGAATTGTACCTCAAAACCAGCCAAAATTGATCACTTTCACAAAGCCACTTCACCTGCTGAGCACCTAGGCAGAATAGGTGTGTCTGTGCAAATATGGTCTGCTCCTGAAGTCTTTCCCCTAGTTTGTCAGGTGAGAGCTCATTCAGACCCTGCTTACACCATATTAAAATAAAAAATATATACCATAGAGGCAAGAGCATGGGCAGAAGCAAGTTATAGAGAGTGTAGTTCTATGTTTCCGCCATTTAAATATCTTTACTTTTGGGGAGTGGGTCTCACAGGATTCTTCCATTTTAATTTTCCACTACTATTCTCAAAGGACCTGAGCTGAAGGTCTTGTCTACTCTGAGGATTTGCCCCAATTCCAGCCATTGGTGCCCAGCCACTGAGGCAGCTGTACTGATGCATCCTCCCTTTAGTTCACATCAAGTTAGTATTAAATTAAGATATGAGATCTCCTCTATACAATGCATTTGATGATTTAGTCTTTTCCATCCATAACTACTGTGATCATATAAGTATGGAACGCAAAAATAAGACTTCTGTAAATGGCAATTGGGTTTTATACTCTGAGCCATAATTTATGAAGTTGAACATATATCCAGAGTTCCAATAAATTATGCGGACCTGTTTTTTATTTTGTTTCTAAACTTTGTAATGTAAATATGTGGAATACACTCCAAAGTAAGTCAAAACTAAAATGGAATATATTAATATTTGTTTTATATAGTATTTTAGCCAAGAGCTCAGTGAGCTGCATAACCTAATAAAAGGTTAAGTACACTAAAATACAATAAAACCCCATAATTAAAACTCCCTCACTAATACCCAGAGAAAAAAATCCAGTGGAGCAATGCAAAAGAATGAGGAATATGGGAAGGGTAGTAAAACATGAGGCCAACAATAATCATACTAAAAACACCTTTGAATTAACATGTTCAGATATGTTTCAAGTGGGTAGACATTATGGCCCTGATTCTACAAAGTACTTAAGTAGATGCTTAATTCCACTGAAGTCAAAGGGAGTTAAACATGTACATAAGTATTTTTCTGAAGAGGAGTGAACATAAGGTTATGTTTAAAATTAAGCATGTCTTTAAGCGCTTTACTGAATTTGATCTAAATGAGAAACATGTTATTTGATCAACTGAACTACAAGCAGGATGTAGCCGCAAAAGTGACATCTTTTGGCCTCAGTGAGAGATCTTCTGTATGACTGCTTAATAACCTTTCACAGATTAAATTCCAGGCAGCACTTTTAAAAGGAGGCTTATGTTCTGGTTGACCCAGCCCCATACAGTGTTGTGTGCAGATTATCCCGGCCAGAGGCAGGAGAAATCTTCAGCAGACTGGAGTGTGTGGCATCTGGTTAGGGTGTTTATGTACTAAATTACTTAGACCACATCCTACCCTGGACTGTCCGAATCACAGAACATTTGTGGAAGAGCCTATGAAGTGGCATCTTCAGGGGCTTCAGTGGAGGGAGAAGACATAAAACACTTCTGCCCTAGAACAACCCCTCCTTTGGCTATGTCTTTTCTGCCATATGCACATGCATAACCTGCAGCCATATTTGGCCCCATAACATTACTGAAATATAATGGGTAACATTTAACTTCTTAAATAAATGTTATTTATAACGGTAGTCAACTGAATTAAATTAAATTCTGCAGGTTAAATATTTTAACTGTTACTATTATTTATTAATTATATAGCATCAGTAGAGTAAATGTGCTGTTCAAAATTTCAGGAGGGGCTTGGGGGGAAGGAACTCATTAGCAATAATGTTGCTGTACAGAATTTTGTTACTTTCATGTGATTTGGATTTATTCCAGGACACTGAATGGACGTATCAAAACTAGAATATCTGCAAGTAAATAAAAGGACTACAGAGCCTTCAAAGCCACCTCCCTCATTTGAACTGAACTATTAAGTTTCTTTCCTTTTGGATCCTGACCTGAATTGTCCCAGTTCTTCCATTTAAACCAACCTCTTTGGGGATTTAGCACAGCATTTAATCACCCATTGACACATTATTGTATTTGTTGAGATATGCATTAAGAATAATACACATTGTGCAGTAAGCTTACTAAAATCCTTCCATAAAGGTGACACGGTAACAGCACCAAAAGGACCAATTCTAATGCAAATCTCTTTACAAAAGTACCATTGGAATGTTACTCATGCAATGTATAATATGGAATGAAATCCATATTCAAAGCATTGTGAAATACTATAGAACTATTGTGTGTGTCAAGTAGACACATTTCAGACTTTAGAAACTGCCATTTCGACAATATTTTTGTCATAACACCAAAAGGGGTTAGTCTATGGTATAAAGAGCCTGCAAAGTTCTATTCTTTATAATGTAATCTTTTGTTAGAGAAGTTAATTAAGGTAAAGAAATGCAAAACAGCATTTCAAAGCACCAATTATACTCTTCCTTTCCTTACATATTATAATAGAAAACCGACTAAATTTATGCAGATCAAATTCAATTTAAAAGATATACACACATGCACACACATACACACACACACAAAGACCAAAGTTGTCTCCATCCTGACAATTTCTAGATCATGTTGCAGTATAATGTGAATAAATAATCGCAACAGAATTCCAAGCACTGCTCAGTATGGATATGTTAAACAGGGATGGGTGGTGCTATAAAGCAAAATAATCTATCATGCTGAAACATTAGAATAATTAAGTATGAAATCATTGTGTCAGTAAAGAAGTAAGGTACACAGGACCAGATCCTCAGCTTGTGTAAGGTGTCTGTCATTGCTCCATTGACTTGCACAGAGTTGTGACAATATACACAAGTTGAGGATTTGGCACATTAGGTGCCTCATGCATGGTTTGGTTGACAGAATCACAAAAGTTCCTATGATGACACGTCCAGAAATGTGGCCTGGTTCTTCAAAAACTCATTGTCTCCAGACAGATGGTGACCATTAGAAGTTACCACTGGAACTGATCCTGCTGCCACTCAAGGAATGGAAGAACTCCCTTACAATGAATAGGGGCTGGATCAAGCTCATGTAAGTTAATGGGAGTTTAAAGCATTCAGCATTTCACAGGATTGGGTGTATGGGAGGATGTGATTCTACCCCTACCTTTTACAAGATAGAAGTTATATTGTAATCACACTTGTTGCCCTCCTCTCACCTACCTATGTACTCTGCTCCTCATTGAAGATAATTAATTCCCTTATTTCACATTTAAATCCTGGTTTTAGTAGTATATAATTCTTCTGCTGTCCCTCTGCGTAGGGATAAGTTTCACCCTGACACAGTAGCCAGTGGAGTACTGACTCCTGTCATGTGACAAAGGTATAAACTTTCATAATCGGGACCATGTCGTGTGACTGTGGTCAGGAAATAAAGAGAAATCTCTTACCAGCACTCCTGTTTGTCACACACGTATTACGCTCAGTGTGCCAAACCACTGCTTTTGGTATTACACTTGTGTATGTATGCCTATTTTTTACTCCTTTTCCCCATCTCTGAATTAACCCCAGTGGCAGAATTCTCATACATACATATATCTAAATCCCTTATATAACACTATTTTGTTATGTTTCTCCTGCTATTAATCAGACCACTCTCCCATGTGTTGTAGTGAATCCTCCTTTGCACCAGGACTACTTCTACAAGCAGCCCAATAAGTTAATTTCTGAGCCTCCTGCTCTAATATTTCACTCCTTATCATTTTATCTTTGCCTTTTAACTTTAGCTACCACTCAGCTGTAAATATCTTTGAACACATGTCGTAATTCCCACCAATCTCTCTTTCTTGGTCAAGGTAACTTACAACTTCATCTTCCAACTAATTGTTTCCAAAGTGTTTCTCTTTGACAAGAGGAACATCTTCAACCCCAGTTCCAACTCATCTGTCTTCTTGTTTGAAACCTGTTATCTGACTGTAACTTTGGTATGACTCTTGACCAAGACATTTCCTGACTACGAATCTGCCTATAATCATCTTCACAACTTTGTCTGTCTACATCAACACTGCCTTGATGTTGCCTATGCTGAAATACTCTTCATTTCTACTTGTTGGGACTACTGCAGCACCCATCTCTACTGAACTCCCATCTCTCTAGGCTCCAGCATATGTGAAATGATGCTGCCCACTTTTCCCACATTCAGAGAAAAGTGGACTGCAATATTAAACAACTCCATGAGCTTCCTATTCATTTCAGGATTCAGTTAAAAACTGCCTTCCTTGTTCTTAAACCTCCTATAGATGTGTTCCCCTGTATGTGGTGGATTGTCTTTCTCTTCACTCTCTGTGCACATCTAGCACTAGCCTCCTCTCTGCCCCCTCTCCTCCTTCTCATGATTGTTGGTATGGAGAACCTTAGCCTCTGCAGCTTCTGCCGTCTGGAATAACCTTCCAGTATTTCATCACTTCTTCCATACATCAAAGATTTTCAAACATCACCTGGAAAAATGTCTTCTTGTCTCATTTTCCTTTTCATTTTAGCATTTAAAAAAAATCTAAATAAATAAATCTGCCTCTGGATTTCTCTTTTTTTCTGCTTTCTTTTCTCTTTTTTCATAAATTTATAGATTTTAAGGCCAGAAAGCACCATTATGGATCAACTAGATTGACCGTCTGCACAGCAACACAAGTTGTGGAACCTTACCCAATAATTTCTGCATAAGTCCCTAACTTCTGTTTGACCCACTGCATAATTTTTAGAAATACATCCAACCTTTATTGAAAGATTGAAAGCAATAGAGACTCCACCACATCCCTAAGTACATTGTTCCAATGGTTTCTAACATTCTGCCAATGAGTTCAGAGGGACCACGCACGTGAGTGAAGGCTACAGAATTGAGCTTTAAATCACTTAATTACAAGAATGGAATTTGTCCCTAAGGCTGAAACTTAGTTAAAAATTATGTAAAAGAAATAATAGGATCCAGCTCATTCTTTCTTAACTGTGTTGGTTTTGCAGGACTAATGTAAATAAAAACGGGGGGAAACTTTTTTGTAACTCTAAAGTGATCAGTTCACTCAGACTACACACAGAACAGAACTGGTGTCATGAATAAGATGACATTTCTACAATCATTTTTCAGAGCAGAATGACATGTAATGTGTCATATATGAATTAAAGTTAAAACAGAAACTTTCTTGGTAGGATCATGGATCCCAGAAGTTATAAATGGAAAAGATGTATCAAGTCAACTAGGTAATCCGCCTACCAATTCAATTCCTAAATAAGGTGTCCAGTTTAGTTTTAATTGACCCAACTGATTGGGGGATACTTTTGGGGGGAAATTATTGTATAGCGGAAGAACCCCATGGTGATTTGCCTGCCTGGTGCAAAGATTGTAGATCTCTTGAGAAATCTAGATAGACTTATGTGTAGTGCTGGGGAGGAGCTGGTGGTCACAATACATGTAGGTAAATGGTTCATATAGGGAAGGATAGGAGAGAGGTCCTGGAGGCCAAATTTAGGCTGCTAGGTAAGCGATTGAAGTCCAGGACCTCTATGGTAACATTCTCTGAAATGCTTCCAGTTCCACGCGCAGGGCCAGTTAGACAGGCAGAACTGCAGGGTCTCAATGCATGGATGAGACTAAGGTGTAGGGAGGATGGGGTTAGATTTATTAGGAAATGGGGAAACTTTTGGAAAAAGGGGAGCCTATACAGGAAGGATGGGCTCCACCTAAACCAAAATCGAACCAGATCACTGGCACTTAAAATTAAAAAGGCCATAGAGAATTTTTTAAACTAAAGGCTGGGGGAAAGCCGAAAGGTGCGGGGGAGCACGTGGTTCGGACAGACACATCCATTAGGAGATTCTCTATGTCCTAATAAGGAGGAGAGGATGGAAGATGATAAAATACAGGTAGGATCTGATGAGAAACAGTCAAATGAAAAAAGTCCCATTCAATGACATCATGTAATGGCAGACAGCTAAAAAGTAACAAGTTTTTAAAGTGATTATATACCAATGCTAGAAGTCTAAATAATAAGATGGGTGAAATAGAGTGCCTCATATTAAATGAGGATCTTGATATAATAAGCATAACAGAAACTTGGTGAAATGAGGATAATCAATGGAACACTTTAATACCAGGGTACAAAATATATCGGAAGGACAAAATAGGTCGTGCTGGTGGTGGACTGGCACTTATGTGAAAGAAAGCGTAGAATCAAATGAAGTACAAATTTTAAATGAACCAAAATGTACCATGGAATCTTTATGGATAGTAATTAATAAGAAGAATATAGCAGTAGGGATATATTACCAACCACATGACAAGGATGGTGATAGTGACTGTGAAATGCTCAGGAGATTAGAGAGGCTATTAAAATAAATAACTCAATAATAATGCGAGATTTCAACTATCCCCATATGGACTGGGTACATGTCACCTCGGGATGCAGACATAAAGCTTCTTGACACCTTAAATGACTGCTTCTTGGAGCAGCTAGTCCTGGAACCCACAAGAGGAGAGGCAATTCTTGATTTAGTCCTAAGTGGAGCACAGGATCTGGTCCAAGCTGGACGACTTGGTAATAGTGACCATAACATAATTAAATTTAACAGCCCTGTGGTGGGGAAAAACACCACAGCAACCCAACATTGTAGCATTTAATTTCAGAAAGGGGGACTACACAAAAATGAGGAAGTTAGTTAAACAGAAATTAAAAGGTTCAGTGAAATCCCTGCAAGCTGCATGGAAACTTTTTAAAGATACCATAATAGAGGCACAAGGTAAATGTGTACCCCAAATTAAAAAACAGAGTAAGAGAACCATAAAAGTGCCACTGTGGCTGAACAACAAAGTATAAAAGAAGCAGTCAGAGGCAAAAAGGCATCCTTTAAAAAGTGGAGAGAGGTAAATAGTGGTGTCCCCCAGAGGTCTGTAGTGGGCCTAGTCCTATTCAACGTATTCATAAATGGTCTGGAAAAAGGGGTAAACAATGAGGTGGCAAAATTTGAAGATGATACAGTACTACTCAAGATAGTTAAGTCCCAGCAGACTGTGAAGAGCTACAAAAGGATCTCTCAAGACTGGGTGACTGGGCAACAAAATGGCAGATGAAATTCAGTGTTGATAAATGCAAAGTAATGCACATTGGAAAACATAATCCCAACTATACATATAAAATGATGGGGTCTAAATTAGCTGTTACCACTCAAGAAAGAGAACTTGGAGTCATTGTGGATAGTTCTCTGAAAACGTCCACTCAATGTGCAATGGCAGTCAAAAAAGCAAATAGAATATTGGGAATCATTAAGAAAGGGATAGATACTAAGACAGAAAATATCATATTGCCTCTATATAAATCCATGGTATGCCCACATCTTGAATACTGCTTGCAGATGTGGTTGCCCCATCTCAAAAAAGATATATTGGAATTGGAAAAGGATCATAAAAGGGCAACAAAAATAATTCAGGGTATGGAATGGCTGCCATATGAGAAGAGATTAGTAAGACTGGGACTTTTCAGCCTGGAAAAGAGACAACTAAGGGGGGATATTATTGAGGTCTATAAAATCATGACTGGTGTGGAGAAAGTAAATAAGGAATTGTTATTTACTTCTTCTCATAACACAAAAACTAGGGGCCACCAAATGAAATTAATAGGCAGCAGATTTAAAACAAAAAAAGGAAGTATTTTTTAACACAACGCACAGTCAACCTGTGGAACTCTGCCAGAGGATGTTGTGAAGGCCAAGATTGTAGCAGGGTTCAAAAAAAACCTAGATAAGTTCATGGAGGATATTAGCCAGGATGGACAGGGATGGTGTCCCTAGCCTCTGTTTGCCAGAAGCTGGGAATGGGCGACGGGATGGATCACTTGATGATTACCTGTTCTGTTAATTTCCTCTGAGGCACCTGGCATTGGCCACTGTTGAAAGACAAGATACTGTGCTAGATGGACCTTTGGTCTGACCCAGTATGGTGGTTCTTATGTTCTTATGTTCTCTAATAGACTGCATTCTTTGGAATACTTTCCTGTGCTTACATTTTAAATGTTCTTTTGTCAATCCAATTAATTCTAGTGATAGCACCTTTATTTCTAGTTATATACTCTTAAATGTGTAAATTTAAAACAACTAAATACATTAGCTAAATCTAAGTGCTTCAGAAGGTGAGAGATTGATCATGCAGAACTAGCCGGGCACAGAATAAACTCAGCAGTATAGCTCAGCCAGTATACTACATATATACTTAGCATCACTCTACCCTCCTACCATTTTAATCCTGTGAACAGGGGGTTCACAGTAGCAGAATGTGTGATGGATTTGAGAAGGAGACAGAAACTGAGAACACAAGCTCAGTTACTTCCCCTGCTGTGTTCTAATGCATTTGAACCTAGGTCTCCGCAGGGGCGAGGCTAGCATAGCAACCAGTTTCATCACCTAACTTTCATTGTCGGTAGTTAAATTAAGACAGGAAGAATTGGTAGCTGGGAGACAGGTCGGTTGCATTCAGGAGCATGTTCTGTAGCTGGGCTCCTGGAACACGTAATCTTCAGGCCCAGTCACATGAGGAATCAGCCACCCATACGCACTCATTTGTGCCTAGGGAGGGGCTCCTAAAGCATGAGAACTTTGCCTGGCACTCTCCATATGTGAGTTGCTTGTGTTTGCTGTCTGCACTTGGGAACTGACTCCTAGAGTGCATGCAGGCTCTTGGTGACAAGCCACTTTATGATAATTCTGGCTCACCTCTTATGACACAAGACCAATCACAGCTTGTTTTTGTCTTGCTTTCAATGCAAACACTGGCAGTTGCCATACAGAAGGAAACAAGCATTTGTGAACTGGTTGGCTCCACCAAGTGTCCATCACACAGCACTGCATAGGGAAAATAATTTCAGGAATTCACTTCCTAGGTTTCTAAGTTTAAAATTCAAAATATGCCTGCTCTTTAACAAACACAATTTGCACTAGAAGAGACCATGCAGTTCTTTTGTTGAGCATAACTGCACTGCTTCAACAGTATATGGAAAGTATATTTTCTTATGGTTAAGAAAACCAAACTGAGCAAGCAACAAGCATCTCTTTTCAGTTTTATCCTTTCAAAACTAAAGCTGAAATTATGAAATATGTGAACCGTATTACAGAATTATGATGGTTACTATTAAAAGATTCAGTGTATTCTAGTAGTTAAAACATGACACTTGGAGTACAGAAATCTTTGTTCTATTTCTGCTTTTCCACAAACAAATCGTGTAACATTGGGCAAGTCACATAACATCTCTGCCTCAGAATCTCTTCCTGTAATATAAGGATAATTCCTACCATGAGCAGTGTTTTGAGGCTTCATTCATTAATATTATTAAAGAAATTTGAGAACTTATGATGGAAGTCTTATGACTCCAGTAACTCACCCAGAGATTAGGGGGTCTAGTGCAGGAGTGGGTGAGGTTCTGTGGCCTGCAATGTGCAGGTCAGACTCAATGATCACTAGGGCCCCTTCTGACCTTAAAGTCTATGTCTATGAGTAAGTCACTATGCATGCATACCTGATACCAAAATACCACCTAATGCATATTTATAATAATAATAATAACCGATGAGTACACATTATATTAGTGTTAATAATATTGTGTACTCATTAATTAACATTAATTAATTAATATTTGCTGTTGGCTTTTATGCCACAGAAACAGAATCACTGGTATTGGATGCTTTAAAATTTTTTCAGTGATATCTACTCAAATGAGAGAGAGAACATATGATGGAACTATGAACATATGGTACTTGAGAAATGTTATCCACAAGGTATATTCAAGTGCAGTTGCTGGATGACAAAACATGCTTATCATGCTACAAGCAGTGTGTCTAGTAACTAAATCAAGGCACTGGGAGTCGGGTTATCTGACTTCTGTTCACAGCTCTACCAGAGAAATACTGTGTGTATGTCTACAGTGCAATTAGATACCCGTGGGTGTCCTGCGCCAGCTGACTTGGACTCTCAGGCTCCATCTAGCAGTGTCCTAGAGCCCAGGATCCAGCCTGAGCCTGGAAGTCTGCACTGCATTTAAACAGCCCCACAGCCCGAGTCCTGCAAGCCCAGGTCAGCTGGCACAGGTTTTGAATTGTAGTGTAGACTTACCCTATGTGGCCTTGGACCACCAAGTCACTTAGTTTATCTGTTCCTCTGTTTCTTCATTTGGAAAATGGGGATAATTATATTTATTCACCTTGGTAAAGTGCTTTGCACTTAAATAGTTTCTTTCATCTGGAGATCTCAAAGTATTATCATTGATTGTTATTTCTACTATTACATACTACAAGCAACACACATACTTTCCCTTGTACCATGGAGAAGGCAGATTTGGCCTTATGGAGAGATAGACCAAACTCAAGTTAATTAGCCCTATTGATTTTCAAAACACTTGTCAGTCAGGATAAGCGTCCAGTCGCCAATCTTACAGTCACAAATAAACTGCCATTTAAAATGGTTGGACCAATAAGATCATTTTCACAGTGTGCTACAATCATCAGAAATATATATTCTATAGGCAGTATTCACTCAGGGTGAGTATTGCTTAGGGGGACTCCTTTCAGCCTGCCGCATTCCTAACAAATACAAGGCTAGATGAGAATGCAGTCTATAAATCCTAATGTCAAGATGGCATTATTTGTACTCTTTTCTATCAAAACCATCTAATTATATACACACCAAAAAACACAATGCCGCACATAGAGAGGGGGGAGGGGAAGACCTTTTAGCTGGCCATGAGCTAGGCACTATCCCTACAGGTATGCTGTGATCCAAGCATGGAAATCAAAGCATACACTTTGGAATGTATAGGAATTGGAGCACTAAGTAATTTGAATGCCAGTAATTGCCATGTCATTGCCTAACATAAATAGAGGGGACTATATAAATAGCAATAATATGATATTATTCTATATACATTTTACATATTGTGACAAAGTTCCTCCTCTACCTTGGTGGGTCTTGCGCTTATTGGTGGATTTGCTCACCTTGGAGCTTCACGGCAGCCCTCAGCTTGGCCGTTTTTCTGAATTCACAGTCCAGGTCGACTCCTCCTGTGTCTGACCAGGAGTTGAGAGAATTTGGGGGGAACCCGGGCTCGCCCTCTACTCCGGGTTCCAGCCCAGGGCCCTGTGGAATGCAGCTGTCTAGAGTGCCTCCTGGAACAGCTGTGCGACAGCTACAACTCCCTGGGCTACTTCCCCTTGGCCTCCTCCCAACACCTTCTTTATCCTCACCCTAGGACCTTCCTCCTGGTGTCTGATAATGCTTGTACACCTCAGTCCTCCAACAGTCCGCGTTCTTACTCTCAGCTCCTAATGCCTCTTGCTCCCAGCTCCTCACACGCACACCACAAACTGAAGTGAGCTCCTTTTTAAAACCCAGGTGCCCTGATTAGCCTGCCTTAATTGATTCTAGCAGCTTCTTGATTGGCTGCAAGTCCCTGAGCCATCGCCTTTACCCCCTGACATGACCCCTGCTAACCAGCCCCCAGATGATGCCATGGAGGGCTGGGCCCTAGTCCAGGGGAAGCGAGGCAAGCGGAAGGGTCAAGCTCCGCCTCATCTACCCAAGGCAGAGGCCCCCCGGAAGACCAGGAAGGGGGGCACAGATGCCAAGCCTTCCGCTTTGCCCATGAGTGTGTCCCATCCACCGGTGTCAGCCGGGAAAGATGTGGCAACACCGGAGGGTAGTGTCTCCCCTCCATGGGAGACCCTCCCCTCCGAGACCCTCGAGGAAGCCCCTTCTGTCCTGACACTACCCGAAGCCCCCGTGAACCCCGAGGCAACCGTCGTGGCAGGTGCCGGCGGGGAGAACCCCGGGGTGGCAGAAAGTGTCCTCTCCTCCATGTTCGAGGCGATCAAGGCTTTAGATCTGACCCCAGTCGCCCGGGGGAGGACGACCTTTTGCTAGCAAATCTCGATCTGGGCGACCTTACTCCACCCCTCTTTTCCCCATGCTCCCTCCCGTTAACTGCTGCTTCCGCTCCCACCTCCAAGGAGCCCCTGGACTCCTCCACCGACCCGGCCGCCGATGGCACCCCGCTGATGACCACCGAGCCTGCTCAGGTGACAGCTGGCGCCACGCGGCCGGGACACGAGTCACCAAGGGCACCCCCCATTGGTGCGGTGCAATTGACTTCTTTCCCGGGCGGGGGCTCTACAGAAGATAATCCACCTCCTGATGCTGTGGCCGCTAAATCCACCACAGAGCGCGCGCCCAGTGTCACTGAGAGCTCCCTCCCCACCCCCTTAACCCTTGAGCCTGATCGGGAGGCGCCACCATCCAGGTGCTTGCCTCCCGAAACCCAGAACCTCGCCTCTGCCCCTGCCCCTATCCCTATCCAATTTACCTCCTGCAATGTCATTGCCGCCCCCGGGGCTGTCTCCTTCCCTTTCCCAACTGATGACCCCCAGGGAGCAGCCTTTGTGTTCTCCTACCCCGACCCATTAGGAGCTGCTATTTTCCCTCCACCGCCCCCTATCGCCCCAGAGCTTGAGGCGGGCCTAGAAGCTGCAGCCCATCAGGCACCCCGTCGGGGGTCCGCACCCTGCTTGTCCGTTTTAGTGGACCACAGGGCTGCACCAAGGGCCCCGCCGGGGAACAACCGGGAAACCGTAACCCCACCACCCCATGAGCTGCGAGGAGAGCTGCGGAAGTTTTTAGAGGATGTCCGTGGCTCCCGCAACAAGGTACAACTTGCTCTCCAGTGATGGGGGGACTTTTTTCAAATCCTCCGGGCCACAAGGGCCCTCATGGGGGAAGGTAAAGGGACGGGGGAAGCAGGATGCTGTGGCCTACTGGCAGGTCTGCGTCTTCCGCAAACAATTACTCACCTACGGGATGGGTCACGGACTGCTGCGTGGCCTGCTGGGAGATGCGAGCGTCCCTGCCAGTGAGGACCCCCCTGACCCTCCCCATGACACCTCTCACCATCGCAACGTTGAACACCCAGGGTTATAGGATGGCTCTCTGCAGGTCCCAGGTGCTCTCCTTCCTTCGGGAGGGAGGGTACTCTGTGGTTTTCCTGCAGGAGACCCATACGGACCCAACTGCCAAAGACAGTTGATGGCTGGAGTCGGGGGACAGGGTCTACTTTAGCCATGCCACAGTTCGGCAGGCTGGAGTGGCGACCCTGTTCTCCCCCGACCTACGGCCCGAGGTGCTAGGGGTCGCCGAGGCCATGCCGGGTCGCCTGCTGCATCTCCGGGTCCGTATGGAGGGGCTCGTGGTTAACCTCGTTAACGTCTATGCCCCGACATTGGGCCCGGAGCGACTGCAATTCTATCAGCAGGCGTCCGCCTTCCTCGGCACCTTAGATTCTCATGAGTGCCTGGTTCTGGGAGGGGATTTTAATACTATCCTCGAGGAGCAGGACCGCTCAGGGACCGAGCAGAGCCCGGCCGCCGCGGACACCCTCCAGGAGATAGTTGAACATCACTCCCTAGTGGACCTCTGGCGTGACCACCATCCAGATGACACTTCCACGTTCACCTTTGTCCGGTCGGAAGCCCATCGGTCGAGCCACTCCCGGTTGGACCGCATTTATTTATCACGCTTCCATCTCTCACAAGCCCACTCCTCCAGCATTCGGCTGGCCCCATTTTCTGACCATCACCTAGCCACCGTGACAGCCTCCCTCTGTGCGGAGAGGCCGGGGACGGCCTATTGGCATTTTAACAACAGCCTATTGGAGGACGAGGGCTTCGTGACGTCCTTCTGGGAATTCTGGCTGGCCTGGCGAGGGCAGCGGCATGCCTTTCCCTCGGTGCGGCGATGGTGGGACCTGGGGAAGGTGCGTACCCAGCTTTTCTGCCGCGACTACACCGGGGCACCAGCAGACGGAGAAATGTGGCGATGGATCAGTTGGAATGGGAGGTCTTAGAGCTGGAGAGGCATCTGGCCGCCAGCCCCGAGGACCTGCTCCTCTGCGGAGGGTGCCAGGAGAAGCGGGAGGAGCTCTGGGCCCTCCAGGACCATCGGGCCTGGGGCGCCTTTGTTCGATCCCGCATCCGCCTCCTTCGGGAGATGGATCGCGGCTCCCGCTTCTTCTATGCCCTGGAGAAAATGAAGGGGGCCAAGAAACACGTCAACTGCCTCCTGGCAGAAGATGGCACCCCCGTCACGGAACCGGCGCAGATGTGCGGGAGGTCCCGAGCCTTCTCCGCAAGTCTTTTCTCCCCGGATCCGACCAACCCTAGTGCTTGCAGAGTGCTTTGGGAGGACCTCCCTATGGTCAGCGTGGGCAACCGAGACCGGCTAGAGTTGCCTCTCACTCTGGCCGAGTTCTCGGAAGCCCTCCATTGTATGCCCACCAATAAGTCTCCAGGCATGGATGGGCTGACCGTGGAGTTCTACCGCGTGTTTTGGGACGTACTCGGCCGAGTCTGGGCCGTGTCTCTGCAGAGCTGGGTCCTCCCTCTTTCGTGCAGGCAAGCTGTGCTCGCCTTATTGACGAAGAAGGGGGACCTCCGCGATTTACGAAATTGGCGTCCCATCTTGCTCCTCAGCATGGACTACAAAATCGTAGCGAAAGCAATCTCACTGCGGCTAGGGTCTGTGCTGGCGGACGTGATCCACCCAGACCAGACCTACACCGTCCCGGACTGCAGTATTTTTGATAACCTATTTGTGGTTCGGGACCTTTTGGAACTCGGGCGTAGAGACGGTCTGTCGTTCGCCCTCCTGTCCCTAGATCAGGAGAAGGCGTTCGATAGGGTGGACCATGGGTACCTCCTGAGCACTCTGCAAATGTCTGGCTTCAGACCCCAGTTTGTGGGTTTTCTCCGGGTGCTGTACACTTCCGCAAACTGTTTGTTTAAGCTCAACTGGACCCTGACCGAACCAGTCTGCTTCGGGCGAAGAGTACGGTAGGGTGCCCCCTCTCGGGCCAGCTGTACGCTCTGGCAATCGAGCCCTTCCTCTGTCTCCTCCGCAGGAGGCTGACAGGGTTGTTGCTGCGGGAGCCAGAGCTGCGGCTGGTCCTGTCGGCGTACGCTGATGACGTGCTCCTCATGATCCAGGACACCAGCGACTTGGCGCGGGTGGAGGCTTGCCAGGCCATCTATTCGGCAGCCTCCTCCACCCAGGTCAACTGGATCAAGAGCTCTGGCTTGGCGGTAGGAGACTGGCGGCAGGCGAGCTCCCTCCCACCCACGCTTCAGACCATCCGGTGGAGCGCGGGTCCGCTGCTCTACCTCGGCGTTTACCTTTCTGCCATGCATCCCTCTCCACCGGAGAACTGGGAAAATTTAGAGGGCGGGGTGATAGAGCGGCTCCGGAAATGGACGGGACTACTCCGATGTCTCTCCCTCCAAGGGAGAGTGCTGGTGCTTAATCAATTAGTCCTGTCCATGCTCTGGTACCGGCTCAACACCCTGGTCCCGGCCCCAGGTTTCCTGACCAACCTCCGGACATCGATTCTGGGGTTCTTTTGGTCAGGAATGCACTGGGCCCCTGTAGGGGTTCTTCATCTACCCCTGAAGGAAGGAGGACAGAGCCTGAAATGTCTGCACACTCAGGTCCGCGTCTTTCGCCTCCAGGCCGTACAGAGGCTCCTCTATGGCGCAGGCAGTTCGGCGTGGAGCACACTGGCTCACGCCATCCTGTGCCGCGTCTGAGGGCTCCGATATGACCGGCAGCTCTTTTATCTCCGTCCGGGAGGTCTTCTGCGAGACCTCTCCGGGCTGCCGGTCTTCTACCAGGACCTCCTCCGGACTTGGAAACTGTTTTTAACGACCAGGTCCGTGGCAGATCTCCTCGCGGAACCCCTGCTACACAACCCCCAGCTCCATGTGCAGGTGGCGGAGTCCTGCTCGGTGCACCAGAGCTTGATCCTGGCAGAAGTCACGAGAGTCGGAGACCTCCTGGACTGTGACCAGGTAGACTGGCTGGATCCCCTGACACTCGCCCGGTGCATGGGGCTCTCCAGACCTTGTACCTCCCCAGCGCGTACTTCAGGAGGTGAAGGCCGCTTTGCCGCCCGCTGCTCGAGCTTACCTCCACCGGGTCCTGCTTGAGGGCACATCCCACCCACCCTCTACCCCAGTCCCGCAGGACCTTTTAATTGGACCCCTGCCCCGTAGACCCAATAGACCCTTTCACCCCTTTACTGTGAGCCAGCTGCATGAACTGCAGCCAGTATTCTTCCAAACCACGCCAAGGAAACATCTATACACACTCGTGCTCCACTCCCTCCATGCCCTCACCCTAGTGTCCCGCCCCAACACAAAGTGGCGAGACCTTTTGACACCTTTGGAGGGTGAGCAGCCCTGGTGGGCCAGCCTATATTCCACCTTGGTTCCGAGGCCCATGGGGGACATCAGTTGGCGGCTTCTTCACGGAGCTGTGAGCACGGGCACGTACTTGGCGTGGTTCACCCCCATCCCAGATACTTGTCCCTTTTCGGTGTGAGGGAAACCCTGTCGCACGTATATTTGGAGTGAGCCAGGCTGCAACCCCTGTTCCGGCTCCTCACAAATCTTCTATTACGTTTTTGGTTGCATTTTTCTCCTCACCTTTTTATTTATGCACTCCCCATCCATGGCCTCACAAAGTCGCGGGATCTCTTAGTTAACCTCCTCCTGGCCCTGGCTAAAACGGCCATCTATAAAGCCAGAGAGAAGAGGTTGTCCGATGGAGTTTCCTGTGACTGTGGGGCCTTTTTCCGATCCTCAGTCCGTTCACGTATCCGGGCGGAGTTCCTCTGGGTGGCGTCCACCGACTCCCTTGATGCTTTTGAGGAGTGGTGGGCGCTGTCCGAGGGTCTCTGCTCGGTGTCCCCGTCCGGTTCCCTTTGTTTGATCCTTTGATTGGGGGACAAAGTAAGGGACCCCAGCCCCAGCCTTTGCTGCTACAGACACCACCATCTTAGAGGGGTCCTTTCACACGTGGGTGCACGTGCCCCCCCCCCGGGTTGTCCACCCCACAGCCTGCCCCTCTTGTTGGGTGCTTTCAAAGGAGGGAATTGTTGGTGACACTGGGCGTGGCGCCAGGTAACTCGAGAGGGTGGCAGACCTTGAGAGTTGATGAAGCCCCCTCACTCTGGGCCACCAGGTAACTCGGAAGGGTGGAAGACCATGAGAGTCGAGGAAGTCCCCCACTCTGGGCCCGGGCAAGCTTGAACACTTCCCTCCCCTGAAGCTAATGAGAAAACAATTGTGAGTGGCTGCCGTGTTACACATTGCATATGCTGTTGGGGTTTTTTTGTCTTGTAAGTGTGTTATGCAAATAAAAAAAATACCTTTTTGCTTCAAAAAAAAAATTAGTCTCCTATAGCCATCTGGCCCGACCTTTTCACAATATGTTAGGCAATGACCTGCTCTGGAATCTCTTAGCTCCTGTTACATGCATTGCTATTGCCAGTGCTCCAGTTTCTATGCTTTGCCCACTATAAACCTTTCTATATATTTCACGATACAGCCCTTTCTATGAACAATGCCGCCACCACCACTGTCATCCTACCCTGTGGCTAAAAGTCAGATTGATAGCTACTAAATAACTGCATTTTCTGGATGCATCATAATTAGAGAAACGCCGGATGCTTCAACCAGATAGTGCTCATTGTGTGTGAACATCCCTCACTATGACTCATTTCTTGCCTGTGTTAATGGGAGGGAATTCTAGTACTTTGAGTTGCAGGATAAAATATGGGATAATGCTGCCACATAAGGGATCAGAAACTTCTTTACCCACTGAAATGTCATAAGGAACAATTTCTCTACTGGTGTAATTCAGCTCCACTTCATTGAAGTCCATAGTGAATCTAGCCCAATGTTTCTTTGTTTCCATAATTACATTTTACCACATTCTGAAGTGTAGCTAAGTATTTTTTATGTACATTAGTTTTTTATCATTGCAAAATGCACTGCAACTTTGCTAATGATAGGAAACAAATTCAAAACCACCCCCCCCCACAAGGGAACAAAAATACAATGCATTGTAAGTGGGAGACACCCTGACACTGCAACCAAAGAGCAACAACAATAAGCCATCAGCACACATTATGTGAGCAAGTGAAAAAATGCCATTGAGAGAATTGTAATGATTGGTCTGTTTTCCCAGTATACGCATCTGATGGATCTTCTTCAGTTAGATGCTTAAATGCTGTATCTTAGGTTAGTTGTTTTAAAAATGTTCAAGCATGTTAACATCCATATCTAAAAGACCACTACATTCTTTTATTATTGTTATTAATAATAATAATAATTAATAACACAAATGCCATGGTTTGCTTACAACAAAATAAAAAGGAAAACATGTAAGAATATATGCACTGGGATTTTATGACTCCCGCTTCCTGTGCTTATGGGTTTTGTGGATATTAAGTGCAAAACCCTGGGCAAATTATTTCACCTCCTAGTGACTAGAATTCAATGAGAGGTTGCACACTGTCTATAAAAAGGTGTTATGTTACAAATACAATTACACATAAGTTAAAAAACAGCAACTTTTCTTCTTCTTCCTACTCCTAGAAAATGACCGGCCAGAGATAAAATCCAGTACAAACAATACTCACGCACAAATACCGGCCCTCCCTGACCAAAAGCCTGGGTAAATTGTTGCATCCTGCAGAATGCCATGAAACTAAGGTTACAGCTACACTGTGAGCTAGGGGTGTGAGGCCCTGCTCATGTACACATACTCGTGCTCACTCGATGAGAGCGAACGCCAGGACAGATAGTAGTATTGCTGCGGTAGCATTGGTAATGGCAGGAGAGGCACAGCTCAGCTGTGCCACGTACAAACCTGCCTGGAATTGGCGGGCATCTACTCGTCACTGGTCAGCCGTCACTACTCGTCCTTGCTGCTACGAGTGCTACCTCAGCTCACCCACTAGTTACACTCGCAATAGATATCACCAAACTAGCGTGAGTATATGTAGATGAGCAGGGGAACCACACCCCTAACTCATAGTATAGAGATAACGTGTGTGTGTGTGTGTGTGTGTGTGTGTGTGTGTGTGTGTGTGTGTGTGTGTGTGTGTGTGTGTGAATAGAAGCACACAAAAGCCCCAAAATATGTATCTAGGTCTCCAGGCTAGCCATTCAGAGTGGCAGCATAGCAGAGTGCACAGGATGGAGGATTAAGAGTCAGGAGAGCTGTGTTCTGTTCCTGACTCTGCTGCAAAACTGATGTGTGACCTCGGGCAAGTCACTTATTCCTCTCAAATAAGCAAGTGGGGCTCCTCAGCTGTGGAAGACAATCTGCCTAGGAGAAGGAAAATTGCAAGCCAGGAATGTTAGGCCTAGCCAGCTGGTTTGCAAAGGTTGTGCCAATCATGTCTGCTCTATGGGTCTGCATAACTGGATAATAAAACAAAGTAAATCTCCAGTCCATGTGCGTGCACCAGTCCTGTTGAGGGATAGGCAGGTTTCTATCCCTAATACAGACTTCCAGTTAGTTAGTTGTTTTTATTTTTATTGAATCACCCTTGAAAAGTAAAATGGATTAAAATTACAGGATGACAAGATATGTAAAACCTCAAATTCTATGAGGTTCTCCTAATTATAAGCACAATGCATCGTCACAAACTAAAACCACATTTACTGTGTCAGAGATTGGATGAGCTAGACCCAGGCTATTGTAGAGCTGTACCAAACCGGGGATAAATAAAAGGAGAATATTATTTTTTAAGACCACTTTTAGTCCGATTTCCTGGTTGTTAGCAATCTCACCTCAATCATCAGTTTTAAATTCATTTGTACCATTCTCTATGGTGGCATTCTCAGAAATGCTACCAGTTCCACGCGCAGGGCCAGGCAGGCAGAGCTTCAGAGTCTCAATGCGTGGATGAGACAATGGTGAGGAGAGGAGGGGTTTAGATTTATTAGGAACTGGGGAAACTTTTGGGATAGGGGGAGCCTCTACAGGAAGGATGGGCTCCACCTAAACCAAAGTGGATCCAGACTGCTGGCACTTAACATTAAAAAGGTTGCAGAGCAGTTTTTAAACTAAGAGATGGGGGAAAGCCAATTGCTGCAGAGGCGCACGTGGATCGGACAGAGACTTCTCTTAGGAGAGTCTATTGATAGAGATTCTCTAGGTTTTAGTCAGGAGGAGGGGATGAAAGAGAACAAAGTATGGGCCAGATCAGACGAGAAACATGCATACAAAGAATCTGACACATCAGAAAAGGGCAGACAAATAAACAGTGACAAGTTTTTAAAGTGCTTGTACACAAATGCTAGAAGTCTAAATAATAAGATGGGTGAACAAGAGTGCCTTGTGTTAAAGGAGTCTATTGATACAATAGGCATCACAGAAACCTGGTGGAGTGAGGACAATCAATGGGATACAATCATTCTGGGGTACAAAATATATCAGAAGGACAGAACAGGTCATGCAGGGTGTGGGGGAGTGGCACTATATGTGAAAGAAAATGTAGAATCAAATGAAATAAAAATCTTAAATGAATCCACATGTTCCATAGAATCTCTATGGATAGTAATTCCATGCTCTAACAAGAATATAACGGTAGGGATCTATTATCGACCACCTGACCAGGACAGTGATAGTGACGATGAAATGCTAAGGGAGATTAGAGAGGCTATCAAAATAAAAAACTCAATAATAGTAGGGGATTTCAATTATTGCCATATTGACTGGGTACATGTCACCTCAGGACTAAATGCAGAGTCAAAACTTCTTGATACTTTAAATGACTGCTTCTTGGAGCAGCTGGGACAGGAACCCACAAGGGGAGAGGCAACTCTCAATCTAATCCTGAGTGGAGCTAAGGGTCTGGTTCAAGAGGTAACTGTAACAGGACCGCTTGAAAAGAGTGACCATAATATAATAACATTTAACATTCCTGTGGTGGGAAGAACACCTCAACAGCCCAACACTGTGGCATTTAATTTCAGAAAGGAGAACAATGCAAAAATGAGGAGGTTAGTTAAACAGAAATTAAAAGGTACAGTGACTAGAGTGAAATCCCTGCAAGCTGCATGGACACTTTTCAAAGACACCATAATAGAGGCTCAACTTCAATGTATACCCCAAATTAAAAAACACAGTAAAAAAACTAAAAAACTAGCCACTGTGGCTTAACAACCATGTAAAAGAAGCAGTGAGAGATAAAAAGGCATCTTTTAAAAAGTGGAAGTCAAATCCTAGTGAGGTAAATAGAAAGGAGCATAAACACTGCCAAAATAAATGTAAAAATGTAATAACAAAAGCCAAAAAGGAGTTTGAAGAACAGCTAGCCAAAAACTCAAAAGGTAATTACAAAATGGTACATCAGAAGCAGGAAGCCTGCTAAACAACCAGTAGGGCCCCTGGATGATCAAGATACAAAAGGAGCACCTAAGATGATAAAGTCATCGTGGAGAAACTAAATGAATTCTTTGCTTCAGTCTTCATGCTGAGGATGTTCAGGAGATTCCCAAACCTGAGCCATCTTTTCTAGGAGACAAATCTGAGGAATTGTCCCAGATTGAAGTGACACTAGAGGAGGTTTTGGAATTAATTGAGAAATTTAACATAACAGGTCACCAGGACCAGAATGCATTCACCCAAGAGTTCTGAAAGAACTCAAATGTGAAATAGCGGAACTATTAACTATAGTTTATAACCTGTCGTTTAAATCAGCTACCGTACCCAATGACTGGGATATAGTTAACGTAAGGCCAATATTTAAGAAGGACTCTAGAGGTGATCCTGGCAATTACAGACCGGTAAGTCTAACGTCAGTACCGGGCAAATTAGTTGAAACAATAGTAAAGAATAAAATTTTCAGACTCATAGAAGAACATAAATTGTTGTGCAAAAGTCAACATGGTTTCTGTAAAGGGAGATCATGTCTTACTAATCTATTAGAGTTCTTTGAGGGGGTCAACAAACATGTGGACAAGGGGGATCCAGTGGACATAGTGTACAAAGGTTTCCAGAAAGCCTATGACAATATCCCTCACCAAAGGCTCTTACGTAAATTAAGTTGTCATGGGATAAGAGGGAAGATCCTTTCATGGACTGAGAACTGATTAAAAGACAGGGATCAAAGGGTAGGAAAAAATGGTAAATTTTCAGAATGGAGAGGGGCAACACATCAGTCCTAGGACCAATACCTATTCAACCTATTCATAAATGGTCTGGAGAAAGGGGTAAACAGTGAGGTGGCAAAGTTTGCAGACAATACTAAACTGCTCAAGATAGTAAAGACCAAAGCAGACTGTGAAGAACTTCAAAAAGATCTCACAAAACTAAGTGATTGGGCAACAAAATGGCAAATGAAAATTAATGTGGATAAATGTAAAGTAATGCACATTGCAAAAAATAACCCCAACTATACATACAATATGATGGGGGCTAATTTAGCTACAACTAATCAGGAGAAAGAGCTTGGAGTCATCTTGGATAGTTCTCTGAAGATGTCCACGCAGTGTGCAGTGGCAGTCAAAAAAGCAAATGGGATGTTAGGAATAATTTAAAAAGGGATAGAGAATAAGACAGAGAATATCTTATTGCCCATATATAAAACCATGGTACGCCCACATCCTGACTAGTGCATACAGATGTGGTCCCCTCATCTCAAAAAAGATATACTGGCATTAGAAAAGGTTCAGAAAAGAGCAACTAAAATGATTAGGTGTTTGGAATGGGTCCCATATGAGGAGAGATTAAAGAGGCTAGGACTTTTCAGCTTGGAAAAGAGGAGACTAAGAGGGGATATGATAGAGGTATATAAAATCATGAGTGGTGTGGAGAAAGTGAATAAGGAAAACTTATTTACTTGTTCCCATAATGTAAAAACTAGGGGCCACCAAATGAAATTAATGGGTAGCAGGTTTAAAACAAATAAAAGGATGTTCTTCTTCACTCAGCCTGTGGAACTCCTTGCCTGAGGAAGTTGTGAAGGCTAGGACTATAACAAGGTTTAAAAGAGAACTGGATAAATTCCTGGAGGTTAAGTCCATTAATGGCTATTAGCCAGGATGGGTAAGGAGTGGTGTGCCTAGCCTCTGTTTGTCAGAGGGTGGAGATGGATGGCAGGAAAGAGATCTCTAGATCATTACCTGTTAGGTTCAGTCCTTCTGGGGCACCTGGCATTGGCTACTGTTGGTAGACAGGATACTGGGCTGGATGGACCTTAGGTCTGACTCAGTATGGCCATTCTTATATTCTTATGTTCTTATGTTCTTATTATAACGGGTAAGCAAGGTTATAGATTATCTGTGCAAATTTGCAATCTCACAACAGATTTTGGAACATCCTCTGCACTCCTGCTGGACACCTAGAGAGACACTCGGAGACTGGCTACTGGACAGAGCTGTTTAAAAGAATGGAAATTTCCTTTTGCAGGCAATTTCAATATTTTCAATTTACTTTTTGCTCTGGATTGGAATGAAAAATTGAAATATCCAAAATATTTGCACAATAAAAACTCAAAATGTTTTGAACTGAAAATGTCAAAACAGAAATTGTTGGCATTTCAACTGACAGCAAGTATTTCAACATGAATATTTCTACTTAGAATCAGTATTTCAAAATGAATTTGTCAAATAGAAATTTTTGAACTGAATTTTTTTGTTTTGGATTGACATTATTTTTAAATAAAAAATGTTTAGTTTCAAAATTTCACTGTGCAATCAAAGTTTTGTTTTGATCCATCCATTTGAGAAATCTAAAAATTTCATTTAAAAAAACCCCACATTTTCCTATAGGAAATTGTTTCTGTCAAGAAATATTGACCACATCTACTACAGACCATGATTGGCTACTACTGACCAGTTATGATTAGTGAATCTCAGACATACTTCCATCTCAGTGAAGACAAGAACACAGTTTGTATAGATGGTCTCTACAATAGCTACACATTGTTCTTTATTAGCGAATCTAGAACAAATGGACCATAAGGAAAAATGATGTTTAACATGTTCCCATCTTTCCACACTAATATATTTGTCATGGGTCAGCACCAGGGTACTGGAACAATTTGTATAGTAGGGGTGCTGAAAATCATTGAACCAAACTGTAAACCCTGAATATAAAGGAAACCACTTTGAGCCAGGGGATGCGGTAACATCCCCAGCACCCCTAGATTCAGCACCTATGGTTAGCACTGACCAGACTTGCACATTCCACTCTGGAGAATACTTCCTGGACTAACAATGAATGAATGACTCTTTTAATTCCTAATATTATCAGCATTACAGATCTGCCAGCAGTTAATCCTGAAACAGGAAGCAGGAAGTCACCCAAAATATGAGTATTCACCTGGGAGAACACTCTTACCTTGAGAAGCCAAACTAAACTCAGCAGGATAATTCTATAACCTGCTCTGCAAACTAATATCTACAGTAGATGAGGAAATATCATTTATGTTTTCCAAGGGCATTGTGAAGGACAGAATACTGCGCAGTAAGTTGCGGAATTCTGCCAATATTAAAGAGACAAGCAATAAGCAGCAATCACTTCCCTCAGCATGTTTCTGCTCCCTATGTCATGTAGCTGTTTTTGAATGTGGAAGAGCTTTAAAATGGGACTTTTGGGTGGATATCAGAGATCATGATGCAAAAAATAGAACAGCTTTAATTAAACACTAGACTAGGTCCAGTGTATGCCCTTCCATATTTTTTTTAAATACTGTTCAGTGAAACAAAAATTAATTATAATGTAGTAAAAAAATGTGTGTTTTTCACAAAAATAATTGAAAGGTTCTGAAGACGAGATGCAAAAGGAACCAACTTCTATGTGGTGGTCAGGACTGAGTAGTTACATTCAGTTATGCAGATTGTGGGGGAAAAGAAGAAAATAATAGGAAGGAGTAATAAATAGTTAAGTGGGCATAAGAAAAGAAAGAGATTAAAAAGAAGAAACAATTAAATGTCTGTAGACAGTGAAATAACTTTCCACACACTAAATAAATTGTGAAATAAAAGGGTACATGGATAATAAATATTAGAAGCTGTATGAATTAGCAAGAGCTCTCATTATAAATATAGGGAGGTTTCTACAAATAAATGGAAAATGTAGCACTTGTAAAAAATTGTGATTATGCTTTTGATCCTTGTGCTTTCAGGTTGATAAAAAATTAATTTGGCCAAAACAATGAGAAATAAGAGTTAAATTCCTTTACTTTTTGAAGATCCAGGTACTTTGATATTCTGATCGTGATTATAGCATTTGAATTTATACTAAACTCTGTACTTTATCATGGGTATCATGGGGGAATCTGGTATGGAAGGTGTTATCAGATCTGCACATCTCTAACATCTTAGTGTCTGTATTTGCTATTCTTATGCCAACATACCATACACATTGAGTCATATTCTCCTTTTAGTCTTTGCATGATATTCTGTTGGCTTCAGTGGGAGTTCTCTGCAAAGATATGGGCACTATACTTTAGCATTTTTATATCTCTGGTATATGCCATCTTCTGACTGACCTATTCCAACAAGGCCTCCTAGTTATAGCTTTATTGGATATAACATAAACCACCATAATATGATACTTACGATGAACCAAATCCTAGTCCCATGGAAGTCAAGGAACTATAGAACCAAGCTGCTTATCCCAAATATTACGATCATAAATTGCATGTAAATAATATTTGCCACAAATATCACAGCCTAATTGTGACTCTCAATGTGTGACGTGCCTTTTCACTGCTACCACATTTTGTGCATACAATTTCTATGTTTTTGAATTCTCTTTCAACCCTGGTGTTCAGCAGGAGATATAACAAATGAGAAATGTTATTAATATTATATCTGCCACAGGTGAAGAAACACTACTTTATATTTCATTGTAATCCATTCATTGGTTTATGGACCCCAAGCCTTGAGGGAGTATCACAAATCCATATACCGCCTCTGAGTGCCAGAATTTGATTTTGGATCTCTGATTTATCTAAAAGATGTGTAAAAAGCCATGTAGCCAGACAGCTTCTTATTAGCTACAACTATGAAGAGACTCAATAGACCACACTAATGCTTCTAAGGTCAATTGTAACTTATATTCACAAAACTGATTAAATATCTTGTTGTTTCAGCTGATAACAGATGTCCATCTATCTTAAACTTTTCACTAAAGGCATCCATTTTGGTTCAAACTGGGAGCAGTTAGTAAATCGCTAAGAGGACTTTTAGATTTGAAGATGTGAACATTCTACAGTACAACAGAACAATGTCTGGTTGTAATTTAAACACAGAGGCAGCTGTCATCCCCTCACATGCTTAATTAAAGTACATTACAGTAATGTCTGGTGGATATCTGAGGTTGGAATTTGGCCCTAAGGAAGCAGTGATTGTACATAACACAAAACACAATCTGCAGTTGTTGCATGGTCTTAAAGACAATCTCTTTTCCCTTTACAGTCCCAGGTTTATTTCCAAGTACTTATTGTTTTTATTAAAGCTCCCAGCATTAGATACATCAAATCCATTCATTTCAGACACCCCTTGATAACTTGTCTATTCCCCAGTTGCCAGTCTTGCTTGCTGGGGAAGTTCTGCCAACTCAGCCTGTTCAGTAGCCATCTTTATGAGTCACAACACAGCAGCTCCAGATGGAAGACAGGGCAAACCTCTCCCTCCAGAATTATCACCAATTCAGTTCCATCAATCAACCAGCAGCTGGGAGTGATGATTCATTCAGTGATTTGGACGGCTCACTCATGCCAAAGACTCAGTATATTATATCTGCACTATGCCCAGCATCCGCTGGGAAGGAAAAGGCTAAACCCCTTCCTGGTTTTCCCACATGTCCATCCAGCTCACTAAATCCAAGCGTCAGGCCAACCTCAGGGTAGGGGATATTTTTGTTTTATCGTTATAACTTGTCATTTTTAATTCAGAAAATGGTGTATCCATCCAAGCATGTGGCTAGCATGTAAAATCTAGTCAATCCACCATCCGTCCCTAGGGAAATAGCGTGTTAAATTTATTTGTATGGGAATAATAATGCAATATTGGCAAGCCAAAGGCAAGGCTGGGATAACATGGTAAGCAAGCATACTGAATGCATTTGATTGCTCATGCTCATTAAGCAGTTGGTAGTAGAAGGAGCTGGCTTGTGAATTGTGATAATGGTGAGAATCTAGTTTCCGCTTCTGTAAGTAGCAGACGTGACAGGAGGTGGCCGTTCCTTGAGCCAAGATAAAAATTGAGAGTGAACAGTTGGAGCATTTTGGCAACATAGAGCTGGCACACAGCTCAACAACCAGTGCTACACACTGCCACAAAAGGCCTGCTGGGCTTTACTGTCTGCCATCACCTGTGTATGTGTATGGCTGCAGAAGCCAATGCCTGAGAGGAGATGAGAGTAACAAAATCATGTGGAAAACAAATAAGAACCCCGGATAATATCTTGTAATCTGTTCCAAACATAAGCAATAAACACCAGAGGACTTTTTAAATCACAGTTCTGCACTGTTACTGTAAGCAGACAGTCATTCATTTCCTTTGAATTAATAATGCCTTTTAATGTTGCCTTAAGGTTTACCACAATAAGGAGAGCCTAGTTAACTGTGGCCTGCCACAATGAGCATTTGCATTGCAGCTTTGGCATGGGGTTACATTCCTGCAGAACAAGATTCAAATGGGATTTCTTTATCCTTTCCTTGTTCCATAAGAGTGATGGTCAGTGTCATAATATTGACTTTCTACTATGAATGGACCTGTGACATCAGTTTAGGGGGCAATTCAATTTGTTCTTGGCTTTCTTAAGAGTGAAATCAGACATTTATGAGATACAGGTAACTAAAATAACTGGACAATTGCAGATGCTACGCAGTTGAAAAATCATGCACTATGCAAACCATGTACATTTTAAGGGTCTATCTTTCATTAATATCCCATTAACTATGAAGTTCTGATCTCCTCTGTCAGCTTATTCCTTAGCATGCAATAGTATTGTGTTTACCTGAGGGACAGTAACTTTTTATCACAGGAAGAGTCATGGAGGGTGGAAGCTCCCTGTGAAAGGAAGGGCTAAGGGATAGGAAGGGGAGCAAAGGGAGCTACTGAGACTGGGAGGGGGCGGCTCCTGCCTGAGAAGGGGAATCCCACTAGTTCCTACTGCCATTCCTACTGCAGTTCCTGTGTGGCTGGTGCCTGATGCCCTGTGCTTTCCCATGCCCCTCAGCAGTTAGCACCCTGGGCGCCAATGCCCCCTGTCCAAGTGCCGGTGGCCCTGTCCTGTTCCCCATTCTGGAACTGCCACATATGCTCCTGCTCCTCCTCCAAATGCCAATATGCCCCCTCCCCCCCCAATATTTCCACTGAGACTGATCTATAAATGTGTTCTTAAAACTCTGTAACAGATGTGGGCAAACTCA
The DNA here is from genome assembly GCF_965152275.1 of Natator depressus. NCBI lineage: Eukaryota > Metazoa > Chordata > Testudines > Cheloniidae > Natator > Natator depressus. The sequence goes on from NC_134236.1 coordinate 89,556,866, forward strand.
CTTGATCTTATTTCAAGCCTACTCTGACATTTGTGCCTTTAAAAGTTTGACTCCAATGTTATTGGGTTTGTATTCCCCTTAAAAGAGATGTGAAAAAGAAACAGCAAGAGGGCCAAAGAGAAAAAGATTCAGTGAAAAGCAGGGCAAAGTGGACAAGAGACTATACAGAAGTAGGGGAACAGAAGAAAGAGAAATTTGAGTGGAAAACTAAATGGTGATAAGAAAAGGAGTACTTGTGGCACCTTAGAGACTAACAAATTTATTTGAGCATAAGCTTTCATGAGCTATAGCTCACTTCATCGGAAAATACAGTGGGAAGATTTTATATACACAGAGAACATGAAACAATGGGTGTTACCATACACACTGTAAGGAGAGTGATCAGGTAAGGTGAACTATTACCAGCAGGAGAGCGGGGCGGGGGGAGGGGGGGATCTTTTGTAGTGATAATCAAGGTGGGCCATTTCCAGCAGTTGACAAGAATGTCTGAGGAACAGTATGGCGGGGGGGGGGGGGGGGGGAAGGGAATAAACATGGGGAAATAGTTTTACTTTGTGTAATGACACATACACTCCCAGTCTTTATTCAAGCCTAATTTAATGGTGTCCAGTTTGCAAATTAATTCCAATTCAGCAATCTCTCACTGGAGTCTGTTTTTGAAGTTTTTTGTTGAAGAATTTCGATTTTTAGATCTGTAATCGAGTGACCAGAGAGATTGAAGTCTTCTCCGACTGGTTTTTGAACGTTATAATTCTTGACATCTGATTTGTATCCATTTTTCTTTTATGTAGAGACTGTCTGGTTCGGCCAATGTACGTGACAAAGGGGATTTGCTGGCACATGATGGCATATATCACATTGGTAGATGTGCAGGTTAACAAGCCTCTGATAGTGTGGCTGATGTGATTAGGCCCTCTGATGGTGTCCCCTGAATAGATATGTGGACACAGTTGGCAACGGGCTTTGTTGCAAGGAAAGGTTCCTGGGTTAGTGTTTTTGTTGTGTGGTATGTGGTTGCTGGTGAATATTTGCTTCAGGTTGGGGGGCTGTCTGTAGGCAAGGACTGGCCTGTCTCCCAAGATCTGTGAGAGTGATGGGTCGTCCTTCAGGATAGGTTGTAGATCTTTGATGATGCGCTGGAGAGGTTTTAGTTGGGGGCATCCGATGAAGTGAGCTGTAGCTCACGAAAGCTTATGCTCAAATAAATTTGTTAGTCTCTAAGGTGCCACAAGTACTCCTTTTCTTTTTGAGGATACAGACTAATACGGCTGCTACTCTGAAACCTGTCATTATAAATGGTGATATTTACCCATCGCATAGAGAATGAAGCCAGATTAGCTTTCTTGAAATTACTTTTATCCTTAGCACCTATTTAACTAGCAAACCTTGCTTTTGTGAGAAAACCTCGCATTAAAAAAAGTGCCACAGGGCTAAATTACAAGAACTAAATATTTGAGAACTTGAACTCAATTTATAAAACCCAAAAGTATTTTGAGTGATTCATAAAACCTTTAATTCCACAAGGTTCATCCCACTCTTAACATGGAACATGGTTCACTAGCACTAGTCCTGTGAGATGTTTTACTCACCTGAAAGTCTGGCTCCAGTCTGTCCAGCATAGTATTTTACTACTAATATACAGGGATATCTACAGCAACAGTGCAAACGTTAAATGGAAGGGCATCTTATGAGGCACTAAGACTGTCCCCTTGAAAAAATGTGATTATTAAGCAAGGGAATTGGGTACTCCTGTATTGTCTGCTGAAGTTAAAAACCAGTAAGACCTTTGCATATTTTTATTTTTTTTTAATGAGATGCAAGGGAAACTGAGCAGACACAACTGAACTGAAGCTCCAAATTGTCAGTCAGAAGCATAAAAAACCCAACCCATTAGGATGTTTCAGAATTTAACTGAGACAACTGGAGCGCTCCCATTTCTGAAAGAAGGGGCGGAAGAGAATACAGACTTTGCCCCTGTTTTTGATTGTGCGTAGCACCACTGAACAAATCTGGTTTAATCTACTTACAAGGATCTCTTAAATTTTAATGTGTTTTTGAAATTCAGTCTGCATGCAAATCACCAGTGGTGTGTGTTTGTTTATAGCTGAACACATTTCTTTGTTCCCACAAAAGTGCTGTGTTTATTCTTAAGCCTTCTTCTCCCAAACCACTTGTCACAACTCAGAAATGTCATGTTAATGTTTTATGGGCAAACCCATCAGAGCTGCTTCTAGAAATGGTAGCATCACTTGAATAATTTACACCACTATGTTTCTGCTCTACTTTTTTCTGGACTCTGTTAAGCTTCAACAGAGGGAACAAAAATCAGACAGGGTAGACCGGCAAGTTGTCTGCCTCAGCACAGTGTGCCTTCTCCATCTCCCCCTTATCCAGAAAGATGGGAAAACAAATTCTTATCTCTGAAATCTTAAAGGCAGAGATGGGGTCAAAGACTAGCAGTGCTCTCCAAACAATGTCTGGAAGAATCCAAATGGGTAAAACTAGCTTGAGGAAAAAACTGCTTTTCAACACTTTGGTGCTTAATATATTGTCGAAAAATCAGTTCAGTAAAAACTAGAATGAGTTCTAGGAGGAAGTCTAGTGACTAATGCAGGGGATTTGCAGCCAGGATCCTGGGTTGTTTTCCTGTCTGTTCTGTGACCTTGACTTGCACCATCCTACTCCTGGGTATGCTGAACATACTCCATGTGTGGAATCCTTATGCAACGGAAACCCTCAGCTGCTTTGTTAAGATTCCTTCTGTCACCTTTGTGCTGTATTGTTGCTCACCCTATTGTTGTCTGACTCTAGAGCTCTACAGGCCTGTAAAATTGAGGGTATCAAAAATCCATTGTTCTGTCTATATCTAAGCAAAAAAAAATTACACAATCACTTAAAAGATGAAGTGTAAAGTATTGAAGAATAAAAATAAAAGGTTAAATTATAATGTTTTAAAAGTTACTCTAAAAATGTCTCCCAGAAGACTAGTCAATTGGGATTTTTTTTCTTCAGTATTGAAACCAAAATGCTGAACATGGCTAACAAGTCATTTAACCCAGAACTAATCAACCTGTTTTCTAAAGAATAGCAACTATACTGCCAGAGAGAAAATGGGCGTTTTCTGACTAACAATACCCATCTGAAAGTTGAAGAAAGTTTCCTGTGGTGTTTTCATATCCAAAGAAAGTACTTATTATGATAATGTGCAACTGTAAATTTTAATTCTAGAAGGACAGCAGTTTAATTTTACTCATAAAATATAAAAGATAATAAAGTAGAGAGGTCAGCTGTCTTTAGCCTTGAAAAATACTATCATTATGATATCATTTCGATATCAATCATAAGTTAACTCAAAATCAATATTTGATGCTTGTACTATATTTAAATTATATTGCTATAAAGTACATTAAGAAAGCAATGAAGAAAACAATTATTCTACAGACCAACTAAGGAAGGGCCAATGCAATAAGCAATTTATAACTTTAATGTATATTTCCTGTTGGAAACTTTCAAAAGCCATTATAAATAAATCGTGTACAGTATCTCCTTATAACTCCTAATCTAACTGTACAGGGGATTAAAGAACTAAATTATGGTTATTCACCAGGTCTTTCGGCATTTCAGCTTTGCTCTTTAGAAACATTTTGTACCAAAATTGATTTCTGAAGCCACATCACTTGTCTCAACAGAGGTAGAATGAGTAAGAAAGACTACATAAAATGACAGGTTTCAGAGTAACAGCCGTGTTAGTCTGTATTCACAAAAAGAAAGGAGTACTTGTGGCACCTTAGAGACTAACCAATTTATTTGAGCATAAGCTTTCGTGAGCTACAGCTCACTTCATCGGATGCATCTCTAAGGTGCCACAAGTACTCCTTTTCTTTTTACATAAAATGACTTTTAGTGCTTCAGGATCTATAATTGGATGCATGGGTAGATTAAATTATATGCAATATCCACTGATTTACCACCAGAAACAGTGAAATCCCTCATAGTTGTACAGGGTAGGAATTAGTAAATATACTTTTTCTTCATAATTGTTATAATCTGTTGGGGGGACAAGTAAAACTGTATGCTGTGTGTTCCTGAAGTGTAGTGGGTAAGTTGTTGTCAATACTCAGATTTTGGGTTAATATGGCCAGAAATCAGTGTGATGTCTGGATAGGTCGGAATGATTGCTCTGATTCTCTCCAGGAGTTTATGGCAGTTCAGCTGCTTCATTCCAGTGTTGAGTTTAGGTAGCAATCTGTGCCCCCACCTAGTGGGGAGTTTGAGAACTGTTAGCATGCAAGGAACCGAGCACACCGTGTGAACACTTCCACTGTTTGCTCATTCTCTAAATTACAAAAAAAAGACCCACACAATGGTAAAATTAGCAGCAATATTCTAGAAAGCAACCTTTCAACTAAGACTCTGGTTAAGAGTCCCATGTCTGCTGAGGCCTAAAAACTTTAATATGCTCTTTAATAGTCTCTCAAAGAAAAAGTATTTTAAAAATGTGCACACAACCCTCAAGACCAAAGCAACTGCTCTTATTGTTGTAACTTTTGTTCTCCCTTAATTTCTACCCCATCCCTATTGGTCAATTTCTCTCGAGAGGTCACGCCTTAATTTAGGGCCCAATCCTGAAAATAGTTCTGTAAATATAAGCCTTGAACCAATTCCTAATTGAAGTCAATGGGAGCTGGAGTGGGCCCTAAATCATGCCTGCATGGAGCCTTGTAGAAATTAATAGAATACCATGCAGGAGTAGCTACAAGCATGGAGTAAATATCTGCAGAGTCAAATCCTTAAGATACATCTGCACATCAAGTAGGATCCCACGTCCACGAGGCTCAGAGCCTAAGTCTACAGACTTGGGGTTGCACTGCGGCACTAAAAATAGCTATGCAGGTATTCAGGCTCAAGCTGGAACTCGGCTCTGAGGCCTACCCCCATCCCTATGTTTCAGAGCTCAAGCCCAAGTCTGAACATCTACACTGCTGTTTTTCATGACATAGCATAAGCCCCGCAAACTCGAATCTGTAGACCTGGGCTCTGGGACTCGCTGCTGTGGGATCCTGCTTGCTGTGTAGGCATATCTTCAGACGGTAAGTTTCTCCGGACAGGCACATTATCTGGTTTGTCTGTAGGAATCCGTGTACATTTATGGCCCTGTATAAATCAGAAATAAATAAGCCTTTACAAAATATAAAGCCCAACACACTCATAACAATCCTGTTTAGGAACAGTCATTTTCAGAAGATTTTTCAGTCTGTAAAAGCCAAATTTTTGTGTTTCAGACAGAATAAAATATTTTCCTTCTAAAACAACTTCCATACTCTTGGGCCTTTCCCACCTCTTGGATATAGTCCTAAAGGGTGAAGTTTATACCATTACAGAAGATAAGTGCAAGGCCCCTACACCACTTAGATTCTAATCCTTGTAAGCAGTGGTGAGCTGGAGCCGGTTCACACTGGTTAGCGCGAACCGGTTGTTAAATTTTGAAGCCAGTTTAGAACCGGTTGTTAAAGAATACAAGGAACCAGTCAGTGTGCTGTGAGGCAGCTAGAAAGCTTTTGAATGCTGTAACAAGAAAACACTTAAGCACATGGTTAACTTTAGGCAATTTTTACTCACCCGGTGGCACTCCGGGTCTTCGGCAGCCCTTCGGCGGCGGGTCCTTCAGTGCCGCCAAAGACCCAGAGCGAGTGAAGGATGTGCCACCGAAGTGCCGCCGAAGACCCGGAGCGACTGAAGGAACCAGTTCTTCAGTTTTTGGCAGCTCATCACTGCTTGTAAGCCAATCCCTTTGCATGTATGGAGCCTTATTGTAGTCACCTGGTCTCCCCACAGGTGCAGGGGTCTACTTACATGGATACAATGTAAGTAGACCCCTGTAAGTAGGACTGGGGCTTTAGTGTGTAGCTGAAGAGGTGGATAAATGGAGCAGATAGCCTAACCTGGATGTTCACTGGAGTGAATTTCCCCCAAACTGAATAGCTAAAGAATGAAACCACTTCTTTTGCTGTTCATATCATTTGTAACTTGGTGTATCCCACATTTTTGTTGCTTGTTCATTTTAGCAACAGGCCAATAAAAATAAAATGTGAGCTGATCTAATGATGCAGCATGGGCCTCAATTACACCTGGTCAGACAAACAGGAGGATTAAAATTGAAAACAGTTCATCCCTCCAGTTTTTCCTCAGAATTTGAAATTTTGATAAAAATTGTTGCTGATGTTCAAAAACTTTCAACTAGTTCTACATTGAATCATATAGAAGAGGTAAATATCATAAAGTATCTTTGGTTAGAGCTGGGCGACATGCTGAATTTTCATACAGATCATTTTTTCCAATTAACTACATTTTTCAAAATGCTTATATTTTGCACCTGTGAATTTTTGACCTAGATGGACTCTCTCCATGGGTTGTAAGCAGGGCCTCCAGCTGCTTTTCCTTTTTCTACAGAAACTGACGGGCAAATGTTGGGGAGCTCAGGTTATTCCCAATGCCCAGGAGAAGCTCTCAATTCCATTTACAGACTACATTGGTTGTAAAATTCCCTTCAAACCTTAGCCTGAATGTGGAGAGCAGGAAAAAGATGTTAAGAAACCCCCTGCTCATTGTCTGTGTGTAGGAAGGAGCACATTGACTGTTTTCTCAAGTGGCTAGCCCTGGCTTGCTTCCTGTCCATATTCCCAAAGCTCTACTAGCTCTTGTAGGCAGACATTGCAATGTAAACTTCATAACTCAGATTTGCTTCATTTGTAGCTAAAACTTCTTCACTCGCCACTAGTGCAAAGACTGTCCCTGTCCTCCTCTGAAGTTGCTTATGTTTCATTCTGTTTGAGTCGGGAATTACACAGATCTGCCTTTGAACAGGGACTTGTGAGTGATAAAAGCAGTTTTCAATCATGAAAGATCTTTTTTATTTCTTCAAACATTTTGGGCAAAAATGTGCAGTTTCATTCTGAGTGCAGACTTGAGCCCTGATCTTGCAAAGACTTGTCTTACTTGACTTCAGTGGAACTACTCAAAGTTCATAAAATTAAGCATATGTGTAAGTCTTTGCCAGATCAGGCCATATTTTGCTCAGTGTTGCTTGCAGCCTGGTGGTTGACTTACTTTCATTAGCTTTCCCCTTTCCTCCCTGTTCAAATTTTATTTCCTTGTTTCATTTTTTTTTAATTTGCTCCAGTGTGACAGTAAGAAATTGTGTATGAGTTCTTGGTTTCAACTCAGGAGAATTGCTGGAACTCAACACCTGCTGTCCTGAAAGTACCAGAGCTCAGCTGATGTGAAATGCTGCCTTTAAGTATTGAACTTTATTGTTCTGGGGCTGTGTTTCAGTTACCATTAGACTTCCCTGGTTTTTAGGAATCAATACATTGCTACTAAAAATGCCCTTCCTGCTGAAATGTGATATACAATTTCTTAGGTAATGCACTTTCCACACAAAAAAAGTCAGCTGGTATTTGAAGAACACCTGAGGGATGAAAAAAGTTTTACATGAAATTTAAAAAAAGAAAAATAAAACTTTCTTAAAAAATGTGGTGATGTTGTGGCTGGACCAACTTCGGCTCATATGGTGACAACTAGGAACCTGGTGCAACGTGCGACAAAGAGAGATCACTGAGGGGGTGATGTAGCTAGACTGTTTGCATGTGATCTGAAAAGCAGATCTATCACTCCAAACCTAAATCTGGTATAATGTGTCTAGCTTGTATGTGAGACCTGGGAAGGAGTTAAAATAGGATTGGTTCTAGTGCACTACCCACTCCCTGCCTGAGTTGTTGGAATTTCTTTCTGCAATAGGTGTGCAGGCTGATTATCTGGGTGATTTCATAATTATCTATCTTCTGAATCAGCTCAACATTTCCTACCACCACGGTGGCAATGGCCTATTCTCGGTGGTGATAGGCTCAGGTCATATCGTTGGTCATACTTTGGATTCGCGTTTGGGCTACGATCAAAGGTTGAGAGGATGGGAACCGACCTTATCATGGATCAGTCATTAGCACTTGTGGTTTGACTTTGGGGGTCAGATCTCCTGTTGGGGCAAGAAACATGGTCTGCCCTTGAAGTCTGATAGAGCCAGAATGTTTTCAAAAGACTCTGAAGGAGAATGTAGAATTTACTTTATGTCTCCATGTCCACTGACCCAGGGTTTGGCGGGAGAGAAACATGGATGAGAGCAAACTGGCTGAGACTGAGCCTGGACTAGACAATATTAATGCTAGAAAAACTGGAAGAGATATTTGAGATTATAACTGCCCCTAAGATAATGGGCATTCAAGCACCATTGCTAAGTGGCATTTATAACTTCTGGGTCTGGCTAAACTAACAGCTGTGTCATGCCTTTGTCACTTCAGGGTTACACTATTGCCAGGTACTCTACATGGGGCTACAGCTTACATCAATTCAAAAGCTGGAACTGGAGCACAAGGTGGCTGCCCGCTTGGTAAGCTGTGCATCATCTATAACGCACATGACAACTGCTTACTTATGAGCTCAGAGATAGAAGTTAAGAGATTAGTTTGAACAAAACCAACCTACCTTACAGACTGCCTCACTCCCCATCGTACATTGCCACAATTGCAAACACAGAAGGTGCTGGTGCTAGATTCCCCCTTTATATAACAGACAGGAGGGGGTCTAGCAGGGCATTCTCCATACAGGCACTAGGATTCTGGAATGTTCTCCTGTTCTGACCCTGGTCCAAAATAGCTTGGAATTGACAACTTTCAGGTGAAACGTGTATTTGTTTTACCTGGAATTTGAAAAGAGATAGTGGAACTGACATGCAGATGACTGCACAATAGAACTGATTGAGAAATTGATTTTCTGTACCATGGGAAATTCCAACATTTCAAAAGCTTGTTTTAGTTCCAAATTGCGCGGAGGGGGAGGGTGTTGATTTTTTGAAAATTTCTGTGGAATTCCAAAAAAATACTTGACTCAGGAACATCAAAATGTTTCATTTCAATGTCAAATAATTTCTTTTCAATAAGATAAAATGTTTTATTTCAAAAATGTCAAAATAGATCATATAAAGTATTATATAACATATATTGAATATAATATAAATTATTTTGATATAAAAGTAAAACCAAAGTGAACTAAAAAGTCAAAACAAAATGCTTCAGCACTAGCAAAATGAAATGCTGAATTCAAAATGATTCATTTAGACCTTTTTTGCAAGAAAAATTTTGTAAAAATCCACACGTATCCATTAAATGTTCTGATTTTGACAACTGTATTTTCTGATGGAAAAATCATTCATTATGCACTAAAACTGGCTGAAAATTTGATAACATGCTACTTTTGAGGGTATGGGGGGCGAGCCAAGTTCAGTGTATGATGGTTTCGTAATTTTGAACAATTGGCAGAGTACTTAAATCTGTACAGGGAGTGCTTTTTATTTCCACTAAATTGAAAGAAAAGAAATAAATACAATTTGGAGAGAAAGAAGAACCCATGTTTATAAGAACAGAAAAAAAATTGAGAGTAAAATATGAATAATAAAACAGATTGTCAATAATAAACATTTAGGTGCTACAATGAGGACAATGGCATAAATATCCAGCTGGAGACAGACAAAAAATAAATCCTTGTTTTGCCATTTCTATTATTATACATTTAAAATATATAGTATATTCAGGCAAATAAAATATCTGGTGTGCCCCGTCAACATATTCAGATGCTCATTACAAAGGAATGTCAGGAAAGAAATATACAGTGCAATATGCTTTTGTTTTTTCTGAGAATGTAACCCATTCCATGTGGCCCTCCAGAGCTTCTTATGGGATCAGTAATATTTTATTATCTGGCTTAATTTCTTCTCCCCACCCTAACTCCCAACAGATAGAAACATGCCCAGTAGAAAAAAACGTCAAACTCTTTCAAGCATTTAGTTTCTTTGTTTTCTTTCTCCTTTTCCCTCATGTCTACACGGCAGAGTTACAGCGCCGGCAGTTACAGCGCCGCTCAGAGAGCGCTGAACGGAAACCGCTGTTGTGTGTTCACACTGTCAGTTGCCTACGCAATAGCATGATTACACTTGCAGCACTTGAAACGGTATTCGGAGCGGTGCACTCTGGGCAGCTATCCCACAGAGCATCTCCTCCTCTTCTGCCACTACGAGCTGTGGGAAGGTGGAGGGGGTCATGGGGCATTCTGGGTCCTGTCCCAGTGCCCCGTGATGCATTGCTTCACATCCCAACAATCCCTGTGCTTCCGTCCGCTTTTGGCACCATCTTTCAATGGTTTGTGTACTGCGCACTCTGCCTCTTTGGGTTGCAGGAATGGATCCCGAACTGTTGACCAGTCTGCTGCTCACTCTGACTAACACTTCAAGAGTGGCAGTGGAGTTATTCCTTAAACTACAAAGGCAAGAGGAGTGTGACATTGATCTTGCCACACATACTAGCTACGACACGAGATTGCTTGTGGCATTCACAGAGGTGCTGACCACAGTGGAACACTGCTTTTAGGCTTGGGAAACAAGCACCGAGTGCTGGGATCACATCGTGATGCACGTCTGAGATGACAAGTAGTGGCTGCAGAACTTTCGCATGAGGAAATTCACATTCATGCGACTGTGTGATGAGTTAGGCCCAGACCTGCGGCACAAGGATACGATAATGAGAGCTGCCTTGCCGTTGGAGAAGCACGTGGCAATTGCACTGTGGAAGCTAGCTACTCCATACTGCTACCGATCCGTTGCAGACCAGTTCGGAGTTGGAAAGTCAACTGTTGGACTCGTGTTGACGGAAGTGTTCAGGGCCATTAATCGCATCCTGCGCCGAAAGACCATGACTCTGGGCAATGTGCATGACATTGTGGATGGCTTTGCACAAATGGGCTTTCCTAACTGCGGAGGGGCAATAGATGGCACACACATTCCAATTCTGGCACCAAACCACTTAGCTACCGAGTACATTAATCGCAAGAGGTATTTCTCAATGATTCTCCAGGCACTTGTGGATCACCGTGGCCGTTTCACAGACATTAACGCAGGCTGGTCCAGAAATGTGCATGACGCACGCATCTGTTGGAACACTGATCTGTTCAGGAAGCTGCAAGCAGGGACTTTCTTCCCGGACTGGAAGATCACCATAGGGGAAGTCGAAATGCCCACTGTGATCCTGGGAGATCCCGCCTACCCCTTAATGCCGTGGCTTATGAAGCCATACACGGGCACCTTGACAGCAGCAAGGAGCGGTTCAGCAACAGGCTGAGCAAGTGCAGAATGACTGTTGAGTGTGCTTTTGGCCCTCTGGCGATAATATTCCTGTGCTTATAGCCGCGTGCTGTACGCTCCATAATATTTGTGAAGGGAATGGTGAAAGCTTCACTCAGCGTTGGACCACAGAGGCTCAGCACCTGGAGGCTGAGTTTGAACAGCCAGAGATCAGGGCTATTAGAGGGTTGCAGCACTGGTCCATAGGATCAGGGGTGCCTTGAGGCACCAATTTGAAGCTGAAAGCCACTAATATTTGTTGCTATGCTCGGTAATGCAGTGTTTGTAATGCTAGGAGATGATTGTGATTGGTGCAGATGATGCAATATGAAGGTTTAAGATAATTGTCTGTTGCTTTGCAGGGCTCTGTTTGCTTTCAATTCATAGAATAAAGATTGCTTTCAAACCAACACAATTCTTTTATTAAACAACAACCAGAGGAGAGAGTCAAACAAAAAAACATATCAGCACTGAGGGGGATAGGGGAAGGGAAGGTCCCAGGAGGAGGTGGGGTCCCGGGACGGTTAAAGATTTATGTATGTCCAGGGATCATATCCAACCTTCTTCTTTGGAATACAGTGCAGCGGGTACTGTACTTCAGCAGGGCTAAACTGCAGAGGGATGGATGAGTGCAGTGGGTAGTGGGAGTCCAGAGTGCCGGACTGTGACGGAGGAGAAGTTGAATGCTGCAGGTATAGACTGGAGCCAGGAGGTTGACAAGAGTGTGTCGGTGGTGTCTGGGGGGCTCATGCAACAATGGCTGCAGGGGAGGGTGGGCGCAGAGCTGCTTGGTTTTCAGTGCTAGTATCGCCAGGAGCATGTCTGCTTGGCTCTCCATAACGTTTAAGAGACGTTCTGTGGCTTTGCTGTGGCGCACCACATTCTCCTTTTGGTCCCTCTTCTCGCTGTCCTGCCACTCCTTCAATTCCTGTTTCTTGGCCGAGGAATGCATCATACTGTCACTCAGAAAGTCCTCCTTAGTTCTTCGTGGCCACTTTCTAATTCTGCACAGCTGTTCTGCCGCCAATAACAAAGAGGGAGGCAGGGCCCTAGAGTACACTGGGCATGTGGCTCTTGGGGAGAGCCAACACTGTAGGGAGGACCTGATCATCATGCCTGTCCCCACATTTTCCACAAACTGTGTTCATTAGGGAAGATATCTCACTGCTGAGGGCAAGCAGGGAATCAAGGGAGGGTCTTCTCCAAGACTGCAGCTTCCGCCCTGGCGCTTATTCCGCTCGCCTGTGTGCAGCAGCGGTCCCCCCACTCCCCCGTGATGGCAAAGTGGTGTGAGAAAGTTCCCATTAATGGGGCAAGAAACAGCTCTGCGAAAGAACCTGCGGCAGCGGATTGCCCAGTCTCACCACGAGAGTTTCCTGGAGATCTCTGAGGCAGATTCCCATGAAGTGAGGGAGTCAATCAACAGGCTGTTCCGCTGCTCAGACGAGGCATGTGGTGGTACGCGCATCTTACAGACACAAGCCAGCTTCCTGCAACCCTCCTGCCCACAACAGCTTGCTTCAGCGATTCCCAAAATCAGATCCACTTACCAGAGGACTCCTCTCCTGTTTGTGCTTCGCCAACATCTGACAGCTGTGACTGGTTAGCCTCCTCTGGGGTAGAAAAGAGCTCCTGGCTGCATGCATCTCTGACCTTCGAGTCGTCCTCTGCCTTTGGGTCCCCCTCCACATCCTCATCCAAGATGTCCTCCTCCTGGCTCAGTCCACTCTGAACTGGCATGTGAGCCACCGAAGTATCCACAGGGGCCTTCACAGTGAAGGTGGAGTCACCACCGAGTATCGCGTCCACCTCTTTGTAGAACCGGCAGGTTGTGGGTGCAGCACCGGAGCGGCGGTTTGCCTCTCGTGCCTTGTGGTAGGTGTTCTGCCACTCCTTCATTTTGACCCTGCACTGCGGTGTGTCCCAGTCATGGCCCCTTTCTGTCATGCATCGTGACATCTGTCCGTAGGTATCATAATTCCTATGGCTGGAGCACAGCTGAGACTGGACAGCCTCTTCTCCCCAAACGCAGATGAGCAGCTCAGCATTGGTCCAAGCGGGGGATCGCCTGGTGCAGGAGCAGGCATGGCCACCTGGAAAGATGTGCTGAGACCACTGCATGCCTCACCGAGCAAACAGGAAGGGGACTTTCAAATTCGCAAAGGAATGTATGAGTTTGGGATGACGGTTGGTCACCTGAGGGCAGGGCAGTAGAGTTCAAACCGATGGCCACAGAAGTGAGAACAGGCATTGTGGGATACCTCCCGGAGGCCAATCGCAGCACTGTAATCAACCAGGGTGTCTACCCTGGCACCACAGCGCTGTACCCCCAGCGCAGAGCCTCATACACTTTAAGGTTAGAAGGGACCATAGTGATCATCTAGTCTGACCTCCTGCACATTGCAGGCCACAGAACCTCACCCACCCACTCCTTTTGTTTCTGAAAGGGATAATATTAGGATCCACATCTAAGGCCCCACCTTTTTTATTTTTTAACCAAACTTTCCACTTTTGACTGCAAAACCAAAGGTGTTTCTCAGTCTGCTGGAGTTCTATTCAATTGTAACAATCATAGACAATTATAGAGGTTCCAGCTGTAATACTGGTGGTGTTCCTTTTCTTCCCACATGTCTGACTATTTTCAGATGAATTTACTGTGTTGGGAAATAATGATGCAATCAAGCCACAAATCAGACCTTTTGAGACTTCCTACATATGCTCTAGACCAGAGGTGGGCAAACTACAGCCCAGCAGCTGAATCCAGCCCCTCAGATGTTTTAATCCAGTCCTCAAGCTCCTGCCGGGGAGCAGGGTCTGGGGCTTGCCCCACTCATAGATTCATAGATACTAAGGTCAGAAGGGAACATTATGATCATCTAGTCTGACCTCCTGCACAATGCAGGCCACAGAATCTCACCCACCCACTCCTGCGAAAAACCTCTCACCTATGTCTGAGATATTGAAGTCCTCAAATCGTGGTTTAAAGACTTCAAGGAGCAGAGAATCCTCCAGCAAGTGACCCATGCCCCATGCTACAGAGGAAGGCGAAAAACCTCCAGGGCCTCTTCCAATCTGCCCTGGAGGAAAATTCCTTCCCGACTCCAAATATGGCGATCAGCTAAACCCTGAGCATATGGGCAAGATTCACCAGCCAGATACTACAGAAAATTCTTTCCTGGGTAACTCAGATCCTACCCCATCTAACATCCCGTCACAGGCCATTAGGCCTATTTACCATGAATATTTAAAGATCAATTAATTACCAAAATCATGTTATCCCATCATACCATCTCCTCCATAAACTTATTGAGTTTAATCTTAAAGCCAGATAGATCTTTTGCCCCCACTGCTTCCCTTGGAAGACTATTCCAAAACGTCTCTCCTCTGATGGTTAGAATCCTTCGTCTAATTTCAAGTCTAAACTTCCTGGTGGCCAGTTTATATCCATTTGTTCTTGTGTCCACATTGGTACTGAGCTTAAATAATTCCTCTCTCTGCATGGCTCCCGGAAGCAGCAGCATATCCCCCCTCGGGCTCCTATGCGTGGGACATCCACGGGGCTCCGTACGCTGCCCCCACCCCAAGTACCGCCTCCACAGCTCCCATTGGCCAGCAACCATGGCCAAGGGGAGCTTCAGGGGCGGCGCCTGAAGACAGGGCAGTGCACAGAGCCACCTGGCCACACCTCAGCGTAGGAGCCGGAGGGGGAACATGCCGCTGCTTCCGGGAGCTGGTTGAGGTATGCGCCACCCAGCGCCCGCACCCCTGACCCACTCCAGCACCCCAACCGCCTGCCCCTGCCCCAGGCCTGAGCCCCATCCCGCCCTCCAAACCCCTCGGTCCCACCCTCCTGCACCCCAGAGCCTGCATCCCTAGCCGGAGCCCTCACTCCCCCCACCCACACCAAAAACCCCTGCCCAGCCCAGAGACCCTCCCGCATCCTGAACACCTCATTTCTGGTCCCACCCCAGAGCCCACACCCCCAACTGGAGCCCTCACCCTCTTCTGCACCCTTGCCCCCAATTTCGTGAGCGTTCATGGCCTGCCACACAATTTCCATATCCAGATGTGGCCCTCAGGCCAAAAAATTTGCCCACCCCTGCTCTAGACTGCAGGCCATCTGTCCAAAGACTTTTTTATAAGAATCAAAAATAAAGTTCACAGCTTCTCTGATATTTAGGGTGGAAAATGTAATTTCATTCCTTCAGCGGTTCTTGAAAAATATGGAGCAGAACACAGCTGGGGAGTCATCTTATCTGACTTGACATTTTTAAGCTTATGTCAAAATGAGGGAGGACTGCATGAAATGATTTAATTCTATAAAAAAATAACCCTGAATTACATAAATAAAACATTGCATAGAAAGGTATCTTGGTACAATTTATGTGACGTGAATTTTACAAGAGCTAGTCTATTGTAGAAAAATTCCACTTCTATCTTCCTGATCCCTTTATTCTATCTAAACATAGAAATTTGTCAGTTTTCTTAAAAAAATCTATTACTGTTTCTCATAACTGAATCCATTATTTTCCCTCTATGTGCTAAGTAAAAACAAGTACAATAGATTGCTTTGGCTGAACCTTGATCATAAAAGGCCTCAAGAATCAAGTGCAATAAGTTAAACCCATTTTAGTGTGCACTGCAACTGGAAATGCAAACCTTGATGTTCCATTTAAATCAAGTCTTAGAGAAGAACTCTGATTATAAATGGTATCTGTCGTATAAATACAAATGGTTATTAAATGGATTGGATCTTCTTAGTGTATGTGCAACATGCCTCAGGTAGCGCGTGACCAGGATTCATCACCGAATTTGGTCCACTGGTTGTTTCATTAGCTTCCAATGGGTTGGATTAAGGAAGCAATCCGATAGGAGGATTTCAGTCGAGGTCTACGCTACACCACCACTAAGCAGGTTTGCTCTCTGTCAAGGTCTGATTACCACACAAGTTGATTAGCTACATCTACCCAGCCTAGAGAAAAATGGAGAAAAAAAGAGTAGGTAGTAATATTTTAAACTGCTCTATATTTTACTCTTTCTTTGGGGTCTAATTCTCCACTGCCGTGCACTTTCTAACTAGTAGTGAGAAACGGAGCTACAATAGAATGGTAATGTGTCACAGCCACTTAACATAGGTATAAATGACAACAAAAGGTGCCAGGCTGTGGAGAATCAAGTCCTTTATATTCAGTCACTTTTAGTTGACTAAATGCACATGCTTCGGAGCAGATTCTGCCACTCTTATGTTGAATCCCACCTTATTCCCCCAGTGACTCCATTGATTTCCATGGAATTTTTTTATAGACTAGCATAATATTCAACGCGAGTAAGACTGGCAGTCTAGCCCTTAAAGATTTAGGAGGTTGTAGATTATTACATCTTGAAGAAACAAGAGTATGAGCATCCCCAAACTTTCCAGCCCGATCCAAAGCCAGATTTTATTTTGGGGCTTGGATCTAACTCTACAACAAAAAGCAAAAGGAAAAGATCAGACATGCTCCAATTTCCAGACTCTTACAGTCACAGGACATGGAGTGTCTGAGAAAGTGTCCATGTGCCAAACAAGCTATCCTCAATTCAGTGCTCTGGCTCAGGGAAACTCAACTGCGGAGCTGGCAAGATGACACAAAATCATCACCGTTCCTGGTGTGGCAGGAGCACCATCTCTTCAGAAATGCAGTGTAGTCCCCATACTGCTACCCCTCCCACCTCAGGAGGAAGAGTTGCTATGTATTGAAGTGTCTACAGTTTTGCTTTTTCTAGGTTATTACATTATATCCCAGCACCTTCAAAATCCTCTGTGCCAGACAGTACAGTTGGGAATGAAGCATGCAAATTCCTGTACTAACAGTAAGCTTTAGACACCTACGCTAACCTCAGGCCTACATTGTACTTAAACTAAGTTAAACAAAATAATAGAAAAATATTGATTTTGCTGTTTTTGATAGACATTTCACAAATAAAAAAATCCAGGTGGAGTGTAATTATACTGCAGTGAAGAAAAAACTTGTGTATGGTGCCAATGTGATATATATGCATATATAGTGCAGATTTCAGGGAATAGGATGGAAATTACAAGTTTATGAGCTCATGGTCCTGTGTTGATCTAGGAATATGTTTCCTACATATACATGGGTTTTTTCAGACATACTGGGTCATTCATTGAGGTGTTTAAGGATAGTATGGGAATCTGTCCATTTCAACTCAGCTATACTGTCTAGCACAGAGGATTTGGGGCCATTTGCTACAACTTTGAATTATGACAAATTAATTCTTTGTGTTACGTTTTCTTCTCTGTAAGAGAGTTTGATACAATAGCTCCCTTGCTATAGGACTCTTGTAACCTTTATATCATCTGCTGTAAAGTTTATCTAATATAGGTGCTTTCTATAAGTAAGATTCCAGTAAGTCTTAAATGTCCCCTTTGATCTGTTCTTGATGACATGAATGTCCTTAGGAGTTAAGACCCTCAAACTGTGGGGCAAATGAAGCCCAAAGCCAAGGACCCCTCTGAATTTTACAACTCTATAAAAGTCAAGGGTGGAATCAGTTTTTAATTAAAATGTTTCTAACCTATTTCAGTGTGACAATCATCCCAGAAATGCAACATCCTTGTCAGAACTGAAAGTTTGCAGTAATATTTTTTTCTGAAAAAGAATAGGCTATCCAAAGTCAAGTTGTGCATGGGACCTGTTAAACCCCTGGTTGTAAGGATCCTGGACTTGAATTTATGACTAGGGGACTGCCTCCTGGACTGATGGTGCTATGGTCATCACAAGTTCCATCTGGTTGCTGGCCACTAATCAGTAGCTGAGCTTGCTTCACTGCTGAGTAGTCAGTGTGAGCTCTTGTTACAAAGAGGGGGGCGGCTCATCATCATGAGACTATGCTGCATTCCATCCCAGTGCCCAACACTGACTTCCACTGTGCCTTTGGCCAAGTCATTTAACCTTTTCTTCCTTCTCTGGAGATAGTAATGCTTTCCAACATCACAGGAATGTTATGGCAGTTAATTGGTTAATGTTGTAAAGTGCTTTACAAATGTAATTAGTATTAGGTAATGGGGGGAAGAGTGGGGTGAAAAACAAGGAAAGCAAGGAGGATAGCGAGATAAGACTACAGAGGGACAAAGAAAAGAGGGAGTGGGGAAGAAACTGTATAATAAAGGAGGGAGTTTTGGGAGGACAACAGAGAATGGGGTGTATGTGGAAAAGAAGAAGATGCTGCTTTCCAAGAAAAGAAGAGATGAGACAAAGAGGAGATTAAAAATAGATTACAGATGAGGGGGGAAAGTGTGGGGTACTGAAATGGAGTAAATAGACTTGACGTGTAAGGAGAAGGAAATAACAGGGAAATGGCAGAGAGAATAAGCAATGAAACATATAAACTTTAGCTTAGTGAATCTTTTCATTTATTTATATCTATTTTAGGATTTTCCTAGAGACACCTGATACCTCTGATATTGGGAGAAAGTAGTTAGACACCTATTTTGAGCCCATAGTATGTGCTGTATTAATATTACGGACTACAATGGATTCTGTAGTTCAATAATTGAAAATGAAAGGGAAAATATAGTTCACAATTATGCTGCACACAAAAGCCTTCAAGGTCTCGGGATTTAGCAGAAGCCATACACCTGGCTAATTTACCTAGAATTGGAAAAATTGTTTTAAATGTTGCTAACAATGCTCAGACCCGCATATAATCAGCCACGCTCTACTTCTCCTGCAGCAGAGGAAGCTGGCCCTAATGTTATCCTATGCTATATAAAATAAATCAGATACATTTGGAAGAGAGAGAAGGGGGGAAAGAAGCATTTTGCTGACCCTTCTCAAAAGTCTATGTATGGTCCTAAGCATAGTGCTGTCAAATGCATCAGCTGAGGTTGGGAATTTTGCAGAATCACTCCAAAATATTAAGGCCATGTCTATTTCATTATAAAAGATCTTTTCAACTTCATGTAGGGTGACCAGATGTCCCAATTTTATAGGGACAGTCCCAATTTTGGAGTCTTTTTCTTATATAGGCTCCCTTACCCCCCAACCGCTGTCCCGATTTTTCACATTTTCTGTCTGGTCACCCTAGCTTCATGATTCTTAAAATTCATGAATTATAAAATGTTCCTATGCACCTCAGTGGATAATTTAAAAAATCATCAACCTTGTGACGCTATCTGAGTCTTAGCCTTAGTCAACTAATGCTGATTGTGATTATTTTATAAGAGAGACACTACATGTATACAAAGCAAAAAGCTTCATGTTTTGCTGCTATTTTAATTATTTTCCCAATATCGGTTTCATTTTCCTCTTTAGCAAAGGCATGTGCACTTCATGTACAATCAAGACACCTAATATGGCTTTGCCAGCATTATAGTCACAGGATATTTTAAAAAAAGAAGAGAAAAGTCTCAAAGCACAGGTCCTGCTGTGCAACAAAGTAATCAGATTCCTTCATAGCAACCAGGCTGATTGGCTTCAGCAATCTAAGGAATAACAAATAACCATTCTAGAAGATAAACAGTGCAATGCAACAGTGCTTATTGAGCAGCAATCTCATCTGGTCATTCTTTTGGTCTATTATTTAAATAATAAATAGAAGAGAGCTTATTTTACAAAAAAATCAAACAAACAAAAAAGCCCCCTCATTTCAGTTTTCCTAATTTTGCAAAACAATGGCTGACATTAAAATCTCTAGTGTCCTGGAGCATCACCATAGCCTTGGCAATTTATAAAAGTCCTTAGTTTCATCTAATAATTTAAACCTCTCTCCCTCATATTTTGAGGTTAAATTTACCCTTTATACCATATTCATTTAACTGATTGTTTGATTTTCTTCAGTCTCTGCCTCAATGTTCATTTTACAAAAGCATCTGCATCAGTATAGCATGTATAGTCCATATCATAATCTTCCAGTTTCCAGTGCAATGTTTCAAAAGTGGGCCGTACTTTGGGCTCTGCACTCCAGCACTCCAGCATAATGTTATAGAGTTTATTTGGGCAGTTATCTGGTTGAGGGATTCGGTATCCTTTATCCAGCTTCTGGATTACTTGGTAGCCCATCAGACCTGAAATACATTTAAAAAAAAAGAAAAAAGAGGAAATTAGCAGAAAGTGGCTCAATTTTTGCATGCATGACTTTGCATGCACAAATTTCCTGTGCATGCAAAATGGTAATGTTTACAGACACAAAACCCAAACTGGGGGTAAAAATTGGTGTGTATGTGCATGTACAAGGACAGAGCACAAGACTCGCTCATGCAAGTGATTTGTGAGCATAAAAATGCACATGCACAAACGGAGGGCCACATCTGAATCTTTTTAAGACCAATTTTCAAAAGTTCTATGGATCTGTTTTTTTTTTTTTGCAGATGTTTACCTGTGTATCAGTTTTGCTCATTAAAATGTGCATGTTTATTCCCAAAATGGCCAATGTGTGGCTGAGTGACTCGTATACGGCCTATTGCCATCCTTTCCTTTAATATACAGGTACAGCCCATGGAAACTACAACTCCCAACATGCTAAACTGCTTGGATTAAACACACTACAGATCAGAACCTATTGTCAATACGGACTGCACCTCTGAATTATAGTAAAGATGGCTGCATATGACTCCTTTTGCAAATTAAATGCAGCACTCAGGCTCCTGGCAGTTACCAAATGTGGTTGCAGGATAGGGGGGAAAATAGGTGCCCCTGGTTTAATTCCTTCCCAACTTATTGCTCAGTGGGAATTTATAACATTCTCACCACACCTTTCTAAAATTGCCAAAAGGGCCCCTGCTAAGCAACTAAAATAGCCACAAAGTTATTCCAGTGAGAAACCTCTTGTTATAAAAGTTCTCATTTCAGAGCATGTATTTGTTGTGTTGACACTCCTTATTTGGTGTTGTTATGTTTGGTTACTGAGAACAAGTAGTAGAACAGTTTGAAGTGTTGGGGTCATGGGTAGCCGTTGGCTCTGAAGTTTTGATGGAGAAAGCCTAACCAGCAGCTGTAAGAGGAAATGGAAAAAGAGCATATGTGTAGAATAGTTGTAAGCACCTTTGACCTATGATGAGTGGACTCAAGATCTAAGCCACTGGGTAAAGGGATTAGAAAAGCCACTGAGACCTACGCTATCTGGAACATTGCCTAGCCCTTCCCGAAGCAATCAGAGCATCTACTGGTTTTCATAATGACTTTTCTCTTGACTGGTTACCAAGGAGATGGTCCTGAAAATAACATCAAGGAAGCAAACAATTATGGCACATGGACTTACATTTTCAAATGTGAAGGTTGACATAGGCTATGCCTTTGCTAAGCATAGACCAGAGTGTGCCTTTATAAAGCAAAGACGATGGGCCTTATTTTGCTTTATATTTTCA
Source organism: Natator depressus (assembly GCF_965152275.1). Classification (NCBI taxonomy): domain Eukaryota; kingdom Metazoa; phylum Chordata; order Testudines; family Cheloniidae; genus Natator; species Natator depressus. The sequence continues at coordinate 89,578,453 of NC_134236.1, forward strand.
GCAAGGGGTCTTTTCCTTGCTACTTATTCCACAGAATGAAACCCATCTTTGATGGGGCATCCACCTCTCCAAGGCATGAAGGGTAAAATAGGCCAATGAACCTATAGGCTGCACGTGGAGGAAAGCGCTAAGGAATAATTGGCTGATGAAGCCCAGCTGGGGGCAGAGGAGGACCAGGGTTATAAAGCCAGGAGGCTGGCAATGGAAAAAGGCTGTAGGAAGGTAGTCTCCAGTCACTCCATGGGAGAAGGGAGGTGTGGTTGAGGCTACAGAGGCAGGTAACCTACAGTTACTCCATCAGGGGAGGGAGTTTGGGCTGGCAAACCCAGAGGAGTGGGAAGAGACAGAAGGTACAGAAGAGGCTCAGGAAAAGGCAGCAAAGAATAGGAGTGCAGACCTTGGCTGTTGACTAGAGGGCCCATCAGCTGGAACCTGGAGTAGAGAGCAGGCCCAGGTTCCCCTACCAGCTGCTGAGGAAATGGCACCTGGGCCAGCAAATGGGAAGACGGCCTGAGATTGCTGGCAATGAGACTTTGACTCACCCCCAGAAGAGGAACCACATAGTGACCTGGCTGGAGATCCGAGTTATGAAAAAGGCAGCTGTAGCTCCGGGGAGAAGAAAGGGGCCGCAGAGAGAGAGAGAGAGACAGAGAGACAGAGTAAGACTGCTGGAAGGGATGTCAGTCTGACAGAGCAAATCCCCAGAACCACCAGAAGGCACTGCAGTCCAGCAGTGAGTAAAGCCCCCCATGACACCATCAAAAAACTAAAACTGAATTTGCAAATGCTCTGTGCACAGGGAATGGCAGTCTGGGATCAAATGAAACGGAAGTCATGGTGACTGAAGCAAAGAACAAAAGCCTGTGTAGGTATAGGCTGTGGTGGGAGGAGGAGGGGAGATCAATTGAATGTTCCCCTTCCTTGTCACCTCCTCTGCCTTTTGCCCTCCCGTATGTTCTCCTCACCAAACAACAAATTAAAATAACAAACTATCAACCTATCATTTTAGTGACACCTTGTGCTAGGGTAACCAGATGTCCCGTTTTTAAAGGGACAGTCCCATATTTAAGCCCTCCTGCAGGTGTCCTGACTTTTTCTTTAAAAAGGGCAAATTGTCCTGTATTTTCTGTCTCCCCCCCCCCAACGTCAGTACTTGTGGGTCCTGCTGCTGGCTGGATCCCTGCTCACCAGCCTCCAATCCACCAGCGGTGAGTGGGTGGGTGGGGGCTAGTGGCCAACAATGGGGGTGGGTGCACAAGGCTGGTGGTGGGGTGAAGTTGCAGTGCATGGGGCTGGCTGCTCCCCATGCTGGTCTGTCAGCGCAGCCCCTGCTGTGTGCCAGGTCTCAGCCAGCAGGGCTCCGCCCCCGTCCTGTTTCCGGCCAGTGCTCGAAGAAGCTCCCGTCCCTTCCCTCCCGCACAATGCCGAAAGTCAGTATGTACTGCTTTCCTCTGGGTGTCTTTTTCGGAAAAGGATCCAGAATATCCACAGCTACTCACCGAAATGGAACCTCAATGATGGGGAGTGGCTGGAGAAGGGCTTTGACCTGGACTTGGGGTTTTCCACTCTTTGGCACACCTCACAAGACCGGATATAGGTAGAAACATCCTTGTCCATTCCCTCCCAGTGGAATGACTTTCCCAAATGGTCTTTGATTCTGTTCACCCCAGCATGGCCACTAGGATGATCATGGGCTAAGCTTAAGATCTTTACCCGGTACTTAGTTGGAACTACCAACTGTCTCTGAGGATGCCAGTCTTCCTGGTGTCCACTGGAAAGAGTTTCCTTGTATAAAAGTCCTCTTTCTACAACAAACCTGGATCAAATAGAAGAGCTGAGAGGCGGTGGGTTGCTCCGTGCCACCGTCCAAGCTCTCTGGAGGTTTTCATCTGCTTCCTGTTCAGTCTGGAACTGTTCCCTTGATGCTGGAGACATCAGTTCCTCATTGGATTGAGGACCTGGGTTTGGTCCCTCTGGAAGCGATGCAGTTGATGGGACAGTTTCTGTGAACTGCTCTCTGCTGGTACACTATGTTGGGCTTCAGGCTCCAGCTGAGCCTCTTGTGTAGGGTTATCGGCTGCTGCCGGTTCGGGTTCGGTGGGGCCCTCTGGTGTTGGGGTTGCAAGCACTGGATTCAGTGCTGGCAATGGTTCTGGTGCTGGTTGTTCCGCCGGTTCCGGTTCTGGGACTGGCTTTGTCTGGGTCTCTGTGACTGGATCCACTACTGCTGTTGCAGACGTTGGCATGGGGTCCGGTTCCATCACCTATGACTGGGTCCTGGTAGAAGTCTCCAGAACAGAGCTAAGTGTGACAGCTTGCTTAGCCTGGCTGAAGGTGACCATTCCCATCCTCTTGGCTAGCTTTACATGATTGGCCAAGTCTTCCCGCAACAGCAGGGGGATGGGATAATCATCATAGACTGCAAAAGTCCACGTTCCTGACCAGCCTTTGTACTGGACCAGCAACTTGGCTGTAGGCAAGTCAAAAGAGTTTGACTTGAAGGGTTGAATCATCACTTGGACCTCTGGGTTGATTAAATTGGGGTTCACTAAGGAAGCGTGGATAGCCGACACTTGTGCTCCAGTGTCCCTCCATGCTGTGAACTTCTTCTTGCCCACACTCACAGTTTCCCTCCGCTCCAAGGGTATCTGGGAGGCATCTGGGCCTGAGGACCTTTGATGGGACCCCCATGCAATGAACTGTAATCTGTTGGGGTTCTTGGGGCAGTTGGCCTTTACATGCCCTGGCTCATTACATTTAAAACATCGCTCAGCTGACTGGTCACTGGTGCGAGGTGGATTGCTGGAGAACGGTGTGGTGGGACAATAAGGTGTCTGGAGTGTTCCTTGGGGTGTAGTTGGGGCCTTGGGCTGCCCCCGGTAGTAGGGTGTGGTCTGAGGGTGTCCCTTCTGGTATCCACTCCAACTGCGATCAGGGTTGTTCCTCTCTCCTCCCTCCACCCATTTTGTTCCGGTTTGCCCCACCTCTCTGGCGGTCTGGGACTGCTCGTATTGATCAGCATAAGAAGCAAGACTTCCTGCTGAGTCCATTTTCTTATCCCATAAACACTGTTTTATATCATCCTTGGACATATTCAGGAATTGCTCCTGTATCATCAAATCCAGCATTCCTCCAAAGCTAGTTACATCCCGTCCTTTGAGCCATTTATCAAACAGATCTGTCATCTGGTTTACATAAGCCACATTACTAAGTCCAGGTCCTTTCTTAAGGGCTCTAAATTTTACTCTGTAAGTTTCAGGTGTAATTTGAAATTGTTGTAAAGCCAAATCCTTGAATTTATCATAGTCAGAAGCCTCATCAATAGGCATCTTATAGAATATGTCCAGAGCTCTTCCAGTCAATTTTGCACCCAATGTGGTCATCGTGTGAGCATCAGGAGTTTTATGGAGTGTGCACAGTCTCTCAAAGATGAGAAAATATTCAGCAATATCACTGGATTCATCATACTGTGGACATAGTCACTCCCATTTGTGGATTGTTGGGGAAGGGTTAGGGTTGTTCGGGTTATTCGGTATATTCTGGTTATTCGGGTTATTGTTAGGGTTATTCGGTATATTCTGCTGAGCCCTTGCCTTCTCTATCTCCAATGCATGCTTCCTCTCTTTTTCCCTCTCCTCCATTTCTTTTTCTTTTGCTTCCATAGCTCTCTTGTGGGCAGTTTCTTTTGCCTCCACCCTGGCTTTTTCTTTGGCCGCTTGTGCATCAATCTCCATCTGTCTGAGTTCTACCCGTCTTTCATGTTCCTTCTGTCTTTCCTCAGCTTCCAATCTGGCTAATTCCAGTTTCTGTTGAACATTGCATTTTGTCATCCTAGCCTCTCTCTGTGTTTAACCTAGCTATTCCCGAGAGTTAGAAAGAAAAAAAAAAACCTGGCTTGTAAAATTTTGCTGTGCTGTAATCTGATACCTTTTGTCTCTGATAGCTGTTCTCAGCCTACAGAAAAATCCTTTTGTTATGGAGCTGCTCTGTCTCTAGGCAGAGAGACAGAATCGGCAGCTGCAATCACCTTTTACAAAACCTTTTAAAATCCGCTGTGCTTCTGGTTCAAAATGATCTCTGGTTCAAAATGATCCCACCACACTGCCACCATGTCAAGGTTCCTTCCCCACTCTGAACTCTAGAGTACAGATGTGGGGACCTGCATGAAAGACCACCTAAGCTTATTCTTACCAGCTTAGGTTAAAAACTTCCCCAAGGTACAAACTTTGCCTTGTCCTTGAACAGTATGCTGCCACCACCAAGCGATTTAAACAAAGAACAGGGAAAGAGACCACTTGGAGACGTCTTCCCACAAAATATCCCCCCAAGCCCTACACCCCCTTTCCTGGAGAAGGCTTGATAATAATATCCTCACCAATTGGTACAGGTGAACACAGACTCAAACCTTGGATCTTAAGAACAATGAAAAATCAGTTAGGTTCTTAAAAGAAGAATTTTATTTAAAGAAAAGGTAAAAGAATCACCTCTGTAAAATCAGGATGATAAATACTTTACAGGGTAATCAGATTCAAAACATAGAGAATCCCTCTAGGTAAAACCTTAAGTTACAAAAAAGACACAAAAACAGGAATATACATTCCCTCCAGAGCAGCTTATTTTACAAGCCATTAAACAAAAGAAAATCTAACACATTTTCTAGCTAGATTACTTACTAATTTTACAGGAGTTGGAAGGCTTGCATCCTTGATCTGTTCCCGGCAAAGGTCTCACACAGACAAACAGAACATTTTGTCCCCGTCCTCCCTCCAGATTTGAAAGTATCTTGTCCCCTCATTGGTCATTTTGGGTCAGGTGTCAGGGTGGTTACCTTAGCTTCTTAACCCTTTACAGGTGAAACGGTTTTGCCTCTGGCCAGGAGGGATTTTATAGCACTGTATACGGAAAGGTGGTTACCCTTCCTCTTATATTTATGACAGCTACCCACACTACTGGAGACATATTCTGCTCTGATATTGTTAAATCCATTCTTGGCTAGTGCTCTTTTTGCCCAGATACAGTCTGTGCTTCTCTTTATGTGCGTTCCCCACTGCAGTAGCCCAGAATTGGGAAAATAACAAAAACCCTCTTCCTCTTTTCATGCATTTTCTCCTTGCTGACATCCTATGCAACATCTCACACTGGAATCTCTCCTTCCATGTGAAACCTTCATAAAGACGGTGATACACAGGTCCACAAAAGCCTCTCCCATTGTACCTTCCAGCAGTGTACTTGATTGGTCTGATGTCCCAGAGTAATAGCCAACAAGCTAAGCCTATGAACCACAGATTGGTACCAACTAACCAAGTCTTGAATAGCTGGAAATTACAGGTTTTGGAGAACTTTCAGGAGGTCTGGGACATCCAGCAGCTCCCAATGAAGGTCACCTAAGACGTTTTATTCCATATTTAGATTTTCAACCCTTGAATAAGCCTCCAATTCAATAAAGAAAAAAATTAAAAATAATCAAGAAATGTATCTAAATATTATTTTAAAATAAAATACTTACCAGAATAAGGCATCTTCCCATAGGTGATTATTTCAAAGAGAAGTATTCCAAATGACCACACATCAGACTTAATGCTGAATTTATTGAAGCGGATTGCTTCAGGGGCTGTCCATTTCACAGGGAGTTTCGTTTCATGTTTAGCTTCATATACATTTTCATTTTCTAACTATTAAATACAAAATAAAACAAACCCAAGTTACAGAGTAGCAGCCGTGTTAGTCTGTATCCACAAAAAGAAGAGGAGGACTTGTGGCACCTTAGGGACTAACAGATTTATTAGAGCATAAGCTTTCATGGGCTACAGCTCACTTCATCGGAAGTTAGGATCTGATTCAGAAAAAGCACTTCAGCAGATGCTTAACTCAGCCCTGTTCAGTCAAGCACTTGAATTCAGTGGGACTAAAGTATGTGCTTACATCTTTGTTGAACTGGTATCTTATAGATGAGAAACATCTTTGTTCAACAGAAGCTTTTCTAAGCCATTTGTAACTTCAAGTGAGTAGCCAGTATTGGAATGGCTTGTGCTTAATTATGGCCTGCTATTGTGAATTCTGAATCTGGCATGAAAGGATTCCATAAGTTGGCCAGAAAGAGCAGCACAAGCATCATGTTGGCTCTACAGACGGCATTGTCAGACTGCCTTCGGGTCTCATCTTCTATAAATAGAGGAGGCAATAGCAAGCGCTAATGCATTTAGAAACCTCAGTTTTGTGATTTACTGATGGCATTGAAGGGCTATTGACTTTGCTAATTACCACTTCACCAGTTTTCAAGCACTGAAAGACAGACCCAAACTGATTTTAAATTAATACATTAGCTCACAGTGGATATATATAAAAATACATGGAGAAATATTTTTTAGTAATGGAAGTTTTCTGGGGTTAATCCTTTACTTTTCACAGACCCACATCTACAGTGTTTTATTGCATGGACATCCAACCTTTGGGAACATTTTAGGATGTTTTCAATGTTTAAATGGAATCTAGGGCATATCATACATATCTTAGCCTCTGTCAGTTTTTTTTAACATACAAACTTATATACAGATTATGCAGATCTTAAATAATATTGTGAGTATCCACAAAAATTGGATATGTTCTTTCCTTGCTATTATGCCCTATACTTCTTCATAAGATTATGTCTAGCAGTTAGCATCACAGATTTACGCCCAGACCCTCAAAGATATTTAAGCACTTAGATACCTTGAGGATCTGGGCCTTCATTCTCATCTGTATAAACAAACTTTGGTTTCATTATAGTAATGTATATCTTTACTATGCTTCACTTCCTCTTAAAGTATAGAGGACTTTGTGTGGGCTCTCCTACACAAGTATTATTATGGAACCTGAATCCACAATCCCTTGGCCTACGAGTAAGAGTATTTCCAAATAAACACTATTGGGACTATATTATATGGTGACTAGTTTAGAAATGTTCAATGTTAACAGGAAATTTCAGTAACTGTCGATTGCTCCCTCCACCTAAACACATACCGGAGAAAACTCCTTTATTAATACTCAAAATTCACATGTTCAGTTTAAAAAGAGATATATCTCAGGCTAAAAATATTCACAGTAGTGTCAAAAAATGAGGAGGAGTACTTTCAGTGTCAGCTCAATATTTTATACCACAATAAAGGCATAACACCAGATCTATTATGAATCACAACTTCTACAACCATTGCACTTGGTATGGAAAACCAACTGGCAAAAAAAGTTCTTGTATCCTTCCAGAGCAAAAATATAAATCAATTAAAATAAAATAAAATAAAATAAAATAAATAAAATAATTAAAGGCTTTGGAAATTTTCAGCTACTTATTGAAATTCATAAAATCCTCCTTTAAACTGAAAAGCCATTAGTTAATTAATTTAACCCCCAGTGACATCATGTTCAATATGCCATATATACTGTTTATCTTTCTTAAACAGTATAGAAAAATCTGATCTCGATGAGGAACTAAGAACTCGGAGTAGCATGTGTGAGGTTATTGACTTGAACTGGGACCATTATAGAACATTGTTGCAACCAAGGTCCTGTAGTGGCACCAAATCTTGTATAAAGGGGGTCAAATAAGGTGTCTAAGACAAGGTTATGGTTTGCTGGTTATCATTATGCTATCTATATACATGTATCATTTTTGTATTTAAATTATAAGTATTGTCTCTATACTGTCTGTAGTTCAAACTTGTGCTATGCTTCTGGGTGACACCCCAGACAAGTTGGTGTCATCTCTGCTTAGCCTGCTTGATGGCCCATTAAGGACCATCAGCTATTCAACTGACCCATTGAGAGAAGGCAGACACGCCTTGTGACTCAGCAAGGTATGCAGGGACAGGCCTATGGACAGAACTCTGAGGTTTTTCCAGGCCATGTGATGGACAGCTTGTCTTTGGAACAAAGAAAGAAAGACCACATGGCAAGAGAATATAAAAAGCTGCTGCAGCTCCTCCATCTGGTCTTCAATCCTGCTTCATACCTCTGGAGGGACTTTGCTACACTGAAGCTTTGAACGAAGAACTGATTGACCCATCCCAGCTGTGGATGTACTCCAGTGACTTGATTTGAACCTGCAGTTTATTCCACCACTGCTACAAGCCTGAACCAAGAACTTTGCCATTACTGTATGTAATTGATTCCATTTAACCAATTCTAGCTCTCATCTAGATCTTTTACCTTTTGTGAATAAACATTTTAGAGTTTAAAGATTTGGCAGCAGCATGCTTTGTATATTAACCTGGGTCTAGGGCTTGGTCCTTTGGGATTGAGAGAACCTTTTTTCTTTTACTGGGGTATTGGTTTTCATAACCATTTGTCCCCTTAACGAGTGGCCCTGGTGGTGATACTGGGAAACTGAGCATCTAAGGGAATTGCTTGTGTGACTTGTGGTTAGCCAGTGGGGTAAAACCAAAGTTTTCTGTGTTTGGCTGGTTTGGTTTGCCTTGGTGTGCACAGAAACCCCAGCCTTGGGCTGTAACTGCCCTGCTTTAAGCAATTTGTCCTGAATTGGCACTCTCAGTTGGGTCCCGCCAGAACCAGCATCGTTACAGCATGTTGAATTGCTGAGCCAGCACATGGGAATGAGAGGGAGGGGGGATGTCTAGAGAGGCCTTGCTCTTTAGTGATGGCTACCTGCATTGCCAGGCCCTGCATCAGATGTTGTGGGAGGGAGGAGGGAAACAGCTGCCAAAGGGCTGCTACTCCCCACTCAAGCAGGTAGATGAGGTGTGGGAAGAAACCTGACTCCATTTCTGTCCATTCCACCCTTGAACCAGCCACTACCCATGCAAAGGAAGAAGGAAGCTGTGTCAGCAAAGAAAGGCTAGCATACATAGGTGCTGACTCCATTGGTGCTCCAGCCCTGGAGCACCACGGAAAAAAATTAGCGGGTACTTAGCACCCACCAGCTGCCAAGCTCCCCTCTTCCCCACAGTGCTGCCTGTTCACCAGCCGGCGGCCCGGCCAATCAATTCCTCTCTCTCCTTCCCAGCACCTCCCAGCCGCTGCAATTAGGCATTCCACAGCATACAGGAGGCGCTGGGAGGGAGGGAGGGGGAGGAGCAGGGACAGGACACGCTTGGGGGGGAAGGCGTGTTGTATTGGGGGAGGGGGGGAGGTGGGGGCAGAAAGAGGCGGGAGTATTGGGGGAAGGCGTTTAGTGGGAGTGGGGGTGGGGCCATGGGTGGAGCAGGGGTGGGAGTTTGGGGGAAGGGGTTGAGTGAGGGCAGAGCTGGGGGCAGAGCAGGGGCAAGAAGATGCAGTGTGGGGGCCTAGGGGAAGGTGTGAAGTGGGGGCAGGGGTGGAGCAGGGGCAGGGCCTGGGACTGAGCACTCCCTGGGACAATTGGAAGCTGGTGCTTATGCTAGCATACCTCATTTCTCCTCAGCAAGAGGGAAGCAAGGAATGGATTGTGACTTTCAGGATCCAGCAGTATACGGTTACAATCCAGTCCTAAATTAACATATCATTTCGTAGGGTGTGTCTACATTGCAAAAAAAGGTGTGTTCTTAACTCTGGTTAGCTATCTCAGCCATGTTAACTAACTCAGGTTAAATCAGCAGTGAAGACATGGCAATTCAGCTTTAGCAATTTGAGTTAAAGCTTATAGGGGATCTTGGTTGAACTCAACCTGCTAACCAGAGTTAAAAGACAAGGTGCCTTGTCTTCACTGCTCCTTTAACATAAATTAGCTAATCTGAGTTAAGAACACACCTCTTGTTTGCAAAGTAGACACACTCTTAATTTTCTGAATCATTTTTTACATAGCTGGAGTTCATGCTAATTCTCTTACATAAATGACAAAAAAAATCCAAACTCATCCAAACCCACCTTAAAAACTCTTGCAAGTCCAAAATCTGCCACTTTATAAACATTGTGTTCACTGACAAGGACATTCCTGGCCGCCAAATCCCGGTGGATATAGTTCTGGGATTCCAGGTAAGCCATTCCTGAGGCAACCTGAGCTGCCATGTCTATTTGTTCAAGTAGATGGACCTGTGAACCTGCATCATCTGTATCAAAGAAAAAAAAAAGGTGGGATTATTGTCAATATTTACAGTGTCTCTGTGAGTTCTCAAGTTATTTAAATGTGTCAGCTGTTGGGAAAGAATGGCCCAATGTCTCTACTGTAAACCAAGAACATCAAGCTATGGAATAAAGTAGGAGTCCTAAAGAACTGTAAAGGTTAAGCAACTGTCTGTAAAGGTATGAAGTTAGTTTCATGCCCCTTTAAAAACAACCCCCATTCAGCATCCAGATGGAGCTCTTTTAAAAGAGCAAATAACTAATGCAGTACTGGATTTGAGGGTATATCTCGGATGGTTGAGGCACCTCCCAACAAAGTGGCACCTACCTATTTGTGACAGTGTAGGTATTTGTCTTTCCAACAGGCAAATCATCCATCATAAAGTGTGGTTAAACAATTAATATTTGTATTCACTTTTGGCAACCAAAGATTAATGAAGGGTGAGGCAAGGCCACACATGAGAACTAGTGTCCCCAGACAAGTCTGACATAGCAATTGACCAGCTACTGTCAAGTGTAAAAGCTTCGTTTTATCTTTAGAATCCACCTGAGTGGTTCTTACTGTTAGCTATGTTGCCTCAGTGATAAGGTTCCTTGAATTGTCCTTAAACTATGCCTTCTTTCATAGAATCTGCTGAAACAATATCTGTGCCATTTGTAAGATCAACAGCTTCCTGAAATTCTAATTTAGCTCAGTCAGAGATGGTGCTCAAACAAAGTGTTAAAAGACCCCTGACCAGAGCAGGCTGGCTCAATACATGAGGGAAAGAGCCTTAGTAACTTTAATAACGGAGACCATAAATGGCAAGGCAGGTATCGAGAGATGTCACTGATGAGTTACAAATTACAACTCAGATTCAGGCCTTTTGTGGCATATTAGGCCAGATTAACTGTTGCTGAGTGAGAGATGAATTCAGACACTTCTGCACTCAGGGTGATTAACCCTGAAGGAGTGACCAACTCATTGCTATATACAATCATCACTCTTATAAGTGACATTTGAACCCAAGACCCACAACATCAGAAGCATACACACAAGCGCTTTACTGTAATAGGAAAAATATCTGCATAGCATTTCACTTCTCCAAAAACTTTCCAAATTTGAATAGTCCAATGAGATACTGCTATCCCAGTCATTTTTGGCTCTCTCTTTAAATGAGGAGTGTGGATTATCCTTCCTAGCTGCCTTGGCATTAAAGATAAAAAAGAATCAACTGCAGTTGGCAGTCTGCTGTGGCTAATGATGTCCCACTGATTCATAGTGACAGTGGATAGCACTGCCTTGAATCACTTTCTTCACTCCTGGCAGTTCATCTGCCCGAATATAGAGGACCTTGCAGTCGTGCTTTAGGAAGAGTGTTCCACACTATTGTTTGCCACTGTACTCCTCAATCTCTAAACCTTGAATTTCCTGCTCATCAGTATGTTTTGAGCTGAAGAGGTGAAAGGCTGAATTTTAATGATTAAAATGGCCCTGCCTACTTCCTCTTTGAGGTTAAACTGATTGTCATGATAATCCAACACTGAGATTATTTCCTTCTATTATTGAATCAGAAACCCGTCTCCTCCCCCACACGTGTGTTTAATAGCAGCCATGACCTTTAAAACAGAGAGAAAAATCAAGCTACATGACAATTTACAGCTTAATGATACAACATCATGAAAATCTGTCATCAGATTGTAGAACCATATAATGCAGTGCAGTTCTGCATTTGTGGATACCAACAGACACTAACTCTTATTGTTCAGTCTGTTGGACAAGAAAATAGATCCATGAATGGAGTGTGTTGCAGTTCAGGAGCATATGATACCTAAAGTGGAGTGACTAGAAGGATGCATGTGTTTTGGAATTATTCTATGCTCTTCTGAGAGTCACAATTCCCTTCCTCATCACTTCCAGCTACACAGTGCCCCATACTCATCGCTGATTGTAAATTTATAACCTAGCCTTTGTTGATTTAGGTTTGTTATCAAGTACTTTTGAAAAAAATAGTGATATTAATGCGAGGCAATGCACTCAAACTACAGGCACTGGCAAATAAATTTACAAAACCTACCCATGACTTATTCTCTACCCTGTAAGGAAAATTTGACAGCTCCTCCTGTCCCTTGTTACTAACAATTTTACACAAACCCATCTCTTTTATAAATAATTTACTACAGGAAATGAAATATTAAAGAAAGCTCAGGGATGCATCATGATCTCACCAATCAGTCACAATGTCTTATTTAATAGACAAAAGATAGGAGAGGTTCTCACTGACAGACATATTACCAGCGTGAAATTCAATATTAAATATTTCCCCCATTTGAGACAGCAGGATTTGGTAAATCCTCACTAAATATCAAGATTGTAACAACAGGGCCACTGCACATCACAACTAATACAAATATTCATACATTTGAGACAATTTAATTTATATCTGTAATAGGAAAATATTGCTCTGTCGTGTTCCATTAATCTGCCTGGGGACAGCTCAATAATAATAATCATAAATTATACTTTAAATGTATCCAGCAGTGTTCATCAGGAAAGATCCTGAAGCACTTTAATAAACTATACATTAGGATCACTTGCCCATCACTATAATACAGCCCCCTTTGTGGTAGAACGTGACAGACCACTGTGCAGGAAACACTGCACAAAATGTTTGAGGGGTGGGAAGGGGTTTAAAACAAAGAAATGAAGAATAAATTTTGAGGAGGGGAAATTTAGCCAGGGACAACGTGATCACCTGATTTGCACTGCACTGCATCCTGCCATATTTACAACAGTATGTGGCCAGACTCAGTAACACACTGGAAATGACTATTTTTCCTGGCTATCAGTGAACCTCTACCGTTGTGGACAACATCACTTCTTAAATGTTTAGGAATAGTGGGCAGAACTCTCTCCTGCACAGGTTATTCCCAGATAGAGGCATGTAAATTCCATGAGTTTCAACCCAGTTTCCTTACTACTTTTCCATCAAGGATGATGAGGTTTCACCTGCAAATACCTGCATAGGAGACTATGGTTGGGATTTCACTTATTACACTTGCTTATCTCAGGTCATGAACTGGAGGCATAGGTAAGGCGGCGAGTCTGTCATGGAGGTCACAGAAGTCACGGATTCCATGACTTTCCAGGACCTCTGTAACTTCTGCAGCCAGCAGGTGCAACTGACCCCAGACCTGCCTGAGAAGCTTGGGCGGCCCTGAGGCCAGCTGCACCAGCCCTCCAGCCCAACAATGGTGGTCCTGGGCTGCCCCCCACCAGCAGTCAGCGATGGTCCCAGGCTGGCAGGGCCTCCCCGCACCATCAGCAGCAGCTGCTGCAGTTCTGGGCCCCCTGCCAGCAGCGTCGGTGACAGTCCCAGGACAGCGGGACTCCCCCGCCAGCAGCAGCGATGGCAGTTCTGGGCGAATGGGGCCGGTTCTTCCCAGCAGCAGTGGTCCTGTGCCGCCTTCCCCAGCACCAGTGGGCACAGCAGTGGGTGCCCCGAAGACCACCCCCAGCACCAGCGGGTGCCTGGAACCCCCATCCAGAGCAGCAGCTGTGCCCCCAGATCCTCCAGAACACCAAAAATGTAGTCACTGGGATATAGTACAAGTCATGGACAGGTCACGGGGCTGTGAATTTTTGTTTATTGCCCGTGACCTGTCCAGGACTTTTACTAAAAATGCCCATGACTAAATCTTAGCCTTAGGTATAGGGCAGGGATCGGCAACCTTTGGCACGTGGCCCGTCAGGGTAAGCCCTGTGGAGGGCCAAGCCGGTTTGTTTACCTGCCACGTCCACATATTCGGCTGATCGCGGCTCCCACTGGCCGTGGTTCGCCGCTCCAGGCCAATGGGGGCTGCGGTAAGCAGTGGCCAGCATATCCCTCAGCCCGCATGGCAGGTAAACAAACCAGCCCAGCCCGCTAGAGACCTACCGTGGCGGTCTGTGGGCCAAAAGTTGCTGATCCCTGGCATAGAGTATCAACACAAAGCCCCAGGGCCTCTATAAAGTGAGTAAGAACCTAACTGTAAATTCTGTCTCCACTCTCCACAATTACCTTTAGGTCATTTGACAAATCAATCGTTTCTAAACCCTTTTTGTCCTCCAATCCTAATAAATATTACAGCTTTCAGATTAAATCAGAGCACTGCACTCTTCCTCTTTATTTAGCACATTTACTAAACTGCAAGCTACAGTACTATCTGAAATTAGTTTTTAGTGTTTTGCTTACTTTGGAGGTATTCTAGCAAACTTCCATGTCTCATCAGCTCAGTAATAATATAAACTGGATCCTCTAAAGTGCAAACCGCATAGAGCTGTATAAGCTTTGGATGTCTAAGGTGCTTCATTATTTGTGCCTCCCTCAGGAAGTCCTTTGGATCCATTGAACCTGAAGCAAGAATAGAGAGAAAAGAAAAAAAAGAATCAGCTGATGTTAGAGGCCCAGCAACCCGGTGGGAATCACTAAGATTATTTTCTGTCTCTTTGTAAAGCACACCAGCACCACAAACCTTCAGAGTTACCAGAGAAATGAATCAGTGCAGCTGAAAAAAACAACTAGGAAGTGAAACATGTCAGTTGCCTGGGAGCACAGGACTCATGTGCTATGACCCCTAGGTGTACAAATGTTAAGGTTAGTCCTTATAGGGGTGCGGGGGAGAGAGAGAGAGAGACATTTAATTTATAAAATAAGACACCACAGTACATGCCGTCTCGAAGAAACGTTTATGTTAATATGCAAAAAGCCAGAGAACTGAATATTTAAATACTGAATTTAAAGCTTCTCTCACACAGAAAGCATCCCAAGACCAAAAACTGACTGTGGTGGGGTGTGTTATCCCTTTAAGGGACACTCTAGAGTTTACAGCCAAGGCAGCCTGCACATAATCAAGGAGCATCCTGCCTTTGGGGCTGTTCTCTATAAACAGGAAAAGGAAGCTGAGCAAGGGAGAGGTAACTACAGGCTGTAGGTTCTGGGGCACTAGCTTAACCTGGACTCTAGAAATCTTATTTTCTGATTACATGGTTGGTTGCTCTTACTCAAGGCTCCAAAGTAAGGGCCTTATGAACTGGGTTATGCATCACTTTCCCTAATCTGATGCCTTGGTGAAAGGGAGAAAGCCTGCCTGCCTCCTAGAAGTAGACTGGGGTTGGTCTGGAGGCCTTCTTAAAGAGCAGATGCTTTAATTTTTTTTTTTTTTAATTTTTTGTTAGTTTGGTATTTGACCTCCCCTTTCTTGGATCCTGTACACTGACTCAGGACTAAAATGCCACACCATGAATTTTGGAAACAGGCAGAGTTGTCTTAAATGGCCTCTGAAATTCCTTAAATGGCAAAATCAATTCAGTCTTGCAGTTTTACTCAACTTGCCAGTGCCGCTGGATGCCCAAATATTAGCAATAGCTAGAAATACTTTTATCATTGTCAGTTACATACATGTTTATATTAATCCACTTGGATACAGACCTAACACCATGGTGATCCATTTGTTTATCACCTTCAGGCTACACTATTGCAACTCACTACCCTTGGAGCTGACCCTGAAGGCTATCTATTCAAAAGCTGCAAT
Organism: Natator depressus; assembly: GCF_965152275.1. Taxonomy (NCBI): domain Eukaryota; kingdom Metazoa; phylum Chordata; order Testudines; family Cheloniidae; genus Natator; species Natator depressus. Next base: position 89,594,035 of record NC_134236.1, read on the forward strand.
ATGTGTGGCATGAGATGTTCTGCTCTTAAAGTAAATTAAGAACACATGACTCTTGTGTTTCACATTCTCATCAGCTGCCAGATCAATTCCAGACCCAATCCAAGGTCCTGGTCTCCATTTTTAACTCAGGGACCACTAAATTATGAACTGCACTTCAGAGGGTCACTTCACTACTACAGAGAAGGCTGAACTGAGTCTTCCCACAGGGCAAGACATAATGTTTTACAAAGGAATCTTTTAATATAACTAATGTCATAAAATCACCCCAACTCTTTCAAGCCAGCTGCTGGGATCTAACCAGTTTAAAATAGCAACTGGAACAGAGATAGAAATGGAGTTCTTCCTGCTAGAGGGATAACCATGGACAGCTTAGAATATATATATATATATATATACACATACACAAACACACACACACACACTTTTGTGTATCTATCTAGCTATATATTTCCCTCTGGAACAAGCATAAATAGTTGGTTTGTCTATATATACTCCTTTTGTTTTCTTTTAAGACTTACTTTTTATTTAGAAATGACAACAAACCTTGCTGTTCGATCCCCATAACCTTGTAACTCTTGCATTATAGTTAATCATAATAAGCAGGTAGGGATTTAGCTGAAAACAGTCTGTCCTCATTAATATACTAATCTGAGATATCTACTATAGCAGGATGAGAGAGATTGCCTGAGGTAGAAGTTGAGCAGTCTGTCACAGGGACTAGTCCCTGAGGGGGTCAGGAACCCAGAATACCTGTAACAGGCTCCGCTAAGGAGAATGAGTCAACTCAATCTACCTATGGGCCTAAGTAACTGGGTGACAAGGTAGATGAGATAATATCTTTTATTGGACTGGCTTCTGTTGGAGAAAGAGACAAGCTTTAGAACTACGCAGAGCTCTTCTTCAGGTCTGGGAAAGGTACTCAGAGTATTACAGCTAAATGCAAGGTGGAACAGATAGTTTAGCATAAGTAGTTAGAATATATTATAAGGGACCATTCAAGGTGAAGTGGCCTGTTAGCCCCCTTGTAGTGAAAGGGCAAAAAAGGGGGGTTAGTGGATTACAGATTGTTGTAATAAGCCATAAATCCAGTGTCTTTATTAAGAGCATCATTTTTAGTGTCTAGCAAAACTAAGAATTTAAGCTCGCAGGCTCATCTTTTGAAAGTGTGGTACAGGTTTCCTTTGAGGATGAGGGCTGAGAGCTGAGAGATCAGATTTAGTGACCATTTTGTACAAAGTGTTCACCCACAGGTGATAGGGTGTCTTTGTCTTTTATCATTTTCCTGTGTGAGCTCATTCAAGAACGTAGTGATTGTCCGGTTTCACCCACATAGAACCTAAGTAATCAGGTGACAGTTAATTAACTAAGGAGTACGCGGGCCTAATAAAAGCTTACGAGGGCTCAGTCAGGAAACCCAGAAAAGAAGAACCTCCTGAGGAGAGACGCTCCTCAGGGAGCTGGGCAGGAAGCTACACCCAGTGTTCCTAAAGAACAGAGGCTCACAGAAGAAGGAAGAGGCCCAGAGAGAAAGTGTTCCCAGGCAAGGGACCAAAGCAGCCCAAGGGAATGAACTAGGCATGGGACTTTCTGGGGAGTCACTAGGGACTGGCTCAGCAAAGGACAACACATTGGGTGGGGGTGGAAGAGACGCTGGTATCCGGCTGAACACCCAGCAGAGACCCAAACTCCTGGCAGGGAATCCAGCCTGGGAGTGCTTCAGGGCTAGAGGGACTAAAACATAAAAGTGATTATTGCAGGGGCAGAGTTCCAGTGGAGTAGCTGATTGAAACTATCATTTTGTTTCATGTTGTTGTTTTCCTGTTAAATAAATGAAACCCTCTAAAGAGGGTGCTCTTTAATATTGGAAAGCCTTCTTTGATTTATTTATGCCCAGGGTGTAGGGAAACTGAGACAAGGGCTCACCTGCTGACCACCAGAGTGACCTCCATGCTATTTATAAAGTCACAGAAACAAAATAAAGTTTGCCCAATAAAAATGAACAGAAATGCTTGTTTTACTCAGTTTTGGTTAGAAGGATCCTCTGGTAAATAAACTGCAATGGATTTCTTTGAGAAAGATCACAAAGATTAAATATTATTGAAATACTGTATGTCAAATAGTTGGGATGAACTGAAGAAGATTAAACAAGAGAGTGTGCCGAGGAAATGGGTAAAAGGAATTTCAGAAGCAGACAATTGTCCATGAGGTAGTGATGTCATAGGAATGGTTTCAGGGCAGATGGAGGTAGCTAGTCTGAGAGGGATTATTATTATTGCTACAGTAGTGCCTAGAGGGCCCATTGAGCTCAGTATGGTATAGACAGATAGTAAGACAATCCCATTCCCAAAGACTTTACAATCTAAAAAGACAAAGGTTGGGAGGGGAAACAGACAAAGAGAGGCAAAGTGACTTGCCCAAGATTGCACAGCAGGTCATTGGCAGAGCCAGGAATAGAAACAACATCTCCTGGCTAGTGCCCTACCCACTGGAGTATACTATGTCTCAGATACCTGATGGACAGTTGGAATCAATAAGACCAGATTGTGGAGTGAATGATAACTTTAAGACTTACTGCATTCACTGTCCAAGAAGGTACTATTGTGTTCTGCTGCATCTCTCACAAGAAAGCCTGCTGAGTATCTGTTGCAACTCTTTCCCTGTAAGTGCCTAAAAAGTCACAGCCTCTGTTAGGCAGAGTCAAAGATAAAGAAACATATAACAGAGCACATGAGGAAATCTCGGAAGAAAGAAACTGCTGCTACTATTTTCTTTTAGAGTTGTTGTGATTACTGCTTATTTCAACAAAATTCTATAGCTCTAGGCCGACTGGCCTAAAGGTGAGACAGCATAGTCATTGTGGCCTGGAAACAATAATGTGACAAGGGAACCCTTATTTCCCAGCTGTAGTGTCATTCATGGGCTGACAAAACTCTTATTGCCAGAAGCCTGAACATTGCTGTTCTTGGCCTGCGTCCTGTAGTCCCTAGTGTAACTTTTCAACGCAAGATGGTTTATGCTTGTGCACCTGCATGCCCCCAGTGGACACTTTGTCTTTCTCTGTACAACGTAAACAGTTACAAGAATGTGTTGCTAAAACTTTCATTTGAGGTTTTAAGTGACTGTGTTTTCAGTCACGCCCCAATAAACCTTCTTTGTCTTCCTGTCTGTCCAACATACATTGCCTTCTGAGATCAGAGAGATTGCATTAAGAACCAGGATTGAAGTGGAAAGCACTGACAAATGTTCTCCTGGGGTTTTACTCTTGGGCAGTACTATTTTCAGTGAATGAGGCTAATTTTGGCCATGACATAGTTTTGCCATCTCATAGGAAAGAAAATAAAAACAGTCTGGACAATAGCAGGGAGTGGCTGGCCAACACAGCTGAGTTGGTGTCAAAGCAGTGTATAAACAGTTGTGAAAAATGACATGACAGTTTATGCTATCTTCACAAATGAGGCTGGCACCCCAAATAAAAGAATTTCAAATAATGATGAATTCATAAAATATATTAAAGATGTTTCACAAGCCTCTGTATTACTTTAATCAAAAGCCTCCAGTTTAAATAGGAATCTTCTGACTCTCTCAGTGAAGTTAATGGAAACCCTGTGTAAATGTAAAGACTATAGACAAATCATCTTGACATTTTGAAGGGCTCCATAATCCACCATTGGCAGGATCAGAAATCAGTTTCCAAATGGTCAGGAAAAACTGATTCAGAATCCATATGGATTCATCTTCTGATCCGCCTAATAATAGAACATGCAGTGTTGAACGATCACCTTTAACTCCTCCCCCATTCCCTCTGGAGACACTGTCATTTCTTTGTCTTTTATTCTATGACAGCTTTTTGTCTGTACAATTTATTAATTCTGGCTGATGTTACAAAGTTATAATTATGAAATTATTGTATCCAAGAGTTCTGCTATATGGAAGTTGAATTGACCACCTGCTGGCACAGGGTACAGCATGTGCCTACCAAACCAAGGACAATGGGTGATTCTGAAACCTTAACTACTGTACTCCGACCAAACAATGGGTATTCTAAGGAGCTGAAGCTAGTTGCTCCAATTTGTCTGCATGATGCGGGGGAGTGAAAAATTCTGAAACAAGAAAAAGGGATAGAGGTGGCAAAGCAAGGAGGAAGAAGGGGAAAGGCTTTTCATAGACAGAAGAAGCTTTGGGCAGGAGAGAGGAAGAGAACAGGCGTGCTTTCGTAGAAGGGAGCTCTGGTGAAACAGCAGTACCAGACATGGTCAGAAAATCTAGCTGCACTAGAGAAGGCTCCATGACTCTGATGAGAAACTCTGAGCTGCAAGGGAAGGATCATGCTCGGGCATGTAGAAAAGATATCAGGAGGGCCAAATTGCACCTGGAGCTGCAGCTAGCAAGAGATGTCAAGAGTAACAAGAAGGGTTTCTTCAGGTATGTTGGCAACAAGAAGAAAGCCAAGGAAAGTGTGGGCCCCTTACTGAATGAGGGAGGCAACCTAGTGACAGAGGATGTGGAAAAAGCTAATGTACTCAATGCTTTTTTTGCCTCTGTCTTCACTAACAAGGTCAGCTCCCAGACTGCTGCGCTGGGCATCACAGCATGGGGAGTAGATGGCCAGCCCTCTGTGGAGAAAGAGGTGGTTAGGGACTATTTAGAAAAGCTGGACGTGCACAAGTCCATGGGGCCGGACGAGTTGCATCCGAGAGTGCTGAAGGAATTGGCGGCTGTGATTGCAGAGCCCTTGGCCATTATCTTTGAAAACTCGTGGCGAACGGGGGAAGTCCCGGATGACTGGAAAAAGGCTAATGTAGTGCCAATCTTTAAAAAAGGGAAGAAGGAGGATCCTGGGAACTACAGGCCAGTCAGCCTCACCTCAGTCCCTGGAAAAATCATGGAGCAGGTCCTCAAAGAATCAATCCTGAAGCACTTACATGAGAGTAAAGTGATCAGGAACAGTCAGCATGGATTCACCAAGGGAAGGTCATGCCTGACTAATCTAATCGCCTTTTATGATGAGATTACTGGTTCTGTGGATGAAGGGAAAGCAGTGGATGTATTGTTCCTTGACTTTAGCAAAGCTTTTGACACGGTCTCCCACAGTATTCTTGTCAGCAAGTTAAGGAAGTATGGGCTGGATGAATGCACTATAAGGTGGGTAGAAAGCTGGCTAGATTGTCGGGCTCAACGGGTAGTGATCAATGGCTCCATGTCTAGTTGGCAGCCGGTGTCAAGTGGAGTGCCCCAGGGGTCAGTCCTGGGGCCGGTTTTGTTCAATATCTTCATAAATGATCTGGAGGATGGTGTGGATTGCACTCTCAGCAAATTTGCGGATGATACTAAACTGGGAGGAGTGGTAGATACGCTGGAGGGGAGGGATAGGATACAGAAGGACCTAGACAAATTGGAGGATTGGGCCAAAAGAAATCTGATGAGGTTCAATAAGGATAAGTGCAGGGTCCTACACTTAGGATGGAAGAATCCAATGCACCGCTACAGACTAGGGACCGAATGGCTAGGCAGCAGTTCTGCGGAAAAGGACCTAGGGGTGACAGTGGACGAGAAGCTGGATATGAGTCAGCAGTGTGCCCTTGTTGCCAAGAAGGCCAATGGCATTTTGGGATGTATAAGTAGGGGCATAGCGAGCAGATCGAGGGACGTGATCGTTCCCCTCTATTCGACACTGGTGAGGCCTCATCTGGAGTACTGTGTCCAGTTTTGGGCCCCACACTACAAGAAGGATGTGGAAAAATTGGAGAGAGTCCAGCGAAGGGCAACAAAAACGATTAGGGGTCTAGAGCACATGACTTATGAGGAGAGGCTGAGGGAGTTGGGATTGTTTAGTCTGCAGAAGAGAAGAATGAGGGGGGATTTGATAGCTGCTTTCAACTACCTGAAAGGGGGTTCCAAAGAGGATGGCTCTAGTCTGTTCTCAATGGTAGCAGATGACAGAACGAGGAGTAATGGTCTCAAGTTGCAATGGGGGAGGTTTAGATTGGATATTAGGAAAAACTTTTTCACTAAGAGGGTGGTGAAACACTGGAATGCGTTACCTAGGGAGGTGGTAGAATCTCCTTCCTTAGAGGTTTTTAAGGTCAGGCTTGACAAAGCCCTGGCTGGGATGATTTAACTGGGAATTGGTCCTGCTTCGAGCAGGGGGTTGGACTAGATGACCTTCTGGGGTCCCTTCCAACCCTGATATTCTATTCTATGATCCCAGATACCCCAGAGGATTCTGCCCAAGCCCAAAAAACTACAGAGTGGTGAAGAAACTGAGGCAGAGAAAGTGTATACAGGTGTGTTTATTATTTTGTCTAGATTTCTGTATAGCTCGCGCTGTTAAGTAAAGAGTAATTGTGTTTTAGAATCCGGTGCATAGTTTGTGTGTCTGTTTGTTTTCACTGTTATGTACCCCTGAAGAGGTAAACTGCAATCCAGAAGGCTCAGACCTTTGATGGCATTCTGTGGAATATGCAGGAGTCACCGGGGAGGCTTGAGGAAAATGGCACATGGGGCCCCACTGCCAAGATAGGCTTCAGACACAGGGTCTGTACTGGATTGAGTTCCTAGAGGCCCAAAGCCAGGCACAGCACCTAAACTCTGCATAGCTCCAGCAAGCTACGGCACATGGGATTCAATGTTTGGATCTCTTCATCATAGTCTGAGTATCCACAGGAGGAGCATGAGTAGATCTGTGACATGTTACTGCACTCCTATACCCAACACAGTTCCATTCATACTAGGGGACCTAGGGTAAAATTTTCAAAAGTGACTTAGGAGCCTAAGTCTAACTGTAAGTCAAGGGGTGCTTTTGAAACTCTTACCCCAAATTTTCTATGGTGTCAGATTTGTATATGTGCGCCACTTGCATATGCAAACATCAAGTTCTTATTTATGATTTATATAAAGTGTGTAAGTGATTTATAGACGTAAAAATATACATCCTTCTGAATAATTTATTATGTAAAAAGACAATTTATAAAAGAGATTATTTAAAATGTATATATTTGATTTCACTCCTAAATTCTTTTTATTTGCATATACCATGCTTAATGGCCTCTACTTTCTCTATTTTTACAATTGCCTTTTTTTCTCACTTTTAAACGTTATATAGACATTAACAATCATTTTAAGGCTGGTCTATTTTTAGTACATACACCGACCTGTTTAATCCCAGGCCTATTTCATTTTAACTCAGAACTAAGGAGTTGCACAATAATTAATGTCAAATTTCTGACCTGTAAGGAATGCTGCATAATGAAGCTTGGCATAAACTCAGTTTGGTGCTCCACTGGTAGTTTACAAGTACCAGGAATAATAATCATTATAACACAAAGATACTAATGTCTTACAGTTACATATCACCTTTCATCCTGCATTATTGTACACATTAAATATTCTGAAACCACCTCCTTCATCACTGAAACCTAGCCCATCTGCGTGGCATGCAGCTATATTTTAATAATGTACAATAGTAGACAACAGTTTGATAGGAAGTGAGGAAGAATAAGGCATTCAACTGAAATTGCAGGGAGAATTTAGGTTGTGATAATCTAACTACCCACTGATTTTGTACAGGACATCAGCTTTATACTCCCCCGGCCCGTCCGCCCTAAAAACAGCACCTCCAGTATCTCAATGTTTGTTCACACCATGTTAGGAAATTGGCTTAGGGAAAGATTCACCAATACCACTTCCTGCAGCATTCTGGGAATTAGATTTTCCTGGAGCTGGGAGGTCTTCCAGCAATGGAAACATTTTAAAAGGATTTTTTAAAAGAATTGTTGAAAAAATGTAGTACACATAGAAAAGAGTCCCAAGAGTGATTTGAGAGATGGAGAAAATGCCTTACAGTAAGACACTTAAAGAATTTAATCTACTTAGGTAATCAAAAAAAGATTGAGAGGTGACTTGATTAGTGTATAAGCACCTTCACATGGAGTAAGTATTGGGTGTGAAAGTGGAGTAGAGAAAAGTATACCAATGGCTAGAAATAGAAGGCAGACACATTCAAATTAGTAATTAGGCACACATTTTTAACAGTGAAGGTGAATAACCGTTGGAACAAACTACCAAGAGAAATGGTGCATTCACCATCATTTGATGCTTTCGGGTCATGACTGGATGCCTTTCTGAAAGTTATGCTTTAGTCAACGACAAGTCATTGGGCTCAATACAGGGCTAACTAGGTGAAGTTTAATGGCCTGTGATATATAAGAGGAAATACCAGATAACATAATGGTCAATTCTGGCTTTTTTTACTATATGTCTATGAAGACCATTATATCTCTGTATTCTAAGTGTGAAGAATCAGTATGTGTCCCAGAATACAACAAACTTAATGTCAAAACTCATGAACTACAGAGGCCATTCCCCAATTGCCTTTATATTAAGATGAAGTAAATTACCACATCTGGCTTCTGTTGCATTTTTATTAATACCAAACTAAGCTTTTATCATTTTGATTAGGGTATTTTAAATTATTTAAATCAATATATCTGATGGAGATTGCTGAAATTATGAAAGTAAGTTTTGGAAACCCAATGTGCTAGGATATTAAAATATGGAGGTTTCAGAATGGGGATAGGACATTTTTACAAAAAAAGTTAATCCCTTAGCCCTAGTCTACACTGGGGGTGGGGGTTGACCTAAGATATGCAACTTCAGCTACGCGAATAATGTAGCTGAAGTCAGTGTATCTTAGGTCGACTTACCTGGCCGTGAGGACGGTGGCTATTTGACCGCTGCAGCTTCCCCATCGACTCCGCTTCTGTCTCTCACGAGCTGGAGTTCCGGAGTCGACGGGGAGAGCGTTCAGGGATCGATTTATCTCGTCTAGACAAGATGCGATAAATCGATCCCCAATAGATCGATCACTACCCGCCGATCCATCAGGTAGTGAAGACCTGCCCAAAGAAAAATCTGCTGTAGTATTCTGAACACAGCATCTTGTTATCACAATACTTTGTCTTTACTGTAGAATACTGTGATATTTTATAAGGTATATCAATAATAGAATCACAGGGCCCAAACCCACTCCTTCCATTGACTTAAACAAGAGCTGGACCACACCATAGAAAACAGAGATGGAGAAGATGAATTAAACCATGTCATCCATTTCCTGAGCCAGAGCAGAACAATATCTATAATATATTAGCTATGGCTTTGTCCAATCTAATTTTAAATATCAGAGGTAAAGTCTTCCAGCACTCCACACTGCTATGCTTCTATTATTGCCAGAGTTGCAACATAAACTACAGTTCTTTGCTAACTACAGTGTAAAATTTTCAATTTTATCTAACAAATCTACTGCAGTTTATTTATGTGATCATCTTTTATTGCCTTATTATCTATGTAGCAATAAATGGCTTCTGGGATTGATGAATCACCAGTGTGAAGCTGCAAATGTTTAACCAATCTCCACAGCCCTTTCCTATGATTAGGAACCAACAATAAACATAAAAACTGAAGCAGAAATCCCTTCCTTATTTTCTTCCCTTGTGATAATGGGGTAATACTGTGCTGTGTTTCTCAAGCTTTCCAGTGACACCTGTGGGGATGTAGCTAGGATTGACGAACTGATCAATAGTCAAGGGATTGATCTCAGTGGAAAGGAGTAGTGTGGCTGAACATGTGAAAACCAATCTCTTTCATGAAGGAATAAGGGCTGATTATCTGGCCTCTCACCTTCTTTGTTGTACAATTTAAGTGGTACCAAATGTGGTATCAGCCAAACAAATAACTGAATGACCTATCGTTCCTGATAGCTTTTAAAAAATTAGTAGGGAGAGTTTAGTTAGGACTAGGGGGACGATGTGTTTCTATGTTGCTCTATCAGTTCTGATTCTAGTATTAAAAGGGAAGCTTGTTTCATGGAGAAGTGAATAATATATAATGCATCATTAATATGCAGATCTCAGCACACTTTACATAGGTTGGAAAATAGTACTCCCATTTTACAGAGGGCGAGACTGAAGCAGAGAGAGAGGAAGGCCAAAATGTTTTTTAAAAGATGCTAATTTTGGATGCCTGAAGTGGCCGTTGATTTTGGGTGTTCAACTTAAAATACCTTCCACCTGATTTTCAAAGGTGCTGAGCACTGACATTCCCATCGTGGGACTGGGGATGCTGAGCACCTTTGAGCTTGGGCATTCAGTTAGGGCATTCAAGATCATTGGTCACTTTAACGAAAAGACAGAGAAAGAGATTAGTCTTACTCTCGCTGTACCTTAATTTTTGTCTGTGTAAAATGGATGGCTTCCAGCATTACCAAAGACAACAAAGAGATGAAATATTGAGTTAATATAGTAGAAAAATCAAATACAGGGGCCACATTATGCATTCTGCTGTTAAATGCAGGGTAGTGAGAGAAGTAGTATATCTGTTAAAATGGCCCAAAATCTGTTAAAGGGGAGAGAAGGTAACATGACACCATCCTTTCCTCAAAACCCAATGAAGTCCCTTCAGGTGAATAACACACATTTGGGGCTCTAAGCTTTTTTTTCCAGTTTTGTTTTGTAAGTTGTCTTCTATAGATCCTGGGTTCACAATGCAAAAGGTCCTGATAACGGATCATACTTGTAAAATAATCAGAGAGGCCAGGGTGCATCATCAGGAGCCTACTGATTATGTGCACTTGAAGAATAGGGAAGAAATTGTATGTCGCCATTCCAAAAAACAAAAAAAAGTGAAAAATAGAGGACAGACATCCCACACAAGCTAAAAACTTAAGTCCCTCAGTGGGACTTTCCTGAATCAGAGCCATTAGAACCTCACAAATGCTTTGTGAATGAAAGAAAACTTATTATGATCGCTCTCTCTTTTTTTTTTTAAATGTTTATATCAACTATGCTTGGTTTTGTTATCAATGTGATTTGTGCCATCTGCTGGTAGATGTTGTTTTACAATGCAAAGGATACTTAAAATTAATTTTAAAAGTAAAGAAAAAGTCAAACATATGCCACATTATTCACACAAGGGTATACAGTATATAAACATCAGCAATTAGTAGAGTATGTCATAAATATGCAAAATGTTATCACATTTCCAATCGCTATTTAGAGTATTTTACTCTGTATTACTGCTCTTAATAACAACAGAGAGATTTATACAAATACAGATTCTATAACAATAAAACTTTATAGCAATATAGCACCTATCCACCAGAAGGATTTTTACAGCCTACAGATTATAGATAAAATGATCACTTCACCTACTGATGAAATGCAGCTACCTCTAGAATGTCAGCCATTTTGTGCCAGCAACATTATATGATGGGGCAGGGAGCTTGTGTTGTGTGTGTGAAACTGAAGAACAAATGAAAGAGCAGTGGGAGTTTAGGTAAGCAGGATATAAAATCTTAGTACAAAGTGCCACAGAATCTTTAAGGATCTCAAAATAGCAAACTGAATCCAGAATATGCCTGTCTTTGAAGATGATTAGATACTCTTTATCAGAAAATAAGGCTATTTACAAAACATGAAAGTGGGCTCTTGCTGAGGCCTGACAATATTAGCAATTCAAAGTGATGTGTGACATACCTGGTTTTAATGTTTTGATTGCCACTGGTGTAGTATTATTCCAGAGACCTTCCCACACCTCACCAAATTGACCAGAACCTAATCTTTTCAACAGTTTCAGAGAATTTCGGTCTATCTCCCACTGGTCTGCAGTTTTGTATGACAAATCGAAAGGAGCAGGAACTTTTTTCTGGTATAAAGAACCAAACACAAACATTAGATATTTTTCTATTTGTTCAGCAGTGTGTATAATAAATCTTTGCTTAAAAATGTCAGTTAAAGTTGCAGCTAGGAGGAATAAAGTTATCTTTATCATCTGTGTGTTCTGTAAGGAAAAACACAAAAGACAACATAAACAACTACAAATCCACATCTTGGGTACCTCTTATTACAAAAAAGTTAGTTGAGCTTCAAATAAAACTTTTAAATGAAAGAGCAGCAGTTACCTGATATTGTGTAAGTCTTGAAAATGCTACAACTAGTCAAAGAGCCTCTACATTTTAAAAAAATCAACTCCCCCTTGCAAGCTTTTTCGAACAATGAAATGTTGCCAGCATGAACCTGATGGTTCTGTCTCAGTAATACTTATAGACATCTAGAGTTATGAACTTGGCGATTTTATCTCAATATACAGAACTATTCATAAATCACAAGTTGGCACATTCTTTTCCTGCAGCCACACAATTATTTGTTCAAAATGTCAGGGTATTTTATTATGAATGTGTCAGCTCCAAGAATGAAACTGTTCTGCTGTCCACGCAACTTCATCAAAGAATCAGGTCATCATTTTGCAACCTAGCATCTGATAACCAGCAGCTTAGTTTGAAAATATATATTTTGCACAATATAAAATTAACTTTACCTTTATACAGGGCTTCCCGAGCTTTACACAGAGGCCATCGCTGTTATTGGTGTAGTGGTCAACAAAAGCAATCAACGTTTTAAAAATATTCTTTTGGCTAAGAAAAAAGCCCTCTTCAGCCTCCTGTCGGATCCTGTAGTGTTTCACAACTGCTCCATCAAAGACTAAAAAATAAATTGAGATATGAGCTCCCAGCTACTAAATATAGACAATAGTACAATATAGCTTATGGCCAACATTTTAAAAACAGAGTAACCCAAGTCAGGTTCCTAAATGTATATTTAAGGACATAATTTGCAAAAGTGCCTAACACCCATAAGTCCCACAGGTGCCTCATCCAGAGGTGGGGGATAGGGCCCCGCTCCAGCCAATGGAGACCCACGTGCCCTTGGAATTGTTAGCACTGGACCACATGAAGTCAGAACCAAGCCGGAGCAGTGCATCTGACTTCCTGACCATGGTGGATCATTATGCCAGATTCCTGGTCACCACACCCCTCAGGGAGATCATGGCCAGAGCAACCATAGAAGCCTTCTGGCACTATTTTGCCCAGCCCTATGGCAACCCTTCTGCGGTGATCACAGACCAAGGCATGCCCTTCAAGTAACAGATGTTTAAGGAACTTTGCTCTCTGTATGGCAGCCACAAGCTAAGGATGACAGCCTACCACCCAAAATACAAAACCCCCTGCAAGCAAGCCAACCAGACGCTGCTAGCAGGGCTCAGGACCTTGGCAGAGATGTGGCAGAGAGACTGGCCTTCCTACTTGTTGCAGGTGACCTATGTGTATAACAACATGGTGCGCACCTCCATGTAGTACACCCCCTATTTCCTGATGTTCGGCAGGCATCACTGGTTGCCCACAGACATGGCCATGGGATCCCAGGGAGCCACAGTCTGGGGGGGCCTCAGATTGGGTCCATGAGCATCACCAACACCTCTGTGAGGTAAACCAGATCACAGCTGCTAGTATGTTGCAAGCCCAAGACAGACAGAAACAGAGTTCTGATAGACATGCTGGTGCCAGACCATGAGTGCTGGGCAATCTGGTCTTGTTCAGTCAGCAGAGGTGCTCCAAACTGAACACAGCCTGGGTCCCATCATCTGTGGGATCCCATACCCCAGATGACCCAAATACAAGATTAGAGCAGAGTCAGCAGATAAAGTGGAGAAGCTGGTCCACTGCAACATGTTCAGGCCTTGCCACTTTGAGCCTGAGCCACAAAACAGAGTGTGGGGAGGAGATCCGAGTCCTAGTAGCCAGGAGGCAGGGCTGAAAGGAGTCATTAGGCTCCCACTGCTGGGATGGGTCACATGGGGGGGAATCCCCACTGGAACTACCCTGTCCCTCATCCTGGTCCTGGGGCAGGGGAAGAGCAGAGTGAGGAGGATGGGGGCAGGGCAAGCAGGAGGGACCAAAATCTAGCCCTGAGACAAGAGAAGAGCAGAGCAGGGAGGAGTCACCTGAACATTACAGTGGGAGCTAGGGGAAAAGCACAGTGAGGCAGAAGCACCCTGAAGTCCTCAAAGATCGAGGGTCCCCCTTCCCAGCTGATACAACAATGATGAGGGTGGCCAAGCCATGGGGTATGCCCTCCACCTGGGGACAAGTGTGTTTACATCCTGGCAGGTGTAGGACTGGGAGAGCCCTTTCCTTTCTCCGTCCTATCCCCTGTTCCCCCACACTCTATGCAAACCCAATTGGCTGCTCCAAAGCAAGAACACAGAATTAATTATGGACCACTTGGGAGGGCTTGAGCCAATGAGCAGATGAGGGCAGGATGGAAAACCAGCCCTGGAAAGATTTGGAGAGAGAACAAAGAAAGAGGAGCAAGAGAAGAAGTAGCTAGCAGCACAGCTGAGCCAGGGCAGAGTCTGAACTAGAAGCTGATTGGAGGACAGCCAACTGCTGTACTGGTGCTTGTACAGATGCACATACTGGAGCCTGGAAAGGAGAGCTGAGGCCATACAATATACAATAGGGTTGTCAACTTTCTGACCCAACAAAACAAAACACCCTTTTCCTGCCCCTTCTCCGAGGACCCGTCCTGCTCACTCCATCATCCCCCCTCCCTCTGCCGCTTGCTCTCTCCCACCCTCACTCACTCGCTCATTTTCACCGGGCTTGGGAGGGTCCCTTTTCAACTGAGTGTTCGGTTGAAAACTGGACACCTGGCAACCCTACTGTACAACAAGACCCACCACTCTGAGCTCACATTTCACACCAGCATCAGATTGCATGGACAGGTTGGAGTGACCCAAGGAGCGGACTGCAGTGGTGTGCATCACAGAGCCTTTATGTATCTAACCATGCATGTGGGGTTGGAAGGAAGGGAGTTTGTGTAGTCCCTGCTACAGATTCTGACCTGGATCTACTCCTGGCTTTGGCTGGGTTAGATAAAAGCGTTATTCTATTGCTAAGTGTGGTGCTTGATCCAGGTGTGAAGTGTGACCCCCTAAAAGGGAGAGTAGGTGTTTGTGCAGAGGCCTGTGGCTGGGACCTGGGACCATTTCCCGAACACTGGGAAACCCTCACCTGACACAAAGGTGCCCACCACCCATAAGTCCTCCTCAAAATAATGCACCTTACATTGAGGTGCCTAAATGTGGATTTAGGAGCCTAACTTTAGCCGCCTGGATTGGAAAAATTCTGACCCATAGGATCTGACACATAGACATAGCAAGACATTTTTCCCTGGGCAGCTTATATTTCCCATCCTTTCAGACATGAAAGACACCAAAGATTGTCTAATTCAGCAAAGCAATTTCATCTGTTTCTAATATTTAGTTAATCAGTGTCGGCATTCCAAAGAGCCACTTCCAAATGGCAGACATTTAAAAGCAAACACACACTGCATGTAAGCCAGGGGTCTGAATGATTTCTCTCCTGCCATCTATTGATAAACTGGTGGAAAAGACCTCACAGGCAGTCCTTATTTGCATAGACACACATACTTTGCCTATGTGATCAATTTTGGCTGTTTTGGGTTAACATTTCATAGAATCATAGAATATCAGGGTTGGAAGGGACCTCAGGAGGTCATCTAGTCCAACCCCCTGCTCAAAGCAGGTCCAACCCAAACTAAATCATCCCAGCCAGGGCTTTGTCAAGCCAGGCCTTAAAAACCTCTAAGGAAGGAGATTCCACCACCTCCCTAGGTAACCCGTTCTAGTGCTTCACCACCCTCTTAGTGAAAAAGTTTTTCCTAATATCCAACCTAAACCTCCCCCTCTGCAACTTGAGACCATTACTCCTTGTTCTGTCATCTGCTACCACTGAGAACAGTCTAGATCCATCCTCTTCAGAACCCCCTTTCAGGTAGTTAAAAGCAACTATCAAATCCCCCCTCATTCTTCTCTTCTGCAGACTAAATAATCCCAGTTTCCTCAGCTTTTCCTGATAAGTCATGTGCTCGAGCCCCCTAATCATTTTTGTTGCCCTCTGCTGGATTCTTTCCAATTTTTCCACATCCTTCTTGTAGTGTGGGGCCCAAAACTGGACACAGTACTCCAGATGAGGCCTCACCAGTGCCGAATAGAGGGGAATGATCACGTCCCTTGATCTGCTGGCAATGCTCCTACCTATACAGCCCAATATGCTGTTAGCCTTCTTGGCAACAAGGGCACACTGTTGACTCATATCCAGCTTCTCATCCACTGTAATCCCTAGGTCCTTTTCTTCAGAACTGCTGCCTACCCATTTGGTCCCTAGTCTGTAGCAGTGCATCGGATTCTTCCGTCCTAAGTGCAGAACTCTGCACTTGTCCTTGTTGAACCTCATCAGATTTCTTTTGGCCCAATCCTCTAATTTGTCTAGGTTCCTCTGTATCCTATCCCCACCCTCCAGTGTATCTACCACTCCTCTCAGTTTAGCATCACCTGCAAACTTGTGAGGGTGCAATCCACGCCATCCTCCAGATCATTAATGAAGATATTGAACAAAACCGGCCCCAGGACTGACCCTTGAGACACTCCGCTTGATACCAGCTGCCAACTGGACATGGAGCTATTGATCACTAAAGTCTTAAATCTTCAATGAAGGGGTAATGAAACGTTGTTATCCTTATTGTATGACTAAAGGGAAACAGAACTGTGCTTAATATGTGCCAGCTGAGAGGTCACCATAACCTGAACCTCACTTGCTAAGCATGGGGTAGTGAGCCAAATCCAAAGGAAGGAGAGGATGGGTGGGTGTTCTTATCTGATAGAGAGGAATGTGTTTAAGAGCTCTAGATGTTCTTTGATCCCCTTTCCCCCATGTTTAAAACCGTTTGTATGCTCAGTACACTTTTTAGGAACTGCAATTCCAGTATGTCTATTTAATGTAGTCTTGCTGATATGTGGAGCCTCATTTTTTTATTTTTGTTTAACTGGGAAAGCAAATTAATATATAACTCAGTCCCTTTCCCCTCCCCTCCTAATGTGTGTACTTGTAGTACAGTATATGGGACTCATTATCTCTAATTTGAAGATCTAAATATTGGCAAGTCTCTTATGTCCCCTTTTGTCATGCTAATAAAGCCTTTGCTTCATACCACACCATTATACCCTCATTATATTATATATACATACTCACACAGGCAGGTGTGTATGTTTGATATAAGTTCCTGAAATGTTAGAATAATTCAAAATGTTGTCAATTAAAAGTTTAGTTTACCATGGAGTTTTTCTGATCATTAATCCAATTTTAAGTGAATAGAATGTCCCCCACCACCCACACACTTACGCAGGAATACATATTTGTATTGTTGCATGCGATTGCCAACAACTGCCACCAGAGGGCGGTTAGGTGACATTTAAAACAAGTTTCAGAGTGGCAGGCATGTTAGTCTGTATCAGCAGAAAGAACGAGTGCTTGTGGCACCTTAAAGACTAACAAATTTATTTGAGCATGAGCTTTCATGGGCTAAAGTCCACTTCATCAGATACATGCAGTAGAAAATACAGTAGCAAGAGAGATATATATACAGAGAACATGAAAAAATGGGGGTTGCCATACCAACTCTTAACAAGACCAATCGATTAAAGTGGGCTATGATCAGCAGGAGAAAAAAAACTTGTATAGTGATAATCAGGATGGCCCATTTCAAACAGCTGACAAGAAGGTGTGAGTAACAGTAGGGGGGAAATTAGCATGGGGAAGTAGTTTTTAGTTAGTGTAATGACTCATCCACTCCCAGTCTTTATGCAAGCCTAATTTAATGGTGTCCAGTTTGCAAATTAATTCCAGTTCTGCTGTTTCTGGTTGGAGTCTGTTTTTGAAATTTTTTTGTTGAAGAATTGCCACTTTTAGGTCTGTAATTGAGTGTCCAGAGTGGCTGAAGTGTTCTCTGACTGGTTTTTGAATGTTATAATTCTTGTTATAAGTCTGATTTTTGTCCATTTATTCTTTTACATAGAGACTGTCCTGTTTGGCCAGTGTACATGGCAGAGGGGCATTGCTGGCACATGATGGCATATATCACATTGGTAGATGTGCAGGTGAACGAGCCTCTGATAGTGTGGCTGATGTGATTAGGCCCTATGATGGTCTCCCCTGAATAGATATGTGAACACAGTTGGCAACAGGCTTTGTTGCAAGGATAGGTTCCTGGGTTAGCGTTTTTGTTGTGTGGTGTGCGGTTACTGGTGAGTATTTGCTTCAGGTTGGGGGGCTGTTTCACAGATCAGAAAAGTAACATCATTCCTACTTTTATGGTTTATTTCTCTATTTCAGGGGGTCCAGAGAATGCTTTCTTGCACTGGGAAGTAAGACAGTATTTTTGCGCATCCTGTTAAAACTTTAATTGATTTCCTATTCTCTCTAGATGAAATTTGCTTTCATGTGGAGAACCTGCATGTTTGAGGAATTATTTATTTGTATTCTGGAGCATCTTAAAGGCCCCAGAGTTGAGTATTAGTGTGTTAGGCTCTGTACAGACATGGAAGAGAAAGACAGTGCATGCATAAAGGACCTGAAGCAGAGCTCCATGTTAGCTTGAAAGCCTGTCTCTCTCTCACCAGAAGTTGGTCCAATAAAAGGACCTCAGCCTTTGGTGCCGACTCCATGGGTGTTCTGGGGCTCAAGCACCCACAGAAAATAAATAGTGGGTGCTCAGCACCCACCAGCCACACCGGTCAGCTGTTTGGCAGCTGGCAGGAGGCACTTGGGGGAGGGCGGAGAGCAGCAAGCGGTGGGCGGGGGCCTCGGGGGAGGGACAGAGTGGGGGTGGGAAGAGGCAGAGCATGGGAGGGGCCTCTGGGTGGATTGGGGGAGCACTCACTGGGAAAAATAAAAGTCCGCACCTATGACCTCAAAATTGTCTTTCTAATTTAAACCAAGACAGCCTCACAAATACAGACCAACAACAATAAAAAAGCAACTTGGCAAGAGCACAGACCTCAAAAACTACCGCGCAACTTCTTACCTCTCCCTTTGTCTAACCATTCTCTTCCCCACCAGCCTGCACTGTCTGCAGCTGCCTGTCATTCCCACTCTTTGCTCTGCCCAAATGTCATCCTCCTCCTCTCCCCCAGCCCCACGGGAAACCAGACAGCCTTGTTCTGGGAGCACAAAAAAGACACATAATTGCCAGATGTATCTTGACTGCTTCCACTCCCGGCAGTGGGACCAGGGGGAGTCCCATGTTCATCCCTAGGAAGAGGGGGTAGGCAGCCCACATGGTCCAAGTCTGAAGGCAAGCAACAAACTCAGATTCAGCACGTCCATGCAATTTAGTGAGGATAGGTATATTTGCTTTCTGTGGTCTATAGTTTAAAAAGAAGGTTGTAACAACAGGAGTATCTGAGTTTTAAATGTATGTATAGAAGTATAGCAGGTGCTTTAATGTATTGTCATTTAATGCAGGAAATCTTGCAGATGTCATTATTCAAGAAACAGAGACAAGCCTCTTGCTTTTATTGGCAGTGACACTCAATTAAGCTGAGCACATCTAAATTATGGTTTTTAATTAAAAAGAGGCAATGCCTACGATGGCACAGGCATGTTTAAAAATTAATGCCTTTTACACCAGATGCTAGAATCATCAACATAAAATTCCTTCTGCAACATACGCATTTTTTAAATAAAAAAAAGATATGACAAACATCAAGCAGTTAGGATGATAGCAACAGATTTCTATGGCCATCTAAAGTTTGATGTGGTCTCAGTTTAACCTTTTGTGGCCCACAAAAACCTCTCATTAAAATTAAAAATTGAAATTGAATTCAAAGTCTTGTTTGCCTTCTAAATCATTTTTGAAATGTGAGTTTTTTCCACAATGACACATTAGAAATGAAATGTGTTCATTTTAATGAAGGTTTTTTTCCTCTTCACCCTCTGCCACCTAAATAGATTTGCCTATTAATCTCTCCTTCTTATATCTTTGGCTCCATTATATATTGGTGTGAACCTCATAGATTTCAGGTTACAGGGACTTGGGCAAATATATTTATCTGTTTTGATCTTTGCAGAGTCAAATCCTCTGGGGTTTTGCTTTGAGTTTCAGGTACAAATTAAACTCCAAACCAAAGTTAAACAGCTGAAAACACGAGGAGTTTCACATGGTTTCCACTCAATATAAATACATTTGTTCTAGGTGACTCAAAATTATGTCTAAACTGACACCTCTCCTCCCCTGCAATAGTCAAATCCCACTTTGTAGAGGTCTTCAGTAAAGAAGTATTGTTGTACAATACTGAACTATCACACAATTAATAGAAATGGGTCAGAATCCCAGACTTCTGAACCAGACCCATACTTTTTTCAAAGTGTGGGGGTTTTCAGATCCTAGGCTTTGGTTCAGGTTCCTCTTTTATAATTCACTGGTTACATATTATATGGATATAATTATATATGTGTGTAATTATACATCTTTATAAACATCCCAAAGCATAAGTCTGGGATCCATAAGGGTGCAGTTTCCTCTTGTTTTACACTGATCTCGGTGTCTGAGCAACCTCCGTGAAATGGAAAATATCATTAGGAAATACTTAGCTGGAGTTGCAGTATTTTGTTGCCTTTGTCAGCCTTGACAGGGATGCAAGATACTTTTTGATTTTGCTTTAAAGCCTAAACTGTCTCCAGGTGATTTACCACAGCCAGAATGTATGTGGATGACAAGCTGTTCACTTTCCTAGCATGCTGACACATGCCTCAAAATACTGCAAGCTCTACTGCACTCCATTCCAGTAACAGCAAAAATGCTGTACTGGGCCAATGTAATCAAGTGGGTGGAATCATCCTAATTTAATCCAAGTACTGAAGAGTCACTAGACTACTCTGTGAGCAAAAATTTTGAAAGCTGCTTCCAGTTCATCTCCAGGTATACAATATTATACCCCCACTGACAGTCTTCTCTTGTAATTCTCGTGGCTTATATTTGTATCACAGATCTGGTGAACAGTGTCTAAGAAAATCCATCATGGGATAATATTTCATATTACCTATTAGGACTAGCGTTAAAAAGAAGTAAGGTTGGCTGCTGTAAGTAAAATTGTGCTTTTCCCTATTTGGTAGGTAATCAGTCTATTTTCAGGTACAAATTTTACCAGGAAGCCCATCACATATCTTGAAGCCAGAATGAGGGATCTTGAATAAATAAAAAAATTAAACGTACCACCATAGATACAACTAACTTTTCACTGAAGATTGATCATGTGTTTCTGAAGTCTAGTTTTGCCAACCGATCCCACAAAAAGATCAGTTTAAAACTAAGGATATATTCTAGAGATTCTACTGTTTTCATACCCTGTATAGATCTGCCAAGTGCCAAAATGTGTTTAATTTCCACTCTGAACCAGTAGGTGCATTGATGTACAACTCTAAATGTGTTTGTGGCTCTTTAATTATGACAGCATTTACCATTTCAAGGCAGCTGGAACAATGAAAAGCAATAAGCACAGAAAGTTGATTTGAATTTTGAGCATATTAATAAAGAACTATAAAGTAAAAGTTAGTAAAGGCCTACGGCTCTTGCCAACTTTTAGGTATCTCTTGGGAACAAGAGATTATTATGGATTTTAATTTCATTCTCATGCATGCAGTTTATCACTTCAGAAAATGAGAAAAGAAAAACAGGCCAAATGAAAAACTCTTAAGTATTTCTCAAGGTAAAAAACTGTGATACCTGAAAGAGAGAATTCGCCTTTTTGACTTTCGCTTTCTCGGATTAGGAAGGCTCCTGCCTGATTTTCAGGGCACAACAGTTGTTTCTCTGCATCTGCTCGTGTGACTGGTCCAAAAAACCATCTAAACAAAGACAGAAAATTCTAGCATTAATTTTACCAGTCACTAATAATTAGCAGAAAAGACTGTTACACTGTGTCTACTAAGCATACAACATAGCATACTTTATTTTTGCAAACAAGTAAAGGGGAATTTTGATACAACTTGTATTAGATTATTGAAAGAAACAAACAAACAGGACAATACACATTATTAGAAGATACTACGTAAATACCTGAAGTAAAATCCTGACCACATGGCAGTCAATGCCAAAACTCCTGTTGATTTCAATGGCGCTAGAATGTTATGCTTGATAGAGAGTCCTTACTAAAAAATAGACTCACCAGGACTATCTTTAAATAGCCCTTTGAAAATAATTGATGCCAAGTCCCCTTTGAATTACAGAGGGATATATGTTTTTATGATTAACCTTGATTTGTAATTTATGAATGCTATCTGTACCGAATAAAATAAATTAATTTTTAATTAACTAAATTATGCTGAACAGATTCTTCACAATTCCAGTTCCTTGCTGATTTATGAAGTGACTAATTGGCAGTCATTTCAGGCCTGCTGCAGTGAGATAGATGAGCAAAAACAATGCCCACCTCATGTCACAGAAAATGCTTAAGTGGCTGACTATGGGCTATGAAAATCAGCTAATTTAAAAACAGTTGTATAGCACTCCACCCACGCATAACACCTCTGATTTTCAAAACCTGTTCAAATAACAACTCAGATGGAATGCTGAAAATGAAGTTTAGCTAATTGTATTGAGTTATTTGACAAGAATGTACCTGATGAAAAAATGAGACGACTGCTCATCAATTTCAACTGGGATTATTGAGCGCCTGGCAAAGAAAAAAGCCTCTCTCTAAGATTACCACTCTCCCCTGCCGTTGATTTAAAAGGTGATAGAGAGTTATCGAAAAGTGGATTGTGTACCCTTTTGTGTCAATATACACAAGAATTCCTCTTAAATAGATTATTGATAACCATGCTATATGACTCTCCAGCAGGAATCAACTTATTATATTATACATAATTAGCCAATTCAACAAAATACCTTATCTGCCAATTACCAGTGAAAAGATCAGAAAGAGTCATCAACAAATTATGTTAGTACCCGGAATGCTTAGAGTAATCCAAAGGAATTAAGGAAATAAATAAAAACATATAGTGAAGCTTTCAAAATAATAGCATCCTGCTTGATTGACCAAACATTACAGTGTGAGTAATGTTTCTAGCATGAAGAAAGAGGAACTAAAAAAAGACCAATGCATATGGGCCAGTCTTGATCTCATGCTAAACTGTATATTTGCTTTGGTTAACTGTATATTGTTATATATACATTAATGAGTGTTATGTACAACTCTCTGATCATTCTAACCACCTGAAGGCCTTGATATGCGTTTGGAAAAGGAGGGAATCTGAATGTAAAGCCAATATCTAGAATGCATTAGTAAAATACTTCAGTCTGATACAGTAATTGTTTGATTTGATGGACCTTGGAAAAACAAATTAACCCATAAATTTGCAAATCCCCTGATTGACAGAAACACTGATCAAACCAATATGGAGGAGACAAAGCACCAGTTCTGTTCAGTACTTTTGAAATCCCATGTGAAACAGGGTGCATCCCTGCAAAAGAAATTAGAACCACTCAAAATTCTAAATACTGGTTCCAAATAGAGCATCACACATCCAAACCATGTAAACTACATTTTTTTAAAATAAGTAAACCCATATTTCCCTTTCAAATCCGTGGACAGTGGGATTTCACTCCAGTAAAGGTAAACAGAGTGATTAGCATTTTTAGGCTGAAAAGGCATAAAAACAGGAGTTTAATTTCATATTACTTTTTCCTGTCTTAAAAAGGTGTTGCATTTTGGCTGGCAGCACAAATTACTACTACTACAAATCAAATGACCCCAAGATAAACACACAACCCTCTATTGTTTATAAAACAAAATAGAGCTAGAATAAATTGAAGAAATCAAATGCAAACAAAATGCAATGTAGCTCTGTGGTTGATATTTTACATACAGAATAGTTAGGAAATTCAAACGGATAATCCCTAATTATATATTCTTATAGATATTAAAGTATTAAAGTAAAAAACATATTCTGTAATACAAAGTACAGCATATGCAAGTGGGGCCCAATTTATGGCTAAACTGGGACCCACATTTTCAAATTCCATTACACTTCGGTATGTAAAATCCTCAGGCATAACATTAAATTAACATAAACCCTGATATGGGAAAGAGTTTAAGCACATGCTCAACCTAAAGTATGTGTTCAAGTCCCATTAACTTCAGTAGGTTTTAAAATGTGATTAAAATGTAACTGCACTTTTTGAATAATCTTGATTTCCTGAATGGGGGCCACGGGTAGTGTTGATTTTGTTTTGTGGGAGTTTTTGTTTGTTTGTTTCTTGACTTTATTGACCTACTTCTTTTCACGGATATAAAACTTTTCTATATGTGCTATTACCATAATATATTTAATGACAACAAGTGGTCAGGGTCCTCATTTCATGAATACTGATTTAAAACTTTTGATTACAAGGTCTTTTTCATGGCTGCTGAGCCACTTCATACAACGCAATATGACATCTAGATATTAGAGTGAATCTGGAAATTGTAGGTGCCCATTCAATGTAGCTTAATGACAGTTGGAAGGATTCTTTCTTAAAGATTCAAAGTAGGCTGAAGGCAAGGGAGACCAAGAAAATGTCACTAGAAGGGGAAATATAATTGAAACTACTATTTTGGAAGGGAAAGCAGCAGGTACATCCCTTATAGTCTTTCACTACCACAACTGTATACGATTCGCTTAATGCAATTCAGAAAGGGTTGTGTGCAAATGGGAATCCCATAAGGAATGTGATTTTTTAAAGCCTAACTGAATAATACTGTTAGAAAGGGGGTCCAAATACAGAGTTATTGTGTATACAGTCACTATTGTGCAGTGCCAGGCATGTCAGGGAATAATAAGATAATCATTTATTATCCTTGCCCCTGAGATACATGTTTAGTTGTGATCCACTTTAAGTTCTTAGAAAAACACACCCAAATTCAAAGTGGTATTTTCATTTTAAACTGATGTTTAAATTCCTAGCATAAATCTCTACAGGCCTGTTTAAAATGTTAGTAATGAAATTATATGAAAAAAGGGTTTTAGTATTTTTGCCTAGTCTACTTTTGTTCATCTTAAATTGACAGTGCACCCTAGAGAGGGAATTAATGTGTCAAAGTAATTGCTTAGCGTGAGCAGAGATTATAAGGGAAAAGGAAGATCATATGTAAACAGACCCCTGTAAGAGAAGAACAAGAAAGTCAATCACTGTCTGTTATGGTCTTAACTTCAGGTGACCATTACTTTCCAGTTACTTTAAATTGCTTTATTGGCAAATCAAATGTCACACATCAGATTCACTGGAGTGTTTAAGTAGTGATTCATATGCAATTTCAATCTGTACTTTCATATGGGCAGGGCTCACTTGAGGCTAACAGGTGTCAGAGGCTAGGACTCTGCATGGAGATACAATACTATTTTGACAGGTTTCAGAGTAGCAGCCATGTTAGTCTGTATTCGCAAAAAGAAAAGGAGGACTTGTGGCACCTTAGAGACTAACCAATTTACTTGAGCATAAGCTACAGCTGTAGCTCACGAAAGCTTATGCTCAAATAAATTGGTTAGTCTCTAAGGTGCCACAAGTCCTCCTTTTCTTCTTGAGAATACTATTTTGCTGACTCAACAGGCTCTGATTAAGGAGAACAAAAGGTGGTGATTTGTTAAAACAGGAGAGGAAATGCAACATGTAAGTCCAGCGTAGAATTTTTGGGATGATTCCATATGAAAGAGAGTTGGGAATTTTCCAGCTAAATATTTGTTGTTGATGTTGGAAAATGCAGATTCTTCAAAACAGAAATAGTTACCCAGAAAGAGTCATTTTGGATTCAAAACAACCTTATATTCCAAAATTTTAGTTAATGGATAACAAAAAAAAAAAAAGGTTTTATATACATTAAAAGGTTGAAATTAAATCACAATATTTTTAAATGATCAAAAATGAAACATTTCAATTGAGATTTCAACTTTTTGTCCCAGTTTGAAATAGGAAAAAACAAATATCTCAGGACAGTAAAACTATTTCCTACCTAATGCTACTATATATACTTTAAAATTTAAATATATAAATATTTAGTATTAGGTGTCAAGATATATAATTATATAATGTTATATAATTATAAAAGCTCTTGCAATGTCTGGTTTGAATGAAAAAAGCTTTAATACTATTAAAAATATATAACTTGTATACCATGATATTCAAAAAACCTATGTTAAAAGAATGTTAAGGTTGAAAAATTAAGAACTCAAAAGGTAGGAAATGCCAGAATTAGGCCCCTTTGTGCACATTTGTTATGATGTCCTCTTTAATAACTAGGTCACATGTTCCCCATCCTTAGCGCAAATGATGGATGGTGATAACTGAATGAACAAGCAGCTGTTCAAATATTGTTTTATCCTCATTGCTCAATGTGTGGTCCCATGCCTTCATTACTGCCAAGCCTGGAGGTGCCAAGGCTCAGCCCTGGCAAGCCCCAGCACAAATTAAGCACTGGATTGAGTCCATTAATCCCATTTATGCCCAAGGTCCCTTACCAGCAAGGTATTCGTGACCCAGAACTCTTCTAGTGCCAGCAGCTCTTGGCGCTGGCTGGGGAAAGAATCCCTCCTGTTGGGTTAACATCCCCCCATAGAGACCAAACCAGAAGGACCCTTCCTCAGGACAGCATCGAATTCCTCTAGTCTAGGACTTCTGCTGTTGCCTAGTGAAATATTTCATAGGAGTCAGGTTTCTTTGAGACTTAGCATTCATAGTCCCTGCCTTCTGGAAACTCTCCCACCTGGGAGCATTCTCCCTGCCTTTCCTTTGCAGGTGACCCCCCAAATCTCCCCCCCAAAAAAGTATTTTTTATGAGAACTTTAATTTCCTGCAGCCTGGAACTGTTCCTCTCCCAAGGATCCACTCTTCTCCTAATTCTCTTCTGCACTGGAAACAGGGTCCCTTTCATCATGCCTAGGTTCTTCCCTACCTAATTAACTGGTTTCCAGTTATTCAGTGATTAGTTAGTCTGAGGGGAACCTGAATAGCCTTATTTTCCCTTGTGGAGCCTGTCAGAAGTAGGCTGAGCCCCTGACCCTTCAGAGGGCCAGCTACCTTCTGACAATAAGCCTTAACAACGATGTACATGCCAACATATTGGAAAGACCAAGAGCCTGTAAGGGCCATCTCTGGGCTGCAGATGTCCCTGTGGCAGCAGAACCTGGGTAGTTCCATGGTGTAAGGTGAGAGGAGAGCTGAATTTATGGGGCTGCACTCCTGTGGGCATGGAGCCCGTCTCCACAGGGATGCCCTGCGCAGAAGCATGTACGGAGTTGGTTTTTATGTGTATATACAAACATCTCTATTTTAAATGTAGTATGGAGATACAGGAGAGGGGCAAGGAGGAAGGGCAAGAGGAATGAGTTAATAATAATGACAAAGGAATGGATAGTGACACTGAGGGAGAGGTAGGAAGTGGGAGAGCAGACAGGAAAGAAGGGGCTGAGGAGGGAGGGAAGATTGCAGAGAACCACATAGGAGGGGAATGAATGGCCTGTGAGGGAGCGGGGTGGGAGAAGGTCAGAGCTAATAGCCCGGGGTGGTCAGAGCTAATAGCCCAGAGCTACAGCCTGGGGGCCGAATCAGGCCCTTCAGATGTCTTAATCCAGCCCTCAAGCTCCTGCCGGGGAAGGGGTCTAGGGCTTGCCACACTCCATGTGTGCCATGGCTCTACATGGCTCCCGGAAGCAGCAGCGTGTCCCCCCTCTGGCTCCTATGCATGGGGCAGCCAGGGGGCTCCTCATGCTGCCCCCCGCCCCAAGCGCTGCTCCTGCAGCTCCCATTGGCCAGCAACCATGGCCAATGGGAGCTGCAGGGGCAGCACCTGCAGATGGGGCAACACACTGAGCCACATGGCCGTGTCTCTGAGTAGGAGTCGGTGGGAGGGACATGCCGCTGCTTCCGGGAGCTGCTTGAGGTAAGCGCCAAACAGAGCCTACACCCCTGACCCCCTCCAGCACCCCAACCCCCTGCCCCAGCTCTGAGCCCCCTCCCAGCCTCTGAACCCCTCAGTCCCACCCTCCTGTGCCCCAGAGCCTGCACTCCTAGATGGAGCCCTCAACCCCCGCCCCCCCACCTGCACCAAAACCCCCTGCCCCAGCCTCGAGACCCCTCGCGCACCATGAACTCCTCACTTCTGGCCCCACCCCAGAGCCCACGCCCCCAGCTGGAACCCTCATCCCCTCCTGCACGCCAACCCCCAATTTCGTGAGCATTCATGTCTTGCCATATAATTTTCATACCCAGATGTGGCCCTTGGGCCAAAAAATTTGCCCACCCCTGTAATAGCCAATAGGAGGAAGGGAAAGAAAAAGACTGTTGAAAGTAAAAACTGAAGAGGCATACTCTCACATCACCAGTGTCTTAGGGCTCTAAGTTAATGCTGCCACTGTGCCCGCAGAGGGAATCTTTGCCCTGTGCCTAGTAAATACTGCTTTCAGCAGGGATTTCACAGCCGCCCTGGGGGAACAATTTCATAGCACTGATTTCGTTTGCAGGAAGCACATAACTATTCTCCCTTGTACTTCCCTAGATAACTCTTCTCTACTCTTGTTGTTTACACTCTTCACATTTTTGTAGACTTAAAAAGAAAAGGAGTACTTGTGGCACCTTAGAGACTAACCAATTTATTTGAGCATGAGCTTTCATGAGCTACAGCTCACTTCATCGGATGCATACTGTCGAAATTGCAGAATACATTATTATATACACAGACACCATGAAACAATACCTCCTCCCACCCCACTCTCCTGCTGGTAATAGCTTATCTAAAGTGATCATCAAGATGGGCCATTTCCAGCACAAATCCAGGTTTTCTCACCCTCTGCGCCCCCCCCCCCCCCGCTCCCTACTAGCTCCACAATCCAGAGCTCTGTTTACTCCAGCAAAACTAGCTACCAGTTCTCAGCAGAAGGTAGAGAGAAACTGGTTCTGAGTACGGTTTAACCAAAAGTATAGACAGGAACAACCATTTCAAAAACTGTAATTAAAACCTCCTTAAAACATTGAAGAAAATGTCTAATGTAGACAAAACTTAAGAAAAGGGTTAGTTTAAAATACACAAACAAACCATACAGATCTCTACTGATTGCTTAATTCCCATCATCAGAAACTATTTTGCCCTGAATGGAACTAGAAATACAAGTTTTGAAGATAGCCATTCAGGTCAACATCATTTAACCTTAGCTAAACACAATGACTACACTCGGAATGGAAAGTTCTGAGTCATGCTTGTTGCTCAAATTCATACTGATGAAGAACTTAATCATTATGATAAATGAGAGGTATTGCTATGCTTGATGTGTGGAACCTAGAGCCTCTTAGTCACTGACACCCACTGGATCTCATTGCCAAAGGAAGGTTATTTTAGTGTCAGGGTGAGGAAACATAGAAACCATGCGACTGTAGAAAGAGGCTTTACTATTTTTCTCCCTTAACACTGAGGTTTAGCTTTACACAGTTATTTGGGGGATAATTGTTAGGAATATGGCAAATCCATTTTTTACTGGACACTTGGATCTTGGATATCCATTGTTAGTATCCATTGGCTACCAGATACAAATCAGGACACTCTTTTACCTTTCCCCTACCCACTATGACTTCTCTCACACTGCCCTATGCACCACTCGGAAAGTCCCTATTATGACCTCCTAAATCCTGGTGGAAAGGAGTGTAGGTAGGAGTCAGAAGGGGAACTAGAAGATGTCTTCACAGAAGATTATGTACAGATTGTGGTTCCAGAGACCCCTTTTTCTCCCTGGTTAGAGGATAAGAATTGATAAGCCCAAGGGAGATAGGCGGTGACCATTTTAGCTATCTAGATATGGTTTAAATTTTGTGTCAGCGTTTGCACAAAGTTGAATCTGGCAGTTTCCCAAATTCTTGTACAAACAGATTATGAGTCAGGGATTAATCACATCACCAAGGCATAAAACCCTAACCCTAAGCAAAACACTCCATGGTAGCATATAACACTATGCCAAGACTAGTAGGTATAACCAATAGTCTGGTCTGTTTTCCAGATTGCGTTATTCAAGAGAAAAATATGGGGAGCAATGATAAAGAAATGGATGCAAACTATTTTACCTAAAACAGTATTGTTACCTTTTTGCCTTATAATACAGTAGGAGGCACTGGAAACATATACCTAGCATCAGAAAACAAAGACCAAAAAGGATCATATATGAGAAAGCATAGAAAAGAAACAAGAGATGCAAATTAATTTTACCTTGAAATCTTATATCAGCAACTTCTCCAAGACCCAGATTTGTATTAGGGCTAGTTTGGACCAGGTAGTCACAACCATGATTAGTGAAGAATACTAAACAGCACCACCTCAGGGGAAGCTCTACAAATCTTGCCTCTTCCTCCATCATTCTTCCAGGACATACACACAGAGGAAACATCCCTATATTCCCACCAAGCATTGTGCATCTAGCCCCATGCACCAGCAGGGGTTGGATAATGCAGCATCTTTTCCCGCTTTAATTATCTGAATTGAAATGCAGACTTAGGTCACATATGAATATAGATGGTGATGGTCTCATCCTATTCCACAGCTGGACACATAACAAAATCAAAGCCACCATATCTGATAGTAATGGCATCTCTGCTCAGGAAAGAAAAAGGACTGAAGTAACAGGGATGTTACAGGACAGGAGTGAGACGTATTAGCAGAAGAGTGCAGGAAAGCTTGCACATTATTTGCACACAGTGGGCTAAATTCTAACCTCAGTTACAACCATGTAGCCTCACTGAAGCCAATGGTATTGCAGAGATGTAAATAAGGGCCCAGTAGCAGAATACAATGCAACTTATCCCTTACATTCTAAGCATTAAGGCCCAGACCCCAAAAGGTATTAAGGTGCCTAACTCCCATGGATTTCAATGGGAGTTAAGTGGCTACATCCCTTTGAGGGGCTAGGCCTCACAAATATAAGGCTCTGAGGGAGAGGTATTCCATTAGAAATCCAAGTTTTTTTATTACAGATATTGTATACTCTGATACCAAGTTATGCCCTACATAAATAAATATTCACTTTCAAATATGAGGAGGGGAACACTAGTGAAGATCAACCTAGTATACACATGACCGTAGAAGGCATTCAATCTGGGTGTGGTTGACATGTGAATGGAGTGCCCACCCAAGGTTTATGAACCACTTAAGTCCCACTTAGACCCTCAAAGTAGGGTTTAAGTGAGATATGAACAGTCATAGGCCTCATGTGGGCTCTCTGCTCAGAGGAGTCAGTGTCAGCCTAAAAATGCACCACAGCCTAGTCACTGCTTGGTTGGAAGAGGTGCGTCATATAAATGTTTACACACCACTGGTTTGTAAACCAAATGAACACATCACAGAGATTTCAGACAGACTATTCTCTGGAACTGAACGTTAAATAAACCCTCCACCCAGATACACCACTGACTAATTTCTATAGAGACCTTTGATATTATTTCATTTTGACATGGAAAAGTATTGCTCATTGCTGGAAAAAGACCCCAGAGACAGAGGTCCAGATTTTATCATACTTACTCTGTGTAGTTCCTTTCTGAACAAGTAGTCGTATTAATTCCACTACTCACTTAGGCCTAGATCCTCAAAGATGTTTAGGCTCCTAACTTCCACTGATTTGAAGGGAAGTTAGGTGCCTAAATACCTTTGAGGATCTGGGCCTTAGAGCCTGATTCTAATACCCCTTTTATTGAGTAGCATCTTATTCCACAAGTGAGCCTGTTGATACCAGACCACTTGTAATTTAAGGAACTATTCAATATGCATTCCTATAGGGCTGTAGCAAGGCAGTCTGTCCCTTTAAGGATCTGCAGAGCCAAGGAGCAGCAAGCCCTGGCTAAGAAGAAGCCCAGCAGATAGGTGTTGGTAACCAGCTGATCCAGCTAAGCAGAAGCTGATGATTGGCTCAGACTCTGAGCCAATCCAGTGCTTAGGATATTGTGTACATAAATGCACATCTATTAATTATTAAAATTTAATTTGAACTGCACTTTTCAAGACAAACTGAAATATGCAGCTATTTCAATATCAGTGATGCTAATCATTGAAGATAATATCATAGGAAACAATCTTACATTGGGAAGTACCAGCCACTCAGTTCCTTGCTGAAAGTTTCCTTTAAGATGCAAGATTCCAATTTCAGATGTTTCTTTTTTCTGTGCAGTAATAGATTTGTTCTATTATCTTAAATTGATAAGGATACAAGTGACTTACCCAACCCTACTTTGTGCTACATTGTAAAAGAATGCAGTGTTATTTTGTACACAGTTTTTCTTCTTCTTCTTCAAAAAGTGAGGACTTTAAAGCAAATAAAATTACATGAAATGACAGGTGAATTATATGAAAAATGAATGGAACTGTTAATTAGTCAGATGATTGCAAACATAGTTTAAAGAACAAGATTGATTTATGGAAGCGGATAACATTCCAATTCAAATTAATTGCAAGAGACACTTCGACTTGGCTGCTGCTTCTATGAATCATTTGTGAATTTCTATGAATTATGATGAGAAAGGGGTAAACTAAACTATACTGATTTACACCAGCTAAGGGTCTGGCCTTACAACAGTATTCCTTGCCACAGCAGAGCAGGAACAACTCTGTTATGACTCTTGTATGAACACCGATGTCATGGGCCAGATTCTGTCCAGATTTCTTCTCCATGCAATCCCAGTGAAGGAGATTAGGGCAGAATTTAGTCTTAAAAAGCTAATTGCAATGTATACTTTTAATGTCAGTTTATGAAAAGTATGGCACAGCAGTGTTTCACCATGCATAATCCCTTATAAGCAAGTTCATACCTTGTGTTGCATGACTAAGCTTGTCATAAAGCTCATCAAAATATTTTTAACGGGAGAGCTTTCTGTTTTAGCTCTGAGGTGTCACACATATGAATGGAATAGCATCCATGCTGCCAATTAGTTTTTATATTCTTCAATGACAGTAGATTTATTCACTGATGTAGTAAAAATATCTATGTGCACCTATTCAGGTCTGGATTCCATCGCCTTTACTCATTTACACTGAGCATTGCTTTACTCAAATCCAGATTCTGATACCCTATGTAGTCGCGGGGGGGGGGGGGAAGGAGGAAGGAGGAGGAGAGGGGGTGTGTCTAGAAGCTTAGGGACAAAACCATCAGATACACCCAGCTCTGCTTTAGCCTTCAAGCAGGTTTTTTGTTCTTCTCTTACACCAATGCAAACGATATGGAAAAATAACAACAGTGATAGACCTGGCCTGATACCACAGGGTCCTCTACATCCCAGTAGCTCCAGAGCCACAGCCCTTCCTCAGCCTCAGTGCCTACTTACCCAGATGTAACCTTCCAGTAGTTACTCTAAGAATTATTTAGCTCTCTGCCCCCCTTCCTTCAAATATTCTGTAGTATTCAGGTTCCTATAGAGTTGATTGTTGTAGGCCCTTCTTCCTCGGAAGAGTGGTGGGGAATAAATGCCTGGATGCGCAAAAGGAGTTAGGTGTTCTGATACTGAGCATCGCAGTGCCTAATTCTTAGGCACCTAGAAAATTACAGGAACATACTGAGATTCACAAAGCCTGAATTAGCATCTAGGCTCCTATATAGTAAATGGAAAGAGATGGATGCCTTAGGCCAGTGGTCATCAACCAGTCGATCACTCTGGGACTTAGGTGGGAGATAGTGCACTTGCCCAGAAGCAGAAACATAGGTGCCAAGGAAACTTTTGCCTGTGGCAATTTAGGCAGCAAGCAAGTTTAGGCACGTATCGAGTTCAGCGGGAGTTTGAATTGTAGTTGAGCCTAAACCTCGGGTTTAGGTGCCTAAATCTGGGTGTGAGGTGCCTAAATTTCTAGCCTAAAATCACTGAAGCATAGTGCCTTTTCCCAGGACAGTGAAATGCATACCGCTGCATGTTATGTGTGCCAGTACTAGAAAAAAGGACAACTGTTTGAAAAGGTTTAATTTGGCACTTAAGGTTAAATTTATGGTTGAGTGTCACAACTGTGGTGAGTGGAATTGGAGACCCATGCTACGTGAGCACAACAATGGCAATTATGCAATAACTTTAACGTGGTACCAGGAGCATTATCTTCTGTTTATCATGCAAGTCATTCATTTTCTCACTCTAATGTCTGTCAGACATGGCTGAATGCAATACGCACCTCCATTTTTGAAGGTACAGAGTACTTGTAGCTTCCATTGACTACAATGCTCAGCACTTCTGAAAGTCTATAAGACTATATGTCACTCATATTGTAAGTGGACAGTGGTTTATTGTTTTGAAACGCCACATGAAGTGGAACATCCTGAGTGGAGTAGGGTAATGTGGAAATCTTTCTAGCTTCAGCTGATTATAATGAACACATGGTGGTCCATTTAGAAGGTAACTGAAAATTTGCTTGTGCTACTTTCAAAGTTCTGTCTATAGGAGAGGTATCAGAATAGCATGAAGGTAAATCCCTTGCCGATAAAGACTTCTTTAAAAGCATAAAGAGCATTTACAAGCTTGGGGAATTAAAAAAAAACAGAAGTCAGTATCTAGTTGCTTTAAAAAAAAAAAAAGCAATACATGTTGCCAAACAGCAGTAGGAGCTAAGAATTATTTACATGTATGACAGTGACTTTATATGCACAGAAACTATATTAAATAATTTGTTGGGTCAGATTTTGCCATCTGTCATTATGCAGAACTCCCCACTATACACACACCCTTTCTAGTCTTATTTCTAGTAGCATGGACAGACTCAGATCCCCTCTCAGATCACACTAGAATAATCATCCAGTATACAATATGCACCCTAGCAATCAGAACACCCCTTTTCTCATCTCTCTTATTGAGCAAGAGCTGTGCAATGTGAGAATTCAAGGCAGTTCCAGTTCTTCCACCAGGCCAGTGAGTTACAGCATATTTTCTCAACTGAGTGACAAACTCCAAACTGAGCCTTATAAGTTATCTGTTAGAAAGCAGTGGTTCTACAAGGTGATTTCCAAACTGATTATAGGGTTGCCAGGTGTCTGGTTTTTGACCCGAAAGTCTGGTCGAAAGGGGAACTTGGCAGTGTCCGGTTAGCAGTGCTGACACACTAAAAGTCTGGTTACCTGCAGTAACCAGCCTCTGTCTTGCATTGGGGGGCGGGGTGGGGGGAGAGATGGAGGAAGCAGCAGCTGCTGCTGCTGGAGGAGCAGTGGAGCATTTGAGGTACCAGCGGTACCCCCACCCCAGGAGCACAGCTCTCCCACATTCACCCCCCACCCTTGGAGTGCTGCTCTCTCTCCAACGTCCAGCCCTGGTCACCCCTCCACCCCTAGAGCCCTGCTCAGCTGGCAGGGGAGAGTGGTGGAGAAAGCAGTGAGCAATGGGGGAGCGGGGAGGATAGGAGTTGGGGGGGAGTCTCAAGGGAAAGAGATGGAGCAACGGTGGTTCTGGTACTCTGTGTCCAGTTTTCACAAATGAGAAAGTTGGCCACCCTAACTGATTTTGAAGACTGGCCTCCAGGTTCTCCAGCAACTAACACTCCAGGTTCCCTAACAGATATATCATAAAACTAAGTCAGAGAAGATTGTCTGTGGTATCTTGGTATTAAAAAATGTCTGATTTGTCAGATAATTACAATGTAAAGCTATGATCAAAATATAATTGTCTCCCGGGGTGAATATTCACAAAAGTGGTAATTATCTTTCATGGATACTCAAATTGTCATTCAGGTAATAATGTGGGAAAACAATGGGTAATCCTCTCTGGATAAATAAGGTACCTGTTCATCTGTGTTTACAACTTTTTCATATTCTCAGATGTTAACATTCATACTCCTGTAGGTACTTGGGAAAAGGTAAAACAACAAGAAATCCTTTCGCTCTCTTATTTGGAAGAAGTGTAAAGGGAACGCCCTCCCCACACCCACATTAACCAAGTGATTTCCCGCCCTGTGCCTCAATTTTCCCATCTGTAAAATTGGGGTAATGATATTGACTTCCTTTGTAAAGTACTTGGAGATCCACTGAGGAAAAGCATTATAGAAGAGCTAGATTTTATGATCACCAGACAGGCCAATATTTTTCAAACCTAGAGGCCCAAAGTGAGGCTTCTAAGGGTGCTGGACACCTGCAGCTGTCTCTGATTTGTGAGCTCCAAGCATTTGTGAAAATCATACCACTTCTATCTAAAGGCCTTGAATATGGGTTTAGGAATCTGTTTTTCAGCAACCAGGTTTGAAAAGTTGGGCTAGTGTACCAGTTACAGTGCTAGTATAAGGAGATGCAGTGTCTTGGGGAACACTAATACAATGCAACTGCTTTTGTGAGGGCATATTAACTGGAATTGCTGTAGGAAATTCCTCTGTCAGAGGAATGCAGATAATTAAATAGGTGTAATGACTAAGCCAAATTGTGCAGTACTTTCCAGTGAAATAAATGAGATCTCTCTGAACAAAAGGACTCTGCTGTTAGGTCTTGAGAATAACCACATGTGGCGATTAAGAAAAGTCAGCCAATGACTCAAGTTCACAATTTAACTGCTCATGACTGATATATTGTGTGTTACCAATACAGAGAGGTTCTTTATAATTCTACCAGGTTAAACAAATGAGAGGTAGGGTTCAGTTGACTGTTACCTGAAATTGGGTTCATTTCCTCTGGAAAAAATGTTTACGATCTAATAAAAATTCAAGTGCTCTTCTCACTTATAGTATGGAGAACTGAGGTATGAGAAGCTTATTGCAATTTTCCTTCTAAATTCCTGGTAATTTTTATTTCAGTCCTTTGCAGTTATACCTGAATCTGAATGCTGAATATTTAACATTACTTTTCTTTTACAAAATCTTCAGGTAGTAGAATAAACTTTAACTTTAAACCATTTACCTTGTGTTATCTCCTAATCCAACAAAGGCCGTTGAATAAAAGAGACTGTAGAACACTGATCGGCAACCTTTGGCCCGCAGCCCATCAGGGAAATCCGCTGGTGGGCCGGGACGGTTTGTTTACCTGCAGCGTCCACAGGTTCAGCCGATCGCAGCTCCCACTGGCCGCGGTTTGACGTTCCAGGCCCATGGGGGCTGCGGGAAGCGGCATGGGCCGAAGGATGTGCTGGCCGCCACTTCCTGCAGCCCCCATTGGCCTGGAGCAGTGAACAGCAGCCAGTAGGAGCTGCGATAGGCCAAACCTGCGGACACTATAGATAAACAAACCATCCTGGCCCGCCAGCGGATTTCCCTTACTGGCTACGGGCCAAAGGTTGCCGATCCCTGCTGTAGAATATCATTCAGTAATTACTCAAAAGTGTGTTCTCTATCTTAAAATAACTTTTACACATATTAGTGAATATCTTGTTTTTCTGTCTTTTTTTTTTTTATAAACACCAAGCAAAGCACTCATCTCTTCAGTACATCCACCGTATTCATATATACACAAATAAGAAATATTGATTATCAACAAAATAGAAATGACAGTTAATAATACATCTTCTCCTAGTCTGTTTTCAGGTTAAAGTCCACAACAGTTTTGCAATATCTAGACAATTCAAAGGATGTAATATGATGTACTAAAATGATTTTATAGTACCCATTAATCTTGTATCCTAACTATATATTAGTACATATAATGTATAAAATTACATCTGTAAAATTACTGTGAGCCATATTCTGATCCATCCTATGCCCCTGTACTAGGGACAAAAAAATTAATCTATCATCTTTCCCCTCCACTCCAAAAACAGGTTAATTTCTAGAGTAACAGGGCATGCCCATAGCCAGGATGACAGACATTTTATTATGGTGGGTTGAGGAAAGTAAGTGTGGCCTGCAAAACAGCAGGTACGGTAATCCCACATGTGACATTTACACACCAAGTGCTGCAATCCCAGTGAAACTCCTGCTCATTGCCTGTACCTAATTTATTTGGGCAAAGATTTTTAAGCCCTTGGGATCTGCTGGCTGCTCATCACTTGAAAAATCATGGCACCTATTTAGCTGCCTAAAATATGGATTTAGGATTTATGCACACATTTTCTGAAAATCTTGGCCTGTACCCACAAGCAGGAATAAATAATTTTGCAATGTTCCAGCCTGCCTTTGGTCTTTCCCCCCTTCTGGTCTGTGAATGAGTAGGTGGCTTGAAGTAATAAACAAAAGAATGACTCTTCAGTTTCTACAGTCTTAATGTGGTTAAACTTTTCATTATGTATTTATTCCTTGTGTTACACATACACTCTTCCAGAAACAAAAAACATAGCATCCAAGACAAATACTGAGGCACAGTAGCTGCTATTATTCAATATCTGGCATAAGGATTTATCATTGATATCACCCAAAATGTATAATCACTGAAGCTAATGTAATACAACACCCTGTTTCTATGGAAGCTGAAAAAACACGGCAGCTAGGCCTATCAAGCCATCCTTCCCCCAACTATAAAAGAGTTTGGTTGGTTGTTCGTTCCTTGGGGGACCCCTCTATTTACCTCTCTACTGTAAAAACTGAGCATTTGTTTCATAACTTTGTTTCATATCTTTTAACAAGTTACTGATCCAGGACAGGACCTTCTGTCTTATCCCATGAATGCTTACTTTGCTTAAGAGTAGGTTTGCCAACTTTCTATTCGCACAAAACTGAATACCTTTGCCCCTTCTCTGAGGCCCCACCCCTGCACACGCCATTCCCCCCTCCCTCTATCACTCAGTCTCCCCCACCCTCACTCACTTTCACTAGGCTGGAATAGGGGGTTGGGGTGCGGAAGGAGGTAAGGACTCTGGGTGCAGGCTCCAGGTTGGGGCCACAAATGAGGGGTGTGGGGTACGGGAGGTGGCTCAGGGCTGGGGCAGGGGATTGGGGT
Source organism: Natator depressus (assembly GCF_965152275.1). NCBI lineage: Eukaryota > Metazoa > Chordata > Testudines > Cheloniidae > Natator > Natator depressus. The sequence goes on from NC_134236.1 coordinate 89,632,601, forward strand.
TTAGTCTCTGGGAGGGAGTTAGGGTAGCAGGTAAGGGAGTTCGGGGTGTGGGCTCCAGCTGGGCGGTGCTTACGTCAGACTGCTCCTGGTCCATGGTGCAGTGGGGCTAAGGCCCTGCCGGCCCTGGCTCCTTGTGGCTCCCAGAAGTGGTGGCATGTCCCTCCTCCGGATCCTAGGCGCAGGGGCGGCCAGGGGGCTCTGAGCGCTGCCTGCATCCGCAAGCACCACCTCTGTAGCTCCCATTGGCCTAGATTCCTGGACAATAGAAACTGTGGAGCCAGTGCTCAGGGCGTGGGCAGTGCACGGAGTCCCCGAGATCACCCCTGCACTTAGGAGCTAGAGGGGGGACATGCTGCCGCTTTCGGGAGCCGTGCGGAGCCAGGGCAGGCAGAGAGCCATCCTTAGGCCCGCTGCACCACCGAGCGGACTTTTAGCGGCCCAGTCAGCAGTGCTAACCAGAGACACCAGGTTCCCTTTTCGACCAGGCATTCCGGTCGAAAACCAGACACCTGGCAACCCTACTTAAGAGCCTTCGGTGAGCAGGACCTGCTTTCGGATTTTTGCCGCCCCAAGCAAAAAAAATTTTTGGCCGTCCCTGCTTTTTTTTTTTTCGTGCCCACCCGCCCCCGGCTCCGCCCCAACTCCGCCCCTTCCTCAAATCCCCAGCCCCGCCTCCTCCCCCAGGCGTGCTGCATTCCCCCCCCCCCACCATTGCTTCCTGCGGCTCCTCCCCGCAGCCCGCTGCCCTGGCTCACCTCTGCTCCACCTGCTCCCCTGAACACGCCGCCGCTCCGCTTCTCCCCCTCCCTCTCAGGCGAGGGAGAGGCAGCGCGTTCAGGGGAGCAGACGGAGCAGAGGTGAGTGGGGGGGGAGCACAGGAAGTAACGGGGGGGGAGGTAGAGGAACCGCTCCCCGCCCCAGCTCGCCTCCGCCGCCTCCCCAGAGCGTGCCGCTGCTCAGCTTCTCCCTCCCTCCCGCCCAGGCTTGCCACGCGAAACAGCTGTTTCACACATGGCAAGTCTGGGAGGGAGAGGGAAGAAGCAGAGTGGCGGCGGTGTGCTCAGGGGAGCAGGCGGAGGCGAGCTGGGGCGGCGGGGGCACATTTCTAGGGGCGGCCTGGCCGGCGCCGGAACGCCGCCCCTAGAAATGTGCCGCCTCAAGCACCTGCTTGTTTTGCTGGTGCCTAGAGCCGGCCCTGTTGGAGAGGTATCTTGCCAAAGGCTTTCTGGATCACCCTTGCCCACGTTTGCCAACACCCTCAAATAATTCTAATAGATTGGTTGAAACTATCATAAAGAACAGAATTAGAGGGAAATTATGCCTCACCAATTTGCCCTGTACTGAAGTTAGGTTTACTGGCCTGTAAAGTGCTAGGTCACATCTGGTCAGGAGCAACGGAAGCTCTCAAGAAGTGTGTGTGGGGGGGGAGGGGGAGGGAGCACCACTCCCTGAATGCTGTCTCTGCCCCCACGCCATCCCTTCTCCCCAAGGCCCTGCCCTTGCACCGCCCCTTCCCCTGAGGCCCTGCTCCCATGTCGCCTCTTCCCCCCAAGACCCTGCCCCCGTGCTCGTTCCGCTCTGCTCCCTCCTCCCCCATTGCTCACTCTTACACCCATGGCCCACTGGCCCCTCCTGTTCCCACGCCCCTGCCTGTGGATTCTTTTTTTAAAAATAGGCATCACATTAGCTCTCCTCCAGTCATCTGGTACGGAGGCTGAGTTAAGTGATAGGTTACATACCACAGTTAGGAGTTCTGCAATTTCATATTTTAGTTCCTTCAGAACTCTTGGGTGATACCATCTGGCCCTGGTGACTGATTACTGTTTGATTTATCCATTTGTTCCAAAACCTCCATAGAGGAGGTTTGCTGCATTAACCCCTTCACTCCTTTACTGTTACACACGTATTCACTGTAAGACAGTATTCTATCTTCACTGAACCAAATTGTGTTCTGAAAAGTACAGTTAAGTACACTATAACTTGACTGCCAGACAACAGGCTTTAAAGTCATTTACAAAGTATCTATTTTAGGGGTCTTTTTCTACCACAGTCCCATTTTTATCACAGTATGGCACTCAAAGCCATGCATGGTGGTCCAAATGTCAAGCATTTCAGTTGATTGAGGGCACAATGGCAAGTCACTCCCAAAGCATCTGATTATAGCTCTGCAGTGCACACCCTGCCATGCTTTATTGCTCAAGTTAATCTAATTCTTTCATGGATCTGTAAAGCTTCATCATCTCAGCTTTACATTTACATAGACTTTATATTACCAAATGTATTTAATGTATGTCATCACCGGAGCAAGGGACTAAGATTTTAGAACTTTTATGCAGTCTTTACAATTCTAAATATTTACTGCAATAATAAACATTATGGGAGACTAGATTTGGCATAGGTATAATATGAACACTGAAAAAAAAATCATTTCAGCTCTAGCAATGTTGCTGGTCTTGGTGGCATTTTTAAGCATAAGGCAGTGTTTTATAAAGCGTGGGGTGCAAAGGACTAGCCACGTTTTTGGGGGGAATACAGACAAGCTTTTCAATTTTTCCGCTGCGTTTCAGCTTCCATTTCAAAGAGAGTCTCTAGCTGGTTTTGTTGTGCAGAAAACTTTGTGATCCAAGTCTAACCAAGGCACCAATATCTGCCTGAGTTTCCAGAGAGCCTGAAACAATAGCTCTAAACTTGATCTACCCCACTCGCTTCAACGTGTGCTAACTCAGTTGATAATGATACTTTAAATATCAGCATTGTTAACTATTTCACTGCTCACATCATCTAACAAAGGAAAAGTACCATATTATGAAAATCTGCAAAATCATTTCTGAGAGGCTGCTCATTTTGGGAAAGTTTGGGAAAAGCCAGTATAGACAATATCTCTGGAACTGGTAATAGCTTTCAAATTGGAATGAACTTGTTAGATTTGTTCCTTTGCATATGCTTGGATTTATTTCCCCTAACATAGCACTCCATTGTGTCAGTGGTGTTGGGATGAAGGGATATAATACAGTTTATGTTAGATAAACAGTGAATGGACCCTTTATGAGAAAGAGAAGGGAAGACCCATAATGAGACTTCAGCCTTTTTCTAAGAAACAAAGGTTTCTCTGTAGCACTGTCACTCACACTGCTTGATTTTTTTTGGTCATTAAAATTAACTCTACAGCTGGGCAGTATTTGTTGTCCATAATAATTTTCACTATGTCGTTTTCTTGTTTAGTTAAAACAACTGGTGCTAATGAAACAAGAGCAGGTGAATTTGTGTTACTATGGCACCTGTTTACAGTGCAGAAAAACAGTCAACACAGCGCAAAAGTGAGAGAGAATATACTCTTTGTCAGGGATATTTCTATACTTTAGTACAGTTTTCTGTTCTCCCATCTAGAAATCTATTAAAATTGTTGTTTTCTTCTGCCCAATTGACATCCAGCTTCAAGTAGGACCTTCTTTTAAACAGATAGAATAGATCTCTGGGTTTTTTAAATGTATTTATTTAATGTCTCATTTCTTGAAACCAAAAAAAGTAACGTTCAGGGTGAAGACTTTGATCAGATAGAGCAGAAGCAACTTCTCTCCAGAACATTCCCACTGCAAATATGAAACCGTGGCTAGATGGTTATTTTGAGCGTAGACTGAGATGCACAAAGAAGAAAAATACTGAAAGACTTATCCCAGCACTTCAGCAGGTGACTTGTCATTAAAGAGCATGCTCTACCTCGTAATACAAAGTACACTCAGGCAGAGTGAAATCAAGGTCTCAAAAATCCCTACTTTGGAAAGCCCTCTAGCCTCCTAATCAAAAATGGACTAATGATCAAGTAAACAACCAAACAAACAACTGTAAGGGCCTGAGTGGGAGGAGACAGGAAAAAAGGGAAGAGACTGCATGCTCTAACCTTGTGGATCCCTTCAGGTCACAGGCCCAGAGTAGCTGATCCACTCTTCTTTGGGCACTGCTTACAATTTCTCAGCAATTGCTGAAATGTGATACAATAATCATGACCCTTAAATTTTTGAAGACTTTTGCTCATCGCCCGTTAATGGGTATCAGATGGCTAGAATACTGGACCATTTTGACATGGAGGGGAAATTCCACTCTGCTGTGCCTCAAACACAAACAAATTAATGGATCTGTATTCTCTCCATCCTTGTGCATTTCCAAAGGTGTGGGCCACATAAGTAGTCCGTTTCCTCCCTTTAAAACCTGCCTGCTGCACTGATTGTTTTGGGACTCTCCAGCCAAACAAAATGTTGGAGGAATTCCCATCTTTTTACAAGAACAGGTGTTTTTAATAAAAGTCAAGTGACAACCCAAAGAAAACAAACTTAGCACTGGGCACACACACCCATATGCTAGAGGCACAGAACCTAGCAGAAATGTTAACACAAATCTCTTTCTAACTGTGAAAGGGTATCCACCTCACGCTTGCCTTGAAGGGTTTAATGGAGGCCATGTGGGCCAATTAACCTATTGAGCTGAAGGCTGATAGGAAAACCCTCATGAAGGGAAGCTCACCTCTGTGGGAACAAGTGGAGCCGATAACAGAAAGACCGCTGTTGCTAGGAAAGGGCAATCACTCCCTAGCAAGCGGGAGGAGGGCTTGGGAGCTGGTACTCCCAGAGAAATGAGGGGAACCGGGAGATTTAGGAAGCAGTCCAAGGACAGATCAGTGGGGGCTGGGAAATGATACCCAGATCAGCTACATTGAGGGTCCCTGGACCGGAACCTGGAGTAGAGGGTGAGAGTGGGTTCCCCTACCAGCCACGTTGCATAGACCAGGTACAGGCCATAAACAGGAAGACTGCCTGGGTCACTGTTTGGGTGGCAGAGAATTGAAGGACTGTACTCTGGAAGGGGGGAAACAGTAAGTGACCTGGCCAGAGGGCTAAGTCATGAAGAGGACACCACAGTGTCTGGAGTGAGAGAGGGGCCACAGACCTGAGAGACACACAGATGGCAGAAGGGGGCATCCACCTTGAGAGCCAATCTCCAGAGTGACCAGGAGGAGGCTCCACCCAAGCGGTGAGTGGAGCACCCGGTGACACTAACCCATATTAATGTAATAAATCCCTATGCTTTGTTAATTATGAGATGACAAATCCTGCATAGCCCCATGGCCATGGAGGTTCCCCCAGCTAAAGGAGCTTGTACATTCTTCCTGCAGAAGAAGGTAGAGAGACTATTTCGGGAAGGAAGTAGGGATGCATACACACTACACAGTACAAAACTCATCTCCTTAGAGTTGAGGACAGAGGATCAGCCACAGTTTGGATTCTCCCCAAGTGGAAGAGTCTATTGGAGCTTCAAAAGGGTACTTTAGCTCTTTTCCCCATCGCTTCTCCTGCTATTCAGGCAGTGTTCCTGGACTTCGCCAACTATATAAAAAGCTTTGGTGTAATGTTTCCACTGCTACGTATTTAATTCCTCATGAAGTGAGATAACTTAACTTATTGTGCTACCAGCAGCATATGGATCATGTGTAACTGTGTCTTTAATAGGCATTTGTTTATCTTTAACTACTTGATTAGTACCAAGCATTCCAGGTACACCCTAATAGAACACACCTGTTTCCAAACATACCAGGTACACCCTAATATTTCATTGACTGCAACAGAATGTTGTTAGTATAAGGAGCACAGCACATGAAGTAGAAGATCAGTAATTAAGGGGTTAAAAAAAGGTCCATGTAAAATTTAAGGGCCCCACTCTCTCTCTCTATCTTTGGTATTTATATGGAGCCCATCACTATAGTATTTAAGCACAATCTTCAACGTATTTCACCTCACAAAATAAATAGTCACACAGGAAGACTGTGCGGTAGGATTTAAACACAGGTCTCCCAAGTCCAAGGCCAGTGCACTAACCACTGGACCATCCTTCCTGTCTGTCAAGGATGAGATTTCATGGGGATTACTTATGTGGTAAGGTACCACTCAGCATGAATAAGGGTGGCAAAATCAATCTCTAAATGACTGGGGGTTTTTTTGGTTTTTTTTAAAATAGATTTCAGTGAAACGTTACAGTCATCCATGGAGCATTTGACATGTAGGTTGATGATGGTGATTGTAAAATGCTCATAGTAGAGAGGGTACAAACACAGAGAAATAATAATAAAGGGGGCTTTCAACTATATTAACTGGATACATGTCACCTCAAGATGGGATATAGAGATAAAATTTCTAGACACCATTGATGACTGCTTCTTGGAACATCTTGTCCTGGAACCCACAAGAGGAGAGGCAATTCTTGTTTTAGTCCTAAGTGGAGCACAGAACCTGGTCCAAGAGATGAATATAGCAGAACTGCCCAGTAATAGTGACCATAATGTAATTAAATTTAACATCCTTGTAGGGGGGAAATCCCAAAGAAAACCACCACAGTAGCATTTAACTTCATAAAGGGGAATTACACAAAAATGAGGAAGCTAGATAAATGGAAATTAAAAGAAAATCACAAAAGTGAGATGCCTGCAGGCTGCATGGAAATTATTTAAAAACACCATAATAGTGGCTCAAACTAAATGTATACCCTAAATAAAAAAAAAAAAATCAGAGAACCAAAAAAAAAAAAAAAAAAAAAAAAAAAAGATGCCACCATGGCTAAACAGCTGAGTAAAAGAGGTATTTTGAGGCAAAAAGGCATCCTTTAAAAATTGGAAGTCACATTCCATTGTGGAAAGCAGAAAGGAGCATAACCTTGGCAAGGCAAGTATTAAGGTATAATTAAACAGACCAATAAAGAATTTGGAGAGCAACTACTAAAAGACAGGAAAAAAAATGCTGTTATGTTTTGTAAGTACATCAGAAACAGGAAGCCTGCCAAACAATCATTGGAGCCACTGAACAATCGAGGTGCAAAAGGAGGACTCAAAGAACACAAAGCCATTGCAGAGAAGCTAAATAAATTCTTTGTATCAGTCTTCACTGCAGAGAATGGGCGTGAGATTGCCACACCTGAGCCATTCTTTTCAGGTGACAAATATGAGGAACTGTCTCAGATTGAGGTGTCAGTAGAGGAGGTTATGGTACAAACTTATAAATCAAACAGTAATAAGTCACCAGGACTAGATGACATTCACCAAAGAGTTCTGAAGGAACTGAAATATGAAACTGCAGAATTAACTGTGGTATGTAACCTATCGCTTAAATCAGCCTCTTTACCAGATGACTGAAGGATAACTAATGTAACCGCCCCCCCCCAACTTTTTTTTTTTTTTTTATAAAGGCTCCAGAAGTGATTCCAGCAGTTACAGGCTGGTAAGCCTAACTTCTGTTCTTTACTATAGTTTCAATCAATTTGCCCTGTACTGATGAATATGATATGTTAAGGGAGAGTCAACATGGCTTTTGTAGAGGGAAATCATGCCTCACCAATCTGTTAGAATTCTTCTGATAGTGTCAACCAGCATGTGGACAAGGGTGATCCAGTTGATCTAGTGTACTTGGATTTGCAGAAAACCTTTGACAAGGTCTCACACCTCTTAAACAAAGTAAGCAGTCATACGATAAGAGGGAAGGTCCTCCGATGGATCAGTAATTGGTTAAAGGATACGAAATAAAAGGCCAATTTTCACAGTGGAGAAAGGTAAATAGAGGGGTTTCCCCAAGGATATGTACTGGGACCTGTGCTGTTCAACACTCATAAATGAGCTGGAAAAAGGGAGGTAAACAGTGGGGTGGCAAAGTTTGCAGATGATACAAAATTTCTCAAGATGGTTAAGTCCAAAGCTGACTCTGAAGAATTGCAAAAGAATCTGACAAAAATGGATGACTGTGCAACAAAATGGCAGATGAACTTAAATGTTGATAAATGCAAAATAATGCACATTGGAAAATATAATTCTAAATATACATACAAAATGATGAAGTCTAAATTAGATGTTACCATTCAAGAAAGAGATCTTGGAGTAATTGTTCTATGAAATGTGCAGCACAGTCTAAAAAGCTAACAGAATGTTAGGGCCCATTAGGAAAGGGACAGAAAATAAGACAGAAAATATCACAATTCTACTGTATAAATCCATGGTATGCTCATGCCTTGAATACTGCGTGTAGTTCAAGTCACCCCATCTCAAAAAAGATATATTATTGTTTGAAAAAGTGCAGAGAAGGGCAACAAAAATGATGAGGGGTATGGAACAGCTTCCCTATGAGGACAGCTTAAAAAGTCTGGGATTGTTCATCTTAGAAAAGAGTCGATGAAGGGGGGATATGATAGAAGTCCATAAAATCACGAATGGTGTAGTGAAAGTGAACAGGGAAGTGTTATTCACCCTTTCACATAACACAAGAACCAGGGGTCACCCAATGAAATTAATAGGCAGTACTACTTCACACAATGCAGAGTCAACCTGTGGAGCTCAGTGCCAGGGGTTGTTATGAAGGCCAGAACCATAAATGGGTTAAAAAAAGAATTAGATAAGTTAATGGAGGATAGGACCATCAATGACTATTAACTAAGATGGTCAAGGGTGAAACCTCCATGCTCTGCCAGTCCCTAAATTTCTGACAGTCAAAAGCTGGGACTTGACAACAGCTGATGGATCACTCAATAAGTGGCTTGTTCTGTTCATTCTCTCTGAAGCATCTGGCACCTGCCACTGTAGGAAGACAAGATACTTGGCTAAATGGACCGTTAATCTGACTCAGTATAGCCATTCTTATGTTCTTAATATGATTACATTCTTAAGCTGTACAATTTATCTAAGACTCTTCCCCTGCACACAATATCCTAAAACCCTAAGCAGGAATCTGCTGCTAGGAAAGAAGCACAGATGGAAAAAGGCATTCTTGGCCACTCCTGCAATTTAAGCACCTAAAATAGCCGAGCCCCTTTGTGAAAATGAGTCACAAAATGTGGGCCAATTCTTCCAACTGGAGGAAGTGTATATAATCTCAGCTATTTCCCCTGGTTATTTACTCCATCCTAGCATCATTACCTCAGACTTAATGGGACTGATTCGAAGCAAACTAGCTTTCATCCAAGTGAATTGATGAATTCTAATAATTGATTAAACATGGGAAGACCAGTCAACTGTATTGTCTAGACCCAATAAAAAGGGGAGCTATAGCCAAATGTCCTGCTGAAGGCCCCAAAGTTCACCTAGCCTACCTCTCTGGATAATTCCGCATATATACAGGAAGAAGGAAAGAATGGAGTCCTGTGTTACCTGCACAAGAGATCTCTCATGACAGATATGTAATTACCCAACTCTGCCTTCTGTCAGAAAGGAAAGAACAGCACTATTCAGACTGATTTGGTTAATCTCTGACTGGCTCTATAATATAGCTGGTCTGAAAATTTTGAAGTGTTGACAAAGGCTAAAACAACAATACTTTGTGGTCAGTAATATGAAGGCTGCTGACAAATCTCAAGGTATCAGCACAAACAATTCAATGTACTGTATACAGCACATAGGTATATATTTTATAAACTGATATGATGGCCACATGTGTATACACTCCTATGACTCCAGAAAAGTGTCCTCCCCTTCCTGTCCCAATCCTTAAGGTCACTGCATGGGGCATGAATACATACACGTGTGCTGCAATGTCCATGGCAGCAGAAAGACAGAGCAACCTTTTCCACTGCCACTCAGTTGCAGTTGGTTACTAAGGAGTGTACTCAAGAGATATGCTATATGCTCTTTCTCCTATACTCTGAGACATCTCCCACACTCCACAGGTCAGATAGTTTTCTGCCCAGTAGCATCTTGCCAATCTGAAACATTTTGACACCTGAATTTGTGTAACAGAAAATAACCTTCCATTGCTATAGGTAGGGGTATCATTCCCTTTGTCAAGAATGGTCTAAACAATGTTAGCTATGCCATGCAATCCCTGTGGGTATTCAGAAAAGACAGGTAGTCTTTCACCTTTTCCCTACTGCTGACATGTCATTGACTCCAATGGGCCAACATGATAACTTAATACTGGCAAGGCAAACTTTCACTTCTCATTGTTTTTATAGAATGATCACTGCGTAAGCCCAAAAAGATGTCTGTAGTTAGCACTTACACAAACAGAGATCACCTTACAAAATGCTTCTGTTATCCTCTTTAGATGCACCTCTTGCCTGAATCAAATTATATAAACTAGTTGACAAAGTTGAGATTTGAAAATACTAATCTCTGAAGAAATAATAGAAAAAGTTAAAAAATACCCACCTGCGCACAACTCCTTAAGCAAGTGATAGATTAAAATACAAATTAAAAAAGCTATGAAGGAAGTTAGTGACCCACAACATTTCTATTTTAAGTCCTGGGAACAGAATATGTTTCTAATACTACATTTTAGTTTAATAGGCATTTCATTAACCTTTTAAGCCCCAGCTCTCCCCCTTTTATTTTTAAGTGAGGATCAGAAAAAAAGTTTGCACTCTCTTTACTTCTTCATGATGTATAAAGTGGTTTTGGGGGGATTTTCTGCTTGTTCTCACATTAGAAGTATCAGATCCTTGTCTACCAGTTTTTGTCTGTAAGGATGACAGCAGAAATTTTTAGTTAGACTGTTTTTTGGTGCTTGTGTTTCTTTTTGTTTTTAACACCTACTTAACTCAAATTCTTGGCAAATATTTTGGAGGAAAGACTTCAGCTGAGAGCTGAAAAACCTCCCCCTGCAGTTCTCCACTATTCCATGGGTCCTCAAGCAAAAACAGGGATAACAAAACCTGATGTTCTTTCTCTTTTGATAAATTTCACGAAAGCTTATGCTCAAATAAATTGGTTAGTCTCTAAGGTGCCACAAGTACTCCTTTTCTTTTTGCGAATACAGACTAACAGGGCTGTTACTCTGAAACCAGTCAAAGAAAAAAATCTTGCTACTCCAAATAAGGGCTATTCAATGCAAATTATGCATGCTGGGGGAGATTACAAAGATAAGAGGGCCTTGGATAAACAGATTCATTTGAATAACAATTGAAGTTATTTTCACAGTATTTCCAGCTGTGACAAGAAACAGAAGTCCTGGAAATCTTGCCAGAAAACTAGTTCTTAAAAGAGACCAGAGGTCAGACTGAGCTGAATTAGAGCATACAAGCCCTTCTCCAGTAGCCCCAGACCAATGCTATTTCTGCAGACGGTCGTGAAGAGAGGCTTTTGAATCTGAATGAAGGAAAAAGAAAAGGAGTACTTGTATGGCACCTTAGAGACTAACAAATTTATTTGAGCATAAGCTTTCGTGAGATGCATTCAGTGGAAAATACAGTGGGGAGATTTATATACACAGAGAACATGAAACAATGGGTTTTACCATACACTCTGTAAGGAGAAAGAAAAGGAGTACTTGTGGCACCTTAGAGACTAACCAATTTATTTGAGCATGCGCTTTCGTGAGCTACAGCTCACTTCATTGGATGTAGCTGTAGCTCACGAAAGCTCATGCTCAAATAAATTGGTTAGTCTCTAAGGTGCCACAAGTACTCCTTTTCTTTTTGCGAATACAAACTAACACGGCTGTTACTCTGAAATCTGTAAGGAGAGTGATCAGGTAAGGTGAGCTATTACCAGCAGGAGAGCGGGGGGTGGGGGACGACCTTTTATAGTGATAATCAAGGTGGGCCATTTCCAGCAGTTGACAAGAACATCTGAGGAACAGCGGGGGGGCGGGGGGGAAATAAACATGGGGAAATAGTTTTACTTTGTGTAATGACCCATCCACTCCCAGTCTAGGCAGCTCTCCAACACCACTTTCTACAAGCCATTACCCTCTGATCCCACTGAGAGTTACCAAAAGAAACTACAGCATTTGCTCAAGAAACTCTCTGAAAAAGCACAAGAACAAATCCGCAAGACACACCCCTGGAACCCCGACCAGGGGTATTCTATCTGCAACCCAAGATCCATAAACCTGGAAATCCTGGACACCCCATCATCTCAGGCATTGGTACCCTGACAGCAGGATTGTCTGGCTATGTAGACTCCCTCCTCAGGCCCTATGCTACCAGCACTCCCAGCTATTTTTGAGACACAACTGACTTCCTGAGGAAACTACAATCCATTGGTGATGTTCCTGAAAATACCATCCTAGCCACTATGGATGTCCTCACCCATAACTACTTCACATTTGGGGACAATGTATACCTTCAAATCAGCAGCACTGCTATGGGTACCCACATGGCCCCACAATATGCTGACATTTTTATGGCTGACTTAGAACAATGCTTTCTCAGCTTTCGTCCCCTAACGCCCCTACTCTACTTGCGCTACATTGATGACATCTTCATCATCTGGATCCATGGAAAAGAAGCCCCTGAGGAATTCCACAATGATTTCAACAATTTCCATCCCACCATCAACCTCAACCTGGACCAGTCCACACAAGAGATCCACTTCCTAGACACAGCGGTGCTAATAAGCGATGGTCACATTCCTATCTACATGCCTCCAGCTTTCACCCAGACCACACCACACAATCCATCGTCTATAGCCAAGCTCTACGATACAACCACATTTGCTCCAACCCCTCAGACAGAGAAACACCTACAAGATCTCTATCAAGTGTTCTTACAACTACAATACCCACCTGCTGAAGTGAAGAAACAGATTGACAGGGCCAGAAGAGTACGCAGAAGTTACCTACTACAGGACAGGCCCAACAAAGAAAATAACAGAACGCCACTAGTCATCATCTTCAGCCCCCAACTAAAACCTCTCCAACGCATCATCAAGGATCTACAACCTATCCTGAACGATGACCCATCACCCTCACAGATCTTGGGAGACAGGCCAGTCCTTGCTTACAGACAGCTGCCCAAACTGAAGCAAATACTCACCAGCAACCACACACCACACAACAGAACCACTAACCCAGGAACCTATCCTTGCAACAAAGCCCGTTGCCAACTGTGTCCACATATCTATTCAGGGGACACCATCATAGGGCCTAATCACATCAGCCACACTATCAGAGGCTCCTTCACCTGCACATCCAGCAATGTGATATATGCCATCATGTGCCAGCAATGCCCCTCTGCCATGTATATTGGTCAAATTGGACAGTCTCTACGTAAAAGGATAAATGGACACAAATCAGACGTCAAGAATTATAACATTCAAAAACCAGTTGGAGAACATTTCAATCTCCCTGGTCACTCGATTACAGACCTAAAAGTGGCAATTCTTCAACAAAAAAACTTCAAAATCAGACTCCAATGAGAGACTGCTGAATTGGAATTAATTTCCAAACTGGATACAATTAACTTAGGCTTGAATAAAGACTGGGAGTGGATGGGTCATTACACAAAGTAAAACTATTTCCCCATGTTTATCTCCCCCCCCCCCCCCCCCGCTGTTCCTCAGACATTCTTGTCAACTGTTGGAAATCTCCCACCTTGATTATCACTACAAAAGATCCCCCCCTCCCCCCCACCCCCGCTCTCCTGCTGGTAATAGCTCACCTTACCTGATCACTCTCCTTACAGTGTGTATGGTAACACCCATTGTTTCATGTTCTCTGTGTATATAAATCTCCCCACTGTATTTTCCACTGAATGCATCCGATGAAGTGAGCTGTAGCTCATGAAAGCTTATGCTCAAATAAATTTGTTAGTCTCTACGGTGCCACAAGTACTGCTTTTCTTTTTGAGGATACAGACTAACACGGCTGCTACTCTGAATCCTGTCATGAATGAAGGAAGCGCTGTCTGATTGACTATGTGAATAGCAACAGTGGGCCAAATCCTGGACACTAAGGTCTCCAGGGTAGACAAGGACCCTACACCTGTCCTAACTGGTCACTTGAGGATTCTCCCAACATGAACGAATCTTCAGCTGGTATAAAGCTGGTACAGCAACTCTAGATAGCTAAACCATGTTAGACTGCAAAGGTGTGTTACTTTGCTACCACAGCCACTCATTCTTCCTTTTACGGACCACAGTTTAAGCCAGATTTTGAGCTCTACAGGGCAGGGATTTGTTTACACAGCACCATGCATTGTGTCTAGGATGAAGTAGAAACAACCACAGATACCTTCGAAATTCACCCATCATTAGTAACAAAACATTAGGGTATGTTTACAGCATCCTGGCCTTTTAAATAATGTAGTGAGCTTGTAATTATTTAAACTGCAAGTTCTTTGGGGGCAGACCTTGTCGTCTTACTCTTTGGTAAGCACCTCGTATGCTTTTACTGCTATATAAATAATAATCATAATAATTACCTATACCAGCTGTGACCTCCCAGTACTCCCACATACTTTGTAAGGAGGTGATTAGGGCATGTGGGGAAGGGAAGTAATTTAGACTGAAACAAACATCTGGATACTTTGCCTTATTTTATTTATTTGGGGGCAGGCTGTGATCTCCTTACTCATGTTAAATAGTGCCTTGCACCACTGAGACTACATGTGGAGCAAGGTACTATTCAGTGTGACAAAGGATATGGCTTAGATGTGTGTTACTTACGGTTCAGCCTCGATGCTCTGATCAGGAGCTACATAGTTGGCAGGGATGTAGCCACAGAGCTTCTGTCCAGGCCACGTTGATCCACTGTCCAGGAGAAGGCTAGCATACCACCAACCCTCAGAAGATGCATCTAGCACCTCGAGTTTATCCCCGGCTCGGAAGCTCAGGTCCTCCTTAGTGCGGCCCTGATAATCAAACAGTGCCACAAACTTGTAATGGTTCTTGGGCTTCTGCTCACGTGGTGGAGGCAAAGGAATTCCAGTGCCAGCTCTCACAACTTTCTTTGTTGTTATCTGAGAAGTATTGTCTGTCTGGTCGTCATCTCCCACCCAGCCCTGGTTATCTTGGCCCGTCCCTGTCTTATAGCTCTCTCCCTGTCCTCCATCACTCTCTTGGAAGAGCCATGGGGCACACCGCTGCATCCAAGGGCAGTATTTCCGGCAAAAGTTCCCCATGCTGCTCCTCTGTTTCTTTGTGGTTTCTTCTCTCCTCCTTATTTCTCTCTTCTTTTCCCAGTGGCAATACCTTTATACATCCTTTTGCATTATCCTTTTAGTTCTTTGCAAGATATTTTTCCTCCTTTGGTACCAGATTAAATAAATTTTGCTGAAGCTGGAAACTTTTCTCTCCAGAACCCCAACGAGAGCTCCTTGCAGGCAGCTTCAGACTCAGGAGTGAGACCTGAGCATTAAAGTGCAATAGTGCATAGGAAGGAATTGTTTGCTTCCTCATCTGATCAAGAAAACAAAAAGGGAAAGTCTTTGGGCCAAAATCTGGGTGCAACAGAAAATCATTGATCTTTTTGTCCTGCCAGAAGAAAAAAAAAAGTAAAAATAATTAGGAATCATTAGAAAATCTTAGTGTTGACTCTTCCCAAGTTGTACTGCTTCTGATCATTCTTTTTCTTGTCCCATCTGAGTGCCTGCTCCGTGATCAGCAGTGAACCTCTCTTCACATTCTAGCTCTTGGTAATGAGTAACCAATCTGGCCAGCCTGTTGTTTTCACAGCCTGAGACGTGGCCTCCCTGAATATTTTTATTTGCTTCCTCATTTGCTTTGGTTTTTCTTCTCACAGGTATGTGAGTAGGATTTCCAGTGTCCCTCCAGTGCCCCCACCTGGGAGCACACCTGCTGCTGCTTTCAACATGCAAGCTTACATAGCTGTATGTCAGGGCTTTAGAAATCCCCTTACTGTGCCTGAAGTTCTTGAACTAGGTTTGGCACTTTACAAAAGGAAAAATATTTGTTTGTTACAGTAAAAGTCATAGATTTTAATTCCTTCCTCATTCTTTGATTTAAAAATTAAATGCACTAGCCAAAGAATCATGTTACATTGTTGAATTGTACCAGCCTTTCAGGATAAATAACTATTATACTAGAGAGACAAGGCAGGTAGGTAATCTTTTATTGGATCAATTTCATAACAATATCCAATAAAAAAGTATATATATGTATATACACATGCACTTCACCCACCTTGTGTCTCTCGTATCCTCGTACCAGCACAGCTACCGCAACACTGCTATCATCTAGTCAAATAGCAACCCCAGTGGAAACAGAAAAGCTGTTCTCCCAGTTTATCTGCATTTATAAAACAGCCACCGCCATAATATCCAGGCACAATATGGTATTTGGGCACATTTGGGCCAAAGAAGCACCTCAGACCAGATTCCTCATTGTGCTGAATAACACTTTGTGCTAGTAAAGCCTTAGAACATCTCCACGTTGCAGGAAATCTCTGGGTTGTTTCTGCAGGGAACACAGGAATTCCAGGGTGGGGAAGAGGCAGATTGTGCATGAGATGGCATAGCTGAGGTAAACCTGCACTCCATAGTGACCATTAGAATAGGGGCACTGTTTGCAGCAGCCCTAGTCTGTGCTGCAATCATCCCAGTCCCAATAGCCCCTGAATGGCAAAGGTGTAAGATGGCCCCTGTCAGGCTCTGTACCAGCAGTACCTGGGCTCATACATACTTCTCACATTTACCTCTGTTCCACACAGAATGACTGATGCTGTAATTTTATTCCCATTACAAATGGTGACTAAAACTGACAGAAAATGAGAGACCTGGTGGGTGAGCCTTTTATTGGACCAGGTGGCGGGTTGTGCATGGAGGTCCCCTTCTGACATGCTCATGTAATTCCATGTGAGCCTTGTGCTTAAGTTGGCCCTGCTCCAGAAATCATACACTTGATGATGTGTGATCACATTTTGCAGATTAAGAAAATCAAACTGTTTAAATTATCAACTGCCATCGGGGAGACATTTTCCTTTATCGACTTGTTACCAAACACTCTCCGCCCATTCCCAAGAGTAAGATGTATACAGATAACCAAGTGGGTTATTGTTTTGTCAATTTCCCTGGGGGAAACTGTATTTCAAAAACCAGTGTTACACTTCCTGGGGGTACCCAAGGCTATGAGGTACCTAGTTACCAACTGCCTTTAGCATTAGGAAGCTTTGTCTGTGCCTGCTAGGGCTCAGATCTCTACTCCACCAGCCACGGGCAACCTAAACACTCTACTCTAGGCCTACAGAGACCTTGCACTCTCTCTGCTGGTTAGCTATTGGCACACTCCAACCCCTGAGAAGAGACAGAAGGGAGCTGGCCGTGCCACAGGTGCAAACACTGACACATGTGAGTGTTTCTTTCACATGAAAAGTCCTAAATTTTAAGGCCAAATTCTGTCCTGATTTTCACCCCATTTAAGCCCATTAACTTGAATAGTCTCAAACAGGGCATTAGTCAAGATAGATTTTGACATTTAATGTTTAATAACAGTAAACTGGAATATTCTTTCCTGATCCACTCTGAGGATTCAGTCCTGAATATGAAGCAATCAAATCCTCGTCTGGAAGAATGTGTAGCTCCCATCTCTGCTATCTTCAAATAAAACAAGAAATTGAGGCTCATCCTCAGAATATTTTTCTTGGTAACTGGTTGATAAAAATAGAGCTATAGGATGACTTTAAAGCAACACTACAATACTCAGTGTAACAAATGCCTCCTAATGTTTGTTTAGAGACACAGAACAATAGCAATCCATGTTTATATATTTAACTTTTTCCAGGTCATTCTTCCACTGTAAATATTGGCAAACAATTAAATTCATTGTGAGTTGCAAACAGATTTTGGTCCCCCCCCCCCTTTTTTTTTTTTACATAAAGAATTCCCTTTTGTGCCAAAAGGCATAGAAACTAACTTGGCTGCTAATATATTGGATCCTGTGAGCTATTTATTAAATCTCTCTGACCAACTGAGAGTGTACATATAAAGAAAGTAAAATCAATATTAGAGTTCACAAGAGACATGTTGTAGAATGATTTTTGTTACAGCATCCACTAGATTTGTTACAATATTCTCTAGATATACTGTTTGAGGTGCCCTGGCTCAAATTACTGTCTGTAGGTCAGAACTGTCAGTTGGTCCTCAAATCTGGGTATTTCTCAAGTACATACCCAGTATATTTGGCACAATATGAAGTTCCCTTCTAGTCACCATTTTGTCTTGGAAAGTTTACATTAGTGACTGGGTTTGTTCCTCCTGTCTTCTGTTCATTTGCATTTTCTTATATAATTACATTCTGACTCCACAGCTAAGATATTATATTTAACTATATAACTGCCAGATTAATAATGAAGTATAAATGGTACTTGATCCTTAAATACCATGGTAAAGGATACGTGCAGTGATGCTAGGTCAGATAAAAGCTACAAGGGCAATCAATCCTCATATTTATTATTATTATCATAAATAGTAAAAAGTCACCAGGACCAGATGGTATTCACCCAAGAGTTCTGAAGGAACTCCAATGTGAAATTACAGAACTACTGTGCATAACTGTGGGTTGTAACCTATCATTTAAATCAGCTTCTGTACCAAATGAGGGGAGGATAGCTAATATGACACCAATTTTTAAAAAAGGTTCCAAAGGTAATCCTTACACTTACAGGTCAGTAAGCCTAACTTCAGTTCTGGGCAAATTGACTGAAACTATAGTAAACAGAATTATCAGACACAGAGATGAACATGATGTGTTGGGGAAGAGCCAACATGTTTTTTGTAAATGGTGAGGCATGATTTCCCATCTACTAGAATTCTTTGAGGAGGTCAACAACAAGGGTGCCATTTAGGGAGTGGGGGGCAAAAGCCCCCTTGAGTTTCATACAGGAGGTGTGCAAGCTCCCAGGTGGAGCTCTTAACTACAGCACAGCATTAGGCCCTGTCTACTACACTGGCAAGTTTCTGCCCAGTAAAGCAGCTTTCTGCGCTGTAACTCCCAAAGCGTACACACTGCCAAGTCTGTTAGTGCGCAGAAACTGCACAGTTGCAGCACTGTAAAAAAACAAACAAACACCCCAAAGGACGGCATAGAGCTTCCTGCACCGGGGATACAAAACTATGGTGCCAGTGTAGACACCGTGGTCGATTACAGCGCTGTGATTGGCCTCCGGGAGGTGTCCCACAATGCCTGTTCTCACCTCTCTGGTCATCGATTTGAACCTCTACTGCTCTGCCCTCAGGTGACCAACCATCATCCCCACCCCGTACATTCCTTTGGAAATTTGAAAGTCCCCTTCCTGTGTGCTTGGTGATGCATGCAATCATCTCAGCGCATCTTTCCAGGTGGCCATGTTTGCTCCATGCACCAAACGATCCCCCACTTGGAGCAATGCCGAGCTGCTGGACCTCATCAGCATTTGGGGAGAGGAGGCTGCCCAGTCCCAGCTGTGCTCCAGCCATAGGAATTATGTTACCTATGGACAGATGTCACGATGCATGATAGAAAGGGGCTATGACTGGGACACACCACAGTGCAGGGTCAAAGTGAAGGAGCTGCAGAACACCTACCACAAGGCACGGGAGGCAAACCGCCACTCCAGTGCTGCGCCCATGAGCTGCTGGTTCTACAAAGAGCTGGACCCGATACTCGGCAGCAACCCCACCTCCACTGCAAAGACTACTGTGGATACTTCGGTGGCTTGCATGCCAGTCAAGAGTGGACCAAGCCAGGAGGAGGACATCTTGGACGAGGATGGGGAGGGGCAGGGGAAAGACTTGGAGCATTGAGCATCAGAGCAACAGAGATGCATGCATCCGGGAGCTCTTTTCTACCCTGGAGGAGGCTAGCCAGTCACAGCAGTCAGAGCTTGGCGAAGCACAAAAAGGAGAGGAAGCCCCTGGTAAGTGGATTTGATTTTTGGAATCACTGAAGCGAGTTGTTGAGGGTAGGAGGGTTGCAGAAAGCAGGCTTGTCTCCCACCGCATGCCTAGTCTGAGCAGCAGAACAGGCTGTTGATTGACTCCCCCACTTCACAGGAATCTGCCTCAGAGATCTCTAGGAAACACTAATCGAGATACTGGGCAATCCGCTGCCATAGGTTCTTTGGCAGAGCTGCTTTGTTTCTTTCCCCATTAACAGTAACTTTCCCATGCCACTGTGCCATCATTGCTGCACTCAGGTGAACCACATGGGCAGAAGCTGCAGGCTTGGAGAAGACCCTCCCTTGATTCCTGCTCACCCTCAGCAGCGAGATATCTTCCATAATGATCACATCCTCTGGAAAGTGTGGGGACAGGAATGATTATCAGGCCGCCCCTACAGTGCTGGATCTCCCCAAGAACCACATGCCCAGTGTACAGGAAAAGTGATTTACCCTACCCCTGCAGCTACTCACCATTTTGGGGGTCTTATGGCTCATGTGTGATTGCTTGGGATCAGCCAGTTAGTGACAGGTGTGTGAGTATTGGTTGTGTTTTAAATCACTGAATCAGTGTTCTCTGTGTTGCAAACAATACTGCTTATGTAAAATGTTGCATTTAAACATCACAGAGATGACCTTGTGAGTCCAGCCTCTCTCTCTGTTATCAGCTGCTGAACAGCTGTGCAGAATTAGAAAGCGGCCAAGAAGAACTAAGGAGGACTTTCTGCATGATGTTATGATGCACTCCGTGAGAAACAGGAATTGAAGGAGTGGTGGGACAACGAGAAGAGGGACCAAAAGGAGAATGCGGTGCGCCAGAATGAAGCCATGGAGCGGCTTTTAAATGTTATGGAGCACCAAGCAATACTATTTCTTCAAACTGAGCAGCTCCACGCCCGCCCTCCCCTGCAGCCAATGTCACAAAACTCTTTCCCATGCTCCCCCCAGACACCGCCAACACACTCTTATCAACCTCCTGACTCCAGTCTATACCCACTGCATTTCACTCCTGCCCATCACAGTCCAACGCTGCAGAATCCCACTACCCTCAACACCCATCCCTCTGCAGTTTGGCCCCTCTGAAGTACAGTACCCGCTGCATTGTACTCCAAAAGGAGAAGGTTGGATATGGTCCCTGGACGTACACAAATCTTTAGCTGTCCTGAGACCCCCACCTCCTTCTGGGACCTTCCCTTCTCCCATCACCTTCACTGCTAATGGTTTTTTGTTTGTTTGACTCTCTCCTCCAGTTGTTGTTTTTAAATAAAAGAATTGTGTTGGTTTGAAAGCAATCTTTATTCTATTAATTGAAAACAAACAGAGCCCTGCAAAGCAACAGTCAATTATGTTAAACCTTCATATTGCATGTCTGAACCAATCACAATCACCTTCTATCATTACAAGCACTGCACTCCCAAGCATCGCGACAAATATTAGTTGTTTTCAGCTTCAAATTGCTGCCTCAAGGCATCCCTGATCCTTATGGCCCCGCGTTGTGCCCCTCTAATAGCCCTGGTCTCTGGCTGTTCAAACTCAAGCTCCAGGTGCTGAGCCTCAGTGGTCCAGCCCTGAATGAAGCTTTCACCCTTCCCTTCACAAATATTATGGAGCATACAGCATAGGAATATTGTCATCGGCCAGGTCCAGCTTCCCATAGAGGCAGCACCAGCGGGCCTTTAAATAGCCAAAAGCACACTCGACTGTCATTCTGCACTTGCTCAGCCTATTGTTGAACCGCTCCTTGCTTCTGTAAAGTTGCCCCATGTATGGCTTCATCAGCCACAGCATTAAGGGGTAGGCGGGTGTCCCAGGATCGCAGTGGGCATTTTGACTTCCTCTACAGTGATATTCTGGTCCGGGAAGAAAGTCCCTGCTTGCAGCTTCCTGAACTGGCCAGTGTTCTGAAAGATACATGCATCATGCACCTTTCTGGACCAGCCTGCATTAATGTCTGTGAAACACCAATGGTGATTCACAAGCACCTGGAGAACCATTGAGAAATACCCCTTGCGATTAACGTATTCAGTGGCTAGGTGGTCTGGTGCCAGAATTGGAATGTGTGTGCTATCTATTCCCCCTCTGCAGGTAGGGAAGCCCATTTGTGCAAAGCCATCCACAATGTCATGCACGTTGCCCAGAGTCACAGTCTTTCAGACCAGGATGCAATTAATGGCCCTGAACACTTCCATCAATACGAGTCCAGTTGTCAACTTTCCCACTCCAAACTGGTTAGCGACCTATCGGTAGCAGTCTGGAGTACCCAGCTCCCACAGTGCAATCGCCATGCACTTCTCCAATGGCGGGGCAGCTCTCATTCTCATGTCCTTGCACCGCAGGGCTGAGGCGAGCTCATCACACAGTTGCATGAATGTGGCTTTCCTCATCCAAAAGTTCTGCAGCCACTGCTCGTCATCCCAGACGTGCATCACAATGTGATCCCACCACTCAGTGCTTGTTTCCTGAGCCCAAAAGCAGCATTCCACTATGGTCAGCACCTCCATGAAAGCCACAAGCAATCTCGTGTCATAGCTACTATGCATGGCAAGATCAATGTCACACTCCTCTTGCCTTTGTAGTTTAAGGAATAACTCCACAGTCACTCTTGAAGTGTTAGTCAGAGCAAGCAGCACACTGGTCAACAGTTCAGAATCCATTCCTGCTGCCCGAAGAGGCAGAGCACGCAGTACACAAACCATTGAAAGATGGTGCCAAATGCTGACGGAAGCACAGAGTTTGCTGGGATGCAAAGAAATGCATCACGGGGTACTGGGACAAGACCCAGGATGCCCCGCGACCCGCTCTGTCTTCCCACAACTCTTAGCATCAGAAGAGGAAGAGATGCTCTATGGGATAGCTCCCCAGAGTGCAACACTCCGAATACTGCTGCAAGTGCTGCACATGTAAACACACTATTGTACAGGCAGCTGACAGTGTGAACACACAACAGCGGTTTCCCTTTAGCGCTCTCTGAGCAGCGCTGTAACTCATGGTGCTGTAACTCTGCCAGTGTAGATATGCCCATAGTGTGAAATGTAAGTTCTGCAGGGGAGATTTGCCCCTCTGGCAGGGAGTCAGTATTTTGTTTACAAATAGAGGCAGAGTGATTAAGATAAGAAAGGGCTGGTGATTTAATTAAGGGGCCAAAAGCCAGGGAAGGGCTAACAGTGGTACAGAGAAGTTACCGCTCTGCCTCTGATACTTATGTGGCTCCATCACCATAGCATCTGAGCACCTCACAAGGTCTAACCTGTTTCTCCTCACAGCCCATCAGTGAAGAAGGGCAGGGCTGTTATCCCCATTGTACTGGTGGGTCACTGAGGTATAGAGAGACTAAGGGGCCAGATTTTCAAAGGTATTTAGGGTACCTAGTGGGATTTCCAAAAGTGCCTAGAAGGTTAGGTGCTTTGTAAACCCCATTAGATGCTCAGCTGCATCTTTGGGTGCCTAAAAGGTTTGAAACTCTGTCCTTAAGTCATATAGAAGTCCATGGGGTGATTAGAACCCAGGTCTTTCATGGCTACCTCCCTATCCAGCAGATAAGCCTTTCTCTCTGCTGCATGCTGCCAAAAAAAAAAAAAAAGGACTCTGATAAATGGGAGCAAAAACAAGGCAGTCAGTTCTCTGAGAGTCCAGCAATCAGTCCAAGGTAATTGGGATGGATGTCATTGCTGACAGCATGAAAAGCAGCACAAAGATCAGGAAGGATGGAGAATGAGTGTAAGATGTGAGGATATTACTTAACCCCCAAGGGGTGGCAGGTTCTGCCCCATGCTAGCGCAATGGCTGCTGTGCAATTTTACATTTTAACTGAAAAACATTTTCTTTTGTCATTTTTTGTTCTGAGTTTGAGAAAACGAAGGAATGAGACAGTGTCTTATATGTCTCAGATGTGTTTATGCCTCAAATTCTTAGGGTTTCATCTGTATGTAGGCCAATTCCAGAACAAAGAACAGAAATTGCATCTACAAAGTCAACGATTATTGCCATGATTTGTATTATTCACGGGGCATCATCTGTGTGCTCAGCACTGTTCAGAATAAGCCAGAAAATGTAGTCCCTGAGCCAATGTGTATAAAATGTGTAGCCCTGGATAAGATGGCTCAGATATTTAAGTATGAAGCATATAGTTATTAAGCACATGTTAATATCTAGGAGTGGAGGTGCTGATGGCAATAAAAGTTTTCCTGAATTAAGGACTAGAAGACCCTCCAACTTTCTTTCAAGAGGAAGAGCTGCCCAGAGCTCCTGTGCCTGTTTATTTTCCTTTCCTGCTTGCAGTGGCCCTGATATACCTCAAAATCTTAATTTTTTTCTCAACTTCAAAATGTGGAATTTTCTTGGTGTTTGGTTTTAAATATTCTCCTGTCAGAATTGCAACTCAGTTGCTGTAGTGTTGTGTTTAAGAGCCTTCTGGAAAGTAACTAGTCTTTAAATAGAAGTAAAAGCATTGTTGCCAACTCTCATGATTTAGTTATGAGTCTCATGATAATTATTGTTTTCCTTAAAGTCCCAGCTCCGTGAATCAAGTGGATATGTGATTATTTCAGCCTTTATTCTTACAGAAAAATGAAGTTTCTAGCCCTCGTGGCTGTGGAGAAATCTTCAAAATGTGACCCCAGTCCACCCTAAAGGCTCAAAAAGCAGAAGGCCGGTAAAAGAACACCAAATCTATTATTTTTACATAATATAATGATTTTAAAGCCAATCTCATGATTTTTGGTGAGTCTGATTCATAATATTTGAACATTTGGGGTTGGCAATACTGTGAAAGTGACTTGAAAGTGTCAATTTCACCCCTGCTTAAGGTTAGTTTCTAGTCTATTATTTGTAGGGAGGTAACACCCCTAAAGCCCCAGACAGGTGCAGTATAAACTCACAGTGCCTTGCCCTTGTAGGATGTTTCCAAAATTAAATGATC
This sequence comes from Natator depressus, assembly GCF_965152275.1. Taxonomy (NCBI): domain Eukaryota; kingdom Metazoa; phylum Chordata; order Testudines; family Cheloniidae; genus Natator; species Natator depressus. The sequence goes on from NC_134236.1 coordinate 89,657,129, forward strand.
TATTCCAAGCTGGTAAAACTACAAAAAAGTGATAGAAAGTAATCTAGATTTGTCTACAATTGTTTCTATTGTTGTAGTCAGGAGTTAGTAACAAAGTAAGAATATACATTAAAATTTTAAATCTAACCAGTGTCCCTTAAGTGACTTGACACAAGATGTGAGAACATGTTAGTATTAGAGCTGAGTGGGTGTACTATTTATTTAATTCTCTTCTTTATATAGGAATTAGATACAGTGCTCCTGTCAGCTAATTGCTAAGTTATTATTTGCAAAAAATCTAGAGTTTTCAGGTGCCTAAATAGCCCTGGAATCATGGTTAAAGATGTCCTCCCCCACCCCCAAAATCTGAAATGGCGCCCCTGCAAGCATGTGGACAAGGAGGATCCAGTGGGTATAGTGTACTTAGATTTTCAGAAAGCTTTTGATAAGGTTCCTCACCAGAGGCTCTTAAGCAAAGTAAACTGTCATGGGATAAGAAGGAAGTTCCTCTCATGGATCAATAAAAGATAGGAAACAAAAGGTAGGAATAAATGGTCAGTTTTCAGAATAGTGGCAAATAATGGTGTCCCAGGGGTCTGTACTGGGAGCAGTACTGTTTAACATTTATAAATGATCTGGAAAAAGGGGTAAACAGTGAGGTGGCAAAATTTGCAGATGATACAAAACTACTCAAACTAGTTAAGTCCCAAGCCGACTATGAGGAGTTACAAAGACTTCACAAAACTGAGTGAATGGACAACAAAATGGCAGATGAAATTCAGTGTTGATAAATGCAAAGTAATGCACATTGGAAAACATAATCCCAGTTATACATATAAAATGGTGTCTAAATTAGCAGTTACCACTCAAGCAAGAGATCTTGGAATCATTGTGGATAGTTCTCTGAAAGGTATCATTTGAAAACTAATAAATCACTGGTCAATAATATGATAAAATGTGTGTAGTAACATTATATGTAAACTGAAATTATGAATGAAGTGTGTTTACCAGACAAGTCTGGGAAGTGAGTAAAGCTGTTTTTCAAAGACTAAGGCCAAGCTGATGCCTAGTAGCTAGGTGTCATCAAATCTGATGGGCAATCACTTATCAAGTGGCTATTCTTTGGAAAGGAAGTGGGGCAGGAACAAACAGATCTGCATCTTAGCAAACAGCATGGAACCTCTTTCACCACCAGACTCCTTCACTCCAATCTCATATCAGGAAAATTTTATCTTGGGGAAGCCCTCAGAAAAATGCATTTCAAAGGGTGACTGAACTGTAAAAGTGAGGGGCAAAAATGCCCCACATTCTTTCCCTATCCATCTCTCTCTCCTTCAGCTAAGATGACAAAAGAAACAGTCTATGGACTTTCGAAGCAGATACTGACCCGAAACTTGGTCAGAAATGTTGTTGGGAACCTGTGGTAAGAATTTCACCTTGAACCCAGTCTAGTTTACATTTAGAAAGCATTTTATTTCTCTTGCAAACATTTCTAACTTTAATGTCTTATACTTGTACTCACTTAAAACCTATCTCTTTGTAGTTAAATACACTTGTTTTAATCTTTAATTAAAAGGAATCCAGTATTGTGAATTGTTTGGGTAATGTCATTTAAGGCAGCAGACTGTTGGATCTTGATCCCTAAAAGGGGCAATGGACCTAACATATCTGGGCTGTCCAGGGGAGGGCTGGAAGTGGAGAACTCAGATTTGGGGAGGAAATCCAAGACTGGGAGTGTGTTGGGGTCACTCTGCAAGTGGTAACCAAGGCTGGTGGAAGCCAGAGTGTGCTGATATGTGGCTGGCAATCTGTAGCTATACACAGACACTCAGGGTGTGACCTGCATCCTGTTTGGTTTGTGAGCAGCCCAGGTGAGAGCAGCAAGGCACTGTGACACACCCAAGGTTGCAGGGTAAACCCCCATGGTTTCAGGGCTAGTGACACAGCCCCTCACTGGGCTGGATTGCACCCCTGAATGTCATAGTCTAAACAGAATTTATACACAGCTTGCTACTTTAAATAAGATTTAAACTTTAAGCAGTGGTGTAACAATTTTAAGTGAGTCTTAAGTGTGGTGGCTGGGAACAATCATAGAAAGCCTACATTTGTTGTTTTGTTTGCTTATTTCAGGTATGGGAAATAGAAATAGTAAAGCATATACATACACGAGCACCAGTGAAGCAGATATGAAGCTAGAACTGGCCAAGCTGGAGAGAACAGAGCGACAAAGAAGGTGATCACCAAAAGTGACAAGCAGATATGAGAGCCAAGAAAAGGGAGGGAGAAAGGCAGCATCAGGAAGACACATACCAGCGGGCCCTGGAAACTGAGAGGCAGAGGGAGGAGAAGGAAGCAGCTGCCCATCAATGAGCCATGGAGCTGAAAAGCAAAGAAACCTTAGAAAAGGAGGAGTGAATGCATAATCTGGACATGATGGCAAAGCCTGGACACTCCTTTCATCCAAGGAATGAGCTGGGATAAGTTGTGCCCTGCATAAAAGAAATAGACCGTGCTGAAGAATAACTTACAACTTTTGAAAGGCTATGTGGGGTTCATAAGGTTCCAGAGGCAAGAAAATCCCTGCCCTGATTGCAAAACTCTCTGCTTGAAATTTATTTTAATGAAATGCTAATTGGTAAGGCTTTGAAATAGCCTGAATTTTAAAAAGCTGGCTTTCGAAGGGGTAGTTTGAAACCTGAAGTATAGCCACTGATTCCGTGATGCTCAAGCATCAACAGAAAAAAAAATAGTGGGGGAGATGCTTGTGGGAGGCAGAGAGCAGTGGGTGGGTGGGGGCCTTGGGGGATGGGGCAGAGTGGGGGCCGGAAGAGGTGGAATGAGGGTGGGGCCTCAGGGCAGAGTGGGGGTGGACCACCCCTGAGGAAAACTAAAAGTCAGCACCTATTGCCTGAAATGTATAGGTTGAAATTTAGAAATCTCAGGGAAAGTGTCACAGGAGTCATAGTGCGTATGCCTATAAAATGTGTGAGCTAATGAGAAAATGGGAAGGGGGCTGAGAACTATGATCAATTGTTTGCTTTCTGCTCAAGAACATTACCTAAGCATATGTGCTGAGAAGATCAGAGATGTATTATGGGATAAATCTTTAAATTCTATACAGGATATAGCTGTGTCCTGGCTGATTTCTTTCTGCAAGCCCAAATGTCTGATGAATGCAGGACACAGAAGGTGGGGCAAAACCTGGTGTAAGAGGGGGACCCAGTTTTACACCTGGGAAGAGGGAAGGAGGCTAGAAGCCCAGGCACTCACCTCCTCAGAACCATTCTCCTCCTGGAAATCCCCATCACAGACCTTCTGTGCAGGAAAATGGCCAGGAAGGTGAGAAATCAATGCACTAAGCTAAAGGAAATTAAATCAACACCCCATCCAGCAAATATTAATGCAGCTATCCATAAAACAGAATCCCAAGAGATACCTGCATGTCCTCTGTTGAATTTTGTGAGGTCTGCCCCATGGGGATAGACCTGGAACCTATTAAAGTCACCAAGGAGAATGGCAAAGAATGTGAAGGGTGGAGAGACACTAGTGCCCAGATCTCTCTCTGGTCATGGAAAGCATGGTCCAAAAGATAGACATGTTACCTGGCCAGGAGACAGAGCTTCTGCCAATGAAGAAACATAAAATTCCTGTGCCTTTTGCTAAGATTCATTTGGAATGGGAAGATTTAGATGATGACTGAAAGGTGGGGTGCTGAAAAGTATCCCTTTGGAATTGCTCGTGGGAATGATATTTTGCATACAAGATTGTTACTCTTGTAACCCATAGTAAAACAGACTATTGTGCTGGAAAATGGTAAAGACCCAGAAACTGCTAACGAGGCAGGGAAAGGTTCCTCCTGCTCCACTGCTGCAAAAAAAATCAGTGTTTGCAGGTGTGGGAGGGGCTGAGGCCAGGTCCCATATAGCCGAGGAAAATAGCATGCCCTCAGGGCTGGGGGTGAGGAATTAACCCGTTACTGTCCCAGTGGTCAACTGCCAGCATTTTTGCAGATGAACAAAGGGCAGACCCCAATCTAGAGTACAAAAGAGGGAGCTCCAGTGAGGGAAACAGGGAAAGGTTTATTGAAGAGGAAGGGAAGGGAAACTCCTATGGAAAAAAATAAGCCCTGGAAAACCCTACAGTAGCTGGTTGTGGCTGCCCAACACCATGGGAAATAAATGTTGCTAGCACATAGTTGTCCTTTTGCTAGTCACGGGGGGGGGGGGGGGGGTGGCGCATAGAGAACCTACAAGATGTTTTTAAAAATGATTGGCCAATGATACAGAATGACATGAAGAATTATTGCAGGTCTTTTTAATTATGTCAAAAAAGGAAAAGACCTGTAGGGCCCCAGAAAGTTATCCTAGGTCAGGGGTGGGCAAACTTTTTGGCCCGAGTGCCACATCAGGGTGGGGAAATTGCTTGCAGGGCCATGAATGTAGGGCTGGGGCAGGGGGTTGGGGTGTGGGAGGGGGTGCGGTGTGCAGGAAGGCACTCAGGGCAAGGGGTTGGGGCAGAGGAGGGGTGCAGGGTATACAAGGGGGCTCAGGGAAGGGGGTTAGAGTGCAGGAGGGGTGCACAATGCGGGAGGGGGGCTCAGGGAAGTGGTGCAGGGAGGGGTGCAGAGTGTGGGAGGGGGCTCAGGGCAGGGGGTTGGGGTGCAGGAGAGGTACGGGGTGCAGCAGGGGGCTCAGGGCAGGGGGCTTGGGGTGAAGGGTGCAGGAGGGATTCGGGGTGCAGGCTCCAGCCCAGCGCTACTTACCTGGAATGGCTCTGGGGTGGCAGCGGCACATAGTGGGGAAGGGTCCCTGTGGCCTCTGGGGGGGAGGGGGGGCAGAGGGCTCCACGCGCATATGGGTACCTGCCCCAAAGCTCCCATTGACCACGGTTCACCATTCCCTACAGACCAATTAGTTCATTGCCCTTTCAAGTCTTGTTATTCTCAATGAATGTTAAAGCTGATTTCCATTTGCTATGTTAAAAAATTACTTTGTCAATGCCATCAGTTCAGAAGATGGCAAAACTTCAAAGTTTCTTTTAACTTACATCCTGTATTGTGCTATAATAATATTCACCTTACAAAGAAGACTCTCTGTTGTAACAAATCTTTTCTCTGATGAAAATTTCCCTTAATTCCATGAAACCAAATTCTAATTAAGCTAATATCAGCACTCCCTAGGCCTATTACAAAACAACCATGTTTAAATATGGTTGTGAAACGCACTTGTTTTTCTCTTTCCTGAGTGGACAGGGAAAAATTATATTGGAACCATATTAGTCTTTAATATTTTAATTCTGGTACATACAAAAGACTAAAATATTGATTTCAGTGAGTCTGCTCATGGAATAAGATGCTATTCTGCATGAGTACAGATATTGGAATCTAGCTTATATTACATTTTGGTGCACAGATAGAACTCTAGTTTATAAAGAGTCTGGGTCTGGCAGGGTCTGGCTGATTGTGTATTTGCTTTTCCTTCTTCCATGGTTGGTTCAGGCTATTAAGTTACTCTGAACCTCTTATGTCCTTTGAACCGATTATCACTGAAGTTTATCTAAGGAATTCTTATTACTACTTTGGCACATTTATTGAACTTAATGGAGCGTGTACACTGAGCACCTATTACTGTTATGTACAGAAATGGGGAGTGGTTGCTGAGGTCATTCTCCATTTTAGAAAATGGACTCTAGACTACAGGGATAAGGGAGTGAACAGCAGGCTCTTGTTGCTGTGTTATCTGATGTTTACAAGTTTTCCATGCTTCCCTGAGAAGAACAACACAGTCTGCATTGTAACTCTTCACTGGAGGAAATCAATATTCCAAAAGAATATCAGCTAATATTTCTGCATCTTTAGGAATAGGAATCAGCCAAAACTGGAACTTGAAAAGGAACATGTTTTATCTTATTAATGAAGATGGCGTCACAAAGGAATTAAACATCTTCTTCTGGAATCAAGATTAAGAATTTGTTTCTGTGTCACACAGGGAAAAACCTCCATGTGGGAGGGAAACTTTGTGATATTAATTTTTTTAAAAAAGGTTTATGAATAATCATTGAATAGTGTGTGAAATTACTAAAAAATTACCAATTATACCACTTTTCTTCGTTTTCATTGTACAATCTTCTCTAAAGCAATCAGAGCCACCACTTTTATAGTTGTATTAATCATAATAGGTAATTTAAATATCCTGATATAATATGCCTCTGTCTGAAAAGCTCAGTGATACATTATAATAGTGTCAGTCAAATTTGTGGGAAGGGCTCTAGGTAAATAAAATATTCAAGCAGCTTGCTCTTTAAAGGAAGGGAAAGATCAGAAAATGTATGCAGTCTCAGACTTGTGTCTGAATTATAGCTTTGGACCATTTAATCTATTAAACTATGTTGACCTTTTTTGAAAATAATAAATATAAAGTAAATGCAGTCTCATGTTTTATTATTGTCTCTCCAATAATATTTACCTTTGTCAGCACTTCAGAATGGAATACATTATCATCCCCTTGTATTTCTGCCATTTTATAATCCTTTTAACCAGCATTTGCACTTTGTTCCTGTAATATGCAAATTGCCATTCTTTATAGTCATACTAAATGACTATATTACACATTAAATTACACATTACCCCAGACAAACAAAGTAGTTTTGTCTTTACTGGTAAGTTGTCGTAATGGCAAATCAGTTTTTGCCCGATAGTCTGAAATCATAGTTCCATCAGAAAATGTAATGTCCTATCTCAAAACTGTTAAATTTTCAACACGAAAAATCTGACCACTTCTTTCCATAAACCCTAATTCAGTAGTTAAGTGCTGTGCTGACTAGGGTTGGATTTAAGCACATGCTTAAAGACCCCCTGAATTGGGGTCTAAAAATGTCTGACAGCATATTAAAACAGAAAAATTAGGCTCTTTCAAGGAATGAGCAAATGCATGTGATTCTTTCTCCACCTATTTTTTGAGGCTGGAACAAACCCTGTTCTGATTAAATTTAATGCGAGTTTTGCCGCTATCAGGGTTGGGCTACTATTTTTCATTTCACTGTATGCTATTCTAAATGATATACTCTATACCAGAGGTGGGCAAACTATGGCCTGCAGGACCGTCCTGCGCAGCCCTTGAGCTCCTGGCTGAGGAGGCTAGCCCCCGGCCCCTCCCCTGCTGTCCCCTCTCCCCCGCAGCTACGCCTCTGCTCTGAGCAGCATGGCAAGGGGGCAGGGAGCTGGGGGGGGGGAAGGTTGGATAAGGGGCAGGAGGTTCCAGGGTGCAGTCAGGGGACAGGGAGCGGTTGGATGGGGCGGAGATTCATGGTGGGGGGGGCAGTCAGGGGACGGAGAACGGGGGAGTTGGAAAGGCATGGGAGTCCTGGGGGGCCTGCCAGGGGACAGGGGTGTGGATAGAGGTCGGTGGGGGCAGTCAGGAAGCAGGGGGGGTTGAATAGGGGGTGGGGTTCAGGGGGGGCTGTTTGGGGCATGGGGTCCCGGGAAGGGGCAATCAGGGGACAAGGAGCAGAGGGGATTGGATGGTCAGGGGTTCTGAGAGGAGCCATCAGGGGGCGGGAAGTGGGAGGGGATGGATAGGGGATGGGGACCAGGCTGTTTAGGGAGGCACAGCCTTGCCTACCCGACCCTCCGTAAAGTTTCGCACCCCGATGTGGCCCTCAGGCCAAAAAGTTTGCCCACCCCTGCTCTATACAATATTAAACTCTGCTTTCTCAGTGATAGAAAATGTAAATTAATTTGTTCTCTGGAAGCTGTCATACTGACTAGAGCAGTATCATCAGTGGTGGTGTTTTCAAAGATATGAAAAATACTTTTAATCAAACCTATCTCCAGGTGGTGTAGATCTAATGAGTGGGTTGTGAGACAGTCCTCGGTGAACATCACTCTGCCATTTTTTTTATAAACATACTCTGGGCCTGCTGTGGTGCTTTCATTATAAAAATGCATATCTGTGATGGGTTGGGATTGGAGAACGCATAAGTTAAAATTCTACCCTGGTGTAATTCCTTTCACTTTGTTGGAGTTACACAAGAAACTAATTTGGCCCAGCATCTTTATTGCCACAATTTGGAATTAGATCTACGAAAGGCACAGCCAAAGGGTAACAGATAAAACTGATAGTGGAGGTGTAGGTAGGGGAAGAAATATAGCATCCAAGAAAAATAATAGTAGTTTTAGCTGTGCATGAATATAGTATTTTTCCACTGACTGAAAAATCAGGATCCACCCATGACTTTTGGGCACGGGGAAGGTAAAATCTTAAAAGGAGCTAATAAATAGGCTATATGACAATTTGAAAGTATTGAGATATTGTATTTAGGAAGATTTCCTTCAAAATTATTAAAATTAACTCCAATATAGGTGAGGAAAAAAATCCTCTTCCTTAATTACCAACTAGGATGTAACCAAATATTCATGCTTTTCTTATTCTTCCTCTGGGGTAAACTGCACTGTTGGAAATCACTCTGCACCAGTGTAAATCATGTGTACATTAGGGTTTCACATAACTGGCTAAAACTTCATTGTAGGCAAAACCACTTCTGTTTTAGGAACAGTAACAGAATTACCCATTTTCTGGAGTATAAATAGAACCTGCAGCTTAATATGTAGTCATATAAATGCATCCGATGAAGTGAGCTGTAGCTCACGAAAGCTTATGCTCAAATAAATTTGTTAGTCTCTAAGGTGCCACAAGTACTCCTTTTCTTTTTATATAAATATTGCTAGCTTCCACATCTTACACAAAATTAAAATATATTAGAGTTACTTTTTTTATTCATAGGGCCAAACCTGACCTCCACTGTAATCATTGCAAAAGTCCCATGGGCTTAAGTTACATCATGATTTTACCCATAACCCCTAATTCATTTATCATCCAATTTTCTTTTTTTGATGCTGGTAAACCAAGTGCCAACTCTGGACAAGGCCATTAGCAATTAGGCATTAGCTAAGAACTGACACATTCACAGCTGGAAGCCAAACCAGCTCACCTGTATGTTAGTTTTGTTCAAAATAGATATTAGTCTTATAAGAATGTATTTAATGTTTTGACTCTATGACACACTTGTAAATTGCTGCATGCATTAACCTCACTTGTGGGGAAGGAGCAGAGATCATGCCATTGTATTCTGTGCTATAAGGAAATATATGTTTTTCTCTAGAACTTTGAAAATGTTTGCTCTGAAGGAGCAACCTTCAAAAATTAAGTTGGTCATCAACAGACAAAAGCTTTGTTAATTGCCCCCATCTACTCATGAAGAAGTACGTGCAGAAGGTCTTGTCCCATTGGTCTGCATGCTAGAAGAGGGAAATAAAAATAGTTGACATGAAGATTTATCATCTCTTTGCTGTTTGAACTCTCACAGGGAGAGAGTCTCTAAACTGAAGCGAGAGATCTGCCAGGGTTATCCCTGGGTTTGCCCTGAAAGACGTAGCAAATTGACAGATCACTACAACTCTGTCACTCTTAGGATTTAGATTGGAACTCATTTGTATCTATATGTTTGCCTGATTTAACCTAGAAATAACTCATTTCTTTTTCCTAGTTAAGACACCTTTAGGTGTGTGTGTGTGTGTGTGCGCGCACGCACGCAGTAAACTGGAGAGTGCAAGGTGACTGTCTGTGACTCCATGGTAATAATGTTATAGTGATCCTGGCCTGGCGAAATCTAGTTATAGAGCATACCACCAGTTTGGGGGGTCTTCCCTGTTTATGACAGTCTGCGCTGTGGAAGGCACTCACACTAGTGAGTCACTCCAGACAGCGTGATATCTTTTGACTCATGTTCAGAACAATCTTTATTGAGATTGTGTAATCTCATTATCCTCCTCAAATTGTTACTGGCATTCATCTGACCTCAATTTCCCCTCTGTTCTAAAGAGTTTATGGAGAATGTTTCATAAAGGAGTTTGAAAGGAATCACACCAATGTGGTTGATATTTCTCTTGGTCATCTTCCTTCATCTTTCTGGATCTTTTTCTGCTTCCTATCTTCTTTCTGCAGTCCTGCCTTTCATTCACAGGTGTGCAACAAGAAATTATTCAAGTATTGGAATATTTCCTAAATGGTGAGGTTGATCTGCTTTTAGAGGAGGCACAAGCCTATGGAAAGTGGGTTGCGAAGTGAATATTTTTGTTGGATCACTGTCATTGATCGTTCAGTAATCTCATTTGCTGCTGATTTCTGCTGAGTCCAATATGGACGCAGCAAATGAAATACATTAACTTATTTGCCTTGTCTACTTGTGTAAAAAAAGCTTCCCTAAATGCACAGTTTTTCTAAAGGAACATTTTAGCAGGAAGACTTTCCCCAATTTCTCACTGAATGAAATCCCTTGATAAAATGAGAAACAACTTGCTGTACTGATTAGTGATATGAGTGGTATTACCACTACGACATTGATATGCACCTCCTAACTCTTTCAGTCGCTCCATGGGAGCGTCTTTCAAATGACAGGCCTTCACCTGCACTTCTCTCAAAGTAAAATCCTGTGGTTCACTCCACTTCTAGAAAGGATCACCAGCCTAGGGTGACCAGATGTCCTGATTTTATAGGGACACTCCTGATATTTGGGTCTTTTTCTTATATAGGTGCCTATTATCCCCCCACCTTCTGTCCCGATTTTTTCACACTTTCTATCTGGTCACCCTATTATCAACTGTATTTACCTCCTGCAGGTCCAACAGGGTTTGGCCCCTACTATGGAATCCTCTCCGGGAGCTGTGACCAGCTGGTAAATGCAGTGACAGAAAACAGCTTGTTTAATTATTATTAAATGATTTATTTATCCCTAGGACCATCACAAGCAGAGAGAGAAGGGTCAATGTAATAAAAGCCTAAATGTATCTCAAAATAGCATTTTCGTCTCAGTTTAAGTGCTTAACCCAGGACCCACACCCACTATTGTGGCTGCTTGAAACAGATTGCCCCCTGCAACTGCTGCCTCCTGCTCAGGCCCCAGGTTGCATTACTATCCATTATTAAATTCTTTTGTCTGCCCTGGGTCCCTAATCCTGTTTCAAACTGGTTTCTGTCTGAGGGGGGTTGGGGTTGGACTTCACAGCAGTAGGCTCTGTGCTTTGTCTTTTAATTAGGAGTGAATTGATGATGATTAAAAGCGTTATTCTGCTCTTCCTCTCTAGGTGCCTGTTAGAGCCTGGAGGAATTTCCCCTGATGCTCACATAACCCTAAACACAAGAGCAAACAAACACGGACATAAGTCAATATACTAATATATCATTACTACTCTTTGGGGCACGGGTGAAGAAGAATTAGGAGATTCTTAAGCGATATTATTAAAAGTCCTTTCCAGGACTGAAAGCCATAAGAAGTCTTTTTCAGGACTGAAGAAAACATAATTAAAAGAAGCCCCAAAGGGTCAAGGATGAAAATAAAGGCATTTAGTCAAACCAGATTATTATTATTCATATAACAGTAGCACACAGAAGGGCAAGTTAAGATAGAGGCCCCATTGTAATAGGCACTGTGCAAATATATAACAGGAAGCAGACCCTGCTGCAAAGAGCTTATAGTCTATGGCCCCAGCCCCAAGAGCATTCACACATAAACGTCCTTAACTTCACTCCAGGCACAAATGCATTCAGGGCTACTAGATATAAGACAGACAACCCTTTTTCCCATGGAAGGAGGAAAAAAATGGAATCTCTCAGAACTGAACTTTTGGCTGCAGCAATAGAAATTGGTCACAGGCATAATTTTAAAAAGATAGTCTCAGGGTTGATTAAATAAATACCTAAAAGCTCCCTCTTGAAGGATAACCTAAAAGAAAGAATCAACAAAATAATATGAACAAGAATTAATCCTTGGGAATAATGAAAAAAATCAAAATTAAAATAAGTTCCTTCAGAAGAAAGGAAATCTTAGGTATTTTTTCCTGAAGAAACAAGAATTAAATGAACTTTCTTTTGTGGAACATACAAAAAAAAAATAGATGTTTTTTAAGGGTTTCATCACCAGAGTTTCCCCCTTGAGGCCTCAACTTTTAAAGTATTATTTTCCAGAGTCTTCACTAGAGGTTTTATTTTCTTCCTCCGTAAACAAAGAATTTTCAAAACTAAATAAATATTTTATATTTTAAATCCTTAAAAGAGATATTGGCTGAAAACAAATTTGAACATACATTTAAAACAAACATTTACACTTGTATGTTGTTATTGTTGTGATTATATTTTGATTATATTGTAATACAGCCTAGGAGCCTCAGTCATGAACTGGGACCCCATTGTGCTAAGTGCTGGACAAACACAGAATGAAATCTTTTTAAACAGAAAATCAATCAGCCCTTCCAAAATGAAGCTATTTTCCAAAGGCCAATTTCTCTAGCCGCCACTGCCAAAGCAAAGGTACAAAGCTAGGGTTTGATCCTGCAAATGCTGACCTATGTCAGTAACTTTACACATGTAAGCAGTGTCAGAATGAGCTCCACCCTGACATCTGGTGGTGAGGTGTGGCAAGTTGTGAAAAAGAACTTCAGGGGCCGATCTCATTTGCATAGGCACACCCACCCCGCCTAGAATGAGGCCATAGCTGCCCAAATGGTCACTTTGGCTGCTGTGGGATCCCCAGTGTCTCTGTTATTGGGGCAGGAAGAATAAATTGTTATTACCCTGATTATGGGAACTGTGCTTGGAACTGTACTGGGCCTTTTGTTATGATGGAGGGACTCACCATCAACTAAGTAGCACTCGCTAGGCAAGGGTCATGGGTTCCAAAACTGTGTGAATTGAGAGAGGTGGGGGACAAGTATTAATACTTGGTGGCATGGGCCCCTTGGTGAGGGCCTTGCATGTTAATTGCACTTCCTCCTCTCTCCACTGTGGAATATCAGAGCTAATTTTGATTCTATTAGTTACAGGCTGCTGAGCTCATTTTGGGCTAATGGTGTACCAGCACTGAGGCTCCCCTATTACAAGCTGAATTCACCTAAGAGCTGAAATCACTGAGCGTTGTGTTAAGTAGTGGGGGAGCCTGAAGATATATTGTGGAGCAGTTTCTGGGATGGCTGGAGTGCCTTGTGGACAGGCTGGTGGAGCAGTTCATAGGACGGTGGGAGCTGCTTGTGGAACGCGGAGCGGAGCAGTTTGTGGGATGGTGGGAGCTGCTTGTGGGGAGCGGAGCGGAGCAAAGCAGTTCATGGGGTGGCTGGCGGAGCGGAGGCCTATAGAGCTGTGGGGCGGTCAGCTTCAGATCCTGTAAGGTGCCCCTTACCTCTTCTCTCCCTTCCCCATCTCTACCCAGGTTGGGAGGTAAAGCTCTGCGGATAAACTTTCGAACTCTGGGGCTGCCCTGACCGGGGACAGAGACTTTTGGGTCATTGACTTTGGGGTTGCTGGACTCAAGAACCAAAGGGAAAGGGCATGCCCCAAATTTGCTTGGGGTAGGTTTTTGCTCATGGGTTGTGTTATGAATCCTGTTGGTGGTGTTTCCCCAACATAATGCCACATTGTTTCTCTCTGTTATTAAAAGGCTTTTTGCTACACTCAGACTATGTGCTTGCGAGAGGGGAAGTATTGCCTCTTGGAGGCGCCCAGCGGGGGTGGTATATATTTGTCCCAGGTCACTGGGTGGGGGCTCGAGCCGGTTTGCATTGTGTTATTGGAATGGATCCCCTAGATATTGAACTGGGCTCTTGTTGCTGCCAACTCTAATGGGCAGAAGGGTTACACACATGTCATTAATGAGTAAACATGCTTGTGTACAGTTTGTGGAATCAAGTCATTAGTTTGGAATTGCAAATGTGTGGATGTCATGCAAGCATGTGCGCGCCCAATGGGACGTCCCATTGTCCTGGCTGTAGCTCTGTTCCACACCGTGAACGGAACTACACAAAAATTGTCTTTTTATTAATAAACAATGAATTAATAATTAAATAAAATAAATTTTAATATATATAATACTTAGCACTTATGTCTCCAAATATCCTCACAATAAGCCTCACAATACCCCTGTAAGATATGGAATAATTATTATCTCAGTTTTACCAATGGAGAAATAGAGACATAGATATTAAGTGACTGGTGTGAGGTCTCATAGGGAGTCAGCATGCGATCTGCTATTAGAATTCAGGCATTCCTGTCTCCCACTCCTGTGCTCTGGCCACACAGCTCTCTTTATTAATATTCATATAGCCATATAACAAAAGGAATAAATACCAGAAAATGACACATCCTGTAAAGAGCATGTTTTGTTATAACAAGCACAGTTATTTGGTACTCTCCACATAAATTATATATGTATAGTTAGTCCATGCATCCAGTGTGCACTCTCTACCAAAATGCAGCAAGCAGCTCTTAAAGAAAAACAAATCTTTACCTGTATCTTTAGAGAAAGTTTTAAAATATATTTTTTAAAAAAAAACCATGCTGGAAAAGGTTCAGGCATCAGGAGTTTTGCTTTAATTAAAAAATAATTATCGTTTTATTCTGAAGGAAAGCAGTCTGAGTTAGGTTATTAGAGAGATAAAGGGGTTCCAATATCTTTTATTGGACTAACTTCCATTCTATGATCTGGAGGATGGTGTGGATTGCACTCTCAGCAAATTTGCAGATGATATTAAACTGGGAGGAGTGGTAGATACGTTGGAGGGCAGAGATAGGATACAGAAGGACCTAGACAAATTGGAGGATTGGGCCAAAAGAAACCTGATGAGTTCAATAAGGATAAGTGCAGGGGCCTGCACTTAGGACGGAAGAACCCAATGCACAGCTACAGACTAGGGACCGAATGGCTAGGCAGCAGTTCTGCGGAAAAGGACCTAGGGGTTACAGTGGACGAGAAGCTGGATATGAGTCAGCAGTGTGCCCTTGTTGCCAAGAAGGCCAATGGCATTTTGGGATGTATAAGTAGGGGCATAGCGAGCAGATCGAGGGACGTGATCGTTCCCCTCTATTCGACATTGGTGAGGCCTCATCTGGAGTACTGTGTCCAGTTTTGGGCCCCACACTACAAGAAGGATGTGGATAAATTGGAGAGAGTCCAGCGAAGGGCAACAAAAATGATTAGGGGTCTGGAACACATGACTTATGAGGAGAGGCTGAGGGAACTGGGATTGTTTAGTCTGCAGAAGAGAAGAATGAGGGGGGATTTGATAGCTGCTTTCAACTACCTGAGAGGTGGTTCCAAAGAGGATGGTTCTAGACTATTCTCAGTGGTAGAAGATGACAGGACAAGGAGTAATGGTCTCAAGTTGCAGTGGGGGAGGTTTAGGTTGGATATTAGGAAAAACTTTTTCACTAGGAGCGTGGTGAAACACTGGAATGCGTTACCTAGGGAGGTGGTGGAATCTCCTTCCTTAGAAGTTTTTAAGGTCAGGCTTGACAAAGCCCTGGCTGGGATGATTTAATTGGGGATTGGTCCGGCTTTGAGCAGGGGGTTGGACTAGATGACCTCCTGAGGTCCCTTCCAACCCTGATATTCTATGATTCTATGGTGAAAGAGACAAGCTTTCCAGCTACATAGAGCTCTTCTTCAGGACTAACTCTTCTTGAGTTAAGTTATGGTATCCTAAAGAGGTAACAGAGATAAACTATGGTATCCCAAAGCTTCCTACACCTCAAGAACCTCCAGTCCTAAAGTCAGATGGAATACCAGCAATCCTTGCATTTGTATTCTGGCATTGGCTTTCAGCTTTTTAAAAAAAGCTTATAATTCTGAAAAATTCAGTCTACGTTTCTTACATATTGTGGTTCTCAATCATGTCACACAACTCAGGGGAAGAAAAAAGAAGAAGTTAAACATGGTCATTCTATTGCCAATGTGACCGATGTAGTGAGATTTCACAGCTCTTACAATGTACAGCCCTACATAAGCCATAGGTCTCACTATTAAATATATTTATATTTTGATTCATAGTAAAGAAAATATAGTGGACAGAACAGAGTGCTACAACTGTACCCAAGTAATATCATAAAAAGCTTTGAAAACAATGCAATATAACAAAATGTTGGGCCCCAATTTTGCCCTCAGTATGATCTCTGGAGCTCTCCTTACCTACTTGGTAAAAATATAAAGAATAATTATACCCACCTGTGATGCTCTATGGAATCTCGGGGACACTGGGATATTATGAATACCAATGTTGTTAAATTGCAATGAGTTATGCCAGATATGCCATGTAAGATATCTGTGAAAATGTTATAATTTGCCAAATATGATAATCTTGTTTATATGTTTGTATCACCTTTGCATTATAGGTTATAAATATGTATGCATGTCTGTGTTTCAAAACTTGTGCTATGCTTCTGGTGACACCCTCAGACAGTTTGGCATCAGCACTACATAGGCTGCTTGATGGCCCATCGAGAACCAGCTTGTATTTGGAACAAAGGAAGCACAGACCACATGGCAAAAGACTATAAAAGGCAGCTGTATCTTCTCCATTTTGTCTTCAATCCTACTTTTTACCTCTGGAGGAACTTTGCTACAAACTGAAGCTCTGAACAAAGGACTGCATGACCCATCCAAGCTGTGGATGTATTCCAGAGGGACTTTCAAACCAGCAAACTCACCAATACTGCTAGAAACCTGATATATGGCTTTTGAAGTCTGTGTATATATGTGACTGCTTTACCATTCAACATCTCTCTTCTTGTTCTTTCCTTTTTCTTTATAATAAACTTTAGTTTTAGACATTAAAGGATTGGCTGACAGCGTGATATTTTAGGTAAGATCCAAACCTGGTGATGTGGCTATCCATAAAACAGAATCCCTTCCCCCAAGTCCCACCACCACCCCGAGTGACACGGCCGGGGCGAGGGAAGTGGAGCTGGCTGCTCCCGGCCCCCCGCTAATCCTCCTGGCTACTCTGGGCCTGTGGGGCCCCCAAAAATGCCCCCCACAGTTCCTGCCTCCCAGACCCTGGGGTGGGGGAGGCCTGGGGCCCCACACAGCTCCCCCAAATAGCTAGGGATGGCCCTGGGCGGCTGTGTGATTTCTTTTTTGCTTCTTGATAACCAGTCTGGGGGATCAGAAGCACAGTTTGAGACTGGTTGAGGAGAATAATTTTAGTGTTACTCCCAAGACTGATGGGTATCTTCTCTCCCTTTTGCAGCCTGCCCTGACCTTGGCATTTCCAGTGAGGGCTGCATCGGGCACCCCGGGTCACTTTGTGGGCAGAAGAGAGTGCTGCAACTGCACTCAAGTAACATCATAAAAACTTTGAAAACAACGCAACATAATAAAATGTTGGGCCCCAATTTTGCCCTCAGTATGATCTCTGGAGCTCTCCTTACCTAGCTGGTAAAATATAAAGAACAATTGTGATGCTCTATGGAATCTGAAAATTGTCTGAAAGGCACTATGAATGCAAGTTACTATTTTTCACAGCCAACTTATTATTGACAGTTCCCATGTAGGCAAGGGTTTGTGATACAAGAGCTATTCTTCCAAATGATCACAATGCATCGGGGGGAGGGAGGGGAGTAAGACTAGTTACACATATATAAATATATATACACAATTATACCTTAGAAATGTAGTCAAATATCAGAGGGGTAGCCATATTAGTCTGGATCTGTAAAAGTGGCAAAGAGTCCTGTGGCACCTTATAGACTAACAGACGTATTGGAGAATAAGCTTTCGCGGGTGAATACCCACTTCATCGGATGCATGTTAGAAATGGAGAACCCTGTCCTGCAATCTTGCTTAATTTTAAGCACATGAGTAATCCCACTCACCTCAAGCCCCAATCCTACAATCAACCACATGGAGGCAGACCCTTGCCTGTGTGGCCTCTCACTTACTTTAGTGCAGCTCCACATTGATGTGAGTTTTGCCTATCAGGGCCTTAATCTTTCTATATTTGTTATATGTTAGTTTTTCCCCCTCGTGAACACACACTTCTGTTATTTTTACAAAAAAGATTAAACTGAAAATTGAGAGGGGGAGGGATAAAGGAAAACTGTCAGAGAAACTTAAAGGCATTAAAGAAGTTTGGCACAAAGATGTTTCATTATATAGTGATGCTGCCACCTTAAGGTTAAAGAAAATCATTTGCTTTTCAAACTTCGTAATACAAAGTTTCAAACATAGTTATACAAAGGCCCAACATTAATGTGTGGTGCTGAAATTAAATTTTAGACATTTTTATACAGCCCCAGTTTCTCAGATATTGTTGATACTCTCACTAACACTCCTTTTATTTTCTGTTAGGTTCCTAGTATAATTTTATGTGCTTTGAAATGAATAATATATAAGAGGACACCATGAGATGTGCTGGACGCAGCCAGTGTGGGAAAGAGAAGTGTTAGTACAATGAGAAATAAAATAGAAATAATAAAAACAAGCCTTCCATCCAAGGATTTCAAATTTCTTTACAAATATTAATGAACACATGCTCAACCCCTGAAAACACTTACACACATGCTGTACTCACATGTCTAGTCCTGTGTGACTTCACATTCTATTGACTTCACTTCAATTGAAATGGGTACCTAACTACCTTAAGCTCCTTTAAAAATTCTAGACTAAATTCCCTGGTCAAAGATGGAGTTTTAGATAGATAAAGGTCTCCTAAAGATCTTGGGATATTTATTTATTCATTCTATGTTCATTGAATGAATAAACTTCAGATGGCCAAACTGAGATCATAGGTCAAATGCAAGATCTTATTGCGAATATAGGGAAAATTACTTTTCCAGTTACATATGGCACAACTTGCAAAGTCTAAGGGGCTGAAAGCATTTGTTCATCTGGAATTACAAGTTTAGTATAAAATTATTTAAATTTACTCTGTAGAGGAAAAGACAAGCAAATCTTTCTGAGAGAGCTATGCTGTGCCATAAAAAAGCACTATGTAACTTATGGACTGAGACTTTTATCTGGCAGGATAAGTGCTATATGAGTTTAATCACATTAACCAATGGATTAAATGTCACACACTCAGAAGAGTAATTAGCATCTATAATCAAACATGGACTGAGAAAACTGCAGTCTGAAAAACTAGGGCCCTCATCCCTCAAGGAGCAACATGTAGGAGGACCTTTGCATCTGTGTGGAACTCATTGTGTGATCGAGGCCTAAGGCCAGAAGTTACGCTGAGGGAACACTGTTCCCACAGCTAACATTTTTATATCAACAAATTAGTTGAATTTCATATAGTGAGGTCACAAACAAAAGGGGACCCTTTTGGCAAAATTTTCCCATTTGAGCCCTATATGAACTCAGGACCCATCTGAGAAACAACAGACCATGCGGTGAGGTGAAATTTCAAGATTAACCTAAGAAGGAGAAATAAACCCTTGGGGAAAGTGAAGTTCTGAGTTGTCGGCTAAGACTAAAGAACTGCCTCGGGGGCTGCCTATTACCAGGTTAATGATATGAATTCTGATGACCCAGGTGAATACGCTGCAGCTGACTCTTTTTCTGGCCTCTCGCAGAATTGAGAAATGTACTCCCACATTCTCTTCAACCAGGCCAAACCCTCGAGCAGGGGTCGGCAACCTTTCAGAAGTGGTGTGCCGAGTCTTCATTCATTCCCTCGGATTTAAGGTTCCGCGTGCCAGGAATACATTTTAACGTTTTTAGAAGGTCTCTTTCTAGAAGTCTATAATATATAACTAAACTATTGTCATATGTAAAGTAAATAAGGTTTTTAAAATGTTTAAGAAGCTTCATTTAAAATTAAATTAAAATGCAGAGCCCCCCCCGGACCAGTGGCCAGGACCTGGGCAGTGTGAGGGCCACTGAAAATCAGCTCGCGTGCCGCCTTTGGCACATGTGCCATAGGTTGCCTACCCCTGCCCTAGAGATACATTTTCCATGTTTCTACTTAATTCACAGTTCCATATGCCTAAAGTTTTAACTCTTTGAATTCCTTTTGTTCTTAAATATCACAAGAACCGTTTTAAGATCCAATGAAATAAAAGACTCTAGTGCAGTGTTGGGCAGTTTGCGGCTGTGGGTCGCAGGCTGCCCACCAGTGCTTTGTGTTTTATATTCTGCAAGTACATGTATTTACCCTTTAGATAGTCATCCAATCTACAGTATAGTGGTCTTAACATCTCTCTTGTATGGATCTTAGACAAGGACTCTTTATAGACAGCAGCACATTGAACAGCTTGAGCTATTTCACATACATTCCCTCCGCTCAATAACGAGCATTCACTGGCAGGACAGAGTGACCAATATTAAGGTCCTTCAGAGTAAGCACAACCAGCCTCGAGGAAATGCTACTGAAAGTGCAACTTAGGTGGGCTGGACATGACATCAAAATGGAAGACCATGGCCTCCCAAAACAGAACATATATGGGGAGCTGAGGCAGGGTAAAAGAAAAAGATATTATCCGTACAAGCACTTCAAAGATAACTTGAAGAGCAGTCTTTGATGGGCTGTATAAGGGGACTCGGCCGGGGCTCGTCCCTCTGCAGGGTGCTGGGGCACCACACCGCCTCGCTACACCCTCTCTGCTGGGTTGGGGGAATACCCAGTCTATGGCCCAGACCTTCAGGCAGGGCCCCACAAGCAGTACAATATAAGCCCAGGCCCTGGGTCAGGGTGGGGCAGCAAACAAACTAACAGTCAGAAGCTCAGGCCCTCAGGCAGGGACTGAGCAAATAGCTAAACAGCAAACCCCAGGCTCCTGGCTTTGAGCAACCAGAGAGAGAGGGAGACTGCCACCCGCGAGGTGGGTGGTAGGGGGGACACGGGTCCACCCACTCCACTGCATCCCAGCCCAGGGCCCTAGCAGCAGGCCCGCAGCTGTGTCAGTGGAGATCCTAGCCAAAACACACTGACATTGGCTCTGGCAGTGCTGCAGCCAGACTAGAGTCAGCTGCCCCCAGGCTACTTCCGGACTCCCCCTCGTAGGGTACCTGGGTCAAGGTGGTATCCTCAGAGGGTTCCAGTACCATGGGTTCCTCCAGGTAGGCTTGGCAGCTCCTCTGGGTAGCTGGCAACAGGTAGGCTTGGCAGCTCTTCCGTGCACTGGTCAGCATTAGGCATTGGCCGGTCCGGCCAGCCCTCAGCTCAGCCGTGGATTGTCAGAGTCTCCTGAGCCAGGCCACAGGCATCTGGCCTCTGCAGCAGCTGCAGCCCAAGTGAGCTCTGGGGTTTGGCTTTTATGCTTCCTGTCCTGCGCCTTGACCTCTGGGGGGCGGGCTCAGGATCCACTGGCTCCGCCCACTTTGGTGTCTGGGGAGGTTCTTCCCTCTGTGGGTGGTGGGGCACCACACCGCCTCACTACAGGCTGACATCAATCTCAAAAACTCAAGCAAATGGCTCAGAAGAGGACTCACTAGCAGCCTCTGACAAGATCAGCTACAACAGATTCAAATGGGATTGATGAAATTGTCTCCAGGTTGCACGTGAAAGGCGCCACAGAGCTGCATTGTCAAACATCATAGATTTGGACTTCTCATATCCTCAGTGCAGCTGACTGCATGCATCAAGGTTTGGACTTCAGAGTCATATGCATAGCCATAGATGAGAATTGGGACAATATCAACATCATCATCATCATCAGCGATGGACTACCAACAGTCATACAATACCTCATGCAACCTATGGATGTCAAGGAATATATATTTTTGATATTCAATTGTTCCAGTATTGCAGTGTGATGAATCTGTTCTTGATAAGGTTTCACTATGGACTTGTGTATACAGGAGAGTTATATTGATATAAGGTAAGATATTAATTTAAATTGGTATATGTTGTACAGCACTGGAAACAGTTCAATCTAACCTGGAAAATGCCACTCTTATTCTGGAACAAGAGTGTCCGCATAGGGATTTATACCAGTTTAACTATAGTGGCTTGACTGTACTAGTGAAATTACACTGGTAGAGCTTCCAGGGTAGACAAACCCTGACACGAGCAGCAATTGTATGATGAAGTTTGTAGTGAAACAGGCACTGTGCGTAAAATCCTGGACCCCCAAGGTCAATAGTGTTTTGCCATTGACTGCAATGAAAACAGGATTTCAGACTGTGTCTTTGGTAAGCAACTTTGGGAGGAAGGATGGTATTGTGGTTAAGCCACAAGACTGGAACAGTTGAACTCTCTCGACATTTGTCACATTTCTTGTGTGACCTTGAGCAAACTACTTTACTTCTCTTTACTCAGTTTCCACATCTGTCAACTGGGGATAATAATACTTTCCTACTTCACAGGGTTGCTGAAACCTAGGTATATTAATGTTTCTGAAGCATGTTGAAATCCTTTGATGGAGAGTGCTATAATGTATTCTAAGGTAATATTATGTACTCCCATGAAAAGATTATCTCTTCCTCTCCCACTCTGATATCTAAGGCCTGAGTCCTTTTCCTGAACACTATAGTTTCCTCAAACTTTGTAGTCCACACAGTCCAAAATATCTAGGAATTACAAGCTTATTATATTGTTGAAATTCAGTTTTTAAAGTCAGCATATTAGTAAGGGCTTACAAAAACCAAACCAAAACGATGATTTAGCGCTAATGTACAAAGTTCTTCTCACTCACTGGTTTAGACCAGGTAACATTTTTTTACTGGCAAATAAAATACAATTAGTCTTTTTCATTGTTCTCAATCATTGTGGTGATGGACAAGCTAAGGTTGTGTCTGGGCTGGCAAATTTTCAGCAGTAACTTTTATTATACCTTTACAATATATCCTTTTGCACATATTTCAAAAGGCTTTTGCTTAATTTTAGAATGCAAAGGAATCAAAATTTTTATTCTTTTTCCTGTGCATGGCATTGCAATAATCTTCAATTAAAAACAACAAAATGTTTTCTGAAAAAGGAAAAGGAGTACTAGTGGCACCTTAGAGACTAACCAATTTATTTGAGCATAAGCTTTCGTGAGCTACAGCTCATGCTCACGAAAGCTTATGCTCAAATAAATTGGTTAGTCTCTAAGGTGTCACTAGTACTCCTTTTCTTTTTGCGAATACAGACTAACACGGCTGCTACTCTGAAACCTGTCAAAATGTTTTCTGGTCATTCAGACCTCTTCATTTGGGCCTTGTTCCTGCAAATATTCCTTCACATGCATAACATTTAGAGCTACGAGGAGGACAGAAATTCCATTTCACGAAGGGTTTTACATAGGGCTGTCAAGTGATTAAAAAAATTAATTGCCATTAATCGCACGATTAAAATAGTTAATCATGATTAATCGCACTGTTAAACAATAATAGAATACCATTTATTTAAATATTTTTGGATGTTTTCTACATTTTCAAATATATTGATTTCAATTACAACACAGAATACAAAGTGCACAGTGCTCACTTTATATTTATTTTTTATTACAAATCTTTACACTGTAAAACACAAAATAGTATATTTCACTTCACCTAATACATGTACTGTAGTGCAGTCTGTTCCAAATGAAAGTATACAAATTTAGACTTATGTAGAAGAATAACTCCATTCAAAAATAAAACAATGTAAAGCTTTAGAACCTACAAGTCCACTCAGTCCTACTTCAGCCAATCGCTCAGACAAACAAGTTTGGTTACAATTTGCAAGAGATAATGCTGTCCACGTCTTGTTTACAATGTCCCCTGAAAGTGAGAACAGGCTTTCGCATAGCACTGTTGTAGCCAGCATAGCAAGATATTTATGTGCCAGACGCGTTAAAGCTTCATATGTCCCTCCATGCTTCAACCACCATTCCAGAATATTGCCATCAGCGCCGCCACTTCTAGATATTAACATGTGCTTAATAACTATACACTTCATACTTAAATATGGTTTCAGAGTAACAGCCGTGTTAGTCTGTATTCGCAAAAAGAAAAGGAGTACTTGTGGCACCTTAGAGACTAACCAATTTATTTGAGCATAAGCTTTCGTGAGCTACAGCTCACTTCATCGGATGCATCCGATGAAGTGAGCTGTAGCTCACGAAAGCTTATGCTCAATAAATTGGTTAGTCTCTAAGGTGCCACAAGTACTCCTTTTCTTTATACTTAAATATCTGAGCCATCTTATCCAGGACTACACATTTTATACACATTGATTCAGGGAATTACATTTTCTGGCATATTCTGAACAGTGCTGAGCACAGATGGTGCCCCATGAATAATACAAATGATGACAATAATCATTGACTTTATGGACTCTGTGGATGCAATTTCTGTTCTTTGTTCTGGAATTGGCCTACATACAGATGAAACCCTACGAATTTGAGGCATAAACACATCTCAGATGGATAAGACACTGTCTCATTCCTTCCTTTTCTCAAGCTCTGAACAAAAAATGACAAAACAAAATGATTTTCAGTTAAAATGTAAAATTGCACAGCAGCTCGACAACCCAGCATGGGGCAGAACCTGCCACCCCTTGGGAGTTAAGTGATCTCCTCTCATCTGATTCTCCTTCTCCATCCTTCATAACCTCTGTGCTGTTTTTCATGCTGTCAACCATGACATCCGTCCCAATCTCCTGAGACCATGTGCTTGAGTCTTAGAGAACTGGCTGCCTTGCTTTTACGCCCCTCTATCAGTGCGGCCTTTTTTTGCAGCACGCAGCAGGCTGGACTGCTGGATAGGGAGCTGGCCCTGGGTTCTACTCCCCCCGCCCCATGGACTTCCTATATGACTTCAGGCCAGTGCTTTAACGACTGAGTTTCAAAACCTTTTAGGCACCTAGGCATCTAGTGGGGTTTACAAAGCACCTAAACTTGTAAGCACTTGAAAATTCCACTAGGTGCCTAAATACCTTTGAAAATCTGGCCTTTAGCCTGTGTCCCCTCAGTGCCCCATCTGTACAATGGGGATAACAGCCCTGCTCTATCTCACTGAGGGGCTGTGAGGAGAAACAGGTTAGACCTTGTGAGGCACTCAAATACTATGATAATGGGGCCACTGCTATCCCTTCCCCTGGTTTTGGGGCTCTTCTTTTCACTTATGCCCCTTTTCTGAATCTCCCCCTTTTCTGAATGTAACCTTGGCTCAGAGGGGTTGGCTGTATTTTTTCTGAGTCCCCTGTGTTCACTCTAAACCAGTGGTTTTCAAACTGTGGGTTGTGACTCAGTATTGGGTCACGGCAGCTCTGGTCAGCACCGCCGACTGGGCCCTTAAAAGTCCCATTGGCAGTGCTGCCCAGCTAAGGCAGGCTAATTCTTTCCTGTTCTGACACCATGCTGAGCCCCTAGCTGAGGGGGCCACAGGGCTCCTGGTGCTGCCCCCACCCTGAGCACCGGCTCTGCACTCCCATTGGCCAGGAACCGGCCAATGGGAGCTGGGGGAGGGGGAGGCGAAGTGGTGCCCGAGAGGCGCGCGGAGCCTCTTGCGTACCTCTGCCTAGGAGCCGGACCTGCTGCTGGCTGCTCCGGGGCACAGCGCGGTCTGTGGTGCCAGGACAGGCAGGAAGCCTGCCATCGCACCCCCACAACGCTTCCTCTGCTCTCGTCCCCTAATGCACCTACTCTACTTGCGCTACATTGATGACATCTTCATCATCTGGACCCATGGAAAAGAAGCCCTTGAGGAATTCCACCATGATTTCAACAATTTCCATCCCACCGTCAACCTCAGCCTGGACCAGTCCACACAAGAGATCCACTTCCTGGACACAAGGGTGCTAATAAGCGATGGTCACATAAACACCACCCTATACCGGAAACCTACTGACCGCTATTCCTACCTACATGCCTCCAGCTTTCACCCAGACCACACCACACGATCCATTGTCTACAGCCAAGCTCTGCGATACAACCGCATTTGCTTCAACCTCTCAGACAGAGACAAACACCTACAAGATCTCTATCAAGCGTTCTTACAACTACAATACCCACCTGCTGAAGTGAAGAAACAAATTGACAGAGCCAGAAGAGTACTCAGAAGTCACCTACTACAGGACAGGCCCAACAAAGAAAATAACAGAACGCCACTAGCCATCACCTTCAGCCCCCAACTAAAACCTCTCCAACGCATCATAAAGGATCTACAACCTATCCTGAAGGATGACCCATCACTCTCACAAATCTTGGGAGACAGGCCAGTCCTTGCTTACAGACAGCCCCACAACCTTAAGCAAATACTCACCAGCAACCACACACCACACAACAGAACCACTAACCCAGGAACCTATCCTTGCAACAAAGCCCGTTGCTAACTGTGTCCACGTATCTATTCAGGGGACACCATCATAGGGCTTAATCACATCAGCCACACTATCAGAGGCTCGTTCACCTGCACATCTACCAATGTGATATATGCCATCATGTGCCAGCAATGTCCCTCTGCCATGTACATTGGTCAAACTGGACAGTGTCTACGTAAAAGAATAAGTGGACACAAATCAGATGTCAAGAATTATAACATTCATAAACCAGTTGGAGAACACTTCAATCTCTCTGGTCACTCGATTACAGATCTAAAGGTCACAATATTACAACAAAAAGACTTCAAAAACAGACTCCAACGAGAGACTGCTGAATTGGAATTAATTTGCAATCTGGATACAATTAACTTAGGCTTGAATAGAGACTGGGAGTGGATGGATCATTACACAAAGTAAAACTATTCTCCCCCCCCCCCCCCCCGTTCCCCAGATGTTCTTGTTAACTGCTGGAAATGGCCCACCTTGATTATCACTTCAAAAGGTCCCCCCCCGCCCCGGGAGAGCTCTAAAAAACCCACCTCCACGTGGGGTGTAGCTACCAGCGCTGCGTTGGGGCACTGTCTACACTGCCATTTTACAGCGCAGAAACTTGCAGCACTCAGGAGGGTGTATTTTCACACCTCTGAGACAGTTGCAGCGCTGTAAAGTACCAGTGTAGACAAGCCCTAATGCTGTGCTGTAGTTAAGAGCTCCACTTG